>NC_135360.1:5230000-6430000 GCF_051622035.1 Arctopsyche grandis | reverse complement strand
GAGCACCGTCCCTAAATGACCTCTTGGAGTGATTTCGGTAATATTGTATCCTTGCTTCACAGTGATCAATAACGGTGTATCCCATATTTGAAGAAATATAGGAGAACTTGTCGACGTTCCACGTGCCACGTTCCGTCCTGTGTGTTTTCGCCCTAAATGTCTCGCAGATTTCGAGTTTTTGAGCATCTCAAAATTTGACGATTTATATAAAAATGCTCATAAAATTTGTCAAAAAAAATATTATCCATAGATGTCTTATGATGCTTTGTTAAAAAATACTCTATAAATTGTATATCGATGATTGTAATTGGCCAGGAAGGCGCATTGGGGCTTTTCTGGTATATACATATGTATAAAATAAATAAAAATCTATACATAAATGGAATTTATTGATAAAAAATATTTTTGTATTTCAGAGCGCATTGTAAATTCGATTAGATTGGTTATTTAGTTAAATTCTAAATAATGTCCGATTCCAACGAAGTAAACAGTGTTGGAAAAGCAGCAGCACTGATGGCGTCTGGTTTGAAAGAATTTAAAGCTGGAAAATATCCAGTGGCTAAGACACATTTCGTCAATGCCTTGCAGTTTTATAAGAAGCATTATGGTATAACACACGCCGAAACGGTAAATGCCATATCGAATTTGATCAATGTGGAACGAAAACTGCAAAATTTTCAACAAGCCAAGGTCCTGCTTGAAGAACTCACATCGACTTGTCGACAATGTTATGGAGAAGAGGATTTGAAGACCATCAATGCTATGAGTAACTTGAGCAACGTTGAAAAAGATCTTGGCAATTATAAAACGAGCAGAGACCTTCTTGAAAATGTTTTGAGTGTGTGCAAGAAGGTACACGGACCTGAAAGCATACACACGGCTAAAGTTTTGCTAAGTTTGAGCTACGTGGAGAACGATTTGGGTCATCACAGCAAAGCAAAAGCAATAATACAAGAAGTGGTGTCTGTATATGAGGAGTTTAACGGACCTGATCATATAGAGTCAGCTCTTCCTCAGTTGCATTTGAGTATAATTACAAGCGATCTGGGGATTTGCGAAGCGGCGAAAATATCAGTTGCTAAAATTTTAAATGCATGTACCAGCGGCATGGATAAGTTAGATATACCTAAAGACATAATGGATGGTAGTAGAATGACTATGAAACGCGATTTGATCAATTTCCGGGAGGCTAAATGTATATTAAACACCATTCTTCCAGTATATGAAAATCATTATGGGAAACTGAATTATAAAACTGCTGGAGTTCTGCTCAACATGAGTAAAGTCGAATGTGACTTGGGTGATTATCAAAAAGCTAAGGAACATTTAGACGATGTTTTACCGATATATGAGCAACATTATGGACTATCGCACACTAAAATGGCTAGGGTTTTACTCAATTTGAGCATTGCTGAAAGCGGTTTGGGTAACCATACTAAAGCTAAGGAGTTGCTTAACATGGTTCTCAAAATGTATGAAAAGGTATATGACACTAATCATCCTCTGTATTTATGTGCGCAGTTCAATTTGGCCAAAGTTGAAAGTCAATTGAATCAGTACGATGCTGCCAAGAATTTGCTGGAGACTATTTTACCTTCGTATGAAGAATGCTATGGAATGAAGAATTATAAAACTGTCATTATCCTATTGAATTTATACCATGCTTACAACGATTTGGGAGATCAAATCCGTGCTGGTCAACTGCATAAAAGGATCATCCACTTTTTGAAGGATAATGCTAATGCTTTCAAGATATAATAACTCATATAATGTCATGTCAATTTAAATATGACGATGTTGCCATAAATTTACTTTGGGGAGAATAATTATAAAGTTTTCATAATTTTATTGCATTTATATAATATAATACTTACAAAGATTTGGGAGATCGAATAAGTAAATCTAATAAAGTTGAATTAATGAATATATTAAATAATAAGTGCTATAGATCAAATAGTTTCAAAACAAAAAGGTGATACTAAAGCTTACAAAATATAATAAATTATTAATTTAATTGTCATAGGTTCAATTTTTTTTTTGTATTAAACGTTGTCTAAATTAAACAGTTTTATTTTAAATAATTGTTGAATGAAACCTTTTTTATAGTTAGTATTATCATATCATTTTTTATTAAAAGAAATAATGCCGAAATTTTATATTTTTATTTAAAATATTAACATTAATTACACTTATTTACAGCTTGATATCAAGTTTTCTTAGAATCTGCAAGCTATGAATTAAATATAAACAATTATACTCGTAATTCATTTTTTCAAAAATTTTATATATGTATGTATGATAATATTGTCTACAAATTCGATTGAAAAGCTCAGATCAATACGAAAAATCAAAACATTATCGAAACTAGTGCTTATGCGTTTAGAGAAAACCAAATTGAAAACGCTTCTAGTCATGTTATGAACTTGCTAAAGATGAATCGCCAAGCTTTGACTTGGTCAAGATATCAAGATATCATGTTATATTTCATTGTAATGTACATAATTAAGAGAACGATTTCACTGTATTCGTAAAATTGTAGAAGAATTTAATTTTTTGACTGGAAAAGGTTTCATTTCATTATCTGTCGAAGAAATAGAATCAAAAGGAATTTTACTATGAAAGACATACTCTTAAGTAAAAAAAAGTAAACATAGACATAGTATTAACTAAAAAAAAATATTTCAAAGTAAAGATCCAAGCTCCGTTTGTCTATACTGAGGCAGTGTGATTTAGAAGAATCCTACTCAAATATTGTACAAGCTACAATGCCAGCGGCAATTGCCACTGCCGAAAGGAGTTTTGGAAAATTGAAAATCATTAAAAATGATTTTGACATTGATGACATTATAAATGATTTTGTTGGTGTGAAAGCAAGTAAAATAAAGTTGTAGAATATAATTTTTGTCAAATTTAAATATTATATATGTATATATGTATATAACAGTACCGCAAATAAATTTTATTTTTTATTTTAAAGCTGTATTTTTATTATTGTAAAAAAACTATTGTATAACTTAAATTTATTACGAAAAGTATTTTAAACAAAAAAAAAAAAATTAATTGTGCCGGTTATTATGAAAGTGGAATAAATAAAAATATGTATATTATTCTTAACAAAATCAATTAAATATATTTTTTAAATTGATTATAATGAATCGATGGAGCCGATAGCCACCAAGACATCTATAAATAGTCAAAAAATATAATTATTAAAACATTTAATAATTATATTTTTTAATGATCACATTCTGGCTATATTATTTAGGGTGATAATTAATAGAACTTTAATTTGGATCATATTAATTTTCATAAAAATTCCTTATGTCTCTTGATAACTCATAAGGCTTAAACATGAAATTATAACATATTTATCCAAAAACATCTTAAAACATTCAATTTCCGACTGAAAACTATTCAACTAAAAGTTTGTGATACTATGAAAAAAATATCTAAATTTAAAGTGCAAAGTATCCTTTTTAAAGTGGCAAGTATTGAAATTAAAGTTATGGTGTACCTAGTGAAAAGTATCAAATTTTAATTTTAAAGTAGTCGAATTGAGGTTCCATGTAATTAGAGAATAGTATTTAAAATAAAGTTCAATTATATATTCCCTTATTATATATACCTCCGTGTATTGAAATTCAAGAAATGCGTCGTTCCCTCTTACTGAATTAATTTCCTGATATGCTTCTGTGTAGAATGAATGAATTTCAAGTATTTTTTGAAGTTTGACATTCTTTTTTTTCCATTCTATATAAAAAATATTGAAATATAATACAATTTATCTAAGCTGGAAACTAGTTGAAAACCTTATTTTAAAAAAATTATTCGAAATTAAAAATACATTACTAACCATTGTCAATTGTCTCCCTTTCTGATTTAAGAGTTGCAATCTTTTCCGGTACTCTTATAATATTTTGATTCCATTTAATTATCAAATCACCAACTTCAATGATGACATTTAGCCTGGAAGTCAATAAGAAACAAACTGTTTGAGATTTTGTACAATTCCAATTATTGTACATAAATATTGTAACTCATTTATTCCGATGAATGTAAATATCAACCAATAAATCATTGTGCTTTTTAATAAGAGCTTCTGCGTCAACTTTGTCTGCTAATTTTTCTTTAATCATCTAAACATCAAATACCAAATTTATATCCTACATGTTTTTGTACATGTATGTATGTACACCAGTCCCAGTTTTAGGGGGGGCTGGGGGGGGGGGGCGGTACCCGAGGGCGCCACTTGATGCGCCAAAGGCGCTTCGAAATTTAAAACAAGAGCGCCGGAGGCGCTACAAAATTTTAGATCAGAACGCTAAAGGCGCCTCTACGTTCTAAGTTCAAACATTTGTACTCGGCAAATTCTATTCATTGGGCGAAGGCGCATTCCCTTTTATATTACATTATGCTTATCAAAAAAATTAGTTTCACATTTCACTGTGGCATCCACTGTTTAAATCTCGTGCTATATGACGCCGAGAAATCTTCTGTAACATCACAAACTTTTTTCGGTATTCTCCAAAGATGTTTTATCCTATTTTCAGCTTCAATATATCGCTGGAAGATTCTAACTACTGATCACGAGCAATTATATTCCTTAAAAAAATTATTTGACACATGCTGGGAAGCTAAAATAGTAAGTTTCAGCTAAAGATTTAGCAGTGGAATTACAAATAGAGTCGGCATTTAAACAATTAAAAAGTGAAACGGCAATTTGACGAAAATACAAAAACTCCCCAATGGGGTTGGGAAACCATGTTAACCACTTTTCTGCCGGTCCCAAGCCCGGAAAAAGGAGGATGGTAACCCATTTTATTTACTAGGGGCGCTTAGAAAAAAATTGTCCCGAGGGTGCCATGGGGTGTAAGGCCGGCACTGATGTACACCTACATATATATTTTATATTTATTATAGTAATTGACACCACGAGATTATATCGACACTCTTTTCGAATATTTGCTTGCATAATGCATTTTCGAATTGATCATATTTCCTTATAGCCATTATTTCGAACACCCTAAATTTATTTTGAATTTCCCTTTGCTGATTTTCAACGTTTTGTGTTTCAGTAGGATGTAGCGATTTTATCCTATAAAAATGTACAAATATATTTTATCTTATAAAAACATTTTATTATATATGTATGTACATGGGTCTACCTCACGGGCCCGAATGTGAAATTACAGAAAACGCATATATCGGAAGGCAAAGATCGAAAATTGAAAGATCTTAAGTCGAAAGACCAAAAAAAAGGGTGCATGGTAAACGGTACATACTCACTTAATTTGCGCGAGCAGGATACAACAGGAACAAGAGGAACAGGCTTTTCCTCCCGTATTCTGCGCGCGCACATTAATACGGGAGGAAAAGCCTGTTCCTCTTATTCCTGTTGTATCCTGCTCGTGTAAATTAAGTGAGTATGTACCGTTTACCATGCACCCTTTTTTATCTTTCGACTTGAGATCTTTCGATTTTCGATCTTTGCCTCCGATATTTGCGTTTTCCGGCGTTTCACATTCGGGCTCGACACGGAGACCGATATGAACGTATATGAAAAATTAAATTTTAGAACCTTTTGGCAAGTGAATTGACCATCTTTATTTTTTGATTTATTGTTCCTTGTTCTAATTGTGAGTATGTTGTCAAAAAAGTATTCATTAATTCTACCTCATTATTCAAGTCATCCTTATGTAATTGATCACAATTCTTACTTATCAAGTTTTGAATATCATCACAAGTTGTTTTAATGTTTTGCAAACTAGAATAAATATATGAATCGATAGTGAAAATGAAAATTCAATTTTCATAAATTTATTTATTTATTTGGAAAATTTACAGTTTATTAAGTTTATTAAAAATCACAGTCATATTTGACTTTACCTTGAATCATATTGAAGTAAGTTTTCTTTTTTTGCTATTTCAGCTGCGGCAATTGATACCTTTGTAATAGAAATAGCACTTGAAGTATTTAGACAGTCGAATACTAAATAATACAAAAAAATATACTTATTTCATACTCACTGTATTCATTTGAGGCTGTATTTCTCTAATATAACCAGCTGGCACCCATCCTTCGGTTCCATTTGATTTTCTAACGAGCCACCAATCTCTGTTGGTGTTATCTATAAGGAACATCACTTCATCTTCAACTATAGAAAAATTTGTCTAGCGAATGGAAACAACGCTTTAATCTAAAAAAAAGAAAGTTTTATATTATAATATCAATTTATGAGTGAAAGGATCACAAAATTCAGAAGAATTGAAACTTACACTTGTATGATGTGCTTGAAATTTGGGGTCCTCGTGTTCTTCTATCTTGGTTACTGATTGAATATCAGTGGGTTCTGATTGAGTTTCACCTGTCAACTGTAATGAAATGCTTTGTAAAGATTTCAACAAAACGTTTTATGGATAAAAATAGGTTTGTAACTAACATTTCTGACGTTTCGGGTCATTCCAGCAAAAGTATGGTAATAAATTGTGATGTAAGTCATTATAGATTTCTCATCTATTTTGCTTATACAAACATCTGAAGGAGTTGTACATATTATAAATATCGTATTACATATATCTTTAGATTGAATATATATTTATTTATACAATGAAAAACAGCCTTCTGCATCCAACAGTTTCGGTATATCAAATTTAGTTTGGGTAACTTCAAAAGCATATTTGAGGTTTCTTATATTGGACATATGAAGTAGATTGTTGTACACAAACAGATTGGGACAATGTGCGTGGATGAGAGCGCTAAAACCAAGACCCGACCTCCAAGAATCTGTAAAATTTTTAATCTCGACCCCAGGATAACCGCGGGTCTTCTTTTGACACCATGATAGTAGCGTTTCTTTCGTCAATTTGGCTTCCCCATCCTAAATAATACACTGTAAATTTTAGAATATATTACACAAATTGAAAAAATCCACGTTTTAGAAGTATACTAACGGCAGCTGGGACCTTTTCAATGTGGAAACGCAGAATAATTGTCCATATTAGTCCGAGAATCAATTTTGGACTGCCATCGACGATGTCTTCAGCTCCGATACCTTGTAAGTGCACCTTCAACGATACGCATCATTAAATGAAAGATACAAAAGACTAATCAATCTGTATTTGGGTGTAAATCAAAGCAGTTGGTCACATGGGTTTTATAGTTAGATATTAATGTTCCATACATCAGGAACCGACACGAACTATTCATATTGTACAGCAGTGCATGTCGTATCAAGCAAAGCCAGTTTTCTTTGGACACTGTGAAAATTTTCTCGCAAGACGTGATGTCATAGCGGCGAATGCACTCTTAATAAAGTGCTGTCAAGCGCATATGAATTTTTTTCGGAATATTAACTTGTATTGTGACAACATTGACTCGATGATACGACGCAACTATGTACTATGCCGCACGGGCATGCGGTGCATGCGGGCCTTTTAGATTTAGGGCCCAAAAGGATTTTAAATTAAAATACTACACATTTTTCAAATAAAAGTCGTAAAAATTTTCTTAAAATAATTCATAAGACTAATGGAAGCACTAGTTAAGGTTATTATTATTAGTTATATCTCCAAATTGCGTGTCGAATTTTCACTATTTTGTACTCCTTCTCACGACATTTAGTATTTCTCTGTCATGGTTAAGTAATAATAATTATCTGCAATGATCTACATATAAACCAGATGTTAAATTAAAAAAAAATAATGGTTAATAAAATATTTTCGTTTCATTTGTGAATTGTGAATCACATTCTCGTATTTAATATCGTTCGAAATTTTCGGATGGTTATTTTATTTTTATAATGAAATATTCGATAACATGACTTACTATAATTTTTTTTTCAAATTAATAAAAATTTCGATGAGTCAACTCAGGCTCAGTTAATTAGCTATATTTTATATTGAGCATGAAGAAGCTTCTAAAATGTCTAAGAACATTTAAATTATGTGAGTTAATTATCAATTTAATTTAAAAAATAAAAAAAAACTAAAGGAGGCCTTTTGCTGGCATTTACATGCGGGTCAAATTTTTCTAGTTACGCCACTGGCATGACGGCTAATCATTTTATACAAGAATGCTTGAGCGTCTGGTACTAGGGACCCAATGCATTCGGTAAACGGACTATTCCGCAAATTGCGATCGCAATCGTTACCACAAAAATCGCGAATACGGAATATCTGGCACTCGAGTTCTCGTTAGTACAATATTTCGCGTGATTGATTGAGTTTTTGGGTGCCAGATGTACCGTGATCGAGATTTTAATGACGTGCGCGAGATCGCCTTTTGCGGAATAATCACCTAACTAATGCATTCTTGTAAAAAATAATCGATTGATCATTCATGGTTGTCAATAATGCAATTCCGTGTATAAAATTTCAAATTTTGGTCTTAACAATACGTTTTATTTTAAATTTTTCAACATGCATTTGTTTCATTAATTTTTACAAGGCTCTTCTATATTTTTGTTTGATTTTAATCAAATGGAATGAAATGTAAAAATGATAAAGATATACTACATATGTACATATGTATATGCATAGAAATGACGAGGTTAAAAGCAATTGATAAGCTATAGCCTGATTGTAATTAATCTTAAGGATACCTGAGTGCGCAAGAATAAGATGCTTTTATTGACATTTTCGATTTTATGCACTCTCATATTTCCATGGCTAGGTTTCGGCAGCTTTTTGCCAGTTACGATTTCTAGCAATTTCAAAAGTATACGCCCATCGGCCAAATCCTAGAACAAGTCGTTCACGGCCATACATGTCTTGAAACAAAAAAAAATAATTCCATTACTGATTTTTAACTATGTGTCGTTGAAATTGAACAATTATTATTATCGAACAACTCACGTTCACCGTTTTCAGATTTAGATTGATCCACTTGATGAATATTTTCTTCTGAGTTTTAAATCGTTCATCTTGGAACGTGTTAATGAAAACTTGCTCGTATTTCACTTCCATTGTTTCGGAAAGCTATTGCCAATTGCAGTTCTGCAGGGTTATAAATAAAATTGACAATGGAAAGTCTATTAGTATAATAATTGATTTACTTAACTCATTTTAAACACTCGCTTAGTTGGACTTCCACTTTACAAATGACAAATGTTCTCTTTAGATAACGATCAAAATGTTGATAAGAATGTATATGTATGTCATGAATCATGATATATTATTCTGAAGATTCTAGTACATTTCATCACGGAGACAACTCAGCCACAGATTTCATGTAACTATTTTTTTAATTTTGCTAAACGAAAATAAAAATTTTCGATCAAAAAATATATAATTTAATGTTTTGTTGAAAAAAGAAAGGTAGAAAATTTTCAATTATTTTTATTAACTAAAATATAAAAAATAAAAAAAAATTATAAAAAAGTATATAGTATACATATGTATATATAAAATAAAATAAAAAGAAAATTTAAAAAATGTACTAAAATATAAAATATAAACTTAAAAAAAATATTATTTAGTATGATTAAGATTTCAATCAAAATTATAATCCCGGCTTAAATTAATGTAATTAAATGAATATTGCTTAAAACCTTGGATCACCCAAAGATAAGCTTTAAATTCAAAATTAAAAGAATTTACTAATGACAAATTATGTTATATTAACTACTGATCAATGAAATTTTTAGACAGTCTATATAATTAAAACAAATTCATGACTGTGTTAATGCTAACCACCGAGAGGTTGCCGAGTTTGATCCCGTGGGTTGATTGAAAATAATTTATTCCGAGTGTTATTTGTAGTACTGTTGGTCAGACTTGGATATCTGTGGCTCCAAGTCGATTCCCCGTCAAATTGGCCAAAACCATCCTACCCACTATGTCACGAATATTTAAACATGATTTAAAAAAATAAGTGATCTATAATATTTATACATGTACCATAAGATGTCACGAAGATGTAACCCGATGTTAATTCATAAATAAAATATTTTATATTAAATTTATTTTATATCATAAGTTATAAATTTGGTATTAGAATTGTAATTATGATTATTAATAATATTTCACATCTTATTTTTTTTATTATTTAGGGGTGGGAGGATGCCACTGATGGTTGATCAATCGGATTAAATTTGCTGTGATGAATCGAAGGAGCAGAAATGCACCAATTGTCCTACGAGCAAAACAAAAATTTCTTAATTTACAAACAATTTGTTAAAAAATATCGATACAAAGATGGTTCGCACCTGACGGTATTGGAGTTCAAGAAATTGGTGTCTTGTTCTTACTGAATCGTTGTTTTCAGCTACTTCCCTGCAGAAATACTGTTGTTGGAGTATTTCATTTAATGTATCTTTCTTTTTGATCCAATCTGCAATATTAATCAGTTTGAAATAGGATCATTAGAATAGATGGAAAATTTTAAATGTGGGCATTCATGTCGATATACATTTTTTTTGCATCTGGCAATTTATTGTTGTAGTGGTTTCTCAAAGACCAATGATCTTTCTGCAAACAGATACGGTTTTTTTTCTCGAAAAAAGCTTCTCAAAAACGAGATCGAAAGATTTTTTTAGCATTTTTAATTATAAAAAATATTGTGATAAAAGATCTTGCGATATATGTATGTATGTATGTGTCTACTGATAAATCTTTCCGTGAATGCCCACTTTTAAAATATCAAACAATTTAACTCCTGACCTTGGTTGATTTTTCTCGTTTTTGATCTAAGGACATTAATTTTTTGTGAAACGTTTGGCATTCTTTGCTTTCCTTTCAACAATATATCATCTACCTTTATTAGGTTTTGGATCCTAAAAACGATAATAAATAAATTTTCTCCAAAATGTACATGTTTGTTCAGGTAATTGTACAACTTACTTATTACCATGAGTGTGGATTTCACTCAGTAAGGTATTATGTTCAGTGATAAGGTTTTCAACACTATCAATGTCTTTTTCTCCAACCTCCTTCTTCAGTTTCTCTTCGACAGTCTAAACGAAAACGTAAATTCCCATATAAAGACAAGACACATTTTTGCCTATGTATGAAAAGTCGAACAATTACCATTATCCAGTTAATTTGATCTTCACTTAATTTGAGGACTTGTTTGCTCACTGCTGATATTAAACGTTCACATTTCTTCTTAGCCTTTTCATCAAATGCTTTCGAAATTATTTGGATGTCCTTTTGCTTGGCTTCAATACCTTGACGTTCGCCTGCATATGATGACTTTATTCTAAAACATGTATAATGTTGCATTAGCTTACTTTTTCAAAAAAAAAAATACAAATACAAAAGTGGAAATGAGGCTCAGAACTTTTCAGCAAGCGAGGTCACACGCTCTATATCATTCTTCAAGGATGTCATATCCTCTTCCAATTGAAAATATATTTTTGGAAATGCTTCTACTAGGCCTAAATTGCGTTCAAAGTCATCCTTCTCCAATTGACTGCTTTTATTCTTGGCTAATACTTCTATTTTCTTACAAGTGTCTTTGAATTCGTCGAAACTACAGAAAAGTATTAATTGTTAATACTATTAATCAACATTGTATGTAAATGATAAGCAATTATCACATCAAACGTAACCTTAAATCGTATTCGACAATTTTTCCCTTATTAACTTTTTCTTCACTGAGATTTCTCCACTGAAAATTTACATTGTTTGCTCGCGCTTGAGCTTCTGTCAGTTGAGGATGATTTTCTTTAGACATTGTTAGCAAGTGGGACTTTATTTCTTCCAAGTTTGAATTTTTTGCAGTAAACTCGTTCGAAAAAGTCTACAAACATTATCACGAAACTATAGGAAATCTTTTGTGTTAAATTAAATTGATACTCTGACAGTGTCGCTTTAAGAAAACATCCATTCAAAAATTCTTCTTCAAATTTCTCATTCTCATTCATTCATTAAAAAAAAAGAGAGATCTTTCTTTGGACAAATTAACAGACATGTCTGTACAATCTATCAATTTGTCTGCGGTAGGTGTGTTTGCCTGTCAACTTTTGTTTTTTGTCTTGTTCATAACACAATAAAATCAACCGAGACTAAATATTTACAAAGTATTATATGTTATGTTTTTCCGAGACCGTTGTGGATTTTTCCTGAAAACATATTTTGAATCTACAATTGTATTCAAAAAAAATATGTTTTGAAGTGAAACTGTTTTTTTTTATACACGAACATGTTATGATTATAGAGTATGGACTCAAAGCGCGCTGCTCATTGTTCAATTATTGTAAATGCTTTGTAAAAAAGGTTCGGAAAACCTTTAACAATGCATTTACAACATTTGAACAATGAACGGCGCGCTGTGGATCCGGCCACTAGTTATGAAACGATTCACCCCCACCCCTCCATTATTCTAGGAACTAGGAACGGAACTTTGGGAAGGTCCCTCCTCTTCCTTGAGAATGGACAATTGGCCGACGGACGGACTTTTAGCCGAATGGACACTTGGCCGACGGACACTAAGCCGACGGACGCTTGGCCGACCGGACACTAGACCGACGGATATTTTGCCGAACGGGCACTTCGAGCGGACACTTGGCCGAATGGACACTAGGCCGACGGAAATTTGGTCGAATGAAATTTTTAACATTTGGCCGAACGAAATTGTTTAAATTTATCAAAAATACCAAATTTTACCGAGTTCGAGGCTATTTCTGAATAATGTATCTGTGAGTTCAGTGAGTTTTAAGTGAACTCGACACGCAATCGGCCAAATGTCCGTCGATCTAATATCTGTTCGGTCAAATGTCCATTCGGCTAAATGTCCGTTGGCCTAATGTTCATTCGGCCAAGTGTCTTCATTTTGTTCGACAAAACACTTTCAGGTACGAGAGATTTTTCTCTCAAATTTTGTAGTTTCGTGACAAATTTTGTAGTCAGACTTGTCACATTTTTCTGCAGACTTGTCCACAAATCTCTCCGTCACAGACAGCTTTACAAATCAAAAATATGTTTTTGGATTTTATATTATGTAATGTTTGTACATACCTCATACTTGAGTCTCACGTCTTTAATAGTTTTCTTGGAATCGTCAGCTTTTAACAAATCATCCTGAGCTTTCATCCAGCATTGCAAATCGGAGCACATATCGTTGAATGCATGCAACATAATAGCGTATTGTAATGCTGTACGTCGCTCCATCAATAGATTCTCCAGATTTTCTACAACTCATAAGCATAGCGTATTTTCAACCACTCAATACAAAGTGTATTATAATCGAAATTAAAATTAGAATTGTAATTACTATAGTTTGTATGTAGACTACGACGACGAGTTCCTACATGATCTTCGGCGTCGGATTCGCCGATCAACTACAGAAATAATATCAATGACTTATGCTTGCTATGTATGTGTAGAATAGTACATATAAGAATATTACCATGACAAATGTTCAATTGAGCATACCTGTATTATATTTATTTCTCGAGCTATGAGGTCATCTGCATATTCGTCAAAAGCTTTTATGTCTTGTTTGAAAACAGCCAATTCGTCTTCTAACAATTTGTGTTGATTGAGAAGACCTTCGGCTTCTGTTTTATTATTGCCCATAGCTGCACTCGTCACTTTAGACATATTTGTTGCAATCCATTTTTCAAGTTCATCGACTTCATAATTAAACTTGGTAAACAAGCATATTTTTTTAGTGTCTTCATTATATATTGATATTTGTATAGTTAATTGTTACTAGGCTAATACTAAGTTGACGCGAAAAAATGATCGCGCGACAGAAAATCGCAAGCGCGTTTGGGGTCTAGGGGCTAAAGCACACTGAGAGGCACACGGCACGTGTGTTTTTTGTATACATTTATAAGTATATGCTAAAAAAAAACTGGCACGCATAATCTTTCTTATGACACCCTGTCCAAAAATCACCCGCTGGAGTGTTTTCGGTGATATTTTATCTTGAAATGTATACAAAAAGAGGAACTTGTTTGTAGAAAATGTAGGAGAAACTTGTCGAAATAATAAAATCGTACGAATTAACAATGAATTGAAGGAAAGCCCTTCCCTGCTGGATGCCACGAAGACTAAAAAAAAGGGGCCACGTGCCTCTCTGTGTGTTTGCGCCCTAGCTGTAACAGTAGCTAGCAACCTTCCTCCTCCCCTCAATGCAGGGCCAGATTCAGGGTGGGGGGGGGGGGGTGAGCCGGGCATTTGCCCAGAGCAGCAGGTTTGGGGGGCGGCAAAAAAAAATTAGAAGACATGAACGTGTCATACATTTTCAACATTTTAAAAGTCGATCATCAATAAATAATGGAATTGATTAACAATAGATTTTCAAATTGATTCATAAGAAAAATGCTGGCGTCAAATTTTAATTAGGATTGTAGATACAGTCCAATTATTAGCAAAAATAGGTTGAGCATTTCGTGGACACAAATAGAAAAGACTAGGCAAAGGAATTTTAGAAATTGCAGTTCAAAAAATGTTTTTTTTTTATAATGACTGAAGAAAATTTAAGATGTATTGTTTTTGATATAATATTTCAAATGTAATATAGATATATTTGGTCTTTCGAAAATATTTAAAATATTTGGCATATTTTTTAAAAGTACCCAATATTTTTTTCTATCTTTATTTTTTGATTTTTAATATACATACATATGTACAATATACATTTTTTTTAATAAGGTTTTCACTTTATAAAAATACATACGAAAATTCCATCTAAAAATCATATTTTAAAATAATAATATACAAAGGGCGGCAAAAATAATTTTTGCTCAGGGCAGCAAAAAAGGTGGATCAAAAAAAAAAAAGCTTCAATGAATGATCATTTTTTCAACCGAGATACTCAAATACATACATATGTTGATCGAAAATGTACGTTTTGTAATCGTTTAGCGGTTATTCATTGACACATTTATCCTATATTCCTATATAATTCTATTGCAGTATTTAAATTTAATATAACTAGTACATAACCTCAAATACATACTATAAAAACATACCTGGCTAGTTTCAGCTACATCTCTCAATATTATTTCTCTCAGTGCATATAATTGGTCCAAGTTTTGCCAAATGCTTTCATCACTCTCTGATGTTGTATCATCGACATCAACATTCTCCGATATCACACTCTCTTCATCATTTTCTGTAACTGGAGGCGTATTTATATATTTTTTTAAATAATAAAAAAACTATAATTAGTCTCAAACTATTCTATTGAAGACACGATAATTTATTTTCTTACCCTCATTTGCGTTAATCAATGCATTCAAAAGGGCTTCATGATCTTGCGATTCGGCGGAATTCTGTTGCAATCTTTGCAATGTTAAATCCTTCACCTCTGAGTAATCTACACCATCAGCCAACAATTGATCATCGATTTGTCTCAATATATCCAATATCGGTCGCACAGCTCTTTCAAGGTTTGGATCCAGAACAACGTCAAAATCTTCAAGCATTTTCTTGTTGATTATTTATTTGCCGTCCTGCATAATAATTACATATATAGCTAGGTATATTATTCCATTTTGAGTTAATTAAGATGTTCAGATAGCTGATAATATGACACACAAACAGTATAATAGGATAAAAATTCGTGCGTTCACTTACTCACTCAAAAAGTGTATATTTTGACGATGACTCTCTGGATAAATTGAAGATAACTGGAATGCTGATAAGTGATATCTTAGAGATTACAAATTATCTAACTTGTTGGTACATACATACATAGGTATGCACATAGGTACATATGTATTTCGATAAATGTAAATAAAAAACTTTAAGCCAGCGCTATATTAAAAAATTTGGATATGACCAACCTACGACATTATCTATGTGCATATTTGAGGATTATAAGAAGGATAAAAAACAAAATTCTATAATCAAACATGTGTACATACTACATACACATTCACACATACCGGCTATGAGAGCATTTTTGAAACAAATTGAGCGCAAATGTAGAGAAACTTACTCAAGACAGCTCGATATCCAACTAAGAAAACTATATTGGCTGATTGGTCCCTGCTCAAAATTGTCGATGGAAAACAGATTACTCATATAAAAGACAGTACTGAAGCCATATGGACATACGGATTACAGGGGTCTACGTGACGAGACAGAATGTTAAATTACAGAAAACACAAATATCGGAAGGCAAAGATCGAAAACCGAAAGATCTTAAGTCGAAAGATCAAAAAAAAAATGATGCATGGTAAACGGTACATACTCACTTAATTTGCGCGAGCAGGATACAACAGGAACAAGAGGAACATGCTTTTCCTCCCGTATTCTGCGCGCGCACATTAATACGGGAGGAAAAGCCTGTTCCTCTTGTTCCTGTTGTATCCTGCTTGCGCAAATTAAGTGAGTATGTACGTGAGTATATACCGTTTACCATGCATCATTTTTTTTTTTTGATCTTTCGACTTAAGATCTTTCGATTTTCGATCTTTGCCTTCCGATATTTGCGTTTTCTGTAATTTAACATTCTGTCTCGTCACGGAGACCGGGATTACAGATATGGGGTACTGCCTCACTCTCGAATATAAAAATCCTAGAACGATTCCAGTCCAATATTTTTTTCTGTTGATACAGATTGTTGTATTTGTTTTTATATGATTGAATAAACACTAGAAAAACAAAAAAATAATAATTTACTAACTTACCACTTTTTAAGGTCTGTTCATACCTATCCAGCACGACCCGTAACCTGCAGGTGTCATGCAAGTGCGGATAGTATTCTTTGGTACATTATATGGACGTATTCATACTCCATTCGCGCATGCGCATTTACGCATTCATGCGCGTCCATATTTTATTTATTTTATTTTATTTTATTTTTATTTTACATATATACCAGGAAGGCCTTACAGGTAAATCCCAATGCGCCTTCCTGGCCAATTACAAATACAAATGCAGCATTTTTTTATTATAAGTCGTTGAATTGCGAGACACTGAAAAAACTCGCAAATTAACGAGACATCTATGAATTGTACATAAATTTTTATTGTACATCCATCAAATTTCAAATAGTGGTGACATAGTAGGTAGGAAGGATTTTTAGCGAAATTTTTTTTTTCCGGGAACCGTTTCAACAATGAAATCAGAGAAAATTGGCAAACTCTGATAGGAAACGATCAACCTGGAGTCACAAATCCAGGTCTGACCAACAGCATACTCTGAAAAATTCATTTTCATTCAGGGATAGAACCCGGCACCTTCTTGACGGTAAGCAGAAGCTTAACGTCCGAGCTATGCTGCTGGCTAATAAAATGTACCAAAGAATACTATCCGCACTTGCATGACACGCGCAGGTTACGGGTCGTGCTGGATAGGTATGAACAGACCTTAAGGCTTTACACTTAGCTACCAAACCCCCTTTTTTCTTTTTTAAATAAATATAAATATAAACTTCACTGAGTTATCATTTAGTTTACATTTTAAGCGTGACAATATTTATATTGGAATTTATTGATTACTAGTGTCATTAAAAAAAAAACATTAATCTAGGGGTCATAGCCGACTATAGATATTTTACGAGTGTTCAGTGACGAGTCGGTTGGTAGCCCGTCTGTCATTCGATAGTTGCCGCGGTGCTTCTTGAATGTCTGTCTTCGTTCGCATTCCGGCGCTGATGCCGCAACATTAGACGATGGCTGCTGAGAACGCCGAAGCGAAGATCGACCTCACCCTCGAGCAGCGCATCTTCATCGTCGAGGAGTTCTTCAGGCTGAAGTCGCACGATCTCTGTCGCACCAAATTCAGCGAGACATTCCCCGAGACCAAACCGCCCAGCAAAACCGCCATCGATCGCATCATCAGCCGCTTTCGCAAAACTGGGAGCGTCTAATGTCGACATTTCTATCTAAATAAATCGACAACTATGAATCTAGTCGTCATTCTTTTAAAACATTTCAATTTCATAAAATGCAAATTAAAAAAAAAAACAAAACAAAAACAATTGAACAATATTTAAATTTAAGGCAATCTATCATAAGTAAGCTTTGTATTATATAACTGCTAATAAATATATATGCGCTTCTTTCTGTTTTAGGCTAGTTAATATGTACAAAATTGGCACCGTCAAAAATAGAACCTACCCATCAAAATTATAATCCATTCTTTCCATCCCAGAAGGCAATAATAAATCACTGGAATCAAAAACTTTCTTCAAGACAAGTTTGCTGGACATTTAAAAAAATTGTATTTCCAGTAGCGTCGTTAGACCTGTGCTAGGAATGCAGTCTGCACCGGGTGACACCAAATTGTTCAAATTGAAAAACGCTAATTCGACATATTCCTTGTATGACAGTTCTCGAGCGGCTACAAGCCTCATTGCAATGTCTGTATATATACAGCTTTCTGTATTTATACAGCTACCGCGAAATCCGTCTGGTGCAGCTGAATATAGCATCAAATATAAGCTATAATTGGCTTTTGTTCGGATTCCTGAGAAATCAGTGTATGTATCTAAAGGTAAGAAGGTTAACTGTTTCAGTCAGATGGAGACGCAATCCAGAAACAACGTGTGAACTTAACTTCGTTTTAGGCGCTTCTCGTAAGTTATAACAATTGGCAAATATTAATAATTATTACAGAATATTTTTTAGTTGACAACCACCCCCTAGTGACGCCACTGGTATTTCGACTAATCGAATCCTTAATCCTGTGAGTACTGAAGTCATTTCTGTTGAAAGCCAAAACGCCGATCAGCGTTGTTCAGCATTGAAAGAATTAATAAATACATATAATATATGCAGGCTTCACAATAAAAAAATACTCATAAATGGAGGCTTATGCATTCAGGAAAATCCATGTAACAAACTAAATAAAAGCTTTTATAAAAGGTCTACAATTTATTAAAATAAATGATAGAAAAGTATTCATATAGTATATGTAACTAAGTAATGATAATTATTGATAAAAGTTCTGAACCAGCTGGAATTACATAGGTATTTTAAAATCACAAATAAGAATTGAGGTTCAAATTTTGTCTACTAAATGATCAGTGCGAAATTCGGAATTTCGAAATTTCTTGTCTGCTTTGTATTAGGGATAAAAATGCAAAAATGTTTTACGCAGTGAAATTCTTTACTAGGTAAACATTAACTATTAATAAAATATGGTGAGAATTAATTTTCAAACGTTTTTTAAAATATTTTTAAGGTGTGTTAATAGCTTAAAAATCCATGAATGATCACAAGATTTCTCGCATATTTAAGATATTACATACATGTTTTTTGTACACATACATATATATACAAACTCCTGTTCAAGCCGACGAAAAATCTAAATTTCTGAGTCGAGAAAACGAGAACCAATATGTGTAGTCTTTTAATTTATAATTGAAATGGCATTAAAACATTTTTTTGTTTTTTCTTATTTATTTGAAATCAATACATAAATTTACAAGGAATGCATAGCTGTAACATTTTATATATAGTTCATGTACAAAAAGTTATCCCATAAGTAACAAAAATAATGCAGAAATTTTCCATCATTTGAGTACAATAAACATTCGGTACAATAGAATACGTATAAACATTTATTATCATTGTAACCTCTGATCTTAGAAGTCGATTGAAACAGTTTGACGATGTAACCTTATTAAAAATTTTAGCTATCTATCTAACATTAATAATAGCAATTCTCATATTATAAAATTATCCATTCGACATATAGATGCTATCTGCTATTTACTTCAGTTTCCATAGCACACCTCCGACAAATAATATGTCCATTCAATGACCCAAATCTGAAGTTCGAATCGCACATTGTAAGACTTATACGTAGTTCAATACGATTTTCATATTATTTATATTTCCATAGTAATCGGTCCAATCAACAGCTCATGTCAACTCAATCCAGAGTGCGGCTTCGAGACCATTTGTCACTAATCATGATGATTCAGATTCGATCAAGCGATGCTTTCACGCTGCCGAACTTTTAGTTTCGGGCTGTCGGTTCATTTCCTACTTCATTTCTTTTCTGATCTCGGTAAGGGCCGTATGTGCGGAGCCGCACGATATTTTAATCATGCTGCTGAGCTTCGACACGGAGAGGTCTGGCTTTTCAACGAGCAACTGCCTTACTTCATCCATCGTCTCCTGATCGAGAACGGTGCGTGTTCTCTTCTTCTTGGTGTCGAGAACAGAACCGGTTCGCTTGAAGCGCAACACGGCTCGATAGATGGTGAGTTTGTGAGGCGGGGAAACGTCCGGAAACTGCTCTTTAAACCGAGTGCTACAAATGGTGTAAGATCTGTATTTGAAGTATTCCTCGACCATAAAAACTCGCTGCTCTAGAGTGAAATAGCGAAATTGCGACTGCCCCGATGCCATAGTTTCTGCTAAAGTGTCACTGTCATTGGTGCTAGCTGTCAATGTCGCAGTTGTGCCAACAGTATCACTAGTACACATCTCGCCAATGGTCGGTGATTATTCCACAAAAAGAGATCATTAAAATCTCTATCACGGAACATCTGGCACCCAAAAACTCCATTAATCCACGCGAAATATTGTACTAACGAGAACTCGAGTGCCAGATGTTCCGTGATCGAGATTTTAGTGATCTCTTTTTGTGGAATAATCAACGACCATTGGCGAGACCGCTTTTTGCGGAATAATCCGTTTACCCAGTTTCTCTCTCCACATTTCTTTCACGAGACAAATTGTCCCTCACCACGACAATTTGACGAGGGAGAGCCTTCGGCACACGTAAGGCAAATAAAACTCGCTACGATGGTTTGAATTACAGAACGCATATAATTATGACAACTCAGTGAAGCGATTTTGTCTAGTGACTCTTTATCTTGTTGGTCAGAAAGATTAGGAAATCCAAAACCACAAACAAAATAAAAAAGTGGAAAGCCGTATTTTTTCAACTCTTAAATTATTATTATGAATGATTCCGCTAATTATGATATATGTGCTAGTGTTGTACCCGATGACTTATCATCGCACGAATGTTGGCATATTAAGTTATTAAATAAAAAAAAAGTAATATGTCGGTATTGTGTTTGATCGGCATCCGGTCGAACTTTTTTCAAATACCTTTTAAAAATGGTAAAAATTACGTACCTACATATATTAATTAATTAAATAAATTTTCAATAGATGGCGGTAAACGCTTAGAGAATGTTGAAGACAGGCGCCGTCTATTTGTCTGGAGGAAACATTGGTAGCAAACAGTATGTATAGAAGTTTTTTTCTTTTGTTATTATATTCGTATACGTTTTGTTGGCCACTATATCGTGTTTTAGCTGTGACATACATATATATTTCGAATCTAAACGACCATTATAGTACGCAACGTTATCTCAGATACACAGACAGAATAGCGATATTATATATGATGTATTAAATGTAATGGTGTACATTTTGAGAAAAAAGCTTATGTTTTATGGGGTTCGGTGATTACTGGTCACAAAGTCACTAAAATCTCTATAACGGAACATCTGGCAGCCGAAAAGTCCATCATACTAACGATTACTATCATAGTAACGAGAACTTGAGTGCCAAATATTGTGTATTCGCGATTTTCATGGCAAAAATTGTCTTTGTGACCACCCCAATGTGACGAATAGTCCAATTACCGTTTTTTATGGAACATTCAAATTCTACACGTTACTAGACCGAATACGGTGTTTCTAAATTGAACACTGGTTTTGAATTGCAAATAAAATCCAACATTACTTTCACAACATCCAGAAACTTGATATGAAATAGGAAAAAAACGTAATCAATGAAAAATGCCAGCTTGCTATTTTATTCATAAAATTGCCAAAACATTGACAGTTTTTTCAGTTAAGTTTGTCAAGATATATATTTTTTTATATAATACTATAACTGATATTTAAAAAATTACAACCAGTTTCTTTTTTTAAACATATTATAATGTGTTAAAAAATTAAACATTGAAAGTGATGAATAAATTAGACACAAATATTTTACATAATATTCAACTGTTTTATTTACATTTTTACACAACATTCAAAAAGACTAACATAATAAAAACAAGGTATCAAAATTTCGATATCTTTTCCGTCCAGTTCTGAAGGTAACATTGCCTTGAAAGAAAGGGAGCTCTCAATTCGTCACAACCAGTGCAAATAGATGCTACAATGATTCGCCTTCATTCGATTGTTAATTTCAATAATGAATCCAAGAGTCGACTCGCTCATTGCTCGCCATTTCTGGCGTAATTTACGTCACAAAGCGGCAGCAGCTTTCTCGGATCTACTTGTTCACTATCAACAGGGTCGTTCAATTCCTTTCGGACTATGGTTAAAGCCTTGTGGGCTGTGCTACACGATAGTTTCACCAGCGAGCTGAGTTTCCGCACCGACAGATCAGGCTTGTCTACCAGCAGCTGTCTAACTTCATCTAATGTTTCCTGATCTAAAACTGTGGGTGCTCCAGATCGCTTCATGTCCAAAACGGACCCCGTCCTTCTAAATCGCTCCACAGCTCGATAGATCGTGGGTTTGTGTGGTGGAGAGCAGTTTGGAAAGCGATCTTTGAATCTGGTCATGCAAACTGAATAAGATCGGAATTTGAAATATTCTTCAACCATGAAAACGCGCTGCTCCAGTGTGAATCGGCTCGAAGGCTTCATCTTCGAAGATACCATTTTGACAGATGGACCCGCCGAGAACTGTCAAAGGTGCAGGTGCACCAACTGTATCATCGTTCACTGCTGTCAGTCTCTCTCTCTCTCCACATTTCTTTCACAAGACAGTAATTAGGAAAAACGTTAAAGTTGGGGTCCATGCTTTCTAGGTCGTTGGTCACTTAAATCTTGGTTAAAAAATAAAAACCCTATTACATTACGGAGTATCATTTGTGCCTACCATGGTGTTCTGGTTCCATTATTAGCTGACAGAAATATATTAACCTATTGTCATATGATGATAAAATATTATTTTAATCCGAGTGTACAATTGTCCTGTTTACAAATAATGGCTAACCACTGCAGAAACCAGACAGATCAACATTAAAAATAATGATACATACAAAATGGATTCATAAAAATTAATACAAGTAAGCTTTATACATATCGAAATTGTTGTATGCGATAATATATATACACTGTACAATCTATTTAAATTTTCCCGCCATTTGTGGGTTATGATATTCAGGCGTAAAAAATATATTTTTAATCTTCTCAACATAGAAATAGAATGCATAGAATGGTCATTGTTAACAAAAGTATCGTCTAAAGCGAGCCATCGAAGAGAGAGACGGAAAGTCAGAAGAGAGACAAGAGAGAGAGAGAGACGAAGTTTAGCAAACTATGAGCAAACAATGAACAAACTATGCCGCGCAGAGTTTTTGTAGCATAATTTTTGGAGGCTGAGAGCGATTCTATGCATTCTACTTCTATGCTTCTCAATGTTTATTTGTTTATTAATATGTGAAAAGCTTTTTTAATCGATGGTAAACGGATAATTCCACAAAAAGCGATCTCGCGCAAGTCACTAAAATCTCGACCACGGAACATTTGGTACTTGAATTTTTGATTGATAGAGTTTTTGGGTTCCATATGTTCCGCGATCGAGATTTTACCGACTTGTACGAGATCGATTTTTGCGGAATAATCACCGAATCAGACTAATATTGGCTTGACTTAGTGGAATGTCTTAATAATAATTGAGCTCGTGTAAATGCGGCATAGCCGAGGTAAAATCTTCTAATATATATATGTCAAATTCCAACGCATTCAAAGAAGTATGGAACGCTGTATGCTCGGCATTACGAGGAAAGAGAGGAAGCGGAATACATCGGTGAGAAGTATGACAAGGGTAGTGGACAGAGTAAAGATATTGAAATGGAAATGGGTGGGCCACATGGCTAGAAGAATGGACAAAAGAAGTGCTAGAATGGTATTCTAGAGAATGCAAAAGGGTGAAAGGGAGACCGCAGGGAATATGGGTTAATGAAATTAGGAAAATGTGTGGGGTAAGATGGATGAGAGTTGCACAAAACAGAGACGAGTGGAAGCGTGTTGGAGAGGATTTATATGTTTTTGAAAATGTGTATATTTAAATTGTCTACTGTCTGTTAGCCAATATGTCAATTTTCAATATGTAATTTTAGGTAATTGGACTATTCGTCACATTGGGGTGGTCACAAAGACAATTTTTGCCATGAAAATCGCGAATACACAATATTTGGCACTCAAGTTCTCGTTACTATGATAGTTATCGTTAGTATGATGGACTTTTCGGCTGCCAGACGTTCAGTTATAGAGATTTTAGTGACTTTGTGACCAGTAATCTTAACGTTGATACGTATTGATTATGCCGGTGTTGATTTGTCATAGAACCGTTGCGACTGCAGATACAGTTGGCGCTCCTGTGCTTTGACAGATGAATGCACACATCTGTCAAAATGGTTTCCGACGATACAAAGCTGAAATCACACTTCAGCTTGGAGCAGCGCGTGTTTATGGTCGAGGAGTACTTCAAGTTCAGATCCTACGTAATTTGCGCCACCAGGTTCAGAGAACGCTTTCCCGGTTGTTCCCCGCCCCAAAAGCCTACCATTTACCGAGCGGTGACTCGCTTTCGTCGCACCGGATCTGTCTTGGACCGGAAACGAGTCAGAGCCAGCACCATATTGGACGAGCAGACGCTGGACGAGGTGAGGCAGCGACTTATCGACACACCCAACCTCTCAGTACGGAAGCTCAGTTCACTGACCAAGATATCTTACGGCAGTGCGCACAGAGCTCTCACCATGCTCAAGAAGGAACAGACCCTTGCGGATACCGAAGAACAGCAAAACGACGATGATAGTTCTGATGCGTGAAAGTATCACCACTGACGACGATCCAAACATAATCTGACTCACCAGTCATACAACAACCTTACATGAATTTATCACTCGGTATGAAGAGTCAGCAGTGAGAGTTGATATTCATGTGTATAATATCAATACAACAAAAACTACACAAAGTGTGTAGTTCGGAGCGCTAAAGCTTGAAACTACAAGTTTTATGAAGAAAGGAAATTACATTTTCTCCAATGAAGATTTGTTTATTTAGCCATTGTATGGACTGTAATGAAATTCACTTCTTATTTAAGATATTTTCTTCCTCGTTTGCTCGATGCTGAGCGTCACGGTCATTGTTGTCGTCTGGAGTTTGATGGACAATCCACCTCCGCTTCCGTGCCAAGTTGAAGGCAGCGTTAAGGGATGGTCAGTTCTTTGATTTGGTCTGACCATCTCTTGGGATACTGTCCTCTTGCTCGCCTTCCCTCAAACTATCAAACATTCTTCCGGGCAATATGGCCCAAGTATGAAATAACTCTTTTCCTACATACTGACGAGTCTCTTTGAGACTGAATTATTTGAGGATGGAGATGTTCGTGCGTCTTGTAGTCCATGAGATGCTCAGCATTCGCCTCCAACACCACATTTCGAATGCATCTATCATGCCCCTTACTTTCTTTCTCAGAGTCGGTGTCTGAACTCCATACAATGCAATGAGGAACATCTGAGATCGCACCAGACAGATTTTCGTCTTCATAATAGAGCGGTTCTTCCATATCGTTATCATACGTACTATTGCTGTTTCCGATATTCCAACTCTTCTGCAGATTTCCGATTGGCATCCTCCTTCCGAGATAAATGCACCTAGGTAGATGAAGTCGTTAACTTCTTCAGTCTTTTAAAGCGTTTATGAGTTTCAAATCTGCCAACAAATAGGATTTTTGTTTATCTCTAGACCCAGGTGTCTATTCTATGAAGTAGTTCAGCCATTTCATCCTCATTCACGGCCATTAATGTCTACAAATCTTTCTCCTGCCTATTGTCATTCCACCTTCTCATCCATTGAGTACTCATTATGCATTCCCCATATATATATATATATATAGCCAGCAGTATATCTCGGTGGTTGCGTCTATTTTTAGCACCGAGAGGTTACCGGTTTCGATCCCGTGCTAATCTTTAATGCTGCTGGTAAGACTTGTATATTTGTGAATAGATCGTTTCCTATCAGAATTTGCCAATTTATCTGATTTCAGTTTTGAAACGGTTCCTCCATCAAATTGGTAAAAATTATCCTACCCTTTGTCACAAATATCTGAATTTGATTCATGTACAAGTCTAAATCCATAGATGTCTCTATTAATTATTTATTTCCTGTTCTTCATCCTCTCGAAATACAGAATGTAATAATAAAAAATGCTGCAATGTTTGTAATTAATTATCTAGGAAGGCGCATTGGGTTTACCTGTCAGGCCTTCTTGGTATATACATATATGTATCTATGTAAAAATAATATTAAAAAGATCAGGAAAGTCTACATCCCTGTTGGATGCCTTTTTGGACTTGAAAGTTTTCTGAAAGGAACTCTGCTTCTCACTGTTGCCGCATTATGTATATATATATATAAATTATAAATGAGTGTTATTAGTTGTTTTGGAACACCCATTTCCACCAGGACCTTCAAAAAGTCTAGTCAAAAGATTTTGTGTAATCTAACAAAGCAAAGTAATGTATGTATATATGTACATAAGTATTTAGTCGGAAACCAAATAAACAGACTTACTAAGATTTAGGCTAATAGCCATGCTGCACAAATCATTGATTGATTACTCCATGCAAATCCATATAAAGTAATAAAGGTTGGGCACTACATACATATATACTAGGTCAAAGGATAAACAATGGAATTGAATGATCGCTCAGTTGAATCTTCCATGTAATACCTTTTTCATATCGAAATATTCCGAATGGTAAATGAATTGTATTTATATCAAATAAAAATTCTTTTTTAAATGTTGTTTTTTTTTTTCTTTTTTGTATTCATACATTTCATTGAATCTCAATATACAGAAATAAATTCAGAATCCACAAATACGTCAGAGTCGTATTCTTCAAATCATAATAAGAAATAACAATACAAACATTATTTCCATTGTCTATATAAATATAAATTTAAAACTGGAAAACTGAAAAGTTGTGCCTATATAATATACATTCATATCATGAAAAAATGCGAGCTTGCATTCGTCTCGACGATAAACAAAGTTAAAATCTAAAACAAACATCTCCAAGCCGCCGTCTAAAAGCCTTCTTGGTAGTGCTTCGAGTCCATCTTCTCCTGCAGCAGCTCCAGCTGTCGCCGAGCCTCACACTGGGGGAAATTGTTCATGTCATAGTATTGCGGCGCGATCTTCAACAGCCACTGAGCTGCAATACAAACAAAAATTGAATAATACATGTATTCAATCGGATAAAAAAAAACAACAACACACAATTCGATCGAATAAACGCTACGTACGATTGATGTCGGTGACGGTTCGAATGTAATTCTTAGTGGTGAGTACGAATTCATTGTAGATGACCCACTCCGGTTTGTGGCCGAGGCACGTCGACGGATGCAGTTGGACTTCCTGATTATCTTTGACGGTCAGATAACGCGTCGACCGCTCTAAATGTGCTACCTGTGAGGATAAACAAAATATTGTTCAATGATTGATACTGTATACGTTACAAATCCTACTGTACACAAAATAACAAACAAACTAGTTTGTTCATGCACAACTAGGCATAAGTACTCTCAATCGTTTGTCCCATTCTCTATGTATGGATACTCGAGCTGGGTTGCAATATTTAAATAAGTAAAAATGGGAATTATAGCAACGGTATAATGTGGCTTCCATAGGATTTCCCTTTTAAATATTTGTTTTGCGCTTTGACAGCTAAAAATTTCATGCGACATCTGGTAAGTCTATTTGCAGATACATAGCTTTAGACTGTTAGCACTTAAACCAAAACCAGTAGTCAGTGTATGAACATACTAGTATGTTCATGAATGAACTGGAGTGAACACTTGGGACTGTAAAAATACATTATTATTAAGTATTAGAGATTACAATACCGGTACTACTGAATGGTTCTATTGTTTCTACGTGTTTGGTCAAAATACCTAGTCTTGCCATAAGTTCTGTTACAAAGGTTTGCGAGTCGTTTGCTCGTAAATATTAATAAATACCAACAATATTTTTTTTACTCTTTTTGGTAAAGGTACATATCCAGATTAGATTCATATACATAATCAGTTGATCCCGTGTTCAGGTAAGATGGAGTGGATAGATTACGAAAACCGCATGGCTGTGTGATAGCGCTGCATGAGATTATGAAGAGGGCAGGCTAAATTTTCAACAAGCTGAAAAAGCTAAAGCTTTCGAGAATGTCCGCGTAACGAACGATCAAAAGATTCACCATATCCAAGTAAAAGGCTGAAGTCGTTTCACAGCATTTATTGGTGATTAAGGAGATACACGCACTACTAGAGTGCTCCGTCCAGAATGTCTTGATATGGTCTAAGTACCTCCTTATAAAGGACAGGTCGTTCAAGGCATCTTCGACGTCCGGTTATGTATTCCCACGACACTCAGTCCCACGCTATCGGTCACTTCTGAGAAGGGAGCTTACTACGCCAATTCGGGGGCCATTGTTTAGCCTACTTGCACTTAGTCTGGAGATAATCCTTGAAACCAATTATAACGGTCACACAGTCTCTGGGTTGTAAATAAAATTTGTTTCATGTCAATATGTCTATTAGTTTTTGTTCTGTGATAAAATATGTTTGCAACACAACTTATCGTACAATATATACATGATAAACCGGAAGTGGGATTTTTACCACTTAGAAAGGTCAAAAATGTTGTCGCCTGGATTCTGTCCACCCCCCTGAACGTATTAAGCTGAAAATTTATATTCGTATTCTTTATGTACTAACTTAGAGCTGACTATCTATGTATGTATATGTATGTAAAAATAAATAAATAAATAAGATGACGCAGAATCAGTGGCATGCGGTGAAATTATCTCTCTTTTTGTCATACAGCCTTGTTTAATGTGCGCGCGCAGGATACGGGAGGAAAAGCCTGTTCCTAATGTTCCTGTTGTATCCGGCTCGCGCAAATTAAGTGAGGATGTACGACGGGGGGAGAGAGACTTTTACCGCACGCCACTGATATATATATATATATATATGATTTATGTGTTTATGTGTATATGCATGTATAATGTTTGTATGTATATGGATGTATGTATTGTATGTGTATGTGTATATGTATATGTATGTATATGTGAATATATATATATATATATATGTGTAGGTGTGTATGTATGTATATGTATATATGTATATTTTTATATTTATGTATGTATGAATGTGTATTTGTGTATACGTGGAAGTATTTGTGTATATTTGAATGGTGTACATATATGTTTATATAATTGTCTTTGGCCAGGAAGGCGCATTGGGTTTACCTGTTAGGCCTTCTTGGTGTAAATTAAATAAAAAAATAAATAAATATACTAACCGTTTTTCATATGTATGCATGGTAAACGAACATTTTCGACTTTTTAACATTCGGTGCGGTGACGGTCACCCGTTTGCAACGCAACTTATGGCAAGACTATGTACGTAAAAATAAATAAGATGATGTAGAACAGTGGGTTCACATACTTGCATGAAGAACCCCTCGACGAGGGCCTTGCGAATGTTAATGTAATAATTTTTGCTGTTGAAGTCGGTGCTGGCCTTTTTCAAGTTGAACCGCTCCATGATTCGGGCCAACTGCTGGCGGACGTTGTCGCCCGACTTCAACGAGCGATAGTTGATGAAGTTGTCGTAGCACCAGTTGGGCTCCTCCAAGTCTACAAGTACAGGACAAACGCACATTACGAACATCGTTTGGAAATGAAATGAACAGCGGCGACACGTATACTGTATTTGCTTACTCTGTTTGAAGGCGTGGTAGACGTTGAGCAGCGTGAGGTGATCTCCGTCGATGTGAGCGAACCGCATCTTGGCGTCGTCGGCTGCGCTGCGGGCCTCGTTCGGTCGCACGAAGCACTGCGGTACTGAGCATAATTTGCGGCGCCGCCACGTTACTTCAGCCGTACGGGGGGCGGAGCGCCCGGCCGCCGCCGTTGCCGTCGTCGTCCGCCGCGCTCCGCCCGCCTTCTGGCGCACACGCAAACACTACCTGACCGATCATTCACACACGCATTCGCACAAACACTCCCGCTGCCAAAACCCACGCACGCGGAGATACCACATACCGTACACACACACACACACACACACACCCAGTGCCGTAACCAGCTTTCCATACAACCCCTACAACGTTTCAGATCCGATTCATCGTTTAAATCACGGTATGGTAATGCATACATTCAATCGAAACCACAATAAAAAGATAGATGTATGATTATAAAATATTTTTCCTTATATACATATGTACACGGGGTCTACCTCGTTCCAACAACTTCTATATCAAGCAGCATAGCTCGGTCGTTAACCCTTTGCCCGCGTCACCAAATTTAGCAAACATGCGGCTGCTTTTTTGCGGATTTTGTTATCGCGTTTTCGACTATAAATATAGGTTGTAATATTTTTTTGAATTTTACAACCTATATTTATTTTTTTTGACTACTGCCATCTATTGAATTTGGTAAAGTATACATTTAGTATTATTTTCAACCAAGTTATAAAATTTTAACACAATAGACGGCTCTTATACAGGTTGGAACTTCCAAGACATCTATGCGTGTCTCGCGCGCTGAGGACACGTTCGCTAGGACATGTATAGTAGTCGTACGCGGTGGAAAGGTTAACACTTTGTGATCGGGTAGGTCGCGCGGCCGCCTGAAAGGCGAAAGCGGGCATGTTTTCGCGATATTGCGGTTTACTCTCAATACTCGCTAAAATCCGTATAACTCTCGAAGTTCTCATTGTATTTAAATAAAATTTTTGATTTGTACTCACCAGTATCTGCAGATTATATTTATGAACACCACAACACAAAAAAGTTTTATTTTCACTTGTAAATACGTATTGTTTTATAGTTTTAAAGTTTTAATTAAAAAATGGCTTATAACATAAATAATAGTTCTATACAATGTTTAAAAATGATAATTAATAGTTTACGCGTGTATGATATCTATCAAAGCAGGTACCTTTATGAAGTGGAACGTTACAGAACTCGCAAAAGTATCGGGTTTCACTGCGTTTCTTTTGTGCGGTACACACACGACATAGTCGAGTTGGATATTTTTTTGTGCCGCTTGTCATTATGGGCCGTAATTTATGACTTCGTAAATCCATAGATAATCTTAGGGGATGGTCCTTTGTCGGTGCACGCTTCGTTGGTACTGGTGCTGGTGCAGGTGCATTGTCTGCAAGTGGCATTGGTGTATTACTAGTACTACAATGTGCTACTGGATCGATGGTATCATTTATGATTTGTTGGTTTATCCAACTCCGTGCTACAGCTAACAAAAACAATTTGTATTTAATTTTTTTTGAGTTCATGGTATTGTAAACTCTATATGAATTGAAGAGAGCACAATTCATTAGGTACATGACCGTTCTCTTTGTCCATTTCGTCGTTTTACGTAATATGGAAAAGTATGATAAATATTGGTCTGCACGATCCACCCCCTTCATGTATTTGTTGTATTCTGTAATGCAATTTGGTTTCATTATCTTTTCTCCAGTTTTTATATTTATTTTTTTCGTTACGGCAAATTGAGCAGAATGAATGGTGGAAATCATTCTTACGTCCTTTTTGGACTTCCACACTTGAAGAAGAATATCCTTTTTTCTACGGAAAGTCATTTCATTCTTTTGTAGTTTTACGACCCGTAAATCTGCTGGAAGACCTCTATTGACTCTAATTGTTCCACAAATTCGAATTTTTTTAGTCAACAGGAATATACTCACATTGACACTATTATAAAAATTGTCCATGTAAACATGATGCCATAAGTTCAAATGCGGAGTAAGCACCGATGTTATCGTATTTATTAGTGATTTTCCAGTAGCTGAATAAATTTCAAAATTGCTGATATATCCGCTGACAGCTTCGCAAACCATTCGAACTAAAATGCCGTATTTTGTTAGTTTTCCGGCATTATACACACGAAAAGCCAGTCTGCCTCTCCACGGTATCATGGCTTCGTCTAGAGACAGTTCTTGTGTCGGCTTATACAGTATTAAATTTTTCAATAAAATAGTCGATTATGGGTTGAACTTTGACTAATCTTCCAGAAGTTGCATTTATTTCCTCGTTATTTGAAAAATGCCACGCTCTCCATATTTGGCGAAATCTGTCTCTAGACATAACGGTTGCAAAGAACGGGGTCTCCAGCATCGGATCTTTTATCCAATAATCATCCCTTTTTTCTTTTTTTATATGGCCCATTAGCAAAATTAGGCCTAAAAACTTTTTTAGTTCCAACAACGTAACATCTTTCCACTTCAGAGATTTTTTTAAATCTTTAAATTTGTCGATGTTTTGACGATGGTACCTGTTCGATTCGTTCACCATAAATAATAAAATATCATCCCCAATGAACAATTTTGTAACGTCACTAACATTTTCACTATCATTGGGGAAGATTTTGATTCCAGTGCTGCCCAAAAATGTTTCTAACACTGGCACGGTATCACGGTGTGACCACGACATGTTTTCAAAATCACTTTCATCATCCGATTCCGAATCACTTGAAACATGCCGCAATAAACGAGGTCTTTTAGGACAAAAACTTTCTGATGATGAATCGCTATCACAATCTTCAATATCACTTTCACCGTTTATTGAATTATTATCGGCAAATATTTCATCCTGATCATCAGCACGAGAAGCCATTTTTACGGATTAAAAATTTAAATTCACGAAAGCGACCAAAAGAACCGAAAAGGTCAGCGTTTCACGGTAAACTACATCTGGATTTAATTTTGGGGTGAAATAGGAAGAAACAAGGGAAAGATTGAAAAAAATGGATGTGACAAATTTGAAACACATGTTACGAGTTTAAATGGTTCCACGAGAAAAAATATATAAAACAGGTTCCGATTTTATCATTTGTATATGAAGTATGTATCCAGCTAAAGAGATGTCGTTGATTAAAAATATTTTAAGTACACGAGTTTCCTCGTAACCCGAAGTCCAAGAGCAGACTACGTGAACACGAGAATTCTCGCGACCCGCCATCAAGCGCTGGGTACTCAAACACGAGAATTCTCGTGACCCGATCACAAAGTGTTAAGCTTCTGCCTGACGCCGAGAGTGATTTTTAAACATTTTTGTATACAATATACAAACTCCTGTTTGAGCAGACTAAAAGTTGAGAAAACGAGCCTCGAGATATTGCAAGTTGGTACAACGTAGCGCACCGATGTATAATATGTTACACCCAATTCATGAAATTGTTCGTGTTATTTATTTATATACATAAGAGGTTAACCTCAATGCGTCTTCCTGGCCAATTATAAATGATTTTACAGAGGAGCATTTTACAGAAATCAGATAATTTAGCAAACTCTGTTAGGAAATGATCGACCTGGAGTCACATATGCAAGGTATCGCCAGCAGCACCAGACAGGAATTGAACCCGTGACTGCTCGGTTGGAAGCATTGTATGCTAACCACTAATTTATACTGCTGCTTATGAAAATGTATGTCGAATTTAGTGCCGTATTAAAAATCATACTGTTTGTTATTAAAATTATTGTTGACAACATAAAAATCAAAGGAGGCGTCAATTCGTGAACTGAGCAATGAAATTGGAAAATACACTTTCGACATTTTCATGAAATGAGCAATTTCACGAATTGGATACAGCACATACGAATGCAGTATTTTATCACATTGGTAAATTATTCTAATACATATTGATGTTTTTAGCTCACTATATTATTCGTTAAATCCCATCGCTAAATAATAAAAGGCTTGTAATCACGGAAACATTAAAAAAAACATGACATTGATAAAAATGATACTTTTGAGGAAATAGAATAAAAAAAAGTTTTTTTAAAAACATACCTCTTCTATAATTTGTATATAAAATTATTATTTTGAATAAAAACAATAATTTTATTTTACTACCGCCATCTATGTTTAAAACTAATAAACAAACGATGGATAAACGTCAACGACTATCTCGCCGGGCAGATATCAAACGCGTCTTACACGATATTTTTGCACCATCATAATGGCGGAGAATCCATTTACTTATATTGATGACCAAAATGAGCAATATGGCAAAGTGTGAAAACGATCGGATAAGAGGCAAACTTTTTCATGAATTTTAATCGTACGTGAAACGTAAAGGAGGGAGGTATGTAAAAAATATTTTACTTTACAAAAAATAATCTATTGATAACTAGAGGTAGGATAGTCACAGAGCTATCCATTGTTCCATTGTTGTAAATCCTTAGTTAAAAAGGTTCGGCAAACCTTTAACAATGCATTTACAACCTTTGAACAATACGCGGCACCTTCTGGGTCCGGTGACTATTGATAACCAATACAGTTTCAATTTGTTTCTTATATAGAATCAGTAAAATAAGCCTCTGTAAGATAAAAAAACATTGTATTTAAAATACTTTGAAGATGTAACCAAAAATAATATGACTTTGAACATCATCTACATTTTTAAATTATTAAAAAAAACCCAAAACCATCAACAAAAAGAGATAATTTTATAGGTGGGACGGGTAAGTCACTCCCAAACTGAGTATTTACACGTTTCATATACGTACTTAAAACCAAATCAGCGAGGCTCATTGATTCTAAAATCAATTGCAACCATTGCACTTGCTCAGTTACGGCACCGCACATACCGACACTCGTTCAAATCCACAAAACAACACCCTGAAGCCACATTTCGACAGTTTGGAATGAAGTGCCGAGCGTGCATTCCGTCCACAGCCCGTCAAACCAAAGTATCGAAGTCTAATTCAATTGCACGCTATGCGTTAATAATTGTATCATGAAAGTATATATATATATATATATATGTGTGCATATTAAAAATATATCATATATTTAGGCAGTAAGTCGGCCAGGATGTTCCCGGCTACCTGAGAGCATAGCTGTGATGGAGAGTATCTCATTTGAGCAGTTGTGGTTGCACGACGCGATCAACATCTTGGCGAGCTGGGGGTCCAGCGGAAACTCGGCCATCACCGCGCCCAGGTCTGTCAGGTTACCGTCGTCGTCTGCAACAATCATCGAACGCTTCAGTATGCGATACGGAATCGAATGAAATACAACTGGATTCGTATATTATATATATATATATTGTATTCGTACCTAAAGCCGCAAGATAATTAAGCAACTCCAAAGCTCGCATCAGTGTTTCCGGAGCTGGAGGATCCATGAAATCAAAATGTACAAGATCGTCGATACCTGCAAATAAAGAAAAAATACCAATCGTTAATGACAAGTCTTCTTCTTTCTCGTTTGCTCAACGCTGAGCGTCGTGGTTATTTTCTATCATTTGGGATCCGGTGGACGATCTACATCCACTCGCCTTCTCTTCTCTGTTCTGGTGACTACCAGCTTCTTGAGACTTTCCAAATTCTTTCTGGTAATATGTCTAAAGTAGGAAATGATAATTTTTCTACATGCTGTGGAGTCTTTTTGAAACTACCAGTTCTTTTGAGGATGGAGACGATTGTGCGTCTTGCGGTCCATGGAATGCGCATCATCCGTTTCCAACACCACATTTGAAAGCCGTCCCTTTCTTTCTTTTTTAGCGTCAATGTCCTTCGTGACTCCTTACAATGCAATAGGAGTCACTGGAAATCGCACCAGATGGATTTTAGTGTTTCTCACTATAGAACAGATTCCATAGATCAGACTGATCATCGTTGTTGTTGTCATTCCTATTCTTCTGCAGATTTCTGATTGGCATACTTCTTCTAATAAAATGAATGGATAATAACTAGGTAAATAATAAAAAATCGTTGACTTCCTCATAGTCTTTTAAAGCAATGGACCTTATGAGAGACTCGAATCTGGTGCTTACTCTCTATCTTTATTCTACAAAGTAATTTAGCCATTTCCTTCTAATTGCTGGCCTTTTAATAAATATAAACTGCAGTTGGATAAAAACTAAGCATAAAAAATGGCTTACAAGCACTAGGGATTGCAATTTACCACCAAATTTCATTTTTACCCGTTTATCAGTAAATGAAAAATAAATTAGCGTGGATTAGATAACTGTATATGGTTACTTTTCTTTCAGAAAGAACAGAAATCTCGTTATTCGCTACAACTTGAATTACTACTAATATGTAACCACTACAAAACCGGTAATGCAATCCCTAACAAGCATCAATCTAGAATTATGTATAAGAAATATGTACAGACTCGGAGAAATTGTCACATTAGCAAAACAAATAAATTTCAAGCATACCTAATTTTTTCAATTGTAGCACGACTGATCCGAGATTGGAACGTAGAATCTCAGGATAAGTGTTTTCCTGCATTTCGTGACGGTACGCTTTCTCCGTGTACAGTCGGAAACACTTACCAGGCCGAGTACGACCGGCTCGTCCGGCTCTTTGCTGCGCAGACGCTTTACTTATCGGAGACACCAGCAGAGATTCCACCCTATGAAAATAAAACAATACTTAATATATAAAAAAACAAAACAACAAATGAACCACAGCAATTAAGCAAACAATATAGATACAAACCTAATCCTTGGATTGTACACTTTTTGCTTGGCGAAGCCGGGATCTATCACGAATACGACACCGTCGATTGTGAGCGAAGTTTCTGCTATGTTTGTAGACACGACTACCTATAAATATACATGTCTTATAGAACTAAAATGCGTATTATGTAATTAGACAGACAGTGGATAAAACGAATGCATGCCTTTCTGCCGATTGCACCGTTGGCTTTCGATGGTGGCGCTTGTTCGAATATACGCTGTTGCAAATTAGGCGGTAATGTGGAATATAGTGGAATGCATTTGAGTTCGCCGACGTCCGGTCCCAATTTGTCTATTTCGACTTTGATCCTTTTACAAGCTTCTTCTATTTCCTCTTGACCTGCACACACAGTTGGATATATGTTTATATTTATTTTGATTCATACAATTATTAAAAAAAAAAAAACGCTATATTCGAATCAAACATACCCGTTAAAAATAATAAAATATCTCCAGCAATCTCTTCGCACATGTGAATCTGTATCACAGTTTTGATGGCGGCATCTAAATAGTCCCTTTCCGGATGTTGAGTATAAAATATTTCTACAGTATGGGTGCGACCTGAAAGTCAATACAAATTAATTGTTTATTTAAAGTTTGAAACAATTCCTAATGCGCCACAATGATATCAAAACGTAACAGAGAAAAAAAAATACATATTTATATGTAAATAGTGGATTTACCCGGCTTCGCTCGGTATTTGTAATATAAACCGATTAAACATGGCTAATCTAATAGTAAACATCCATTTGTTATTAAATTTATTTAAATCGAAAAAAAAAAAATGAATGACAGCCAATCAGAAATGATTTACACACACAACTGGAACTGAAAAAATAATCCTGATCCGGAACTGAAAAAGGAATCTGAATATGGAAATGAAAAAGGAATCTGGATACAGAACTGAAAAAGGAATCCGGATCCGGAACTGAAACAGGAATCTGCAACTAGAATCTGGATTCGGAAATGAAAAAGGAATCTGGGTCCAGAACTGAAACAGGAATCTGGAACCGGAAATGAAAAAGGAATCAGTATCAGGAACCGAAAAAGGAATCTTGATTCGGGATCTGGAACTGAAACATGAATCGGAATCTAAATCTGAATAGAAATCGATATCGTCGTTATAGAAAATTAGATTTTTTTCGATAACGTCACAGATTCTCCCACCCAAACCTCACATAAATACATTAAACCTTACAAAGTATCTTTCGAAATTATATATTATATGTATAGATGTACATATATTTGTCAAATTTTTCTCGAAAACTACACAAAAATTTTTTTGCATCCTCAATTGCAGTCCAAAAACCTGTGAAAAATCATCTAGAGATGAAATTGTAACAGATGACATTTCGTATCGGAATTTTGAATCACCGATTACGTGAGTAAGACTGCGAGCAGGATACAAGCCAATATTAACATTTACAGCTTTAAGGCAACGAAATTTGGCCACAAGACTTGGCCCAACATTATGTACATTGCAAATAAATCGAGCGAGACTCGGCCTCCCCATTTTAAAGTCAATACAAACCGACTTCAACATATGAAAATAGAAACGCAAATGCGCATACAAACCTGGAACGTTCATAAGCGGTGCGTTGTCGAAGTACTGTTGAAATTTACCAGCGTCGAGGGTGGCCGACATGATGACCAATTTGAGATCGGGCCTCTGCTTCACGACCTCCTTGAGAACTCCCATGAGAATATCGGTGGCAAGTGTGCGCTCGTGAGCCTCGTCCAACAGTATCACCTGATACTGCTCCAGGATCGGATCGGACATACCCTCACGCAACAACATACCGTCTGTCATGTACCTGAAAACAACGAAAACAAAACAATAACAAAAGTTGGCGGCGCCACATACGAATAAACTCAAATGTGATGTGAAAAAGATATACTTTAATTTGGTGTTAGGTCCCGAGCAATCTTCGAAACGTATACTGTAGCCGACTTCCTGGCCGAGCACGACGTCCATCTCTTCGCTTACGCGTTGGGCCACCGACATGGCGGCCACTCGACGTGGCTGCGTACAAGCTACAGCCTTCTTTCCGACAGATCGAGAATATTCTACACACCTAATGAAAATTTATGTACATATATACTACAATTAGCGGTGGAAACAATTAAACAATCAATATGTTAAAAGTGAAAACCGACCATATAAGATAGTAATATGCCAATAGTTTTTACTTTATCTATGTATGTAGTAACAATAGATTAAGTTTTGTGATCATGCGAAAATTCAAACTCGAGATTTTGACTGATCCGAACTCAGAATCGATCACTGATCACGCAAAAAAAAAAAAAAGTGTATGTGTGGCTGTGTGTTTTGGGGATTTTTTGAACACCGTTACTCCTATCGAACAGAAACTTAGTATCGGTTACTGAAATTCTTATCGATACTGTTACGTACACCGCCGAGTAAGTGCAATCGGATTAGGCCGAGTAGCATCCCAGAGACTGTGTGACCGTTATAATTGGTTTCGAGGATTATCTCCAGGCTTAAGTACAAGTCGGCTAACATACTCTGATTCTACTTTATTACAGTTTAGTTCGTAGTAATATGGAGTATGCCTCAATCATATGGTCTCCCTATTACCACTCACATTGAGCATTTAGAAACAATCCAGAAGCGTTTTTTGCGCCATTTATCCTACAAGACTGGTCTTAAAAAACTGTTACCATCTTATAATGACAGACTCTCTTTTTTCCATATTGCAAGTTTGTCTCAGCGTAGAAGTGTTTCTGATTTGTTAATTTTATATAAGATTGCTAATGGTATTCTTGACACATCTGTTTTAAGCGAGATTAATTTTAACGTTAATGCCCGATTCACCAGATGCACAAATCTTTTTTATCCACCAATTTGTCAAAGCAACACCTCTTTCAATAGTGCAATCGTTCGTATATGCCGTATTTACGATAGCTTAGATGATCGTCCTGACCTCTTTAGTGACTCTTTTAGTATTTTTAGGACAAAGGTGAAGAAAATAATATGTGGTTGATTTGCTTCTTCACCCTTATAGTCTTTCTTTTTCTTTTTTACTTTATCTGTATCTTTTTCTTTATCTGTTTCTTTTCTTTTTTTTAAAATCTTGATATTTTTGTAATTTTACTTTTTTATATCACCATGTGGTGCTCACTGTAAATGGAATATTATATTTTTATTTATGTTTATTATTATTTTTTGTCTCATTATACAACTTTCTTTTTATATTTTATTCTGTATGTGTGCCTATTTAAATAAAATAAATGCACTTAGCGGGGGTAGCGGTAACTCGGTCGCATTCCGGTAGAGTTCTTAGAACTCACAGCGGTGGCGTGGGACTGACTTCCGTGGCACATCTAGTACGTGACCATAACATTAGGTAAACAAACCGGACGTCGAAGATGCCCTGAGAGACCTATCCGTTATAAGGCGGTACTTAGGCGATATCAAGACATTCTGGACAGACCACTGCCAGTGTGTGTATCTCCTTAATCACCAATAAATGCTGTGACACGACTTTGGCCCTTTACTTGGCTCCTCCACCCACCCCTACGCAACAATGCAATGTAAATTTTTAAGTTGACCGGAAATGGTAGGTGTCTTTTTTTAAGTTTTTGGATTCAATTATCACCCAAACCACGCAACGAATCAGACTGAATTTTTTTTACATGAAATAATAAATTTTATATCCCAATATTTTTACCCGAACCGGAAATAGTACTTTTACTCTAAAAAATCGAGGTTTTTTAAGTTTTACTCCCAAATCTTTTAGTGAAATTTCATATCTAGAAGTTTAAGTTTAATTACAAGTTATGTAAAAAAATTAACACCCATCAACCAGAAGTAGCAGTTTACTCTTCGATTTTTCTTCTACTATTCTTTTTACCCTTTAAGTATGTGTGCTCTTCACGAGAAAATTCAAATATAATCCTTGTATTAATGCGATAAAAATAAAAAAAGAAAACCATTAAATTAAGTGGTATTTTTGCCACTTAGGAAAGTCAAAACTTTTGTGACTACACGATTTTTTCCCCACCACTGAACGTATCAAGCTGAAAGTTTATATTTGTATTCTCTATAACTAACTTAGAGTTAACAAGGTTTTGGTTAGAATTTGTAAACCGGAAGTAGTATTTTTTTTAAACAATATTTAATTATTATATTTTGACCTTTTAAATTATAATATTTCTATCTTCTTGACATTTTGTCTATAATACTTATATTGATGTTAAGTAATAAAAAAAATTTGAACATTATACAACTGGAAGTAGAACTTTTGTCTTCTGTAAGTTTCCTTACATTTGCGTTCAATTTGTATCGAAGATGCTCTCAGAGCCGGTATGTGTGAACATTTGTGAATATTTCACTTTCGAATTTTGTTTTTTATACATCTTATATTCCTCAAATACACACGTAGATAGTTGTGGGTTGGTCACATCCAAATTTTTTATATATTAAACAAGTCACTCGGAACGTCAAGGATGTGTGCTCTCTGAAGAATGCATGGAATCTTGTAGCGAGGAGTACCGAGTACCGAGGAGTTCACTTGACATCCAATAAAACTCACCTGAGACGTTATCTTCATAAAATGACTTTGTGGCACATTGCTATCCAATGTAATATGTGAATATGTATTTACTTTTAAATCAAACTTTTGTCCTATATTGTATATACATTTACATAAAATGACATTCAACATTAACGCACCATTGTGGAATTTGAGTTGTCTTTCCGGAGCCCGTCTCACCGACTAATACGATGCACTGGCTCTCGGCTAAGAGTCTCATGAACTCGGCTCTGTATTCAAACACGGGTAGTCCTAAAAAAACAAACGCATACATTGATTAATGTGCAAAATTATCGTATTCAATAGTGAGAGCTGAAGACAGTACCCAATCTTTTTCTGTACAGGTCATGGTATCTTTGACTGTATGGTCGTCCAGTGTATATGTTGAGGCCGGAGCCGGCTGATGGTACGATAGGGTGGGCTATGGAATTGGACGAAGTGGTGGATTTTTCATTGTTTGTGCTCGATCCTGCTATTGCAGCACGTTCTTCCCTAAAAACAAAATATATACATATTTTATCACACCATAAACAAAAACTCGAAATATTTCTATTAAAGGAAAGAAATAAATATTAAAACATTCCATATAAAAAATTCATATGATCAGCTATTTAGTATTTAGTTAGACTACATATGTAAGTCATTCTTATTTGATTTTAATAGCAAAAATCATCGATAAATCTATTTGTAACATTTCAATACTGCAATCAAAACCATTGAGGCCTGTGATTATGATTAATATTTTTTTAAAACTTTGAAGGCCAAAGTCGCTTCACAGCATTTATTGAACAATTCAGGAGGTCCATACGGATCCAGCGCTCGCTCCAGAATAGTCTGCTGTACCGAGTGTACCTCCATATAAAGGGCAAGTTGCCCATCACAGCTTCCCCGATCCATTTATCTATCTATTGTTGAGACACGTACAGGTTTAAGTACGTGCACTCGCCCGGATTTAGAGAATTCTAGCGGGTACTGACTGAGCACCGTTCGGCCTAACCTAACCTAACCCGGAGGGTCTCCATTGTTCTCCTCTGAATGCACTTACCAGGCGGATACACTCTCCTGTGTTCCCACATTATAGTACCTTAGGCTTTGACTCACTCTTGTTGAGAAGGATTGTTGCCGTTTCCAAATACAATAAAGAGAAGTACGGACAACCATACAATTAAATTATGGGCTCCTGAATGTGGTAGAGCTTTGCGTCACCGTCGACTTTTCCAATCTGATAATTTACGCTCACCAAGGTGGGAAATATAACATTCAGGCTCAGCAGCAACGATTTCATTGAGAAGTCGAATAGCTCTTGGAATAGGAGCCATTCGAAAAAGAACTGTGCGAGAGCAGGAGGTACAACCATCAAATGATGATGACTACCACGCACATAATTATCAGGGACATAAAGTCCCAACTGTTCCAGCAACAACAGGCACGACGTATTACCACGTAGTAGCTGAAGAACAAATAGAATTAATGAGAAGTTTCTTTGAAGTTTGAGGGAATTATACCCTAGCATACCCAAAAGAAAAGGAGTAGGGTAGAGATATGGGTAAAACTCATACTCTTTCCTATGTATGTACATATATAGGAAACAAAGAAATGATAACTGTAAAATTGGCTTTCCTATTTCTTTAACTAATAATCTCAAGTTATTCAGCGTCTTGAGGTTCAATCAATTTGATTATAAAATGCTGCAAAAATTTCTCCATAGATGTCACTGTGGATGCTTGTATGAATTCTCATTGTATAAAATGCTTATGTATACTGATTTTATTGCACTCGTCGCTCTGGAGAAGGCGAGTGTTCAAGTTCTATGAAATAAAATAAAATATATAAAAAAATATCCCACTAAAAAGCCTTGGGCCATACATTTTAAGGACTTATTTTTTGTATAGATACATACAATGCGAGTATTATAGCTACAGTGGCTTTTCTTCTACTGTCCATTTTGAAGGTTCAAACAAGCAAAACATAGGTATATTGACAATATTGAAAGTTCAAAATCCTCCGACAATATTGTGAACTTGAGGTAATACTGTGATCCGTATAGACGGTGTAGCACGCGGCAATCTCTGAAAGTCTAATAAAAACACTAATCTGAGAGGTCACACTATTGGAGTCAACTGAGTTTATTATCGACAGTGGAACCTCTTTTAAAACAACAATGAATTGTGGTTTTTATTCAAGCGCTTATTTGTGCTAGTTTTAACCCATTTTTGCCCGAATTTTTTTTTCCTCAAAATTTATAATAATTTCAACAAATCATAGTATTATATGATACATAACATTTTTTTTTCTTTTTTTCTTGCATTCGTATTTGTTTTATACGAGTTTTTCGAGATGTTCCAAATTTGGAACACTGGGAATACAGTGAGGTAGCCGCTACAAAACTAAATTAAGAAAAAAAGTTTATTTCAACACAAGCAACCTTATAAAATAGTGTACATAGATAAGTCAAGTTATGTAAATATAATATATATACATGAATTAACGAAAATGAAAGGTTTTAAAACATCCTTCATGCAAATTTACACCACATTTTTCACAACATTTTGTGGCATGTTTTTTACAAAGTGCAAATCCATTTTGTTTATCAGCTAGAATCATCCAATGATCTAGGCGATCATATCGAATATTGACAGGCACCATGCTAGATAATTATTTTGAAGATTTTGGTCTTCCTCCCCCCCCTTTACGGGATTTATGTTAATTTTTAAGTACAGTTGTACTATATTTCTTCTAAATTGCAAGTAATATTTTCTGGATTTTTTCTATAAAGTTGCCAAGCATTATGAGCACCATTTTTTAGATGTGATGGATACTCGATAGTTATCTATATTTTCATCCATTCGATGTACTCCGACCATATGTATAGTTGTTGTATTTTAATATGACATTTGGTCGGTTGATTGGTGGTTTTTTTTCTCGGAGGATATCCATCTCTGGTTCTACTGGATCGCAGGAGCTAACGGTGAGAACTACTCGGTTGTCATTCCAAGCTGTAATAGTTTTTGCCAGTTTTGGTGTCAATTCAAAATTCATATGTCCCTCGTATCAATTTAGTATTATATATAGGGCATTTTTCTGTTCTATTAGTCATTATTGTTCCCATATAGCCGTACCCAACAATTCTTCAACAATTTCTTCCATCTCTGATGTTGTTAAAAATCTGGGGGAAAAAATCCAATGTTGCTATAATCCCAGTGTTCCAAATTAGGAACATGGATAATATTGTGAATAAAAAAGTTACATATGGAAAAATTAAAAAAAAGTACTTCACATAACGAATCTAGAACAATAAGAGATTATAATAAATATTTATTTATTTGGAAAATTTACAGTTTATTAAGTTACATAGATTGATAGTAAAAAAACATAATTATGTTAAGTAAACCATTAATAATTTTCACATATAGGTAAAAAAAAGAAAAGCTCAAACATTTAAAATAAGAAACAAAAATGATAATAGAGTAAGATAGTTAAAGAAAACAAAAAGAAAAATAATAGAAATAACAGTATAATAAAAATATCAAAATAATAAGAATAATAATATGATAAAAATTATGAAATAATAAAAATAATATAATATATAACAAAAAACAAAAAGACAAAATAAAAATTCATAATCACAATCGTAAATTTTCAATAAAATTAATCATCGAAAAACAAATTTGCAATAATCACTCTAGCTTGTATAGCATTAATATTAAATAAGTCAAACATAGAAATTGTTAAAATTAGTGTGTTGACGGTGGAGCTTGCACGCCAGATGAATGAGCTTCTTCCATAATTAGAAAAAGTATTAGGTATGTAAAGGAGCTCATTACATCTATGTAGTCATTCTATTTGGCACACGCAATGATAGTCTGCTCAATAATTGAGGACAGTCGATCGAGCCGTTAAGGATGTTCAAAATTGTTGAGATGTCAGCTATCTCCCTTCTTTTGACAAGTGGAAGTAGATGCTGACACCTACAAGCATCTTCATAGGAAGTATAGGATAATCCAAAGCGGCTACTGATGTACCTCAAGAATCCCTTCTGAATGCGCTCCAATCTGTCTCTTGCACCAGAGTACTCTGGGTTCCAAACTCAAGAATACTTCTTACGTATGCACAATATAGTATTTTGTATGATTTAATAGAAGTAAAGCATTTGGAGGACCGGATGACGAACCCGAGGGCCTTCGACGCTCGAGCTACAACATTGTCAATATGTGTACTAAAGGATAGATCAGAGTTTAACAAGACTCCCAAATCCCTAATTTCCGATACCCTTGTGAGTCTATGTCCGTTGATTGAATGAGGAAAGTTATGATCGAAAGAAAATATGGTCAATATGTAATAAATGTATTATAAAGATGTGTAAACTTACTTGTCGGATGACATTTTCTGTTGAACGTATTTGATGCAAATAAAAAAAACACTGCTCACTCCCACAGGTTCCAACCTAAAAAAATACTACCCGAAACGATCCCCACACATAATGGGTTAATGTTCGATGCGGTCTTTGGGCTATCTAAGGTCGCGGACAGCTTTGCGGTTAGTAATAGTATGAGAAGTTCATTGTGGAACGATTCCAAGATAACGTCAAAGCCACACCAAACCACACTCGTATAATAAAGCGTCGAATCAATCAGCCGTTTGACGGCAACTACGAGTTGAAGTAAAAGTACACACGGCATGCGTTGAGGTTATGTTTGCGGGATTGTGGGATTGTGGGATAGTGGGAGTAGTCCAAGCAAATTAGGCAAACTAAGCAAACCTGCGCTTCTTGATGAAGGGGTCCAGGACTTCGATGCGCCGCTTCGACATGGCTTCGCCGGTTGCCGGTTGCCGCTGCCGCGTGGCCTCTCCGCGGGGGGCGGGGGCGGGGTGGGGCGAAAGGCGCGGTCGCGGGGACACGGGGGCGGCGGGGCGGCGGGTGCGCGGGGGCTGCGAGGGGTGCGACACGCGCCCGCGTACTGACAATGCACGCTCGCCAACGCACGCATCTAACTATAAACATACGCATGCGACCAGTGTTGCCAGTGTGCACCTCTTCCTGTCATCTTTGTTTTTTTTTTTAGATTTGGCTGATCAAAATCATTTAACCCTTTGACTGCTACAACAACGATAAATCGTTGTTTTGAAATCGGCGAAGATTGCTACGACGATCGTTGTTGACGTCATTAATTGTCGTATTTCGATACTTTCTTTGAGCCACCAGCGCATCAGTGGCACGAAACATTTTTTTTATATACGTATTTATATTTATTTTTCAATCAAGCTTTATAAATATTTATCAATTTTTTAAATAAAAGCTCTTCAATTTCGGGTTCATCATCAAAGTAAATTTCGGGTTCGTTGTCAATGTCATATAAGGAGTTATTACTTGGGAATTGATTATTATCGATAAATTCATTTTCAGAATCAGTAGAGCTGCTGATTTGTCGAGTTCCTCGGCGAGGAGCTATTATTTCGCTTTCATCACTTTCACTGTCCGATATCATTTTGCAGAGTTAAAATAAATGGCAAAAAACAATAGAAATCCGCTTTCAATTATATAGGTCACGAGACGTCACGAATTCATGCAATCAATCAAATGCAACTGAAATGCATACAAAATGTTTATGATACATGTTGAAAAATTATTTGATTATTAGAAACTTCGCATCCTTGTGTGTCTCGCTCATACGTACACAATTAAAACCAAGAAAGAAAGAGAGAGAGACCGCTAACTGTTTCGAATATATCGCATGTTGTAAGGATACATCGATATCTAAAAATAGATTATTGAAAAGAATAAAGCCTCGGAAAACAATCGTCAAAACTTATTTAGTGTATATATGTAGGTATCTCTTTCGCATGCACGCATGTAAAAGCAAGACAGAAAGAGAGAGCACGAGTCCACGACTGCTTCTTAAAAATGTATATAAAGTATTATAAAAATTACGAGTGTTCGGCGAAGTAAGTATGTAAAAAAAAATATTATATTAATTTTTTTCAAAATAATTACAAATGTTAGCATTTTTCGCTTGGACATTGAAAAACCTCGTAGCAGCCAAAGGGTCAAGGTTTGTTCATACTGTAGGCGGGGTACTGATGTGTTGACCGTATCCCAGCCTAACGAAACACTGTTGTGCTTGTTTTATAAAGTTTTATTGTTTGCCTATGGTTGTACAAAGGTATTATATTTGGGCAAAAGTATGTCGTTCAGCGGTCTCTGGATATGGTAGAGTGTCGCTGGCTCGGCATTCAGCTATGTTCAGAAGGTCTCTGGATGCGGCAGTGTGTTGCTGGCTCGTCGTCCGGCTATGTGCGGAAGGTCTCTGGATACGGCAGTGTGTTGCTGGCTCGTTCGGCTGGTTGATCTTCCAAGTCCGCGTAGTGTAGTGGTGGCAGGTCAGGAGCTGGATGTCGACTGGTCTGCTGCTGTGTGTCGACGCTTGCTGCTGTGGGTCGACTGGTCTGGTGCTGTGTGTCGACGCTTGCTGTTGTGGGTCGACTCGTCTGGTGCTGTGTGTCGACGCTTGCTGTTGTGGGTCGACTGACGTTGTTTGGGTTGTACCTCCTTTTATAGTGTTTCTGGAATCACCTGACCCATGGTGGTGGTTTGTTGATGCGTAAGCGAGGAATGCGCTTTTGTCGATGGGGTGGACTTTTCTGGAACGATTGGCGCCGTTCCGCTCGATGTAGTTTAATGGTGGCGGCGTGTTTCGACCGTTTTGGTTCCGCTCGACTGGTAGGGGCGTTCCGCTTGAGTTTAATATAATGGCTGCAGGTGTGCGTCGTCTGGGTTTCATTCCGCTCGAGTGTGAGGGGTGGAACATTCTCGAAGGATTTGGCACCGTTCCGCTTGAGTTGGATTTGGCACCGTTCCGCTTGAGTTTAATATAATGGCTGCAGGTGTGCGTCGTCTGGGTTTCGTTCCGCTCGAGTGTGAGGGGTGGAACATTCTCGAAGGAACTGGTGATTGATTCCAAGAAGTGCACGTGTTGTGTGGTGAGTTCTGCGAGGAATGTGGTTTGTTGTTGTGGAATATTCTCGAATGTTTCGATGACGAGATTCCTACAATACTTAACAGCACTGCACGACTCCGTTTCAAATATGTCATTTTATTACATTTCTATTCAATGGCTTGAAAAATATTTGAAGAAAAAAAATAATGTTTTATATCTTTCAGTGCTAAAAGAAACACTAGTCAAAGCAGTGGCGTAGCGCGAATTCCTGGTGCCCCCCCCCATATAAGGTCTGTTCATACTTAACAGCACTGCACGGCTTCAGCACTGCACGACTCCGTTTCAAATATGTCATTTTATTACATTTCTATTCATATTGTTACGTAGGGGTGGGTGGAGGATCCAAGTAAAAGGCCAACAGTCGTTTCACAGCATTTATTGATGATTAAGGAGATACACGCAGTGTCACTGCTAAGTCCAGAATGACCTGTTATCGCCTACGTACCGCCTTATAAGGGTAGATCTCTCAGGACGCCTAATCTGTTTACCTGTTGTATAGTCACGTATTCGGATATGTATTCCCACGGTATGAGAAGTGCAATCATTGTTTAGCTTTCATGCACTTAGCTTGTCGCTAATCCTTAAAACCCACTTATACCAGTCGCACGGTATGCATTTAGTTAATCCGTTAACAGATATCCGTTACAGATAATCTTTGAACGGTCACACAGTCTCTGGGATTCTATTCGCTTAAGAGGGCTGGACAGCAACGCCTTGTCCATACAAACGTACTATACTTCTCCCTTCCTCAATTATGGCACTAGAGAAATTATTTTTTAATATGCTATGGATATCCACCATTGGGGTGCATCTATCGTTTTATTTTTTTGATTAATTATTTTTTATATGAGCTAGGAGCCGCCAAACATCTATAAAATCGCCTCTTTCTTACACCCACGAAACGAGTCCAGGGTGCTTATTTAAGGGTCGATTTAAAAAAAAATACACCGATAGATGCACAGAAAGTATCTTTCTCATAACGATGATGAAATTTTTTTAAAAATTGGTCCAGATTTGGAGGAGAAAATAGTAGAATACGAAACTTCGATTTTGTCAATTTAAAATACGTTTTATCTGGTCGAAGCGCAACTGTTGCATTCACTCAATATATATATTGATGATATATATTGTCGCATTCACTCAATATATACATACACTCAATATATATATCGAAGAAAGGAACGGTAACAAAATTAAGGTTTCGGGTGTACAGCCCTCTTAATCCGCGGCGTACGTTACAATACTAAGCCCGCTTTAAAGGTCACGGAATTTGACCCTTAAAGCCCTCAACATGAGGCCACCACCCCCCCGACGAATACAGTCCAAGAGACCCTTTCGTCGGAGAACGAGACGGTTGTTCATGAATATCGCACAAGAACAACCGCACATCACTGTTCTAATAAAAAAACCACACTGTACATAACCAAGTACAAAATTAACAACAACGCATGAACACATAAAGCGCGCATGCGGTAGGAAACAAAACCTGAGATGTGCCGTGCGAATGCACGCACACCTCAAGTAAACATACATGTACGCATGATTATGCGTGCATAAGCACGCAAGCACACACACACACACACACACACACACACACACACACACACATACACACACACATAAACCACAAATACATACACTCACCTAAAAAGCAAACGCACACTCACACACACACACATTCACAGAATATAATATAAAAAAAAAAAAATAATAAATCAACACATAAATGTTTTTGCAATTAAGTGGAGTAGTAGCATCCAGGGGAACACACTCGACAATATGAATGCATACACGTGCATTCGTAGCTACACGTCAGAATACAAGTCAGCAAAAATGTTTCGGCGTTTATCGAACGAAAAATTATTTATAATCGTGTTGTTGTTGAAAGAAGAAGCTCAAGAAGGCAATAAAAAAGCACGGAGGCGTTTTGATGTGCATCCCATGTTAAAAAATAGAAAAACCGAAGGAGAGTTCTGGACACTGTATAAGGAGCTTGTGGATGATTGACAAATTTTTTTTAAATATTTTCGTAAAAAATTTTAATTTTTTTTAAATATTTGCGCCAAATCCATGTCGAAAGATTGAACAGCTGTCAACTGTCACTAACGATAATTGGTCCAAAACAGCAAAGCGGCTGACTCATGGCACGTAATTCGCGTGTATATTTCCACGATGGCCAAAAAAACGGATACGATACGTTGACGGATGTTGCTGTAAGGTATGAACAGGAAATGTCGGGTACTGCTGTAAGCCTGCCGTGGCGTAAACGTGACGGTTGGTATGAATATACCGGTTCGGTGATTACTGGTCACAAATTACTCGTCACAAAGTCACTAAAATCTCTATAACGGAACATCTAGCAGCCGAAAAGTCCATCATATTAACGATAACTATCATAGTAACGAGAACTTGAGTGCCAAATATTGTGTATTCACGATTTTAATGGCAAAAATTGTCTTTGTGACCACTCCAATGTGACGAATAGTCCAATTACCGAATATACCCATACAAAATGTACCAAAGAATACTTTTCGTACGGCCGGATACCTGCTGAAGTCGGTACGTGCTGACTAGGTATGAACAGACCTTTAATCGGAAGTGGTTATTTTACTCCTGAGAACAATGTGAACACATATAAAAAACGAGAGGTTTATTTTTAAAAACATACAAAAGATATGTTTATAAGGTAAACGGACTACTAGTCATATGTGAACCAGTCACAGGACAACCGGTCGCTCTAGATCGGTCACACGTGATCACCCGTCACACTAAAACTGGTCAAGAGAATACTGGTCACATCCTAAAACTGGTAAAAGTGAGAACGCTCGACAGGAAAAGCGGGGCTAGATGTTGGTTGCCATTATGCCGGCGCCAGACATGTGTTCAAAGATGTGATCAAATAAGTGTTCACATGTATGGCACGAGCATTTGATACTATTGTCACATATTTGATCACTTAAGTGCGCTTTGCCGTTCCGTGTCGGTTTTTTAGCGCACATCAAAGGGATAAAAGCCCAAATGTTTGTGTGCCTGCCACACTGCGCGAAGCCCAGTTGCGCAAGCCTAGTTGATCAAATCTTTGAACATATATCTGGCAGACATATACATATACAACAATATGTGACCAAATGTGTGAGCAAAGTCTTCAAAGAAGTAATCACTTCTTTGAAATCATGTCTGGCACCGGCATAATGGCAACCAACATCTAGCCCCGCTTTTCCTGTCAAGCGTTCTCACTTTTACCCTAAAATTGGTTACGAAAAAACTGGCCAAACCTTAAAACTGATCACGAGAAAACTGGTCACACCCAAAATTCGACCAATTTTTAATTTTTGGGTGTGACCAGTTTTGTCGTGAACAGTTTTAGGGTGTGACCAGTTTTGTCGTGAACAATTTTAGGGTGTGACCAGTTTTAGTGTGACGGGTGATCACGTGTGACCGATCTAAATCGACCGGTTGTCCTGTGACCGCTTCACATTTGACTAGAAATCACCGAACCGTTTATAAGGCTAATTGGACTATTCGTCACATTTCGGTGGTCACAAAGACAATTTTTGGCATGAAAATTACGTATACACAATATTTGGCACTCAAGTTCTCGTTAGTATGATGGACTTTTCAGCTGCCGGATGTTCCGTTATAGAAATTTTGGTGACTTTGTGACCAGTAATCACCCAACCTTTTATAAAGCTTGTATTTTACTGGTAAGCAGTGGCGTCGCTAGTTCTTTTTCAGTAATTTTACTTACTTTTATAAATACAATAATTCAAATGAATACATGTTTAAATTGAAAGAAAATTAAACATCTACATCAGCGGTTCCTAACCTTTTTTGACTCACGTACCACTTGATAGTACATAGCGCTTAATTGTACCACCATCTAAAAATGATTGTATTTTATGAAATTTGTTTTTGCAAGTGTAATTATTATATACTAGCTGTATTACCCGGCTTCGCTCGGTATTTATAATATAAAACGCATAAACATGTCTAATCTAATAATAAACATTTTATTTAAAAAAAAATAATTTTTTTTTTTTTTTTTTACAGTTCTTTTTCGAATGGCTCCTATTCCAAGAGCTATTCGACTTCTCAATGAATTCGTTGCTGCTGAGCCTGAATGTGATATTTTCCACCTTGGTGAGCGTAAATTATCAGATTGGAAAAGTCGACGGTGACGCAAAGCTCTACCACATTCAGGAGCCCATAATTTAATTGAATGGTTGTCCGTACTTCCCTTTATTACTCTAAAGAAGTATTTGGAAACGGCAACAATCCTTCTCAACAAGAGTGAGTCAAAGCCTAAGGTACTATAATGTGGGAACACGGGAGAGTGTATCCGCCTGGTAAGTGCATTCAGAGGATAACAATGGAAACCCTCCGGGTTAGGTTAGGTTAGGCCGAACGGTGCTCAGTCATTACCCGCTAGAATTCTCAGAATCCGGGCGAGTGCACGTACTTAAACCTGTACGTGCCTCAAAAATAGATACATAAATGGATCGGGGAAGCTGTGATGGGCAACAACTATGGAGGTACACTCGGTACAGCAGACTATTCTGAAGCGACCGCTGGATCCGTGTGGACCTCCTGAATCGTTCAATAAATGCTGTGAAGTGACTTTGATTTGGATCCTGAACTCACCCCTACGCAACAGTACCTTGGATACGTTACCATACAATAGGATAGTAATCGACCTTCAAAGTTTAAAAAAAATATTAATCACAATCACAGGCCTTAATGATTTTGAAATGAAGCAAAAGATTTGATTGCATTATTGAAATGTTACAAAAAGATTTATCGATGATTTTTGCTATTAAAATCAAATAAGAATGACTGACATACAGTCTGACTAAATACTACATAAATAGCTGAACATTTGAATTTTTTATATGGAATTTTTTAATATTTGTTTCTTTCCTTTAATTGAAACGTCTCAAGTAAATAATAAAAAGCTTGCAAAAATTCTTGTTTATGGTGTGATAAAATATGTATATATTATTTTTAGGGAAATTTATAATTATTATTAAAATCAACAGTGTAAATACATCTTTTTTAATTGAACAGTTTCAGTATACCATTGTAACGTGAGAATATGAGAGAGAGAGAGCAATAGATACCCCGGATTAGACTAACGGGACTCAGTAAGTGCCCACACAAAGGATACGCTGGAGTTCTCACAGACCCGGTAGACCTTTACGCGCCTAGACAATAGATACATAAATGTATCAGGGAAGCTGTGGTGCAACTTGTCCATTATAAATAAGGAGGTACACACGGTAGATCAGATTATTCTAGAGTGAGCGGTGGATCCGTGTGGACCTCTTGAATCATTAAATAAATGCTGTAAAGAAACATTGGTTTTTCATTTCGATCCTGAACTCACCCCTACGCAACAATATGAAACACCTCAGTTGAACAAAATATCATAAAATTTCACTAGTTAGCCACATTTTAGTGTTCAGCAATTTCTAAACCACCTTATTATTTAAATCTATCAAATAAATCGTTTATAAAAAAGTGAATATTTATAAGATAAGAAATGTACATACATATACTGAAAATATATTTTCGCATCGTAGGTATTATCTAAATATATTGATGAATATCAATAACTTTATCAACTGAAAAGTAAAAATGATACGATTAAATTTCGTCCAACAGTCCAACTTAACTATCAAAGTACATCACTCGTGCCATAAAAATTCAACCCTGAATTTAAATTGCAAGAGTTTATGAAATAATTATATACACGTGTTAAAATTTCAATGAAATGTGTTATCAAAACATCTGAATTAACCTAGATTTTTTTTAATACTAACGAAGGTTGTGAAAATATAAAAATAAAAATCAATAATAGTGTAGTTATTTTGTTTTTAGTGAATTATTATTAATAATATTAAAAAGCAATAAAACAAAGTGATTTTATTTTTGTAGATAATTATTAGATTCCATTAATTTATAGTTGTGCACCGTCATCAGGCGTGCACCTTCTGCAACTGCGTTTTGTAAGTGACAAAAAATTGTCCAGGTAAGTCCAAACTATATTAAAATACGTCTGGAGTATTAATTTTCATTAAATTCCAATGCAATTTTAATCTATCGAATTGATATCTCACAATTTCAAGCTACTTCAATTGTCTTACGCATTCCCAAAAAACTTTTCTAATTACGTTAATTGATTCTAGGTATAAATGAAACTGCAAAACTAATTTTATTGAATTTAAATTTCATTTTATTGCCATTTTTAATAATACTTTAACACTCTACAGCTACTTGAGGTAGACCTCTCCCGCGTTGAATAGTTCATCAAGGGTGGGTTGAACACTTTCTAATATTATCTATCGTGTACTTTTGTTATCTAAATGTAATTTAACTTTATTAAAACCGCAATATTTTAGCAATCATCACAACCGTCTATTTCATATCCGGCCCTCACATTAAAACAAAAATACATCTAAGGTACGTCGAAAGCTCTAAAATATTTTTTAATATTATACTATATAATATATTATTATATTAAATAATATATTGTTATATTATATAATAAATTATATAATATGTTACATATGTATATTTCATACATCACGTATTTTTAAGTGATTATCAGTTCTTATCTTATCAGTTCAAAGTATGTACTCGACAATTTTCACCAACTGGTCACGCCTATTAAAAAGTTCAACAAAGTCACATAATTTAGCACTTACATAAATATTGTGTTTTAAATATTTATAATAATTATAAGAACCGGAGGGCCCCCGCTACACCGCTGGCTATGTCACCTTTCCCAAGTCGAATGTGACCAACCCACGACATTATCTATGTACTTGGGGAATATATAATAATAAGTATTAAACATACACAGGGACGTCATTTCAGCTTTTTCTTAGGGGGGTCAAGCAAAAATTGGTCAAATTGAATATTTTTCATAATTTTTTTTTATATCGGAATAAAAATGGAAAATATTCTTTGCAATACACCTTATTAAGTTCTGAAATAATAAATTTAAAAAAATAAGCTTATTTTTGAAAGAATTGTAAAAATATTAAGTTAAAAAAGCGCCACAGGCGAAAATTTTTTTCCAAAAATGTTCACATGGTCAACAAAAATCCTCCATCAAACTGTGTCACTAAAAAACTATCAGTTAACTTAATTTCTACCGACTGTCTTTTTACTTTATCTATGTACATACATATGTACGTAATAACAATAGATGAATTTTTGAGATCATGCAAAAGTTCGAACTCAGAATCGATCACTGATCACGTGTTCATAATCTAGAAAATTGTGTGTGTCTGAGTGTATGTTTGTGTGTGTTTTTGATTGTCTTTTTATTATAAATTGTACTTTTACCCTATAAGATCGAGGTGTTTTTATGTTTTTCTCGGAAACTTTTCGGCGTAATGAACTGATATTTCATATCTAGAATTATAAACTTAATGCCTTAATATAAACTTATAATAATAATAATAATAATAAAATAAATAATAATAAACTTAAGTTATATATAAAATTTCGTGAACACCCGTTAACCGACAGTAGCAGTTCACCGGAATTTTCTTCCACTATTTTAATCGACCCTTTAAATATCTGTGCTTTTCACGATTTCAGGTATATTTCCTTGTATCAATGTGATGAAAATATAATAAAAAAAATCATTAAATTTAATTAACCAGAAGTGGGAGTTTTTCCTAAAAAAAAAGTCAAAAATTTTGTGAACATTTTTGTTCACAACATATTGAAAATGTTTTTTTACCACCACATCAAGCTGAAAATTTATATTTGTATTATTTATGTGCAACTTTGATAAGGTTTTGGTCACAAAGCAATTTTATTAAATAACTAAAAGTTTTTTTGGACCGAATTCGTTACACATGAAGATTAAATCCATCCCATTCGTTGTTTTGTGTGAGAATGGGCGTCTGCAAATAAAAATACGAGAAATAAAATCATTTGTGATTGAACAGATTCAATAAAATATGAATTTAAAACCTTTCTTGAAAACAAACAATAAATATGAACTTTCGGAAAAATAAACGATATACATTTGTTTTTGAGACAAAATAAAGTAAAGGAGACCTTTCTAACGATTCGCTCCATAGGATGAACAATTTCTAAGAATTTTACCTAAGGCATACCACTTGAAAACCTAAATAAACTTGCTTCGAAATAATAAAATCTTTTTTTTTCAAAGCACGTATCAGCGATTATTTTATTAGTTACTAAGCTACCCAAAAGTAACATAAGAAATAAACGTCGCATTCATAGATCCATAGTATCTCATTAATCATTAAATTCACACTATTCTTAAATTTAGGGGGGGGGGGCAAGTGCCCCTCCCCATCCTCCTGAAAAAATTACTCGTGTTTAATGCACGTGCAGATAAACAGTGGGAATACCATCTTTGACTTTCACTTAAAGTAAATCTTCTTGCAATTGTGTTTTCGGTTCCGTTAATTCTACAAAGGGAAGTCATAAACAAACGACCGTTTCAGTTTTAAATAAAAAGAGGTGGACCTTTCTAATAATTCGCTCCACAGGTCGAACAATTTCTAAGAATTTTACCCAAGGATTACCATTTAACAAAACAAAATATAACTTTTTTTCCAAAACTAAGGGGTGGCAACTGCCATCCCATGCCCCCCGCCCCCAAATGACGTCCCTGAACATACAACACGATAATGAAACATACATACACGTTCACATATACCGGCCATGCGAGCATTTTCAATACAAATTGAACGCAATTGTAGGGAAACTTACACAAGACAAAAGTTCTACTTCCGGTTGTTGAATTTTTTTATCACATAAAATCACTATAAATATTATAGAAATAAAATATCAAGACAATAGATATAATTTAAAAGGTCAAAATAAAATAATGAAATATTGCCTTTAAAAAAATTACTACTTCCAGTTTACCAATTCTAATCAAAACCTTATCAACTCTAAGGTAGTGCATAAAGAATACAAATATATTTTTTTAGTTTGATACGTTCAGTGGTCTGGAAAAAATCGTGTGGTCACAACTTTTGTAACTTTCCTGTGGAAAAATACTACCTCCGGTTGATTAAGTTTTATGATTTTTTTTTCATTACATTAATACTAGGATTATACTTGACTTTTCTTGTAAAGAGCACACATATTTAAAGGGATGAAAAAAGTAGTGGAAGAAAAATCAAAAGAGAGTAAACTGCCACTTCCGGTTGAGGGGTGTTCACCAAATTTTATATATAATTTATTAATAAACTTACTTTTAGATATGAAATTTCAGTTCAATTTACTGAAAGGTTTCGCAGTAAAAGTAAAAAAAACCTTGATTCTCTATAACAGTGGTTCCCAATCTGTGGTAAGCGAACGGGCCGGGCCGCACGTGCAACTTTGTCGGCCGACTAGAACTGTGCGACACCAAGTCGCTCGCAAGTCGCACGGTGCGGCCCGGCCCTACCACTTGGTGGTACGTGGTTGATGGTTGGTGGTACGCGAAAAAAAATCAGTAATGGCGGACAAGCAAGAATGAATGATTTACAATCATGAATAGAAATATTTTTTATATAATTAAAGAAAATTATCTTAATTAACCACAGCTGACGTTAATATGTACAGTCGATAATCAAAAATCCGGCAATTAATACCGTTTTATAAAATTCAAATATAGAAGTAGATTAAATGTCGCTCCAGACTAAAGGGAATATCCACATTATTTAAACCGAATTTTAAGAATCGATCTTCGAAGCAAGCACAAGAATGTCATTAAATTTATTTTGAAAGAAAAGAAAATATATTATATGTACTTTGTAATTTTGTACTTTTATTAAAATTTATCAATAATAGAAGTATGACGAAATTGTAGATAAATATACAAATCTTTGAGCATATTATAATTGTGACTCCGCAAATAACTTTTTACTTTATCTATGTACGTAGTAACAATATTACTTTATCTTGTACGTAGTAATAATGGATGAAGTTTTGTGATCATGCGAAAATTTGAACTCGAGATTTTGACTTTTATTAAAACTTATCTATTGTTAAATTAAAATTAAAACTTATCTATTGTTACTACGTACATAGAGAAAGTAAAAACTCAATCTAATTCGTTGCGTGGTTTAAGAGAAAATTTAATCCAAAAACTTTCAAGAAAAACACCAAAAAATCTCGATTCTCTAGAGTAAAAGGACTACTTCCGGTTGGGGTAAAAATATTTAAAAAATATTATTGTATAAAATTTATAATATATATTACATTTAAAAAAATTTCATTCTTATTCGTTGAGCGAGTTGGGAACATATGTAACTGAAAAAATGGGGATACATATGTATGTAAGCGGTCTCCGTGATTTGACAGAATGTTAAATTACAGAAAACGCAAATATCAGTATGCAAAGATCGAAAATCGAAAGATCTTAAGTCGAAATATCAAAAACAAAAATGGTGCATGGTAAACGGTACATACTCACGTACATACTCACTTAATTTGCGCGAGCAGGATACAACAGGAACAAGAGGAACATGCTTTTCCTCCCGTGTTAATGTGCGCGCGCAGAATACGGGAGGAAAAGCATGTTCCTCTTGTTCCTGTTGTATCCTGCTCGCGCAAATTAAGTGAGTATGTACCGTTTACCATGCACCATTTTTTTTGATCTTTCGACTTAAGATCTTTCGATTTTCGATCTTTGCCTTCCGATATTTGCGTTTTCTGTAATTCAACATTCTGTCAAGTCACGTAGACCCGTGTTGTGCTTTGGGGATATTTTGAACACTGTTAGTCCTATCGAACTGAAAGTTAGCTTATCCATATTTTTTATTTGACCGGAAATGATACCTCCCCTTACATACGGGTCTACGTGACCGGTCAAATAAAAAATATGGATAAGCTAACTTTCAGTTCGATAGGACTAACAGTGTTCAAAATATCCCCAAAGCACAACACACACACATTCGTTAGAATCAGTCAAAATCTCGAGTTTGGATTTTCGCATGATAACAAAACTTCATCTATTGTTACATACATAGAGTAAAAACGTACATAGAGTACATACATACATAGAGTAAAAACGGCATCCACACATTTAACATGGAAGAACGGCGCAGAATCGTCCTGAGATAATGTCCATTTCGTGCGTATATCAATTTCGTTGCTGTATATATGACCGTTACTGTATATTTTATACTGTATGTACCCATAAAATAAGTATTCACCTGCAGTTTTTTTAAAACTAATCAATTTTGTAATATTTTAGCATTTTTTTTCTTCGTCGTCTTCACTCAAAGATCAGTTCATAGCTCCTGTGACTACAATTAATTCAAAAGTGAAAAAAAAAACACAATCAGTCCTACGCAAATAAAATATTTAAACAAAGTAAAAAACATATTTTTTTATTTTAATAGGAATATAGTTTTATGCTTTTTAAAATTAATCACTGTATAATTTTATTCTAGCAATTATCTTATCCCAGTCCTTGCTCAGTAACAAAGATAAACACTACATATGTATGTATGTACGTATGCAGGTAAGACAAATACTCTTACATATTTTTTGAGATTAAATAATATTCATGGAGACTTTTTTTTATCACAAATAGTTAAAATTATTTCGTATTAAGCTACTTATACATATGTATCACTTAACCAAATTCAATATATTTTAATATTAATCATTTCATTACCATTCAGCATCTTCAAACTTAATCTGTTTCACTAACTATAAGTTACCGTCGATTTAAAGAATAATCAAAGGTGTGAAGGCCAAAACGCCGTATAATAATAAATATAATATTTAAAAAAATTAAATCCAATTATGTTCTATTTTAACATTTTAGCAATCGAAATCTTATAAAACTCTGCTTTCTGCTCCCAGTCAACAAACAGTCCCTCAAGTATTCCCAACAATTACAAGAAGATAATATTAATAATACTTCCTAATATTACTAAACGGAATTACCATTAAATTTGTATTTAACTTAGTCGCTACATTAATATTCGGTGCGTATTACATATGTATGTTCGTATGTAGAACTACATACTTTCCAATGCGTACAATTCAATAGTTAAATATGTACATACATATGTATTGTAAAACGATTTTTCAATCTTATCCTTTTTTAATAACTTATTACTCTTATAAATATCTTATTTATTTCTATCAAGGATTGAGGGCAAGCCTCTCTTCTTCTTCGATCCTCAACTCACGTTTCACATTTCCTTTTGTGAACTCGGATTTGCCTTGAGATATGTTCAAGTTATTCTCCAACGCTTTGGTTATTCTCCAACCATTTAGGCATCGCAGGGATGTTTTGTATTTGCGGCTGGTTCTTAAATATTGGTGCTGGCAGGTGCAAGACATTCCCTACTTTGTATTTTATTATATGATATTTTTACCTTATCTGCTATTATTATAATGCTATTGTTTTTTTTATTATTATGTATAAATGTTTTGTTTCTGTCTGTGTATGTATATATTTTTATTTTTCTCATCTCTCTGTATTTTCTCGACAATTGTGTCGCATTGGGGACTCCTGTAATGTCACAATGGCAATTGTGACATTACAGGAGTATCAAATCAAACTTAATCAATCAAACTTAAACTTAAATTAATAAATAATATACTTCGAGCATTAATCTAGGTATACTTCGTTTAAAGTTTAATGATTATGTGATATTTTAGCCCACTGTGTTCGTAACCAAAATTAATTGATAATTAAAACGTCACCATTTCCAAGCCATTCCATCAGCCCCAATTTTAAACCAAGGTAAATCTAGAAATCAATAAAATAATTTGGAATTAAAATTTAACCTTCAATGTTACATAAATTATGATCATTTAATATACATAATTCGAGCATTAATTTATACTTCGGTTAAAGTTCAATGATTTATTTTAGCCCACTGTGTTGCTAACCAAAATTAATTGAATATTAAAACGTCACCATTCCATCAGCCCCAATTTTAAACCAAGGTAGATCGAGTATTATACAATATGAAATTTTTAGTGTTAGCATTGTGAGTTTAATCCATAAATACTATTTTTTTAGCAATTTTATCTCTATCTTATCTCAAGCCCCTGCCGAGCAATAACGATAAACATTATTTACAAAGGTACGATAAATACTCCTTCATATTGATTTTTAAGAATATTTCAAATTTTATATAACTAAAGTTTAATATTTTTTCTTTAATAACTTATTGATTTTAACAACTTGCAACGTTTGTAATTAGGAAATCTTCTAGCCCCTTCATAGCTCGATCTGTTTCACCAACTCGATCCTATCGCCACGTAGTTATATTTGAAAAACTCATCAAAAGTATGTACATATGCGCATAAAAATAGCATTTGATATTATTTAAATGATTTTAATCTAATTATACTGTTTTTTAACATTTTAGCAACCGAAATCTTGTAAAGCATCACATTATCTACGACCAGCTTAGTTAACAGCCCTTATTTATTCACAACAATTACAAAAAGGTAAATTATAATGCTTTCTCATTTTACTCAGTTGAATTCATATCCAAAGATAATCGCTATTGTATAATATTTTTTCAGCAATTATATCTTCATCTTATCTCAAGCCCCTGCCCAGCAATAACGATAAACATTATTTACACAGGTACGATAAATACTCCTTCATATTGATTTTTAAGAATATTTCATATTTTGTAGTACAAAAGCTTAATATTTTTTCTTTAATAACTTATTCAATTTAACAACTTGCAACGTTTGTAATTAGGAAATCGTCCAGCCCCTTCATAGCTCGATCTGTTTCACCAACTTGATGCTATCGCCACGTAGTTAGATTTGAAAAACTCATCAAAGGTATTTATGTACATACATATTATATATACATATGTGCATCATAATAGCAATTGATAATATTTAAATGATTACATTACAATAATATTTTATTTAACATTTTAGCAATCGAAATCTTATAAACCATCACATTATCTACGCCCAGCCCTTAACCCAGTTAACAGCCCTTACTTATTCACAACAATTACACAAAGGTAAATTATAACGCTTTCTCATTTTACTCAATTGAATTCATATCCAAAGATAATCGCTATTGTATTTACAATCAACAGCTACATTGCACCTATACATACATATATCTGTCATACCGAATCTGACAACTTCAAATCTTCTTGCTCGGTATTAAATATTTTTATATAAGTAGGTATATCCAAAAGTGTAATATATCATTTAATTGAAAGACACTCTATGTAAATTAAACTGAATAATTTTGAATTATTTTAGCTAGTTCAATTTCATCTCCGTCTCGTCCGTCTCACGCTACATCAGCAGCCTTCGTCTGGTGAAAAATAAAACTCAAAGGTATACGAAACTCTCAATAATATTATTTTAATATCCAACATTAAATTTAAATATTATAACTATAAATAAAACACTGTTTTTTGCATCACACTCTGTAATAATCCTTGTAAAATGACTTTGTAAAAATGATTTTATATGTATTTGCATACATATGTATGACCACAAGGCATGTGTTTTCATCAAACATTTCATAATCCAAAATGTCAATGTTCGAAATGTCGACATTTTGAGTCGACGATTTAAATTAATTTAATTTATTTCTCAAAAGAATGTAATCATATGTAGGGATTGTAATACCGAAAGTGCCGGAACCGATAGTATCGGTATTTGATCGAAAATAAGCCTTTGGTAATACCGGTATTAAAAAAAGAAATACCGATAGTTTAAACTTTTTTCAAATTTATACATTTTATTTGTCAAAAACGATATCTCCATGACTAAAAAGTACAAAAACGACATACGCAATTATATCTTTGTCTGTAAATTGTTTCAATTTTTACTGTTTTCCGATATACATATATCGTTAAATACAATATTCGGCAACATTTTCGGTCCCCTTTCAATGCCTTTCAAATGCCAGTGTATGAAAAACTTTCCCAGATCATTTGACCTGAAGATTTTTGAATGACTATTAAAAATACTTGTTGCTCAAAAGTTCACCTGCCTTTTGGCTGGACATGGGGGATCTCGTCCGAAATTTAGTTTTATCTGAAAAGATTTTAAGCTTCCAGTTCGATTCAGCTGAATTTCAGTTGAACTGTTGAAATATATTTTTATTTTTTTTATGTATATATTTATTTTATTATGTATATATTTTTATTTTTATTTCTGTGTTTTTTCGACCATTGTGGCGCATTAGGAAATCCTGTAATGCCAAAATGGTCCAAACTTAAACTAAAATAAATAAATAATATAATTCGAGCATTAATGTATATCTACTTCGTTTAAATTTGAATGATTATGTGATATTTTAGCCCACTGTGTTCGTAACCAAAATTAATTGAACAGTAAAGCGTCGCCATTTTCAAACCATTCCATCAGCCCCAATTTTAAAACAAGGTAAATCGAATATTATCCAATATAAAATTTTTAGTGTTAGCATTGTGAGTTTAATCGAAAAATTATATTTTTTCAGCAATTTTATCTTCGTCTTATATCAAGCTCCTGCCCCAGCAATAACGATAAACATTATTTACACAGGTACGATAAGTACTCCTTCAAATTGATTTTTAAGAATATTTCATATTTTGTATTACAAAAGATTAAATTTTTTTCTTTCATAACTTATTCAATTTAACAACTTGCAACGTTTGTAATTAGGAAATCGTCCAGCCCCTTCATAGCTCGATCTGTTTCACTAACTCGATGCTATCGCCACGTAGTGAGATTTGAAAAACTCATAAAAGGTATGTACATACATAGTATGTATACATATGTGCTTCAAAATAGCATTTGATAATATTTAAATGATTAGAATCTAATTATGTTGTTTTTAAACATTACAGCATTCGAAGCTTATAAACCATCACATGATCTACGCCCAGCTTAGTTTACAGCCCTTACTTATTCACTACAAATACAAAAAGGTAAATAATAACGCTTTCTCATTTTTTACTCAAATTAATTAATATCCAAAGATAACCGCTATTGTATTTGCAATCAACAGCTACATTGTACATATACATATCTGTCATACCGAATCTATCAACTTCAAATCTTCTTTCTCGGTATTAAATATTTTTATAAATGCACATATGTACATACATATGTGTAGATATGTATGTTTGTATGTATGAAAACAAGGCATGTATTTTCATCGAAAACTTCATTATTCAAAATGTCAATGTTCGAAATTTTGACATTTCGACGATTTATACAAATTTATTTCTTAAAAGTATGTACATTGAAACTGTTTAACCAAAAACATTTCGTTTTTCCTCAGCAATCTAAGAAAACCGAATCACTCTCATCATCAGTCTTCAACACCTTCACCATTCCTTGCCTTATGTAAACAGGTATTAATATTTGGTATGTATTAGATATAATATCTTTTGTATTGAACATAAGTAAATGCCAAAAACTTATTTATTCAAACGAATTATGTAATTGATTTGTAATATTACATATATTGCAGCTACATATTTTAACTTAATCTCCGTCATCGTCAAAGTTCACCAGTCCTCGTCTAACCTCGTAACTAAATTAATTAAAAGGTGTGTGATTCAAAAATACTATTTTAATAATTGGCATTTAACATGAATGTACATTTATGAATAATATAATATTTCAGGTATTCCAATCTTCATCACCTCTAGTTAAAAACCGCCTAGTCATCGAGTAACAAAATATCGTACTAATACAAGGTGTGTATTATTTTCGTATATTCAAATTTACATATCAAATTCGATTCCATATTCATCAAAGGACATTAAAATGAAAATCGATACGATACAAAATTCAGGCTAAAATTTGAACCAAAACAAGTTTTTTTTATTTTCGAAATTTGTTTTCTTTTATTTTTTCAAAGGTACTTATTAAAAACACAAAACTGATGAGGTTTTATTTGCATTCTCATACATTTATAGCAAATCGATTATTTTTTTAAATAAATAGAATACATAGTTACCGAAATACATATATATTGAATTGAATTTCAGAACATAAATTTTACCGCATACTACAAGCGAAGAGAAAATGCATTATTATTTTAAATACGTATATATGTATGTACATATATTAATTTATACAAATTAAATAAATACATATAAAACAATTTTCAACGCATCATTGAAAAATAATATTATATACATTTCTATTTCGAACTTTTTGAAAACCACGATTGTGATTTCGGATACAATAGAATATTTATGTTTCACATAAACGATTTTAATATTTTCCGAAAAACTATAAAATAAATTATATTTCCTCAGAAATCTAAGAGAACTGAAGGCTCGTCACCAATCTTCGACACCCTCACCGTCTCTTGTCTATAAACAGGTTTCGATATTAGGTATGTATTACAAATAAATTGGAATATTACTGAACTCTATCATATTATATTTATCCTATTATGCTGTACATTGACATTCGAATAATATAATACTATGATTACTAACAAAATTAAATTAAAATCGTAAATGCTCGGTAGATCAATAGCTATTAAAATAGATATAAGATGTATTGAACATAATTTAGTAATATTTAAAAACATTAATCTGAACTTGTATTTTTCTTTTAATTGCAGTGATCTCGAAAAAGTTATCCCGTTGTTTGAAAAGATCCGTCAATTTCAAGAATTGTGAATCGTAAGTCGTTATCTATTTATTTTTAAAAAGGGATTTCGTTAATTTGATTTTCTGTAAAAAATGGCATCCGCCAGCAGCAACATGGCCCAAGAAAAGAATTCAGAAGATCTTTTGTCGAGTGAAATGTCTACGGAAGAAAGATTGACTAGCTTTGTTAAATGCTTTGTAACAGAATTGGAAACTACGTTGCAATTGCATTATGATATTTTAGAAGGTAATATAAAAAAATCGGGACAAATGCCGAAATTAATAGGAACTGCCTTAGGAATATTTGTTAATACGTTTATCGGCATAAAAACAAAAAACGCTGAAAAAATTTTTCAAAACTTATTAAAAAAACCCTTTGAAGAGATGGAAAAAAATAAAGCCTTAGAATATCATGAAATTGTATACAGTTATAACAGATCAAAAACTGAAATGAGACAATTATTTGTGAACATTGCCATTGACGTCTTTAGAAGTTTCGAAAATCAATTCAGTGGAATCACTTCTACGAAAGGATCTCAAAAAGCTATTCAAAGAGTAGCGAGAGATGCTGCTTACCGATTCATGAATCGATTCAAAAGTGAAGGCGAATCATATAGTGAAAATTCAATATTACGTAAAATCCAAAAATTCAGGGCTAAATTGTATAAATCAATCAAACCTCAATTGCCTGCTCCAAAAGCTAATTACGAAATGAATGCTCGGAAAGTAATAGAGGGAAAATCCAAGCCCAATTCGGAAATAATTCCTGATGCAATATCGAAACCTGGTTTTGACATACGGTATAAATGTAGAGAATCTCACGATAATTGTGAAAACATCAAATGGAATACGTCTGATTTATTCGATCAAGTTGGCATAGCAGTAGAAAAAGAAGGTTTAGAAGATTATGTAGTTTATGAAACAAAAAAATCCAATTGTGAAATATACGGCTATAGACATCTTTTTCCAGACGAGAAATTCGATTTTGCTGAACCTGCTGAAAAATGCATGAAAACTTGTATGCATCCACAGTATTTAAATCATAGAGACTTCTATACGCCACAAAGTGATAGAATATTCAAATTAATCACTAAAGAACACGAAGTTGAAGTTCGGCTAAGAACTTTAGAATTAACTGAAGAAATGAAGGAAGATTTTGTGCAATTAAAAAATACAGTTGACAAACATTACAGCGCAGAGGGGAATCAACTGTCGAAGACAATAGTCACATTTAATGACCAGTTAACGGAAATCATTGCTGGGATTAACAAGATTCTTGAAGAATTAAAATCTGCACAGAATGACCGTGATGCTAAAGCACGAAGAAATGAAGAGCATCACCAAAGTCATACGGAGAAATTACAGAATATCGTCGAACATTTTAATATAACATGTAGTCAAAATAATAAGGAACGAATTTTATTTCAACTGCAGAAACCCGTGAAATTCTTTGAAGGGAGGATATCAGAATTGGAAAAACTACATGAAGCACTTACGAAAAGATCATTCGCTGCGATTACGCAGGCAGCCTCCGTCGTTGGCCTAGGGGGAATTGGGAAGACGGAATTAGCGAAAAAATATATGCTGGAATATGATGGTTATTATCATAATATAATCTTCCTAAATGCTGAAAAAAGCGAAATTGTGTTGGAATCGTTTAAGAAACTAGCGCGAAAATTAAAAATCGATTTGTACTATATGTCAGAAACAAAAAAAAACGAACGAGATTTAAAAGACGTCATCGAAGATATTTACGATTGTTTAAACAAGATTGGGAATACTCTTGTGGTGTTTGATAATGCTGAAGAGTACGAAAATATAAAAAACTTAATTTTCAACAATTCCATTGATAAAGCTTGCATATCCACCTTAATAACATCTCGATGTCGAAAATGGAATATTGGAGATCGTGGCGATATTGGTGTGATTCCATTGAATGAGTTTAACGAAGAAGAAGCTTTGAACTACTTGAAAAAATGTTTCGAAAACGAAAACGACGATGACCTAAATTCGTTAATAAAATTATTGCACTGTTTTCCGTTGGGGCTTAAACAAGCTGTCGGGTATATTCAACAGCAAATTTCAAAAAAACGTGGACAAAAAAATAGCAAAGACTTTAAAATAAAAGACTACGTGGAATTATATAACGATAAGTGGGCAGAACTTCTAAGAGAGGGGCATAATAAAAAAGAAGATTTGTACCAACAAACAATCGCGACAACTTGGAGAATCACTATAACGAAGATAAAAAAAAAAAGTAAATGTGGGAAATTGGCTTCATCAATATTGAATATCATGGCATATCTGGCACCAGACAATATCGACGTTGAGGAAATATTTTCAAAACTAGAACCAAACAAAGACAAATTGTACGACGCTGTTGAATTGCTTTGCGATTACAGCATGATAAATTGTGTAGACGAGGTAGCGAGCCTGCATCGGTTGGTTCAACGAGCAGTTCAAATAAACACAATTAAGAAGAAGAAAGAAGATGAGATTCTCAGAAAAACATTGAAGTTGCTAAAAAAACGTGAATCCGAGGACCATATGGTGAGTGTTATGGAACATTCGTCCAAGTATCCTAAAATAGTGAAAAAGTTTTATAACGATACTTCCTTGCACCTTGTGTGTAAACACGGAAATACGAATTTAGTGAGATTTTTGATCGAAAAAGGGGCCAACGTATCATATAAAACTGATTGGGGAAAAACACCGATGCATATGGCTGCAGAAAGTGGCAATGTTGAGATAATGCAAATGCTTGTAAATGAAGGAGCTTCTCTAAACGATACTGATATAGACGGAAACACACCACTCCATATCGCTGCCTTAAATAATAAACCCTATGCTTTAGAGTTTTTATTGAAAAAGGGAGCCGATCAAAATTTAATGAACAATGACAGAAAAACAGTTCTACATTGTGTTTTCATAAAAGATGTTGTGGAAGCATTTGAGTTTCTTTTGAGAGAGAAAGTAAATTTAGATAAACTGAGTGATGATGGTTCGACTCTGTTGCATTTGGCTGCAGAAAATGGCAGTGCTAAGATACTGCAATTGCTAATCGATAAAAATTATGATATAAACGAAACTGATGACAAGGGTAATTCACCACTTCTTATAGCTGCAATCAATAATCAACCCGAAGCGATAAAGATTTTGTTGAATTTGCCAGCTGATCCGAGTACAATAAACTCAGATGGAAAATCAATGCTTCATTGCATTGCAGAAAAAGGAACTGTCGATGAATTCGAATTGGTTTTGAACGAGGGTGTGGATCCGAATACTCGAGATAAATCTGATCGCTCGCCATTACATTATGCTGTAATTGAGGGAAATCTCAAGATAATGCAACTACTTATCGAAAAAGGAGCTGACATGAATGTAACTGATAAAGACGGCAACTCACCACTCCTCCTTGCTGTCGAATATAATAAAATTGAAGCATTAAAACTCTTATTAAAATCGGGAGCCGATGTGAATGCAAGAAACTGGAAAGGTACAGCACTTCATTATAGTGTAATAAGAGGGGCTGAAGTGGAATGCAAATTGTTACTACTGAACAAAGATTTAGATCCGAATATTCGAGATAAATCTGATCGCTCGCCATTACATTATGCTGCAATTAAGGGAAATCTGAATATTATCCAACTACTTATCGATAAAGTAGTTGACATAAATGTAACTGATGAAGACGGCAACTCACCACTTCTCCTTGCTGCCGAATATAATAAAATTGAAGCATTCAAACTCTTATTAAAGGCGGGAGCCGATGTAAATGCAAGAAACTGGAAAGGTACAGCACTTCATTATAGTGTAATAAGAGGGGCTGAAGATGAATGCAAATTGTTACTACTGAGCAAAGAATTATATCCGAATATTCGAGATAAATCTGATCGCTCGCCATTACATTATGCTGTAATTGAGGGAAATCTCAAGATAATGCAACTACTTATCGAAAAAGGAGCTGACATGAATGTAACTGATAAAGACGGCAACTCACCACTCCTCCTTGCTGTCGAATATAATAAAATTGAAGCATTAAAACTCTTATTAAAATCGGGAGCCGATGTGAATGCAAGAAACTGGAAAGGTACAGCACTTCATTATAGTGTAATAAGAGGGGCTGAAGTGGAATGCAAATTGTTACTACTGAACAAAGATTTAGATCCGAATATTCGAGATAAATCTGATCGCTCGCCATTACATTATGCTGCAATTAAGGGAAATCTGAATATTATCCAACTACTTATCGATAAAGTAGTTGACATAAATGTAACTGATGAAGACGGCAACTCACCACTTCTCCTTGCTGCCGAATATAATAAAATTGAAGCATTCAAACTCTTATTAAAGGCGGGAGCCGATGTAAATGCAAGAAACTCGAAAGGCACAGCACTTCATTATAGTGTAATAAGAGGGGCTGAAGATGAATGCAAATTGTTACTACTGAGCAAAGAATTAGATCCGAATATTCGAGATAAATCTGATCGCTCGCCATTACATTATGCTGTAATTGAGGGAAATCTCAAGATAATGCAACTACTTATCGAAAAAGGAGCTGACATGAATGTAACTGATAAAGACGGCAACTCACCACTCCTCCTTGCTGTCGAATATAATAAAATTGAAGCATTAAAACTCTTATTAAAATCGGGAGCCGATGTGAATGCAACAAGCTCGAAAGGTACAGCACTTCATTATAGTGTAATAAGAGGGGCTGAAGTGGAATGCAAATTGTTACTACTGAACAAAGATTTAGATCCGAATATTCGAGATAAATCTGATCGCTCGCCATTACATTATGCTGTAATTGGGGGAAATCTCAATATAATGCAACTACTTATCGATAAAGGAATTGACATAAATGTAACTGATGAAGACGGTAACTCACCACTCCTCCTTGCTGCCGAATATAATAGAATTGAAGCTTTAAAACTCCTATTGAAATCGGGAGCTGATCCGAAAACAATGAACTCAGAGGGTAAATCAATGCTTCATTATATCGCAGGAGAAGGGACTGTCAATGAATTCAAACTACTATTGAGTAAGCAATTAGATCCAAATATTCGAGATAAATGTGAGCGCTCGCTATTACATTATGCTGCTATTCAGGGTAATCTCAAGATAATGCAACTACTTATCGATAAAGGAGTTGACATGAATGTAACTAATAATGACGGCAACTCACCACTCCTCCTTGCTGCCAAATATAATGAAATTGAAGCATTAAAACTCTTATTAAAATCGGGAGCCGATGTGAATGCAAGAAACTCGAAAGGTACAGCACTTCATTATAGTGTAAGAAGAGGGGCTGAAGAGGAATGCAAATTTTTACTGAGCAATGAATTAGATCCGAATATTCGAGATAAATCTGATCGCTCGCCATTACATTATGCTGCAATTGAGGGTAATCTCAAGATAATGCAACTACTTATCGATAAAGGAGTTGACGTGAATGTAACTGATAAAGATGGCAACTCACCACTCCTCCTTGCTGCCAAATATAATAAAATTGAAGCATTAAAACTCTTATTAAAATCGGGAGCCGATGTGAATGCAAGAAACTCGAAAGGTACAGCACTTCATTATAGTGTAAGAAGATGGGCTGAAGAGGAATGCAAATTTTTACTGAGCAAAGAATTAGATCCGAATATTCGAGATAAATCTGATCGCTCGCCATTACATTATGCTGCAATTGAGGGTAATCTCAAGATAATGCAACTACTTATCGATAAAGGAGTTGACATGAATGTAACTGATAATGACGGCAACTCACCACTCCTCCTTGCTGCCAAATATAATGAAATTGAAGCATTAAAACTCCTATTAGAATCTGGAGCCGCTGTGGAAGAATACAAATTCCTATTGAGCAATGGAGTGGATCCGAATATTCGAGAAAAATTTGATCGCTCGCCATTACATTATGCTGCAATTGGGGGAAATCTCAAGATAATGCAACTACTCATCGATATAGGTGTTGATATAAATGTAACTAATCAAAGAGGTTACACACCACTTTATTTGGCTGCTTTTAATGGTAAATTAGAAGCATTCAAATATTTACTTAAGAATGGTGCTGATCCAAAAATTGTTTCTAAACGAGGTGAAACTGTATTACATGCGGCAGCTCATAAGTGCGACATATTTGCTTTTAAATTCATCATGGAATTGAAATTTGGTCTAACAGTTGTTGATAAAATGAGAAAATCTTTATTACATTTAGCTGCACTTGGAAGAAATGAAACCATCATTCGGTTTTTAATTAAAGAAGGAATGGATCCCAATATAACTGATAGTTTTGGATACACTGCACTTCACGATATTTCCATATCACTAAATTTTGCCTTGTTCACTTATTATATAATTGAATTATTCATTAAATTTGGCGCTAACCCAAACGCAATGTGCAAGTATAGTCGCACGCCCTTGCACTTAGCATCAATCAGAAATAATCATTTTGCAGCCAAAGAATTGATAGAGAATGGTGCAGAAATCGACGCGTTTAACAAACTCGGTCGATCTGCTTTGCACTATGCCACGGCAAAATGTCATTGGAATACAATTGATCTTCTACTGAAAAAAGGTGCTGACGTTAACGTGTTTGATTCAAAAGGGCGATCACCACTACATCATCTTTCACGTAATGGTAAATTTAAACATGTGAAACTATTGCTGGAACATGGCGCCGATCCTCGCAAATTGGACAAAGCAGGCCACTCACTGCTGCATCTGGCCGCCGTGCACTTTCGATACCGCACTGTGGAGTATTTCATCAAAAACGTAAAAGGCACTGACGTCAATGCCCGAGACGTCGACGGCAAAACCCCTCTACATATGGCAGCCGAGTTTGGAAGAGTCGCCATTGTTGGTCTCCTCATCCGCCATGGGGCCGAAACTGGAGCCACGGACAAAAACGGCAATTCACCATTGGATTCAGCAGCCAAGCTTAATCGTGTCAAAGTCGTGGACTTCTTCAACTCTAGCTTACAAGGTATTTGAATTACATCATATTCATGTAATTTTTGCGGCCCCTAATTGATTGATTTAACAGTTTGATTTATTTTTGTTGAATTTATAGCTATACAAGAATCTCAATGTTGAAACGTCAGCTTCAAATCCATTGTAATTCGTACGAAGGTCACTCAAAAGCAAAAATGAGACAGTCTTACATCTTCAAATATTAAATATGCCAGTATTTATGAGCCTGTGATATGTTGTTTTTTTTCCTTTATCTTTTTTATGACAAAATGTACATTTGATTTAATTTTAGTCAATACGTTTATGAATAAGGGATCGTGTTTGTTGTGTGCGAATTATTTTATTTTTACTTAATTTATATAAAAGTATCGATTGTAAATATATGTATGTACACAAATTTATATGTATAAAATAGTTGTTTTCGACGTCGAGATTTTGACTGATACAGTATCGGTCCTTGATCACGTTTTAGTGGTTTCCAGTATATTTCGGGGGTAATTCAACATCATTAATCCTGTCTTATTTGAAACTAATATTCGTAAGTTGAATAATAATTGTTAAGTTATAATTTTTTCCTCACAATTTGGTTAACTTTAAAATTTCCATTTCTTGTTTGATATATTTCATTTCTGTGCTTCCTCCCCCCACCCCTCTTCTCACCATAGTAGGGAGAAAGGAAAATGAAAAAAAAAGTTATGCACAAATCTTTCCAGCGGCAAATGAAGAACACTTCTCTATATTCACGACATCAAGACGATTTTGAGTTTATGAGAGCAAATGAATAATCTAAATAAATTCAGATGAAACAAATTGAGATGTGGGAGGTGCAATTTAGACATGGAAATGTATTCGCCATTTCATTACCTATTCAGTTATTATTTATGTTATCTTTTCATCTGACTTATGTACATACATATGTACTTACATATGTTATTTTAATTTCGTTGAAATTATTTTCATCATCAATAAATTGCATTCACTCCAAGTCGATATATCACACATCTTGGGACATCTACATCTTTCAGACCACCGAATCGATCTTACAAATCGTCAGAAGCTGTTTCAGGTCATTTCAATGATGGTCATATTTCTGTATGTATTGAATTTCAGTCGTTCGATTATAATATTTCATTCTGAATGACCCCCCTTAATATTGATTTTTGGCTTGGAGTCCAGGTTGAGAAACACTTTCTAAGCTGATGCTTGATAAATACTTATTATATGTATAAAATATCGTACATTTTTATCGATACATAATAAAACAAAAATATTTTATTACGTAGTTGTTTAATTACTAATAGTTGAAATCCCATATATTTTTAAATGGAATTGTTTATTGATTAAAATTAATATATTTGCTTATGAAATGTATGTACAAAATATCGATTCTAAATTTTTTATATAAGAATATAATATTTTAAGCTTTTAAAACTTTATGTTTAGTAGCTAAAACATTTTTAAGGTTATGTTTAAGGTAATATTTTAACGAAATTTTTAAATGACTATTTATCTCTCATAATCTATTAAATGGATTATGTTATTGAGTATATAGAGTTATACAAGATTTTTTTCATGTTTTCTCCGATACTATTCTGTGTATCAAATTGTAATTTTACGTTTTTAAAAACTTAAATTTAACTGGAAGTGGTTTTATTTTTGACCGTTTCGGTGAAAATTATCTTCATGATATTTAAGCGTATTATTTGGCCGTTTTATCAATTTTCATTTTCGTGATATTTTTTCATTACAATCTTTAAAAGACGTCTTAATTGTACAACCCAAAGTACAATAGATCTTTTGTCGTAATAAATGTTTAAAATTTATGAATTTCCTTTAAACATGTATCAAGAGTGCTCTTACAGAATCTATTTGAGTGTGTGTGTGTGTATAGACAATTAAGCAAATTATATTTTTAATACTCCGTATATATGTATGTATATATTCTTCGAAAACTATTTATAAATAAATTTATGTGTTTCTGTAAGATTTGTTAAAATGAAAGGATGTCAAATAAAAATCAGTTATAGCTGGTCATTTTATGTGCTCTTTATCAATTTCGACAATAATAGTTATTAAATTACAATAAAAACATTTTTTGCGCAAACAATGGATATTCCACCATGCTGATATGTTATATTTATTGTTCTCAGTTTCTTAAGTTATTTCATTTATGTCTTAATACAGATACCATTTTATCAATACATATGTATATTTTTCATATAAATTTAAATACATATTATGAATAGTTATACTACGTAGAAAGCATTCATTTAAAGTGATTTTTTTTTAAATATTAAAAATCATTTTACAAAAATCAAGATTTTTCAATGAATTTTTCATATATATTTTTGTATTACTTATTCACGCTCACTTGTAATTTTCATGAGGAGCGCTATTCAATTAGGAAATGTATGTTTTTAATATAAATCGGGGCAATTACCCAAATTCAGCTTGGTCCCCATGAATTTATATTATAGTGCATGCACACATATATACGTATTAATCAATCATATATTAAACAAAAAATCACTTATCATATCCATAAGGATTAATCGATATTTTGCGACAGTAAATATCGATTAAAACGAAAAGTAAATCAGTGAATGAAAATTTTATGATAAATTTTCTAAAATGATAAAGAATACAGTTGTAATAAAATTTTATGTAGAAAACTATATTTATTTTATGTCAATAATGGTCGAATGTAATTATTACCTTTATGTATTTCTTAAAATCCTGCATTTGTGCAGATATGTAGATAATTTATGTAATTTTTACAGTGAAAAATAGTTAACATTATTGATGTGTTCAAAGAAAGTACTTGTACACCGAAAATACTTAATTTACTGGTATAAAAAACGTGGCCAATGTTGTGATATATGTATGTTTACATGTAAAATGAAAATACAACGATAGTAAAGCAACCTCTGGAATCTGTACTCATTCTTTCATCAAAACAATCTTAGTCAAGAAGAAACAGTTTTTAGTATCACGAAATTAGCCAAGCTTTCTTTATGATATTGTATTATTCTTTATAATATAAATCTAATATTAACAGTATTTTTCTTCTTCTTCAAGAATAAAATTTGTGTGTACATACATGTAATTAAAAAAGTTTAAAAAAATTGTCAAGAAACAGATATGTTTATATTTCATTTTTTGTTCTGCGAATTAAAATAACCATTCCAGAAATTTCACAATAAAAATTATTTCCCCCGTCTATAATATGTGTAAAATTCCTCATTGGTCCTTCCAAATTTCACTGCTTGAATCGTTGAGCTTGGATAATTATTGTAAGAACAATTCATGAAAACGAATTTAAGGTTCTATTTATATTTACCATAACTATTTGTTAACAATTCTTTAATATTTATATAGTTCGAAAGCAAAAATATCATCAAACGACATTATTCAGAATAATTATCATGTAATATTTCCGTAACACATGCACAGATATACATACATTTAAATACTTAAATTTACTTTTTTATATAAAAAAATATTGTTATTAAATACAACGATGCATATTTTAGATAGATTTAGGTGCATTTTAGTAAAATAGCAAAGCATTCTTAAATACTTCTTATTGGATTATTAAAATACAAATGATGATTACGTGTATTTATGTTAAATTATTTCCTATTGCAATATAAGTTAGTGGCATATATAAATATTCTGTTTGTGAAAACAATTTTAAACTTTTTAAACGTCATATTAAAAACGTAACATGGCAAATGATATAATATTATACAAAATAATCGACTGTTTCAAACGCCTCAATGAAATCTCTTTTTGGAAGACGGTTCATTTGTGGTTTTGTTGCACATTTTGTTATTATGAAGCATTGAAACAGTCATCACCATCAAAGTGTTGTACACAAATTATACAAAGAGAAAAACTTAAATTGGACATTAAGTTACATACCATGTTGTTCCGTTAAGAGTTTTAACATTTTTAATAATTTAATAAATTATATATCATTTAATACGCATGTACAATATATTACATACTTATTTTAATACATGCAAATGTGATTCGTTTTAAAATTATTATATTCATATTTCATATGTTCCAATAAATCTGTCGATAGAATTGTTATTTGAAAGATACCTTTTTTATATACACATCCTATTATGAATTTGATTTCATGTAAATAAAAGGTAGCAATTTGCATCAGAAAATTGAGTGTATTTTAATATTTTCCTAAACTAAAACAGGACATACATACCCACATCATATCTTCTGAATATAAAAGTGACATGTTATATAAGAAATCTTAGTTGGCTAAGATTTAAGATTAAGAGTTGACGAAAAATAATCTCTCAGTTGTACAAGAAGGTAAGATACTAATGCTTACATCAAAATCATGCACGTGTCACTTTTGTCTTGTGAATACATGATCAAAAATACAAATGTAATCAAACTTTAATTAACTGTTGATATCTTTAACGTAATGTCAGCAATAATAGCTCACTTTAAATGTGTGTTCAACCCGTCAGAGTTGTACAGTTCAACAATTCACTTAACGTTACATCAAGACTTCAATATTTAATTCCTATCAACTTAACTAACAAGCTTAAGCACTGTTGTTTCTAAAACATCATTAAAGAGTATTGTTTTAATTAAATATGCATATATGTATATATTACATTTTTTATATAAATTTAATTTCGAATTGATTCAATACATGTTTTAAACACTAGCTTGATGTATTACATCTATAAACACCTAGAAAATAAAACCCAAAAATTCACAGTTGCAACCTAAGCCTCCCTGCACACATATCGTTATGCTTAAATGCAAGAAAGACACATAAGTTAATATGACGGCACGCATATGCTAATGAAATTCTGGTGGATGACACAACTTAAGAGGCCCACAGATGAAGCGATTTATCGCTCGTTAATAAGTGATAGGTGATTCTAAAGATTGGATAGATTATCACTGCTACTGTGAGCCCGTTTACAGATGAATCATCTTTGAAACAGTATTCTAAACATTACAAGACGAGTCTATTGTTCAATATAATGTGTAATAACAGTAATAGAATTCGTGCAATGCGAGTGATGAGATAGGTAGTTCTAGAGCGCTTCGTGTGTCCTTACACAGTTTCAGCGTATACAATAAAGGCTAGAAAATCACACACGTGTCGAAATACATAGTGAATAGTAGTCGATAAGTTATGGCGTCGTTTTTACAGACAAAATCAACGATAATCATGACTGAGGGGTGTGTGATGGGTTCGAGCTTGTCCATCAGACGTTAGCTCTGCGTGATGCACTGTGCGAAACTTTTATGTGTCTGTCTTTGCCGTCCGCTCAGATAACAATGATGATGGAGCAGAGTGTACATCAATGAGGCCAGAGCTCCGATGCACGGTGCCGTCATCAGCATCAGCATCATGTTGTACTTGACTTGATGGCCGGACAAGGACGGTGCAGAGTTGCAAGCGTCTGCATCGTTGCAACTTTGCAAGCAGCCGTGCACGTATCTGAAAATTCACAAATTCATCTTGGTAACACTGTACTGTAAGATTCAGAATCAAGATCGGTGATCTCATCTATTTCACCATAAAGCCATACGATGGCATCATTGCGCTCTTATACAAACATGCAGAGCCAACCTCGCCTGAAATCATCTTCACCTACACAAGGGCAAAGGCATAATCAACTCACTTCATAGTAACGATCGCGAACCCACGGAACCCTGGAAGCATTAACCGATGATCTCATCGATTGCTTAATCAAGTACCTGCACGAGCCTGCCGAGCTTACCTCGCCTGAAATTATCTTCACTCTCACAAGGGCAACGAACCATTTCCATTCGCTTCACATATGTATACTATTGCTAGCTCGTATAAATATGATGACATCACTCAACCAGCATATAAACCAGCGCAGCAGACTCAGACAGCAGTTCAGTCTTTCCGTTGAAGTTATCATAGGCCGGAATACGGTCAAAACATTCCGTCCTAAGGGCAAACACCCAATTCGATTTGCTTCACATATTTATTTATTTTATTCTAAACAGACCATTGTGGCATAACAGGAATTCCTAAAGCGCCACAATGGTCAAAAAATATAACACAAAAAAAACAAAATAACAATTAAACATAAATTAATACATAACGAAAATAATATAATCATCAATTATACATAAAAAAATACATTTGAACATAAACATAAATACATCCATACATAAACATTAAAAGTAGCATTTAATAATAACAGATAAAGTAAAAATATCAAATAAAAAATATAGCTTAAGGAATGCCTTCCACCTACAGCCAGTTCCAATAAATATATAAGAAACAACTACAAATACAAAACATCCCTGCAAGGCCCAAATGGAAGAGAGTTAATCAAAATTTCACTCATAAATCACAATCAATCATGAAAACAATGATGAGCGCAGACTACCAGATAAATGGGTTAGAGTAATTTCCGACAATTTACGCTCACTAAGGTGGAAAATATCACATTCAGTCTCGGCAGCAACGATTTCATTAAGAAGAAAAAGAACTGTGCGGGCAGGAGGTACAGCCAGCAAATGATGATGTCTACCATGCACATAGTACGAACGCACATATACTATTGCAAGCCTGTAGAATCTCCCAAAAGCATAATTACATCACTCAAACAGTATACAAACCAGCGCAGCAGACTCAGACCGCAGTTCGATCAGCCTTTTCGTTGAAGTGGGCAACTAGTTTAAACTTGTATATATACTAAGCACAAATAAACATCCTGGGTATATTTAACCAAGTTTCTATATATGTATTCTAAAATTTATAATTAACTTATATGTACTGTCCCTCAAAGAGGTGTCTTTTCGCAACCCCGCAAGAATGCATCCATGGTCTTAGCAGACCTGATGCACTCAGGGAGGGCATTATACATGAGCACACCCCTGTGAAAAACACCCCCAGCTGTCTTATTTTTTCTTACTCTACTTACAACTAGTTTGTCTTTAATTCTAGTATAAAAACTATGTTTATCTCTATTCATTATTATATAATCATCAAAGTACTTAGGCAATATCTTATGATCTAACTTACAAAAAAAAGACAATGTACTAATATTGAGACTAATTCTAATACTCGTCCATCCTAATTCATCTAACATACTTCCAATACTCTTAAATCTACTCACATTCAAAATACCTCTCATAGCTTTATTCTGTATTTTTTGCATTTTTTCTAAATCTTGGCCACTAAACAAATTAAGCACAGTGGCACAATAAACCACATGTGGCAAGACAATTGAATTAAAACACTAAAATTTTAATTTTTTTACTTAAAATATTTCTTAATCTTCATAATATACCAACTTTTCTAGCCATTTTTTTTATTATATAGTCAGCGTGCATCCTAAAATTTACTCCCGAGTCTATGTATATTCGTAAGTATTTTATATTTTCAACTTTTTCAATTAAATTATCATCAATTCTAATTTCATTCAATATATTTTTATTTTTACCATTCAACCACATCATTTTTATTTTATTCACATTCAGCTTTAATTTATTTTCACGCAACCAGTCATTCACATAATTTAATTCTATATTTAAAATCTCAGACATTACATCAACATTCTTTCCAATTATATATATCAAAGTTGACTAATAGACATCTTATAGTTTTCTTCCTACTTAAAAGTTGGCTGAAATAAGCCATATGACACATTTACTTAAAAAAACCAGCTCTAAGTTAGTACATAAAGGATAGAAATATAAATTTTCAGCTTAATACGTTTAGGGGTGTGGACAGAGTAGTGGTCACAAAATTTTTGATCTTTCTACGAGGAAAAAATCCCACTTCCGGTTCATTAAATTAAGTATTTTTTTTTTATTTTACTTAAAATCACTATTTTTATTATACACACTAAATATCAAGAAGCATAAAACAATTTAAAAGGTCAAAATAAAATAATGAAAAAATAATGAAATATTGTTTTTAAAAAAAATACTACTTCCGGATTACGAATTCTGACCAAAACCCTACCAGCTCTAAGTTAGTACATATTATTAGACTTATTTATTATTATTTATTTATTAAAATTATTATTTTTATTATTTATTATTATTATTATTTATTATCAGTAATATTTATATAATTACTTATGTATTTATTTATTTATTTTTTGTTTACTATTTTTCAATACTTTTTTTATTATCTATATATTATTTATATGGGCGTTGGGGATTGCACTATTCTCCTCATCGTCTGGAATAAAAGCTATTATTATTATTATTATTATTATTATTATTATTATAAAGGATAGAAATATAAATTTTCAGCTTAATACGTTTAGGGGTGTGGACAGAGTAGTGGACACAACATTTTTGACCTTTCTACGAGGAAAAAATCCCACTTCCGGAACATTAAATTAAGTAATTTTTTTTTTATTTTACTGTAAAAAATTATTTTTATTATACACACTAAATATCAAGGAGCATAAAATAATTTAAAAGGTCAAAATAAAATAATGAAAAATTAATGAAATATTGTTTTTAAAAAAAATACTACTTCCGGTTTACGAATTCTGACCAAAACCCTACCAGCTCTAAGTTAGTACATAAAGGATAGAAATATAAATTTTCAGCTTAATACGTTCAGGAGTGTGGACAGAGTAGTGGGCACAACATTTTCAACCTTTCTAAGTGAAAAAAATCCCACTTCCGGTTTATAAAATTTAATAATTTTTTTTTATTTTCATCACATTGCTACATAAATTATATTTAAATTTTTTTTGTGACGAAATCACATGTAAAAGGGGTCGAAAAAAATAGTGGAAGAAAAATCGAACAAGAGTAAACTGCCACTTACGGTTGACAGATACTTACTAAATTTTATATATAACTTGGTATTAAGCTTAAACTTTTAGATATGAAATTTCAGTTCAATAAACTAAAAGGCTTCTGAGAAAAACATAAAAAACCTCGATTCTTTAGAGTAAAAGTACTACTTCCGGTTCAGATAGAAATATTTAAAAAATACAAGATTATAAAAATTATTATTTCTATTATATTTAAAAAAAATTCAGTCTGATTCAGTTTGTGGTTTGGGAGATAATTGAATTCAAAAACTTAAAAAAAAGAGGACACATATAAGGGGAGGTACCATTTTCGGTCAACTTAAAAATTTGAAAAAAAATTATGACGTGTCAATAAGAATTTCATTAACCGATACTAAGTTTCATTTCGATAGGACTAAGGGTGTTAAAAATATCCCCAAAATACACACACACATTTTTTCTAGATCATGAAAACGTGATCAGTGATCGATTCTGAGTTCGAATCAGTCAAAATCTCGAGTTCGAATTTTCGCATGATCACAAAACTTCATCTATTGTTACTACGTACATAGATAAAGTAAAAAGGAAGTTGGAGGCGTTCACAAGAGATTTTGGGGTTTGGTGCATCCGCTCTAAAATCCCGAATGATAGATTGCACATCGGATGACGAGTTACCTTTCGATGTGCACAGATGCAATTATTAAAATTGAGTTGGATCTTTCTGGCGAGTTTAATAAGGCAAGATTCGGAACTTATCGAATCTTGCCTTATTAAACTCGCCTGAAAGATCCAACTCAATGTTAATAATTACCATTTTAATAATTGCATCTGTGCATATCGAAAGTTTACCCGTCATCTGGTGTGCAATCTATCATTCGAGAAGACGAGAATCGCATTTAAAGCAGCCGTCCGTTAAACTGTCGTTCAATTTGTCTGACGATTTTAGAGCGGATGCACCGCATCCCTACGATGATACTACAGCAACACAGACCAACCAAATCGTAATTGATGCGATCAGACGGTTGTTTCAATTATGGTCCAAACTTTAAATAAATAAATATGATTGGTTAAAACATAAAAAAAAAGAATTATTACGAATGGAATATTTGGTTGAAAATCGACTGGATTTTCCATATTTCAAAAATATAAAAAAATGAATAGGACATGGCAATTCTAAAGAACAGAAAATCGTAAGAAACTACAAAAACCGTAAAAATGGTGAACAGAACAGAACTGAACCAGAATGTTAAAAAAAATGTAGAATCTGGCCTAACCTAGTACATAAAATATTCCATACACTGTCAAAACTAAAACATACAACTCATTCCAATTGCTCTCATCCTACTATCAAGGCTTTTCTTCTTTGTTTTTTATTTATTTATTTCATTGTAGAAATTTATTTTTGAAAATATTTTGGTGTCAATATTATGCACTTTATATTTTGGGTGTGAACCATTTTTTTTTTGATTAATAAAGGACGAATACCAGTCAAATAATTGATATTATTCTAGCATCTTTAGAAAAGAAATAACTGCAATTAATATTTATGGTATATTAGTACCTGCAATGCCCGTTCATTGAAACTATTTTTGTATGAAATTAATGTTAACAAATCATTTTCTCTCAAAGTGAGACAATATTTAGCTGCCAGAAGGATGTTCATTTTATTTTAAAATGATACTCTCAAAGGAGCCGAATAGTTAAGAGGAAGTAATGTTTATTACAGACAGACGGGTCGATGTTGTTAAATGTAAGCGGAAGCCTAAATTCCTAAAATACCTAAATAGGTATAATGGAATTTCGTATCTACATGAGTTTCAGTTTAATATCAAGTAACATAATAAATTTAGCGAAGATCCGTTAACCGAATGCATACTGACTTTTCACTTTTCACTTGTTCCATTTTTTGACCCTTGAAATACATATACGTATTTCAGTAACCAAAATTTAACCACAGTCTTTTTTATTATATTTTTAATCAGTGCTTACCAACAACTATTTTGATACTAATGTGCGTAATTAAAGCCAAAATAATTTGTAAGAATTCTCAATCATGCAACTAATATATAATTTGGAAAGAGACTTTGTATGTATGTATGTATGTATGTAACCTTCGTTCGTTGGGTCGTAGTTCGTAGACAAATTCGATTTTTTTTTTCGATTCATAGGTGCCGATTTGATATTTTTCGATTCAAAGGATTCGAAGACCTGAGGGCGAAGCCCTAGAGGGTGCAGGCACCACCGGTGGCGCAGCCGCCGAGGGCGAAGGGTTAGGGGGCGCAGGCTCCGGGGGGCGTTGAGAGCGAAGGTTCCCAGTGTGGCCACCCTGCATAAAGTCCGGTGTGGCAACCCTTAAGACCGTTATATACATATATGTTTGTTTGTTCGTGACAGTCAATTTAATAAAAAAAAAAACAAATGAGTTTTCAAATAAATTTATATAAAATAAAGCTATTCAAATAAATTTAATAAAATGCTTACTATTAGATTAGTCGTATTTCAGCGGTTTATATTACAAATACCAAGCGAAGTCGGGTAAAACCACTAGTTTTCAATAAAGAAGACTTTTTTCAATAAATAAGTATTTTTGGTTCCAATGCTACATATATTATTCTATGCTTTTACGATCATTTCGTTATTAGGTGGAAAAATCGATACAAAAACCTTTTTTTTTTTTTTTTTTGTATAAAATCATATTGTATATAAATTTATGTATAAACAAGAGCTTAGGATTACACATAATTTGGTGAAAATACGTTATACTAAATTTGTACTTACTATGAGAATATTCCGTTTATTTCATCGGGATCTTCATAAAACAATATACGTAATGACGCTTACAAAAATAGATAATACAAAGAAGGAAAGAAAGGAGGTAGAAAAAGAAACAGCATCTCACTGCACGTATAAACGTATAAAGCCAATTCACTCTATCGTGCGTAAATCGAAAATTATTTCAAACACAATTGTTCAAAAATTATTTCAAACACAAAAAATGTTTTTATTGGAGGGATTTGAAAATTGTTTATTGACAAGAAAAATAAACGTTTACTTCACTGAAGAGAGCGTGAAAAACAATTCTACGAACCGTTTGAGAATAACTGGAATTTTATAAATGTTTTTATTGGAGGGATTTGAAAATTGTTTATTGACAAGAAAAATAAACGTTTACTTCACTGAAGAGAGCGTGAAAAACAATTCTACGAACCGTTTGAGAATAACTGGAATTTTATAAATGTTTTTATTGGAGGGATTTGAAAATTGTTTATTGACAAGAAAAATAAACGTTTACTTCACTGAAGAGAGCGTGAAAAACAATTCTACGAACCGTTTGAGAATAACTGGAATTTTATAAATGGTTGGAAATCTATAAAATCATTTGTACGAAGATACATTATTTGAAAACGAATTTTAAAATAAAAACATATTAATAAAATAAAAGTTTCAGAGACATATTGAGAGCCACTAGTTTGATTTTCATGTGCTAAAATTTTCAGAATAATAAAATATTGTTAACCTATGTACTTATTGAATATAAAATCTTTTTATTCAACAATAAAAATTATAAGAAATGAAATATCAAAATTCCTGAATTGAATAATAGTTGTATTAATTTTGTATAATTATAATTATGATTTAATATCTATGTTTTTGACTTTGACCACTCTCTCATTGATCAGCTCATTTGGATAAAATTATTTATTTTTATGTAAGAAATAGCTTGAAAGATAATTAATTAAAATTTGTAAATATTCACAGAAAAATAAAAAAAATATTTTGAGTAGTTGTTGCATACGTATTTATTCAAACATTTAGATACAAGGCAGATACATTAAAAAATCAAATATTACAAAAAGTATACTTTCAATACATCTAATGATTATTTTATGCTACATTTATTTTCAATTAATACAAAAAACACTAAAGTCGATCAAATAATCGAATCATATGTGATTCGATTATTATTATTATCTGCTAAGACTTTTTGAAGCTTTCTCAAACATCACTTAAATAGGAACAAAATCCAACAGATTCACCTGAAAATCATTGAAATCAAAATCAAATTGAAATGATTGCAATTTAATCACCTTTCCATTGACAGAAAAACATTCACTGCTGAGAATCTATCGTGACGACCTTGATTTAATGGCTTCAATGGTTGTTTCTGACCGTTTTTCAAATCAATGTATTCCACCTGAAAGAAAATAAATTGGTTATATTCCGATTTCTCTAAGCAGGTACTTCACAACACCGGAAAACGTTACTGAAGTCATTGGTTCTTTCCAAGAATTCTCTCTGCCGATGATAACGATCCAATCTTCCACGACGACAGACGCAAAATTACATTCATTAATTCCAATGTCTTTGGATAGAGTATAACTTTTCTATTCTCCTTCAAATATATTGATGGTATTTGCCACCTGAAAACACGTTAAATAAAAGAATTAATTTGAAATCCAATCAAAATATTATACTTGAGATATAAAACTAACTTTTACAGTCAACCAGTGCTATTTTTTTTCTACGAGGGGTCTCTATTTAGATGATAGATTTATTATTCTTATCATCAACTGCTTGTCTAATAATGGTCACACACTCTACATACGAATGACAGAACGTCATTACTTCATCGACGAGAAACTGAAAATAAAACACATTATTCGAATGATTTTTATCAATAAACTGTAACGTTCTTTTAATTTCAAATACCTCGACTGAGAGCAAGGATGTCATCAGCTGTGCCAATTCATTTTAACGGTTTGCATCATTATGATTTACCCTCATTTTCACAGCATTATTAATATGCGTTCTTCGGAAGAGACGAGGAAATCGTCGGATTTCAAGATTTCGATCACGTTGGAGGCTGACAGATTGAGAAAATCTTTAGTTTTATTTTAGTTTTATTTTATATTAAAGCGGCCATGTTTGTAAATATTATCAACACATCTTAGTGTTTGGAAATTTTTAACCATCTTATTATTTAAATCTATAAAATAAACCGTTTGTAAAATTATGAAGTAAATATGTATATGTATATAAGATAAGAAATGCGTTCTGAAGATAAATTTTCGCACCCTAAGTATTATCTATGTATGTCGATAAATATCAATAATTTTATCGACTGAAAAATAAAAAATAAAATTCGTTTTTGACTCGACTTAAATTTCGTCCAGCAGTCGAACTTAACTATCAAAGTATATAACTCGTGCCATAAAAAATTCAACCCGGATTTTAAATTAAACACATCACAAAATAAGCACCTGCGTTTTGTAAGTGACAAAAAATTGTTCAGGTAAGTCCAAACTAACTTAAAATACGTCTGGAATATTAATGAATTATAATCTATCGAATTGATATCGCACAATTTCAACTTACTTCAATTGTCTCCCGCATTCCCAAAAAACTTTTCTAATTACTTAAATTGATTCTAGGTATAAATGAAACTGCAAAACTAACTATATTGAATTTAAATTTCATTTTATTGCCATTTTTAATAATACTTTAACACTCTACAGCTACTTGAGGTAGACCTCTCCCGCGTTGAATACTTCATCAAGGGTTGGTTGAACACTTTCTAATATTATCTTTCTGTACTCTTGTTATCTAAATGTAATTTGACTTTATTAAAACCGCAATATTTTAGCAATCATCACAACCGTCTATTTCATATCCGGCTCTCACATTGAAACAAAAATACATCTAAGGTACGTCTAAAGCTCTAAAATATTTTTTTATATTATACTATATATTATATTATTATATTAAATAATATATTGTCATATTACATAATAAATTGTATAATACATACGTATGTATATTTCATACATCACGTATTTGATATTTTTACTTTCTTTGCTATTATTATACTGCCATTGTTTTTTTATGATTACGTATAAATGTATTTTTTGTCTGTGTATACATACACATACATGTCTATGTATATATTTTTATTTTTCTTACTGTTTTTTTTTCGACCATTGTGGCGCATTAGGAACTCCTGTAACGCCACAATGGCTCAAACATAAACAAAAAAAAAATAATATAATTCGAGCATTAATCTAAGTAAACTTTGTTTAAAGTTTAATGATTATGTGATATTTTAGCCCACTGTGTTCGTAACCAAAATTAATTGATAATTAAAACATCACCATTTTCAAGCCATTCCATCAGCCCCAATTTTAAACCAAGGTAAATCTAGTAATCAATAAAATAATTTGGAATTAAAATTTAACACTTCAATGTTACATAAATTATGAATGTATATGTCATATAATACATAATTCGAGCATTAATTTATACTTCGTTAAAAGTTCAATGATTTATTTTAGCCCACTGTGTTCGTAACCAAAATTAATTGAACATTAAAACGTCGCCATTCCATCAGCCCCAATTTTAAACCAAGGTAGATCGAGTATTATCCAATATGAAATTTTTAGTGTAAGCATTGTGAGTTTAATCGATAAATACTATTTTTTTCAGCAATTTTATCTCTATCTTATATCAAGCTCCTGCCCCAGCAATAACGATAAACATTATTTACAAAGGTACGATAAATACTCCTTCATATTGATTTTGAAGAATATTTCAAATTTTATATAACTAAAGTTTAATATTTTTTCTTTAATAACTTATTCAATTTAACAACTTGCAACGTTTGTAATTAGGAAATCATCCAGCCCCTTCATAGCTCGATCTGTTTCATCAACTCGATGCTATCGCTACGTAGTTAGATTTGAAAAACTCATCAAAGGTATGTATATACATACATATGCAGTGGCGGACTGGGACTGAAATTAGTACATGCCAGGAGTCAAAGGGAGCCCACCCAGGGTTAAAAAAAATTGTCCCCCCCCCCATATATAAAAATTTTCTTCTTTCCATCACGCTAAAAATCAAGGGTAAAAAAAAAATTTTCAAAAATGAGAATAAACATTTAAGTACAAGAAAAATGGCAAAAGCAAAATAGATCCATAAATTACATTGTATATTTCTTTTTAACCCTTGTCCTAGGTAAATAGAATGCATCTTAAATTGATGCGGTTTAAAAGCGGCTTTTACTTTCGGTATAAAACAATCAGGGACGTCATTTCAGCTTTTTCTTGGGGGGGGGGGGGGGGCAGGCAAAGATTGGTCAAATTGAATTTTTTTTATATCGGAATAAAAATGGAAAATAATCTTTGCATACACCTTATTGAGTTATAAAATATAAAAAGATAAGCTTATTTTTGATAAAATAATTATAAAAAAATATTATGTAAAAAATGAAAAAAGCGCCGCAGACGAAAATTTTTTTCCAAAAATCTTCACATGGTCAACAAAAATCGACCATCAAACTGAGTCACTAAAAAACTATCAATTAACTTAATTTCTACCGACTGTCTTTTCACTTTATCTACGTACATACATATGTAAAGTTTTGTGACCATGCGAAAATTCGAACTCAGAATCGATCACTGATCACGTTTACATAATATAGAAAAATGTGTATGGCTCTTTGCGTCTGAGTGTGTGTAAAATTTCGTGAACACCCGTGAACCGAAAGTGACAGTTTACTCCTGTTGGCAGTTTACCAGATTTTTCTTCCACATTTAAATCAATATGTCAGCTCTTCACGATTTTATGTATAATTCCTTGTATTAATGTGCTGAAAATATAATAAAAAAAATCATAAAATTTAATTAACAAAAATAAGTCAACAAAAATCGACCATCAAACTGAGTCACTAAAAAACTATCAATTAACTTAATTTCTACCGACTGTCTTTTCACTTTATCTATGTACATACATACAAATGTACGTAATAACAATAGATAAAGTTTTGTGATCATTCGAAAATTCGAACTCGGAGTGTGTGTTTCTGTGTGTCTTTTTATTATTTTTATTATTTTATATATGTATATGTATATATAAAATTTATTTTATCTCAACCAGAAGTAGTACTTTTACCCTATAAGATCGAGGTATTTTTATTTTTTTCTCGGAAACTTTTCGACGCATTGAACTCACATTTCATATCTATAATTATAAACCTAATTCCAAGTTATATACATATATAAAATTTCGTGAACACCCGTTAACCGAAAGTGACAGTTTACTCCTGTTGGCAGTTTACCGGATTTTTCTTCCACTATTTTAATCGACACTTTAAATATGTCTGCTCTTCACAATTTTATGTATAATTCCTTGTATCAATATGATGAAAATATAATAACAAAAAAATTATCAAATTTAATTAACCAGAAGTGGGATTTTTTCCTCTTAAAAAGTTTACCACACCCCTGAACGTATCAAGCTGAAAAATTATATTTGTATTCTTTATGTACTAAATTTGATAAGGTTTTGGTCAGAAAGCAATTTTATTAAATAACTAAAACTTTTTTTGAACCGAATTCGTTACACATGAAGTTTAAATCCATCTCATTCGTTGTTTAGTGAGAGAATGGACGTCTGCAAATACATAAAATAAAAAAAATACGAGAAATAAAATCATTTGTGATTGAACCGATTCAGTAAAATATTAATTTAAAATTTTTCTTGAAAACAAAAAATATACGAACTTTCGGAAAAATAAACGTTAACAATTTCTAAGAATTTTACCCAAGGCTTACCACTTAAAAACCAAAATATACTTGCTTTGAAATAATCATTTTTTTTTCAAAGCACATAGCAGCGATTATTTTATTAGTTACCCAAAAGTAACATACATAAGAAATAAATGTAGCATTCATAGATCCGTTGTATCTCATTAATCATTAAATTCATAATATTTTCTAAATTCACGCTATTCCTTAATTTAGGGGGGCGAGTACCCCCCCTACCCCCCCCCCAATTACGTCCCTGAAAACAATGCATAATATTTTCAATTAATGTTAATCGTAAATCGGGATTTTGGGGAGGGGGCCCCTATTCTATATTTCTATATACATGGATGTGTCTAGATTACGAATAGATTTTATATTCGGAAACTGTTTAAAATTTTGTATTTAAATCTTACTATATCGTCGAAGTATAATCAAATGTTATTTTGAAAGTATGAAGTAAATTTAAATCACTGGTTGATGATGAATCGTCCTATCAAAATTGCTTTAAGCAATTCAGTTTATATTATTCACGGAAATTTGTTTACTCCCATTTTTATTTAAGTAGGTAGTTGTTACATAGGTATTGGTATATACATAATATTGAGGTTAGAAATGGGCCCAGCAAAAGGGCCCACGAAAATTTTGAAACTTACATTTCGAGCCTAATAAAAAAAGTTAACCGATCCTTGGGCTGTTAAAGCAGGTATTAGTTGTTTGTGTATATCGTAAGAAATTTGTTTTGTTGAAATACCCAAACTTTAGGTCCCAAAGTGCAATATCCTATAAATTTTTACACACGTGAAATAGTTAAAAAGTTATTTAATTTTACTGAGGGCCCATATGCCATCGGGCATGTTCGCTTGTATGACCAGTCCGCCACTGTACATATGTACATATTATATATACATATGTGCATCAAAATAGCAATTGATAATATTTAAATGATAACAATACAATAATATTGTTATTTAACATTTTAGCAATCGAAATCTTATAAACCATCACATTATCTACGCCCAGCCCTTAACCCAGTTAACAGCCCTTACTTATTCACAACAATTACACAAAGGTAAATTATAACGCTTTCTCATTTTACTCAATTGAATTCATATCCAAAGATAATCGCTATTGTATTTACAATCAACAGCTACATTGCACCTATACATACATATATCTGTCATACCGAACATGACAACTTCAAATCTTCTTGCTCGGTATTAAATATTTTTATATAAGTAGGTTTATCCAAAAGTGTAATATATCATTTAATTGAAAGACACTCTATGTAAATTAAAATGAATAATTTTGAATTATTTTAGCTATTTCAATTTCATCTCCGTCTCTTTCGTCTCACGCTACATCAGCAGCCTTCGTCTGGTGAAAAATAAAACCCAAAGGTATACGAAACCCTCAATAATATTATTTTAACATCCAACATTCAAATTAAATATTATAACTATAAATAAAACACAGTTTTTTGCATCACACTCTGTAATAATCCTTGTAAAATGACTCTGTGAAAATGATTTTATATGTATTTGCATACATATGTATAACCACAAGGCACGTGTTTTCATCGAACACTTCATAATCCAAAATGTCAATGTTCGAAATGTTGACATTTTGAGTCGACGATTTAAATTAATTTAATTTATTTCTCAAAAGAATGTAATCATATGTAGGGATTGTAATACCGAAAGTGCCGGAACCGATAGTATCGGTATTTGATCGAAAATAAGCCTTAGGTAATACCGGTATTAAAAATAGAAATACCGATAGTATAAACTTTTTTCAAATTTATACATTTTATTTGTCAAAAACGATATCTCCATGGCTAAAAACTACAAAAACGACATACGCAATTATATCTCTGTCTGTAAATTGTTTCAATTTTTACTGTTTTCCGATATACATACATATCGTTAAATACAATATTCGGCAACATTTTCGGTCCCTTTTCAATGTCGTGGCCCCCTTTCAATGTCTCAAGTTCGCAAACCTATTCAATTTTAATTTAAATAAGAAAATGTTTTAAATGATGACACGACAGGGCCTAATTTTCTAATTAGTGTTTGGAATAAGTATATAATTTGTTTTTCAAAAACAACTACATAATTCCCCAGCTGATCGTTGACCCTTCGTTTGCATCTCCAGTGAGCGATGATTGTGTATGGGATAAGCTTAAGTCGGAATTAAAAAAAAAAAAAACTAAAAATTACACAAAAAAAAAACACTAGTTTCTACTAAAAATTATAATCCTTTATACCTGGGACGTACCTACTTCATGATTTTGTAACCAAATATCCTGGATTTGAATTTTGAAACATGGAAGCGGTGTTCGGGTTATCGGAAGCAAGTTTTTTTAAGTAAAAATTAATGAATTAAAATTTAATACCGATAGAACTGGTAATACCGGTATCGTTTTTATTGTTTCGATAGTACCGGTATCGGAAATTACGGTATTTTTGTAATCCCTATACATATGTAAGTAACTGTTTAACCACAAAAATTTCGTTTTTCCTCAGCAATCCAAGACAAATCACTCTCATCACCAGTCTTCAACACCTTCACCATCCCTTGTCAGTATTTGGTATGTATTCGATATAAAATATTTTGTATTGAGCATAAATAAATGCCAAAAAGTCATTAAACAACTAAACATAATTCATTCTAACGAATTTAAATGAATTTGTAATATTGAATTGCAGTTACTTCATCTGAATCACTGTCAACATCAATCTGCACCAGCCCACATCTATCTACATAGTAACAAACATAATTTAAAGGTACGTGATTCATAAATACTCTTTTAACCCTTTGAGTGCTGACGTATTTTCTTTGAGTGCTGAAGATTTCCAACTAGAATTATTTAGAAATATAATAGAAACAGGTATAAAAACCCTATATCACTACCATAGATAACTACTTAGAACATGATTTTCCTCTTGTTCCTGTTGTATCCTGCTCGCGCAAATTAAGTGAGGATGTACGTAAATATGTACCGTTTACCATGCACCCTTTTTTTTGATCTTTCGACTTAAGATCTTTCGATTTTCGATCTTTGCCCTCCGATATTTGGTTTTTCGTGCATTTCTAATTCGATCCCGTGGGGTAGACCCCCTACGTACATATATAAAGTAAAAACAGCATCTACACTTTTATCATGGAAGAACGGCTCAGAATCTACTAGTAATTTTGTTCGGTATTTGTAATATAAACCGCTTAAACATTGCCAATCTAATAGTAAACGTATTATTAAATCTATTTGAATAGTTTCATTTTATTTAAATTTTTTTTAATATTATTTGTATTTCTACGAACCAACAATAGTTACATACAAAGTCTCTTTCGAAATTATATATTAGAGAATATCAATTGTTGGCAATACATTTTCGAAGAATTTCTTTATATTTTTCGGCCCCAACGATAAATGCCAGTGTACCCACCCCATGGTATGAAGAACTTTCCCAGATCATTTGACCCGAAGATTTTGATCAAATTTAGCAAAGCTATTTTACTGCATCCTACTTTCCTTGCAATATAACGAGAATCAAATTTTTCTTTAGCCAAAATCAAAATTTCTGATTTATTCGATGTAGTCAATGTATTTTACACATAGAAAATAATCATTCCAAGAAAATTTGGAGTAAGATAAATTATACCTACTTTTGTCCATTATACATATGTGGATGGACAACTTTCATTAACCGTCACTGTATATTTGATATTTTATGTACGCATAAAAAAGTATTCACTTGCAGTTTGTTTAAAATTAATCAATTTTGTAATATTTTAGCATTTTTTTATTCGTCGTCTTCACTCAAAGATCAGTTCATAGTTCCTGTGACTACAATTAATTCAAAAGTGAAAAAAACCCAATCAGTCCTACTTAAAGAAAATATTTAATCGAAGTAAACGAAATATTTTTTGATATGCAATTTTAAATAGTAATGTAGTTTTATTCTTTTTGAGATTAATCGCTGTATAATATTATTCTAGCAATTATCTTACGTCAGCCCTTGCTCAGTAACATATGTAGATAAACACTACATACGTATGTACTATAAGCAGGTAAGACAAATACTCTTACATAGTATATATTGCGATTAAATAATATTCATAGAGATTTTTTTTTATCACAAATAGTCAAAATTATTTTGTATTAAGCTACTTACATCACATAACCAAATTAAATATATTTTAATATGAATCTTTTCGCAACCATTCAGCACCTTCAAACTTAACCTGTTTCACCGACTATACAAAGTCACCGTCGATTTAAAGAATAATCAAAGGTATGAAGGCCAAAACACCGTATAATAAATATAATATTTAAAAAAAATAAATCCAATTATGTTCTATTTTAACATTTTAGCAATCGAAATCTTATAAAACTCTGCTTTCTGCACCCAGTCAATAAGCAGTCCCTCAAATATTCCCAACAATTACAAGAAGGTAATATTTATAATATATTCTAATAATACTAAACGGAATTAGCATTAAATATGTATTTAACTTAGTCGCTACAATAATATTCAGTGCGCATTACATATGTTCGCATGTAGAACTACATATGTATGTCCTTTCCAATTCAAGAGTTACATATGTATTGTAAAACGATTTTTCAATCTTATCATTTTCCACGGCTAGCACTTGGTTAAACACTACACAAATGCGTGTTGAAGACTTCTAAAATAGTCTAGAAACATTTTTTTTGATATGTACATATAATAAAAAATTATGCATTCCATGATAATGTACCTATAGATACATAATTGAGAGTAATTAAGTAAACAAGTAAGTGATACAAATTTTAACATTAATTTTAATCGTAAGTTTTCTATAGTTGTCTATTACGCCCAGCAATTAAATAATTTGGAACTTTAACACTTCAAAGTTACATAAATAATGTATCTATTATAAAATAACTTATTATTCTTATAAATAACCTCCTTTTAAATAAAATAATTTTAAACATGCATCATATCTCTTGTTTGCTGACGACGTCAAATTATTCTTTTCTATCAAGGATTGAGAGGCAAGCCTCTCTTCTTCAAGCTGATATTAATGCTGTCTTGGAGTTCAGTTTTATTTTAGGTCTAGAACTTAATATTAATAAATGTGCAATTATGAGCTTTGGACGTGCAAATTATCCATGGTGATTTGGGTATCACTTTTGATCCTCAACTCACGTTTCACATTTCCTTTTGTCAACTCGGATTTGTCTTGAGATATGCTTGGTTATTCTCCAAACCTTTGTCTTTTCGCATGCTTTTCAACTCGCTCGTGAGAAAAAACTGAGAGTATAATGCGATTGCGTGGAATCCGCATGAATCAAATTACTTTCTAATGATAGAGAAGAAGCTTCCTATATAGGAAAGAGTATGCGTATTACCCATATCTCTACTTACACCTTTCCTTTTGGGCATGCTTGGGTATAATTCCCTTGAACTTCGGAGAAACTTCTCATTAATTCATTTTGTTCTCCAGCTTCTACGTGATAATACCACATGCCAGGCGTTGCTGGAATAGTTGGGACTTTATATCCCCAATAATTACATTTATATGAGCGTGGTAGACATCGTCATGGTTGTACCTCCTGCTCGCACAGTTCTTAATCGAATGGCTCATATTCCAAGAACTATCCGACTTCTCAATAAAATCGTTGCTGCTAAGCCTGAATGTGATATTTTCCACCTTAACGTGCGTAGGATATCGGAGATTATTTTAACCTATTTGTCTGGTAGCCTGCGCTCATCATTACTTTCATAATTAAATGTAATATATGAGTGGAATTTTGATCTTCTCTCATTCATTTGGGCCTCGCAGAGATATTTTGTATTTGCGGCTGGTTCTTATATATTGTGTGGCTATGTACATACATATATGTATGTATTTAGGTGCAAGATATTCCCTCAAGATCTTATATATTCTATTATTTGATATTTTTACTTTATCTGCTATTATTATAATGCTATTGTTTTTTTTATGATTGTATATAAATGTTTTTTTGTCTGTTTTTGTAGATATTTTTATTTTTATTTCTGTGTTTTTTCGACCATTGTGGCGCATTAGGAAATCCTGTAATGCCACAATGGTCCAAACTTAAACTAAAATAAATAAATAATATAATTCGAGCATTAATGTATATCTACTTCGTTTAAATTTTAATGATTATGTGATATTTTAGCCCACTGTGTTCGTAACCAAAATTAATTGAACAGTAAAACGTCGCCATTTGCAAACCATTCCATCAGCCCCAATTTTAAAACAAGGTAAATCGAATATTATCCAATATAAAATTTTTAGTGTTAGCATTGTGAGTTTAATCGAAAAATAATATTTTTTCAGCAATTTTATCTTCGTCTTATCTCAAGCTCCTGCCCCAGCAATAACGATAAACATTATTTACACAGGTACGATAAGTACTCCTTCAAATTGATTTTTAAGAATATTTCATATTTTGTATAACTTAAGTTTAATATTTTTTTCTTTCATAACTTATTGAATTTAACAACTTGCAACGTTTGTAATTAGGAAATCGTCCAGCCCCTTCATAGCTCGATCTGTTTCACTAACTCGATGCTGTCGCCACGTAGTTAGATTTGAAAAACTCATAAAAGGTATGTACATACATAGTATGTATACATATGTGCTTCAAAATAGCATTTGATATTATTTAAATGATTATAATCTAATTATGTTGTTTTTTAACATTACAGCATTCGAAATCTTATAAACCATCACATTATCTACGCCCAGCTTAGTTTACAGCCCTTACTTATTCACAACAAATACAAAAAGGTAAATAATAACGCTTTCTCATTTTTTACTCAAATTAATAAATATCCAAAGATAGCTGCTATTGTATTTGCAATCAACAGCTACATTGTACATATACATATCTGTCATACCGAATCTATCAACTTCAAATCTTCTTTCTCGGTATTAAATATTTTTATAAATGCACATATGTACATATGTATGTATGTACGTATGAAAACAAGGCATGTATTTTCATCGAAAACTTCATTATTCAAAATGTCAATGTTCGAAATGTTGACATTTTGAATCGACGATTTATACAAATTTATTCCTTAAAAGTATGTACATTGAAACTGTTTAACCAAAAACATTTCGTTTTTCCTCAGCAATCTAAGAAAACCGAATCACTCTCATCATCAGTCTTCAACACCTTCACCATTCCTTGCCTTATGTAAACAGGTATTAATATTTGGTATGTATTAGATATAATATCTTTTGTATTGAACATAAGTAAATGCCAAAAACTTATTTATTCAAACGAATTATGTAATTGATTTGTAATATTACATATATTGCAGCTACATATTTTAACTTAATCTCCGTCATCGTCAAAGTTCACCAGTCCTCGTCTAACCTCGTAACTAAATTAATTAAAAGGTGTGTGATTCAAAAATACTATTTTAATAATTGGCATTTAATATGAATGTACATTTATGAATAATATAATATTTCAGGTATTCCAATCTTCATCACCTCTAGTTAAAAACCGCCTAGTCATCGAGTAACAAAATATCGTATTAATACAAGGTGTGTATTATTTTCGTATATTCAAATTTATATATCAAATTCGATTCCATATTCATCAAAGGACATTAAAATGAAAATCGATACGATACAAAATTCAGGCTAAAATTTGAACCAAAACAAGTTTTTTTTATTTTCGAAATTTGTTTTCTTTTATTTTTTCAAAGGTACTTATTAAAAACACAAAACTGATGAGGTTTTATTTGCATTCTCATACATTTATACCAAATCGATTATTTTTTTAAATAAATAGAATACATAGTTACCGAAATACATATATATTGAATTGAATTTCAGAACATAAATTTTACCGCATACTACAAGCGAAGAGAAAATGCATTATTATTTTAAATACGTATTGTTGCGTAGGGGTGGGTGGAGGATCCAAGTAAAAGGCCAACAGTCGTTTCACAGCATTTATTGATGATTTAGGAGATACACGCACGGTCACTGCTCCGTCCAGAATGAATTATATCGCCTACGTACCGCCTTATAAAGGGTAGATCTCTCAGGACGCCTAATCTGTTTACCTGTTGTATAGTCACGTATTCGGATATGTATTTCCAAGACATTGGGTCTTCCCGTATCGATTCTGAGAACTAACTAATAACGGTCATTGTTTAGCCTAAATGCACTTAGAGTCCAGATATAATCTTTGGAAGTAAGTGCATGCATTTAGTTAACCGATAACAGATATCCGTTGGTCTAAGTACAACTCGCTCAATCCACGGCGTACGTAACATTGCCTCCCTCTTAGGTCAAATCGTCCCGATTGACCAACAAATCATAACTGATAAATCTACAGTAGGTACATTTATCTTCGATATCAGTCACAGTTACATTTACAATTACAGCCGTTATCTTTACAGCTACAATGGAAACAATGACATTTAAATTCTACTACCGTTACCTTTACAATTCTAATTCTGTTACAGTTAGATTAAAGTCACCTTTACAATTGAAACAATTACATTAAACCTTCGTTAAACTTCAATTTACGACACCTTTACAATGTAAACAAAAACATTTAAAATTTCGTTACACTACGATTTACGTCACTTTTACAATGGAAACAACTACATTAAGCTTTCGTTAAACTTCAATTTACGACACCTTTACAATGTAAACAATTACATAAAACTTTCATTACACTTCACTTTACGTCACCTTTACAATGGAAACAATTGCATTAAACTTTCATTACACTTCAATTTACGTCACCTTTACAATGGAAACAAATGCATTGAACTTTCGTTACATTTCAATTTACGTCACCTTTACAATGGAAACAATTACATTACATTTTCAATCGCTTAAAATTAATCATCCGATGTTCTACATTTGGAAATCATTATTTGTTAGCTCTTCGGTCCAAAATTTCTCACGTGTTTGGTCCATGTTGCTCGTATCACCAAAGTCCAAATTTGCTACGGTGGCCCAGTGTTCCTCTGTCATGTGGCCCAGCATCCTGCTGCAGACCAACGTTCAACCCAGAACGTGCTCCAAAGCCATGTCCCACAAGAATCGCTCCCATCCTTACAAAAGTGACTTGGTCCATTGCTCTCGTGTCACCATCGTCCAAATTTGCTACGGTGGCCCAGTGTTCCTCCGTCATGTGGCCCAGCATCCTGCTGCAGACCAACGTTCAACCCAGAACGTGCTCCAAAGCCATGTCCCACAAGAATCGCCACCATCCTCACAAAAGTGACGGTTGACCCTGGAAAATGTGCACCCCTCAGTCTGCCACTCTGTTGGTGGTGCTTTTTTCCGTTCCCTTGACCCTGGAAAATGTGCACACCTCAGTCTGCCACTCTGCTGGTTGTGCTTCTTTTCCGTTCCATTGACCTTGGTAAATGTGCACCCAACAGTCTGCCACTCTGTTGAACGTGCTTCTTTTCCGTTCCATTGACCCAACTGAAATCCATTTCTTTCTGATGTATTTTCCCGTTACATCTGCGAGATGATCTAAACACTGCTGCAACTGTCCATGTATTTTTTCAGGTACTCGTGTTTCCACTAGTTTCCAACTAGATTTTTTTCGATGTTGACGTATATCAATTGTTCCGCTCTCTCTCGTTGAAGTCGCGATCTGGCGTTTCTTCGGTTTCAAATGCCCTCATTCCGGTCCCCTTTTGGATGACTCTGCAATTGCCGGATGCTGCTCTCCGATGTTGCCCTTGACAACGCCTCAAGTTGTCCTCTCCCGGCAGCACTTGTACGAAACCTCCCGTTTCGTAACCTCCTTCCGTCATCCCGATGAATTCTTGCTCCTCCGCATTCCTGTTCTCCGCTCCTCTTCTGACGACGATGCTTTCCCGTGGATCGTCGTCCCCAACAGCCGCTAATTCTTGGTACTTGCGGCGTAAGTGGACCGGTGAACTGCATTCGTCCCGGTCGACCTTTGGATCACTCTGCCTCTGCCGGATCCTGCCCCTCGTCGACAGTGTCTCCAGTTATCCGCTCCCGGCAGCGCCTGTACGAATGCTTCGTATCCCCCTTCCGTCATCCCAATGGATTCTTGGCGGCCACCGCCGATAATGTCAAAGTCGAGTTGCAGTGATAACTGCAATTCGACAACCGAATATGTGATGACCGATTCTGTGTATTGCAGTGAAAACTGCATTTTTTTGTTTCGTGTCTCCATGGCTCGAACTCTGTCCTACAGCTCCCGAGGATGGCTTCGCTGTAGCTTCTCTTCCTTCGCTGGTGACTTTGTTCCACGGCCCATCTTGGATCCCACTTCTGACACCAGTGTTGCGTAGGGGTGGGTGGAGGATCCAAGTAAAAGGCCAACAGTCGTTTCACAGCATTTATTGATGATTCAGGAGATACACGCACGGTCACTGCTCCGTCCAGAATGAATTATATCGCCTACGTACCGCCTTATAAAGGGTAGATCTCTCAGGACGCCTAATCTGTTTACCTGTTGTATAGTCACGTATTCGGATATGTATTACCAAGACATTGGGTCTTCCCGTATCGATTCTGAGAACTAACTAATAACGGTCATTGTTTAGCCTAAATGCACTTAGAGTCTAGAGTCAGATATAATCTTTGGAAGTAAGTGCATGCATTTAGTTAACCGATAATAGATATCCGTTGGTCTAAGTACAACTCGCTCAATCCACGGCGTACGTAACAGTATATATGTATGTACATATATTAATTTATACAAATTAAATAAATACATATAAAACAATTTTCAACGCATCATTGAAAAATAATATTATATACATTTCTATTTCGAACTTTTTGAAAACCACGATTGTGGTTTCGGATACAATAGAATATTTATGTTTCACATAAACGATTTTAATATTTTCCGAAAAACTATAAAATAAATTATATTTCCTCAGAAATCTAAGAGAACTGAAGGCTCGTCACCAATCTTCGACACCCTCACCGTCTCTTGTCTATAAACAGGTTTCGATATTAGGTATGTATTACAAATAAATTGGAATATTACTGAACTCTATCATATTATTTTTTTCCTATTATGCTGTACATTGACATTCGAATAATATAATACTATGATTACTAACAAAATTAAATTAAAATCGTAAAATCGTAAATGCTCGGTAGATCAGTAGCTATTAAAATAGATATAAGATGTATTGAACATAATTTAGTAATATTTAAAAACATCAATCTGGACTTGTATTTTTCTTTCAATTGCAGTGATCTCGAAAAAGTTAAGGCGTTGTTTGAAAATAGCCGTCGATTTCAAGATTTGTGAATCGTAAGTCGTTATCAATCTACTTTTAAAGGTGTTTTTCGGCTACTCTGGTTTCCTGTACAAAAATGGCATCCAGCAGCAGCAGCAGCAATATGGCCCCTGGAAAGAGTTCAGAAAATTTTTTTTCGATTGAAATGTCCTCGGAAGAAAGATTGACTAGCTTTGTTAAATACTTTGTAACAGAATTGGAATCCACATTGGTATTGCATTATAATATATTAGAAGGTAATATTGAAGATTCGGGACAAATGCCGGAATTAATAGGAACTGCCTTAGGAGTATTTGTTAATACATATATCGGTATTACAACAAAAAGCGCAGCAAAACTTTTTCAGTGGTTATTAAAAAAACCATTCGAAGTTGTGGAAAAAAACAAATCCTTAGAATATTATGAAATTGTCTATCGTTATAAGAGATCAAAAACTGAAATGAGACAATTATTTGTGAACATTGGCATTGACGTCTTCAGAAGTTTCGAGTATCAATTTATTGGAATAAATTCTACGAGAGGACCTAATAAAGCGATTCAAAGATTTGCGAGGGATGCTGCTTACCGATTCATGAATGGATTAAAAAGCGAAGGCGAATCTTATAGTGAAAATCCAATATTATGTAAAATACAGAAAGGCTGGACTAAATTGAATAAATCAGTCAAACCTCAATTGCCTGCTCCAAAAGCTAATTACGAAATGAACGCTCAGAAAGTATTAAAGGGGAAATCCAAGCCCATATCGGACTTTATTCCTGATATGGGCTTGGAAAAATTGAAACCTGGTTTTGACATACGGTATAAATGTAGAGAATCTCACGAAGAGTGTAAAAAGATCAAATGGAATACGTCTGATTTATTCGATCAAGTTGGCATAGCAGAAGAAAAAGAAGGTTTAGAAAATTATGTCGTTTATGAAACAAATAAATCCAATTGTGAAATATACGGCTATAGACATCTTTTTCCAGACGAGGAATTCGATTTTGGTGAACCTGTTGAAAAATGCTCGAAAACTTGTATGCATCCACAGTATTTAAATTATATAGACTATACGTCACAAAGTAATAGAATATTCGAATTAATCAATGACGATGATGAAGTTGAAGTTCGTCAAAGAACTTTAAAATTAACTAAAGAAATGAAGAAAGATTTTGATCAATTAAAAAATACAGTTGACAAACAGCACAGCGCAGAACAACAGCCCAGCGACAGCGACTATTGTCAGCTGTTGAAGACAATAGTCACATTTAATGACCAATTAACGGATATCATTGCTGGAATTAACAAGATTCTTGAAGAATTAAAATCTGTACGGAAGGACTTTAATGCTAATGCACAAAGAAATGAAGAGCATCACCAAAATCATGCGGAGAAATTACTGAAGATCGAAGAACATTTGAAAGTACCATATAGTAAAAATACTGTGGAACAAAATATTAAAAAGAAACGAATTTTATTTCAACTGCAGAAACCCGTGAAAACCTTTGAAGGTAGGATAACAGAAATGGAAGATTTACACCAAGCACTAATGAAAATAACACCCACTCAAATTTCGCAAGCAGCCACCATCGTTGGTCTGGGCGGGATTGGTAAGACAGAATTGGCTAAAAAATATGTTGATGAATACAAGGAATCTTATCATAATATTATTTTCATCGATGCAGAAAAAAGTGAAAGTATATCCAAATCGTTCAAAAAATTAGCGGAGCAAATTGGAATTCCGTTCACGCTTAAAAAACAAGATGGGTCCCAAATAAGAGAGATAAAACGAGACATAAACAACGTGGTCGACGATATTTACAAACGTTTAAACGTCAGTGGAAAGACACTTATGGTTTTTGATAATGCTGAAGAATGCAAATACATAAAAAAATTCATTTTCAATGATTCTTCAGATAATAATTGTATATATACCTTGATCACATCTCGATGTACAATATGGGAGATTGGGGAAATGGGGAATATTAAAGTGATCAAGTTGAAGGAATTTACCGAGGAGGAAGCGATGGACTATTTAAACAAAACATTAGAAAACGAGAACGAAGATGATTTAAAATCATTAATGAATTTATTACAAAGGTTTCCGCTGGCGCTTGAACAAGCGGTCGGGTATATTGAACAGGAAAATATAAGAGAATTTGACAAAAAAAATGGAAACATCGGAATAAAAAATTATCTAGAAGAATATAAAGAAAATAAAAGGAAGCTTCTCAAGATGGGACATCATGAAAATGACGATATATATCGAGAAACAATTGCGACAACGTGGATAATCACAATGAAGAAAATTGAAAAAAAGGGTAAATGCGGGAAATTGGCCTTATCGATATTAAAAATCGTGGCATATCTGGCACCTAACAACATCGACTATGTGAAAATATTTTCGAAACTAGAAAAAGACGTCGACAAATTGAATGAAGCCATTTTCCTGATTCGTGATTACAGTATGATAAGCAACGACAAAGGAAAAGTAAGCGTGCATCGGCTGGTACAAGAAGCTGTTCAAATACACTTGGCTGAGATGAAACAAGAGGAAGAAGTTCTCAAGAAAACATTGAAGTTTTTAAAAACGTGTGATTCTGAAGAGCATATTGTGAGTGTGTGGGAACACTCATCTAAATACGCTAAAATAGTGAAAAAATTCTATAATAACTCGAAGTACGTCAATTTAAATCAAACTCCTATCCATATATTTGCATCCCATCGTAATGATATTGCTGCGATCGAAGAAATATTAAAACACGTCAAATGCAGAGAGGATGATTTAAATACTGCTTTGCACATTGCTTGTAGACACGGAAATACAAACTTGGTAAAATTTTTAATCGGCAAAGGGGCTGACGTATCAAATAAAACAGATTGGTGGCAACAAACACCGTTGCATACAGCCTCAGAAAGCGGTAATGATAAGATAATGCAAATGCTTGTTTTTAAAGGAGTTGATGTAAATGAAGCTGATAAGGATGGTAACACACCACTTCATATTGCTGCCTTGAGCAATAAACTGAAATCATTGGAATGTCTTTTGAAATTGGAAGCCAATCAAAATATAAAAAACAAAGCCGGCAACACAGCGTTTCATTGTCTTTTGATAAAAGATGCTGAGGAAGGATTCGAGTTCTTTTTGAGCAAGGGAGATAATTTCCCAAATCAAGATGATCGTAAACTATTCAATTTGGCTGTAAGAAGTGGTAGTGTTAAGATCATGTCATTACTTTTTGATCAAATACATGATATAAACGTAACTGATGAAGAAGGTAATACACTACTCCACATAGCTGCATTGTGTAATCAACCCGAAGCCACAAAGTTTTTGCTGAATATGGGAGCCGATGCAAACAGAATAAACGAAAAAGGAAAAACAGCACTTCATTATATAGCAGAAAAGGGCGCCGAGGACGAATTCATATTGCTCATGAGTAAGGGATTGGATCCGAATATTCGAGATAAATCTAATCGCTCGCCATTACATTATGCTACAATTGAGGGAAATCTCAAGATAATGCAAATACTTATCGATAAAAGAGTTGACATGAATGTAACTGATAAAGACGGCAACTCACCCCTCCTCCTTGCTGCCGAATATAATAAAATTGAAGCATTAAAACTCTTATTAAAATCGGGAGCCGATGTGAATGCAAGAAACTCGAAAGGTACAGCACTTCATTATAGTGTAAGAAGAGGGGCTGAAGTGGAATGCAAATTTTTACTACTGAGCAAAGAATTAGATCCGAATATTCGAGATAAATCTGATCTCTCGCCATTACATTATGCTGTAATTGGGGGAAATCTCAAGATAATGCAACTACTTATCGATAAAGGAGTTGACGTGAATGTAACTGATAAAGACGGTAACTCACCACTCCTCCTTGCTGCCGAATATAATAAAATTGAAGCATTAAAACTCTTATTAAAATCGGGAGCCGATCCGAAAACAATCAACTCAGAGGGTAAATCAATTCTTCATTATATCGCAGGAGAAGGGACTGTCGATGAATTCAAACTCATATTGAGTAAGCAATTGGATCCGAATATTCGAGATAAATCTGATCGCTCGCTATTACATTATGCTGCAATTGGGGGAAATGTCAAGATATTGCAACTACTTATCGATAAAGGTGTTGATATAAATGTAACTGATCAAAGAGGTTACATACCACTTCATTTGGCTGCTTTTAATGGTGAATTTGAAACATTAAAATATTTACTCAAGAATGGTGCCGATCCAAAAATTGTTTCTAAACTAGGTGAAACTGTATTACATGCGGCAGCTTATAAGTGCGACATAGTTGCTTTTAAATTCATCATGGAATTGAATTTTGATCTAACAGTTGTTGATAAAGTAAGGAATTCTTTATTACATTATGCTGTACATGGAGGAAATAAAACTGTTATTGAGTTTTTGATTAAAAAAGGAATGGATCCCGATATTACTGATTCGTTTGGATTCACTCCACTTCACTATATTTCCACTACACTAATTAATGACTTGTCAACTTATGAAGCAATTACATTACTCATTAAATTGGGCGCTAACCCAAACGCTGTGTGCAAGTTTAATCGCACCCCCTTGCACTTAGCATCAATCAGAAATAATCATATTGCAGCCCAAGAATTGATAGTCTTTGGTGCAAATATCAACTCCTCCAACAAACTCGGTCGATCTGCTTTGCACTATGCCACGGCAAAATGCCATTGGGACATAATTGATCTTCTACTAGAAAAAGGTGCTGAAGTTAACGTGTATGATTTAAAAGGGCGATCACCACTACACCACCTTTCACGTAATGGTAAATTCAAACTTGTGAAACTATTGCTGATATATGGCGCCGATCCTCGCATATTGGACAAAGCAGGCCACTCACTGCTGCATCTGGCCGCCGTGCACTTTCGATACCGCGCTGTGGAGGATTTCGTCAAAAATGTAAATGGCACTGACGTCAATGCCCGAGACGTCGACGGCAAAACCCCTCTTCATTTGGCAGCCGAGTGTGGAAGAGTCGCCATTGTTGGTCTCCTCGTTCGCCATGGGGCCGAAACTGAAGCCAAGGACAGAAACGGCAATACACCATTGGATTCAGCAGCCAAGCTTAATCGTGTCAAAGTCGTGGACTTCTTCAACTCTAGCTTACAAGGTATTTGAATTACATCACATTCATGTAATTTTTGTGCCCCTAATTGATTGATTTAACAGTTTGATTTATTTTTGTTGAATTTATAGCTATACAAGAATCTCAATGATGAAACGTCAGCTTCAAATCAATTGTAATTCGTACGAAGGTCACTGAAAAGCAAAAATAAGATATTCTTACATCTTCAAATATTTAATATGCCGGTATTTATGAGCCTGTGATATGTTTTTTTTTTCCTTTATCTTTTTTATGACAAAATGTACATTTTATTTAATTTTAGTCAATACGTTTATGAATAAGGGATCGTGTTTGTTGTGTACGAATTATTTTATTTTTACTTAATTTATATAAAAGTATCGATTGTAAATATATGTATGTACACAAATTTATATGTATAAAATAGTTGTTTTCGACGTCGAGATTTTGACTGATACAGTATCGGTCCTTGATCACGTTTTAGTGGTTTCCAGTATATTTCGGGGGTAATTCAAACATCATTAATCCTGTCTTATTTGAAACTATTATTCGTAAGTTGAATAATAATTGTTAATTATAATTTTTTCCTCACAATTTAGTTTACTTTAAAATTTCCATTTCTTGTTTGATATATGTATTTCATTTCTGTGCTTCCTCCCTTCACCCCTCTTCTCACCATAGTAGGGAGAAAGGAAAATGAAGATCACTTCTCTATATTCACGACATCAAGACGATTTTGAGTTAATGAAAGCAAATGAATAATCTAAATAAATTCACATGAAACAAATTGAGATGTGGGAGGTGCAATTTAGACATGGAAATGTATTCGCCATTTCATTACCTATTCAGTTATTATTTATGTTATCTTTTCATCTGACTTACATATGTACTTATGTTATTTGAATTTCGTTGAAACTATTTTCATCATCAATAAATTGCATTCACTCCAAGTCGATATATCACACATCTTGGGACATCTACATCTTTCAGACCACCGAATCGATCTTACAAATCGTCAGAAGCTGTTTCAAGTCATTTCAATGATGGTCATATATCTGTATGTATTGAATTTCAGTCGTTCGATTATAATATTTCATTCTGACTGACCCCCCTTAATATTGATTTTTGGCTTGGAGTTCAGGTTGATAAATACTTATTATATGTATAAAATATCGTACATTTTTATCGATACATAATAAAACAAAAATATTTTATTACGTAGTTGTTTAATTACTAATAGTTGAAATCCCATATATTTTTAAATGGAATTGTTTATTGATTAAAGTTATTATATTTGCTTATGAAATGTATGTACAAAATATCGATTCTAAATTTTTTACATAAAAATAGGATATTTTAAGCTTTTAAAACTTTATGTTTAGTAGATATAATATTTTTAAGGCTAATTATGTTTAAGGTAATATTTTTACGAAATTTTTAGATGACTATTTATCTCTCATAATCTATTAAATGGATTATGTTATTGAGTTATACAAGATTTTTTTCATGTTTTCTTCGATACTATTCTGTGTATCAAATTGTAATTTTACGTTTTTAAAAACTTAAATTTAACTGGAAGTGGTTATATTTATGACCGTTTCAGTGAAAATTACCTTCATGATATTTAAGCGTATTATTTGGCCATTTTATCAATTTTCATTTTCGTGATATTTTATCATTACAATCTTTAAAGGACGTCTAAAATTGTACAACCCAAAGTACAATAGATCTTTTGTCATAATAAATGTATAAAATTTATGAATTTCCTTTAAGCATGTATCAAGAGCGCTCTTACAGAATCTATGTATTTGAGTGTGTCTGTGTATAGACAATTAAGAAAATTATATTTTTAATACTCCGTATATATGTATGTATATATTCTTCGAATACTATTAATAAATAAATTTATGTGTTTCTGTAAGATTTGTTAAAATGAAAGGATGTCAAATAAAAATCAGTTATAGCTGGTCATTTTATGTGCTCTTTATCAATTTCGACAATAATAATTATTAAATTACAATACAAACATTTTTTGCGCAAACAATGGATATTCCACCATGCTGATATGTTATATTTATTGTACTCAGTTTCTTAAGTTATTTCATTTATGTCTTAATACAGATACCATTTTATCAATACATATGTATATTTTTCATATAAATTTAAATACATATTATGAATAGTTATACTACGTAGAAAGCATTAATTTAAAGTGATTTTTTTTTAATTTTAAAAATCATTTTACAAAAATCAACATTTTTCTATGAATTTTTCATATATATTTTTGTATTACTTATTCACGCTCACTTGTAATTTTCATGAGGAGCACTATTCAATTAGGAAATTTATGTTTTTAATATAAATCGGGGCAATTACCCAAATTCAGCTTGGTTTCCATGAATTTATATTATAGTGCATGCACACATATATACGTATTAATCAATCATATATTAAACAAAAAATCACTTAATAAATCAATTAATCGATATTTTGCGACAGTAAATAAAACTCAACGAAAAGTAGATCAGTGAAGGAAAATTTTATGATAAATTTTCTAAAATGATATAAAATACAGTTGTAATAAAATTTTATATAGAAAACTATATTTATTTTATGTCAATAATGGTCGAATGTAATTATTACCTTTACGTATTTCTTAAAATCCTGCATTTGTGCAGATATGTAGATAATTTATGTAATTTTTACAGTGAAAAATAGTTAACATTATTGATGTGTTCAAAGAAAATACTTGTACACCGAAAATACTTAATTTACTGGTATAAAAAACGTGGCCAATGTTGTGATATATGTTTACATGTAAAATGAAATTACAACGATAGTAAAGCAACCTCTGGAATCTCTACTCATTCTTTCAACAAAACAATCTTAGTCAAGTAGAAACAGTTTTTAGTATCACGAAATTAGCCAAGCTTTCTTTATGATATTGTATTATTCTTTATAATATAAATCTAATATTAACAGTATTTTTCTTCTTCTTCAAGAATAAAATTTGTGTGTACATATGTACATGTAATTAAAAAAGTTTAAAAAAATTGTGGGATCGCCACTTTGTTCCAGATGTCTCGTTATTTTGCAAACAGCCGTTTTACTTACACCCTCTATTGTCGCGATTTTATGTTTATAAAACATTCCAGTTTTATTAATGCTATAAATACTTGCATTTCTTTCTTTAAAAAGAATTGCTTTCCGACTAATCTATTTAAGACTCACGAGCAATTTAAAACATAAATGAAAGTAATTTTTTTACAAATTAATCACCAACTTACCCTAAAAATATAATAAAGCTGTAGCAAAAGAAAAAATCACGGTGTTGTTAACGAAATAATAAAAAATCTTCTCAGAAACGCTCGTATATGCTTTACGTAATTCAGGAGCAAACTCATTTCTATCCTTTCACTTTTATTTTTGAAGACATTTTGAAGGTTAATATTGTATTATTTTTGTTGTTGAATAGAGTAGCAAATAAGGATGAGCTTACAAAAAAACTAGCCCAAAATATCTTATTGTGAATTATTTATAACCGTTACAAATGGGCGCGAACGCGATTCAATCGGGGTGGCGTAATATTATGGTCAGGGACTGTATGTTAAATTATTTCTTATTGCAATATATGTAAGTTAGTGGCATATATAAATATTCTGTTTGTGAAAACAATTTTAAACTTTTTAAACGTCATATTAAAAACGTTACATGGTAAATTATATAATATTATACAAAATAATCGACTGTTCCAAACGCCTCAATGAAATCTCTTTTTGGAAGACGGTTCATTTGTGGTTTTGTTGCACATTTTGTTATTATGAAGCATTGAAACAGTCATCACCAACAAAGTGTTGTACACAAATTATACAAAGAGAAAAACTTAAATTGGACATTAAGTTACATACCATGTTGTTCCGTTAAGAGTTTTAACATTTTTAATAATTTAATAAATTATATATCATTTAATACGCATGTACAATATATTAAAAACTTATTTTAATAAATGCAAATGTGATTCGTTTTAAAATTATTATATTCATATTTCATATGTTCCAATAAATCTGTCGATAGAATTGTTATTTGAAAGATACCTTTTTTATATACACATCCTATTATGAATTTGATTTCATGTAAATAAAAGTTAGCAATTTGCATCAGAAAAATGAGTGTATTTTAATATTTTCCTAAACTAAAACAGACATACATACCCACATCATATCTACCGAATATAAAAGTGACATGTCATATAAGAAATCTTAGTTGGCTAAGATTTAAGATGAAGGTTTGCCGAAAAATAATCTCTCAGTTGTACAAGAAGGTAAAATACTAATGCTTATACCAAAATAATGCACGTGTAACTTTTGTCTTGTGAATACATGATCAAAAATACAAATGTAATCAAACTTTAATTAACTGTTGATATCTTTAACGTAATGCCAGCAATAATAGCTCACTTTAAATGTGTGTTCAACCCGTCAGAGTGTACAGTTCATCAAATCACTTAACGTTACATCAAGATTTCAATATTTAATTCCTATCAACTTAACTAACAAGCTTAAGCACTGTTGTTTCTTAAACATTATTAAAGAGTATTGTTTTAATTATATATGCATATACAGTATATATTACATTTTTTACATAAATTTAATTTCGAATTGATTCAATACATGTTTTAAACACTAGCTTGATGTATTACATCTATAAACACCTAGAAAATAAAACCCAAAAATTCACAGTTGCAACCCAAGCCTCCCGCACACGTATCGCTATGCTTAAATGCAAGAAAGACACATAAGTTAATATGACGGCACGCATATGCTAATGAAATTCTGGTGGATGACACAACTTAAGAGGCCCACAGATGAAGCGATTTATTGCTCGTTAATAAGGGATAGGTGATTCTAAAGATTGGATAGATTATCACCGCTTCTGTGAAACAGTATTCTAAACATTACAAGACGAGGATATTGTTCAGTATAATGTGTAATAACAGTAATAGAATCCATGCAATGCGAGTGATGAGATAAATAGTCCTAGAGCGCGTCGTGTGTCCTTATATATGTAGTTACAGCGTATACAATAAAGTCTAGAAAAGCACCACGTGTCGAAATACATAGTGAATAGTAGTCTCTAAGTTGTGAGGACTTTTCTATAGACAAATGCAGTTATTAAAATTATTAGTATTTATGTTATTGAATGGCCAGTATTCATATTGAACGGTCAGTATCCTTGGTCGAGTATACAAGTGATCAGTATTAATAATAATAGGTCAGGATTTATATTAAGTGGTCAGTGTTTAAACATAAATGGACAGTATTAATGTTCAATGGTAAGTTTTATTTTGACGAATGGCCAGTGTTACTTTTTGGTAGGTATCAACACAAGGATCGTACTTGGTTTATGGGTGCATATTTTCAATCAAGGAGAAAATAGCATTGATCTGAAATTTTCTGGCCCTTTTTTATTTATAGTAATTCTATAACCGTTATCTGATATATGGTTATTGATTTTGAATTTTAAAATTGAAATATACGTACCGTGTAAGTTTGCCAACTCCATCGAGGCTCAATAGAGGACACTCACAACATATACTTTTGTTAATTACTTTTATTTATTACATAAGATTGATAGCATTATAAAAATAAACTAAAGGTTTTTTAAGTTACTATTTATTACACTGTTACGCCCATGGAATATCATCGGGTGTATTATTGGAATACAGTTTTAAAATCAATATTCATGTGAAAGAACACTTTAAAACTTCAATCGACAAATGGTTTACTTTAAAAATTTGGGTAATAATATATCGACTCATTAAACACAATATGTGCATTAATAAAAAAAATAATAATTTGAAAATGGAGGAAAACTATTTTTTTAAATTAATGTTAGGTACTTCATCAAAAAGGTATTCAAATTCAGCTTTTTTTTAGCGTTGTATCTCCAATAACTTCAATAAATTTCTGGTATTTAGGAAATTAATTATTTTAAAACCTTACAATTGACGAGATAAATGTAATTTATTTCTCTGGAATTGCCAAATGTCGAATTTTCATCGAAGTTATAGTGTTCTCCTAAATAAGTAATTTCTGAAGAAAGAAATAATTTAAAGTCATCGATAATCTTTTGAGTTTCTGAATTGTCTAACTTTTTGAAATTTTGATGAACTTGATAGCCAACAAATTCCTCATCATATTGATATTTTGGTAATCATGAAGAATAGTGATAGTGTCTGTTTTGACGTAAGATCCAAAATGGCCGCCACGGAAGTAAGGATCCCAAATATTCGTCGACTTCAACTATTCGAATATCGAATAGTAAATCAAGAGCCATTCGAATATTCGAATATATTCGAAACAAAACTAAAATACACACACATAAAAGATAACATAAAAATTTATAAACTCCTTCTGCTGTTATTAAAGATGCACTATTTTTGCTTAATTCTTTTATTGCGGTTTCATTATTCTTTTAGTGCTATGTTTACACTTTCGTAAACTTGAATAAATCGTCTTATCATAGTTGCCATTGAATTCCACCTCGTTTTTACATCCAATAACAATTTCAATTTTTTTATTTTCTTTTTTCATTATGATTTCTTCTAAAAATGTATATTTCGCCGGAGACTTCTTAAATAATCGTATTATTTTTCTGATGTTTTCTAAAATTTCGTAGAGATTATTATCGATCGAATAGTGATTTTCTTCAAACATTTCTGTATTTAATAAATAAAAATCCGTTTCTTCACATGCAGACATTTCATCTTCCTCATTATCTTCATTTTCATCACAATTATCCCCATTACATATTTAATTTTCTTCATCATCGTCTTCTCATATTGATTTTGTGTATTTATTTTATAAAAAAATATATACACGAATAATATTCGAAAAATGAATCGTTGAAAAATCAGACGAATAATTCGAATACTCGAATATTCGAATATTTTATTGGGATCCCTATACGGCAGTATTGCCGGTGGAATAAAAAACCGCTTGAATTTATTTTTCATTATTACGTACATATGTAACTACATACATATATTCTATCCAAATACCGTCAGAAACACTTCATCATATTTTTTGAGGATCGAAACAAATTCCTACTTTTAAAGTAATTGTACCAAATCGACGTTTCAGCTTTCGTTTCACTCGCACACACACATTTTCAACATTTTGCTTATGCAATTTGGGTCCACAAAGAATGTGCGTATCTTCGTTTGTGAGCCGACAAATTATTATTTTCAAGAAATTTGATCCATAGACCAAATTGCATATTCTGAACATACGGGAGAAACTCTCTTACAAACATGCAAAAATTTTAGATCTACATACATATCTGTAAAAATGCGTAAGGCACACGTTACAAATAAGCGAAAGAAAATTGTACTTAGTGTAACACAAAAACTTACGTTGATGAGATATTCAATAATCCATATTAAAGCTCGCCAAAAAATAAGGAATTGGTGCTCAAACTATTCGAGATACATATGTATATTAAAACAAAAAATTCGGGTGTGACCAACCCATGACTTTATCTATGTATTTGAGGAATATAAGAAGGTTACAAAACAAAATTCGATATTGAACTGATGACTATGATAGCGATACAAATTGAGTGCAAATGTATGGAAACTTGCACAAAACTTGTTCTACTTCCGTTTGTCAGATTTTGTTCAAATTTTTTTTATTACTAAAAATCACTATCAGTATTATACTCATTAAATATCAAGAAAATAAAAATAATTTTAAAGGTCAAAATAAAATAATGAAATATTGTTTTAAAAAAAAATACTACTTCCGGTTTACAAATTCTAACCAATACCCTACCAGCTCTAAGTTAGTACATAAAGGATAGAAATATAAATTTTCCGCTTAATTCGTTCAGGGGTGTGGACAGAGTAGTGGGCACAACATTTTTGACCTTTCTACGAGGAAAAAAATCCCACTTCCGGTTCATTAAATTAAGTAATTTTTTTTTTATTTTTACTTAAAATCACTATTTTTATTATACACAATAAATATTAAAAAGCTTAACCCTTTGACTGCTACAACAACGATAAATCGTTGTTTTGAAATCGGCGAAGATTGCTACGACGATCGTTGTTGTCGTCATTAATTGTCGTATTTCAATACTTTCTTTGCTAGCGCATCAGTGGCACGAAACATTTTTTTTATATACGTATTTATATTTATTTTTCAATCAAGCTTTATAAATATTTATCAATTTTTTAAAAGCTATTTAATTTCGGGTTCATCATCAAAGTAAATTTCGGGTTCATTGTCACAGTCATATAAGGAGTTATTACTTGGGAATTGATTATTGTCGATAAATTCATTTTCAGAATCAGTAGAGCTGCTGATTTGTCGAGTTCCTCGGCGAGGAGCTATTATTTCGCTTTCGTCACTTTTACTGTCCGATATCATTTTGCAGAGTTAAAATAAATGGCAAAAAACAATAGAAATCCGCTTTCAATTATATAGGTCACGAGACGTCACGAATTCATGCAATCAATCAAATGCAACTGAAATGCATACAAAATGTTAATAGTACATGTTGAAAAATTATTTGATTATTAGAATCTTCGCATCCTTGTGTGTCTCGCTCACACGTACACAATTAAAACCAAGAAAGAAAGAGAGAAAGACCGCTACCTGTTTCAAATGTATCGCATGTTTTAACAACGACAAATACATCGATGTCTAAAAATAGATTATTGAAAAAAATAATGCGTCGGAAACAATCGTCAAAACTTATTTAGTGTATATATGTAGGTATTTATTTCGCACGCACGCATGTAAAAGCAAGACAGAAAGAGAGAGCGCGAGTCCTAAACTGCTTCCTAAAAATGTATATAAAGTATTAAAAAAATTACGCGCGTTCGGCGAAGTAAGTATGTTAAAAAATATATTATATTTATTTTTTTATAAAGTAATTACAAATGTTAGCATTTTTCGCTTGGATATTGAAAAACCTCGTAGCAGCCAAAGGGTTAAAACAATTTAAAAGGTCAAAATAAAATAATGAAATACTGTTTTTAAAAAAAATACTACTTCCGGTTTACAAATTCTGACCAAAACCCTACCAGCTTTAAGTTAGTACATAAAGGATAGAAATATAAATTTTCAGCTCAATACGTTCAGGTGTGTGGACAGAGTAGTGGGCACAACATTTTCAACCTTTCTAAGTGAAAAAAATCCCACTTCCAGTTTATAAAATTTAATAATTTTTTTTTATTTTCATCACATTGCTACAAGAATTATACTTGAATTTTTTTGTGACGAACACACATGTTAAAGGGGTCGAAAAAAATAGTGGAAGAAAAATCGAACAAGAGAAAACTGCCACTTCCGGTTAACAGATACTTACTAAATTTTATATATAACTTGGTATTAAGCTTTAACTTTTAGATATGAAATTTCAGTTCAATAAACTAAAATGTTTCTGAGAAAAATATAAAAAACCTCGATTCTCTAGAGTAAAAGTACTACTTCCTTTTTAAGATAGAAATATTTAAAAAATTAAAGGTTATAAAAATTATTATTTCTATCATATATAAAAAAAAATCAGTCTGATTCAGTTAGTGGTTTGGGAGATAATTGAATTCAAAAACTTAAAAAAAGAGGACACCTATAAGGGGAGGTACCATTTCCGGTCAACTTAAAAATTTGAAAAAAAATTACGACGTGTCGATAAGAATTTCATTAACCGATACTAAGTATCATTTCGATAGGACTAACAGTGTTAAAAATATCCCCAAAATACAGACACACACACACACACATTTTTTCTAGATCATGAAAACGTGATCAGTGATCGATTCTGAGTTCGAATCAGTCAAAATCTCGAGCTCGAATTTTCGCATGATCACAAAACTTCATTTATTGTTACTACGTACATAGATAAAGTAAAAAGGAAGTTGGAGGCGTTCACAAGAGATTTTGGGGTTTGGTGCATCCGCTCTAAAATCGCCAGATTAACAGAACGGCAGCTTTAAACGTAATTCTCATTTTCTCGAATGATAGATTGCACATCGGATGACGAGTTACCTTTCGACGTGCACAGATGCAATTATTAAAATTGAGTTGGATCTTTCTGGCGAGTTTAATAAGGGAAGATTCGGAACTTATCGAATCTTGCCTTATTAAACTCCCCTGAAAGATCCAACTCAATTTTAATAATTACCATTTTAATAATTACATCTGTGCACATCGAAAGTTTACCCGTCATCTGATGTGCAATCTATCATTCGAGAAGACGAGAATCGCATTTAAAGCAGCCGTCCGTTAAACTGTCGTTCAATTTGTCTGGCGATTTTAGAGCGGATTGTTATATCTACATAAGTCTTTATTTGTTTTATGTTAGCTGTATTCTATTCCCACGACCTTTAAATCAATCTGCGAGACGAATTATGCTTCCCCCAAAAATATCAAAGCCCTTCTTAAGCCTGCACAACAAATTGCGTGCTTCTACTCAACCATTTCTCGATACATTCAAGACACATATGTTAACACTAAAAATATCGTTTTTCAACTAACTTTATCGCTTTTCTGCATTATTCTCACGACTCTTAATCCGCACAACGAATTTCGTGAAATCTACCCTCAAGGGATACATATGCAAACACTAAAAATATTGTCTTTAATTAGTTTACCAGCATTTTTCACACGACTCGACTCGAATCGTATTCCCTCAAAAACCCTTTTAAAGCTGCGTAACTAATTGTGTGAAAACCATTTCTCGATACACTCAAGGGTCAAAGTATTAAAGTCTTAAGATATTGTTTTACTTAACTCGAGTTCCCCCCTATTTTATCACGAACTATGATTGGTCCAAATTGTTACGTCTATTAAATATATACTGATGTTAAACATATGGAAGATCACTTGCGATCAAACACTCTTACTTATCACTTGCGATCAAACTCTCTTACTTAACACTTGCGATCAAACACTCTTACTTATCACTTGCGATCGAACCGTCTAACTTACAACCGAACCGTCTCTTACTAATCACTGACTTACAATTGAACCGTCTAACTAGTGACTCGCGATTAGACGACTTAACTAGTAACCACTAACTAGTAACGTGTAATACTAACTAATCTCGTGTATACTTACTACTATTAAAGAAGATAATCATCTTAAAGTGAGTTTTATTTACGGAGTAGCGTTCCGCAAAAACGCTTGGTGGCAGCGGAAATATTAATAACAACAAAAGACACATCACCCACGAATGTAACAGGATGCACCGCATCCCTACGATGATACTACAGCAACACAGACCAACCAAATCGTAATTTATGCGATCAGACGGTTGTTTCAATTATGGTCCAAACTTTAAATAAATAAATATGATTGGCTAAAACATAAAAAATAAAGTAAAAAGAATTATTACGAATGGAATATTTGGTTGAAAATCGACTGGATTTTCCATATTTCAAAAATATAAAAAAATGAATAGGACATAGCAATCCTAAAGAACAGAAAATCGTAAGAAACTACAAAAACCGTAAAAATGGTGAACAGAACAGAACTGAACCAGAATGTTAAAAAAAATGTAGAATTTGGCCTAACCTAGTACATAAAATATTCCACAATCTGACAAAACTAAAACATACAACTCATTCCAATTGCTCTCAACCTACTATCAAGGCTTTTCTTCTTTGTTTTTTATTTATTTATTTCATTGTAGAAATTTATTTTTGAAAATATTTTGGTAACAATATTAAGCACGTCAGTGTTCGCCAAGTGGGCTCCTTTTGGACATTCTTTATATTTTGGGTGTGAACCATTTTTTTTTTTTTTTTGATAAATAAAGGACGAATACCAGTCAAATAATTGATATTATTCTAGCATCTTTAGAAAAGAAATAACTGCAATTAATATTTATGGTATATTAGTACCTGCAATGCCCGTTCATTGAAACTATTTTTGTATGAAATTAATGTTAACAAATCATTTTCTGAGACAATATTTAGCTGCCAGAAGGATGTTCATTTTATTTTAAAATGATACTCTCAAAGGAGCCGAATAGTTAAGAGGAAGTAATGTTTATTACAGACAGACGGGTCGATGTTGTTAAATGTAAGCGGAAGCCTAAATTCCTAAAATACCTAAATAGGTATAAACCTCCCTGAAATTAAACTGGAATTTCGTATCTACATGAGTTTCAGTTTAATATCAAGTAACATAATAAATTTAGCGAAGATCCATTAACCGAATGCATACTGACTTTTCACATTTCACTTCTACCATTTTTTGACCCTTAAAATACATACATATGTTTGCTCTTCACAAAGGAAATTCCGGTATATGTATTTCAATAACCAAAATTTAACCACAGTCTTTTTTATTATATTTTTAATCAGTGCTTACCAACAACTATTTTGATACTTTATAATGTGCGTAATTAAAGCCAAAATAATTTGTAAGAATTCTCAATCATGCAACTTAATATATAATTTGGAAATAGACTTTGTATGTATGTATGTGTGTATGTAACCTTCGTTCGTTGGGTCGTAGTTCGTAGACAAATTCGATTTTTTTTTTCGATTCAAAGGATTCAAAGACCTGGGGCGCGAAGCCCTAGAGGGTGCAGGCACCACCGGTGGCGCAGCCGCCGAGGGCGAAGGGTTAGGGGGTGCAGGCTCCGGAGGGACGTTGAGAGTAGAGGTTGTGATCGAGAAATCTCGAGAAATTTTGATTCTCGTTTCTCGAGAATATTTTATTGTAAAATTTCGAGATTCTCATTTCTCGAGAATATTTTATTACGAAAATTCGAGATTCTCGTATCTCGAGAAATCGTTTATTACAATCTCGAAAATATCGAGAATATTCTTAATTTATCACTACATGTATTTACTCAATAAACTGACTGATTTGTATACTTGTTAACTCGTAAATAATTTTATGAAGTATTGTAATATGTATAGGTCAGTATTTTTTTTATTTGTCCGGTAAGTTATTATTCGGTCATCAACAAGTACATATACACATGTTACAACGAAATCGCACCATTTTTAAGTTACATATACATATGTATGTGCATGTAGGTACTATTTATTCACTAGTGCGGAAGTATTCGGTTATGATATCACTAAAACGCTAGTGAAAATATATTTTCACTGACAATATGACCCCACTTAACACACATAAAACAAAGATTTTTGATTTATTATTTATTTATTCGAGTATTTGTTCCTTAGATATTAATCAATTTATAGTCAGTATTTTAATATGCATAGATGGTCAGTATTTTTATTATTTGTCCGGTCACAAAAACACGGACAAAGCCGGGTAGCAACACTGGGAATTTTATAAAATTATTTTTTACATATTGTTATTTTTACCATTTTAAATTACTTTTGTATATTTTTATTTTCTTTTCATGCCTTCTTTTATTATATTTTTTTAATATAATTTTACTTTTTTTTCTATTCAATGTTCTATTATTGTATCTCTCTATATATTTCTTTTGTCTTGTCTTTAATAAAGTTGTAAACCCCTGATATAACATACATATGTAGTGTTTGTGTCCTTTTGATTTTTGTATGTTGTCAAGTTTATATGCTAAAAAAATCAATTCACTATATTAAAAAAAAATTATACTTTCTCGAGAATTCTCGAGAATCTCGAGAAACAAAAAAAGGAAATCTCGAATTCTCGAGATTCAAATATTTCGAGAAAATAAGATTCTCAAATCTCGAGATTCAAATATTCCGAGAAAAGGAGATTCTCGAATCTCGAGAATCAAAAAAAGTCGAGAAATCACAACCTCTAGTTGAGAGCGAAGGTTCCCAGTGTGGCCACCCTGCATAAAGTCCGGTGTGGCAACCCTTAAGACCGTTGTATACATATATGTTTGTTTGTTCGTGACAGTCAATTTAAAAAAAAAAAACAAATGAGTATTCAAATAAATTTATATAAAATAAAGCTATTCAAATAAATTTAATAAAATGCTTACTTAGATTAGTCGTATTTCAGCGGTTTATATTACAAATACCAAGCGAAGTCGGGTAAAACCACTAGTTTTCAATAAAGAAGACTTTTTTCAATTAATAAGTATTTTTGGTTCCAATGCTACATATATTATTCTATGCTTTTACGATCATTTCGTTATTAGGTGGAAAAATCGATACAAAAACCTTTTATTTTTTGTATAAAATCATATTGTAAATAAATTTATGTATAAACAAGAGCTTAGGATTACACATAATTTGGTGAAAATACGTTATACTAAATTTGTACTTACTATGATAATATTCCGTTTATTTCATTGGGATCTTCATAAAACAATATACGTAATTACGCTTACAAAAATAGATAATACAAAGAAGGAAAGAAAGGAGGTAGAAAAAGAAACAGCATCTCACTGCACGTATAAACGTATAAAGCCAACTCACTCTATCGTGCGTAAATCGAAAATTATTGAAAACACAAAAAAATGTTTTTATTGGAGTCAGGAGGGATTTGAAAATTGTTTATTGACAAGAAAAATAAACGTTTACTTCACTGAAGAGAGCGTGAAAAAAAATTCTACAAACCGTTTGAGAATAACTGGAATTTTATAAATGGTTGGAAATCTATAAAATCATTTGTACGAAGATACATTATTTGGAAACGAATTTTAAAATAAAAACATATTAATAAAATAAAAATTGTTTCAGAGACAAATTGAGAGCCACTAGTTTGATTTTCATGTGCTAAAATTTTCAGAATAATAAAATATTGTTAACCTATGTACTTATTGAATTCAAAATCTTTTTATTCTACAATAAAAACTTCATCGACGAGAAACTGAAAATAAAACACATTATTCGAATGATTTTTATCAATAAACTGTAACGTTCATTTAATTTCAAATACCTCGACTGAGAGCAAGGATGTCATCAGCTGTGCCAATTCATTTTAACGGTTTGCATCATCATGATTTACCCTCATTTTCACAGCATTATTAATATGCGTTCTTCGGAAGAGACGAGGAAATCGTCGGATTTCAAGATTTCGATCACGTTGGAGGCTGACAGATTGAGAAAATCTTTAGTTTTGTGCAGCTAAAACAAAAGTGGAATCGAAAAATATTAAAGCGGCCATGTTTGTTAATATTGTCAACACATCTTAGTGTTTGGAAATTTTTAACCATCTTATTATTTAAATCTATAAAATAAACCGTTTGTAAAATTATGAAGTGAATATGTATATGTATATAAGATAAGAAATGCGTTCTGAAGATAAATTTTCGCACCCTAAGTATTATCTATGTATGTCGATAAATATCAATAATTTTATCGACTGAAAAATAAAAAAAGATACGATTAAATTTCGTTTTTGACTCGACTTAAATTTCGTCCAGCAGTCGAACTTAACTATCAAAGTATATAACTCGTGCCATAAACAATTCAACCCGGATTTTAAATTAAACACATCACAAAATAAGCACCTGCGTTTTGCAAGTGACAAAAAATTGTTCAGGTAAGTCCAAACTAACTTAAAATACGTCTGGAATATTAATTTTCATTGAATTTCAATGCAATTATAATCTATCGAATTGATATCGCACAATTTCAACTTACTTCAATTGTCTCCAGCATTCCCAAAAAACTTTTCTAATTACTTAAATTGATTCTAGGTATAAATGAAACTGCAGAACTAACTTTATTGAATTTAAATTTCATTTTATTGCCATTTTTAATAATACTTTAACACTCTAAAGCTACTTGAGGTAGACCTCTCCCGCGTTGAATACTTCATCAAGGGTTGGTTGAACACTTTCTAATATTATCTTTCATGTACTCTTGTTATCTAAATGTAATTTGACTTTATTAAAACCGCAATATTTTAGCAATCATCACAATCGTCTATTTCGTATCCGGCTCTCACATTGAAACAAAAATACTTCTAAGGTACGTCGAAAGCTCTAAAATATTTTTTTATATTATACTATATATTATATTATTATATTAAATAATATATTGTCATATTACATAATAAATTGTATAATACATACGTATGTATATTTCATACATCACGTATTTGATATTTTTACTTTCTTTGCTATTATTATACTGCCATTGTTTTTTTATGATTATGTATAAATGTAATTTTTGTCTGTATATACATACACATACATGTCTATGTATATATTTTTATTTTTCTTACTGTTTTTTTTCGACCATTGTGGCGCATTAGGAACTCCTGTAACGCCACAATGGCTCAAACATAAACAAAAAAAAAATAATATAATTCGAGCATTAATCTAAGTAAACTTTGTTTAAAGTTTAATGATTATGTAATATTTTAGCCCACTGTGTTCGTAACCAAAATTAATTGATAATTAAAACATCACCATTTTCAAGCCATTCCATCAGCCCCAATTTTAAACCAAGGTAAATCTAGTAATCAATAAAATAATTTGGAATTAAAATTTAACACTTCAATGTTCCATAAATTATGAATGTATATGTCATATAATACATAATTCGAGCATTAATTTATACTTCGTTTAAAGTTCAATGATTTATTTTAGCCCACTGTGTTCGTAACCAAAATTAATTGAACATTAAAACGTCGCCATTCCATCAGCCCCAATTTTAAACCAAGGTAGATCGAGTATTATCCAATATGAAATTTTTAGTGTAAGCATTGTGAGTTTAATCGATAAATACTATTTTTTTCAGCAATTTTATCTCTATCTTATATCAAGCTCCTGCCCCAGCAATAATGATAAACATTATTTACAAAGGTACGATAAATACTCCTTCATATTGATTTTGAAGAATATTTCAAATTTTATATAACTAAAGTTTAATATTTTTTCTTTAATAACTTATTCAATTTAACAACTTGCAACGTTTGTAATTAGGAAATCATCCAGCCCCTTCATAGCTCGATCTGTTTCATCAACTCGATGCTATCGCTACGTAGTTAGATTTGAAAAACTCATCAAAGGTATGTATATACATACATATGCAGTGGCGGACTGGGACTGAAATTAGTACATGCCAGGAGTCAAAGGGAGCCCACCCAGGGTTAAAAAAAATTGTCCCCCCCGCCCATATATAAAAATTTTCTTCTTTCCATCACGCTAAAAATCAAGGGTAAAAAAAAATTTTTCAAAAATGAGAATAAACATTTAAGTACAAGAAAAATGGCAAAAGCAAAATAGATCCATAAATTACATTGTATATTTCTTTTTAACCATTGTCCTAGGTAAATAGAATGCATCATAAAATAATGCGGTATAAAAGCGGCTTTTATTTTCGGTAGAAAACAATCAGGGACGTCATTTCAGCTTTTTCTTGGGGGGGGGGGGGGGGGGCAAAGATTGGTCAAATTGAATTTTTTTTATATCGGAATAAAAATGGAAAATATTCTTTGCATACACCTTATTGAGTTATAAAATATAAAAAGATAAGCTTATTTTTGATAAAATAATTATAAAAAAATATTATGTAAAAAATGAAAAAAGCGCCGCAGACGAAAATTTTTTTCCAAAAATCTTCACATGGTCAGCAAAAATCGACCATCAAACTGAGTCACTAAAAAACTATCAATTAACTTAATTTCTACCGACTGTCTTTTCACTTTATCTACGTACATACATATGTAAAGTTTTGTGATCATGCGAAAATTCGAACTCAGAATCGATCACTGATCACGTTTACATAATATAGAAAAATGTGTATGGCTCTTTGAGTCTGAGTGTGTGTAAAATTTCGTGAACACCCGTGAACCGAAAGTGACAGCTTACTCCTGTTGGCAGTTTACCAGATTTTTCTTCCACATTTTAATCAATATGTCAGCTCTTCACGATTTTATGTATAATTCCTTGTATTAATGTGCTGAAAATATAATAAAAAAAATCATTAAATTTAATTAACAAAAATAAGTCAGCAAAAATCGACCTTCAAACTGAGTCACTAAAAAACTATCCTTTAACTTAATTTCTACCGACTGTCTTTTCACTTTATCTATGTACATACATACAAATGTACGTAATAACAATAGAAAAAGTTTTGTGATCATTCGAAAATTCGAACTCGGAATCGATCACTGATCACGTTTACATAATATAGAAAAATGTGTGCGGCTCTGTGTGTCTGAGTGTGTGTTTCTGTGTGTCTTTTTATTATTTTTATTATTTTATATATGTATATGTATATATAAAATTTATTTTATCTCAACCAGAAGTAGTACTTTTACCCTATAAGATCGAGGTATTTTTATTTTTTTCTCGGAAACTTTTCGACGCATTGAACTCACATTTCATATCTATAATTATAAACCTAATGCCAAGTTATATACATATATAAAATTTCGTGAACACCCGTTAACCGAAAGTGACAGTTTACTCCTGTTGGCAGTTTACTGGATTATTCTTCCACTATTTTAATCGACACTTTAAATATGTCTGCTCTTCACAATTTTATGTATAATTCCTTGTATCAATATGATGAAAATATAATAACAAAAAAATTATCAAATTTAATTAACCAGAAGTGGGATTTTTTCCTCTTAAAAAGTTTACCACACCCCTGAACGTATCAAGCTGAAAAATTATATTTGTATTCTTTATGTACTAAATTTGATAAGGTTTTGGTCAGAAAGCAATTTTATTAAATAACTAAAACTTTTTTTGAACCGAATTCGTTACACATGAAGTTTAAATCCATCTCATTCGTTGTTTAGTGAGAGAATGGACGTCTGCAAATACATAAAATAAAAAAAATACGAGAAATAAAATCATTTGTGATTGAACCGATTCAGTAAAATATTAATTTAAAATTTTTCTTGAAAACAAAAAATATACGAACTTTCGGAAAAATAAACGTTAACAATTTCTAAGAATTTTACCCAAGGCTTACCACTTAAAAACCAAAATATACTTGCTTTGAAATAATCATTTTTTTTTCAAAGCACATAGCAGCGATTATTTTATTAGTTACCCAAAAGTAACATACATAAGAAATAAATGTAGCATTCATAGATCCGTTGTATCTCATTAATCATTAAATTCATAATATTTTCTAAATTCACGCTATTCCTTAATTTAGGGGGGCGAGTACCCCCCCTACCCCCCCCCCAATTACGTCCCTGAAAACAATGCATAATATTTTCAATTAATGTTAATCGAAAATCGGGATTTTGGGGAGGGGGCCCCTATCCTATATTTCTATATACATGGATGTGTCTAGATTACGAATAGATTTTATATTCGGAAACTGTTTAAAATTGTGTATTTAAATCTTACTATATCGTCGAAGTATAATCAAATGTTATTTTGAAAGTATGAAGTAAATTTAAATCGCTGGTTGATGATGAATCGTCCTATCAAAATTGCTTTAAGCAATTCAGTTTATATTATTCACGGAAATTTGTTTACTCCCATTTTTATTTCAGTAGGTAGTTGTTACATAGGTATTGGTATATACATAATATTGAGGTTAGAAATGGGCCCAGCAAAAGGGCCCACGCAAATTTTGAAACTTACATTTCGAGCCTAATAAAAAAAGTTAACCGATCCTTGGGCTGTTAAAGCAGGTATTAGTTGTTTGTGTATATCGTAAGAAATTTGTTTTGTTGAAATACCCAAACCTTAGGTCCCAAAGTGCAATATCCTATAAATTTTTACACACGTGAAATAGTTAAAAAGTTATTTAATTTTACTGAGGGCCCATATTTTCTAACAGATAGTGGGGCCCACATGCCATCGGGCATGTTCGCTTGTATGGCCAGTCCGCCACTGTACATATGTACATATTATATATACATATGTGCATCAAAATAGCAATTGATAATATTTAAATGATAACAATACAATAATATTGTTCTTTAATATTTTAGCAATCGAAATCTTATAAACCATCACATTATCTACGCCCAGCCCTTAACCCAGTTAACAGCCCTTACTTATTCACAACAATTACACAAAGCTAAATTATAACGCTTTCTCATTTTACTCAATTGAATTCATATCCAAAGATAATCGCTATTGTATTTACAATCAACAGCTACATTGCACCTATACATACATATATCTGTCATACCGAACATGACAACTTCAAATCTTCTTGCTCGGTATTAAATATTTTTATTTAAGTAGGTTTATCCAAAAGTGTAATATATCATTTAATTGAAAGACACTCTATGTAAATTAAAATGAATAATTTTGAATTATTTTAGCTATTTCAATTTCATCTCCGTCTCTTTCGTCTCACGCTACATCAGCAGCCTTCGTCTGGTGAAAAATAAAACCCAAAGGTATACGAAACCCTCAATAATATTATTTTAACATCCAACATTCAATTTAAATATTATAACTATAAATAAAACACAGTTTTTTGCATCACACTCTGTAATAATCCTTGTAAAATGACTCTGTAAAAACGATTTTATATGTATTTGCATACATATGTATGACCACAAGGTACGTGTTTTCATCGAACACTTCATAATCCAAAATGTCGATGTTCGAAATGTTGACATTTTGAGTCGACGATTTAAATTAATTTAATTTATTTCTCAAAAGAATGTAATCATATGCAGGGATTGTAATACCGAAAGTGCCGGAACCGATAGTATCGGTATTTGATCGAAAATAAGCCTTAGGTAATACCGATATTAAAAAAAGAAATACCGATACTATAAACTTTTTTCAAATTTATACATTTTAATTGTCAAAAACGATATCTCCATGGCTAAATACTACACAAACGTCATACGCAATTATATCTTTGTCTGAAAAATTGTTTCAATTTTTACTGTTTTCCGATACATATCGTTAAATACAATATTCGGCAACATTTTCGCGACCCCCTTTCAATGTGTCTGTAAATGTTTTATAATAGACACGACAGAGCCTAATTTTCTAATTAGTGTTTGGAAAAAGTATATAATTTGTCTTTCATCAACAACTTATTCCCCGACTGATGTTGACCCTTCGTTTGCATCTCAAGTGAGCGATGATTGTGTATCTGATAAGCTTAAGTCGAAATACAAAAAAAATAAAAATAAAAATCACACAATAAAAACACTAGTTTCTACGAAACATTATAATCCTTTATACCTGGGACGTACCTACTTTACAATTTTGTACCCGAATATCCTGTATTTCAATTTTGAAACATGGAAGCAGTGCTCTGGATATCGGAAGCATTTTTTTTTAATTAAAAATTGATGAATTAAAAAATAATACCGAAAGTACCGGTAATACTGGTATCGTTATTTTTACTTCGGTAATATCGGTATCGGAAATTACGGTATTTTTGCAATCCCTATACATATGTAAGTAACTGTTTAACCACAAAAATTTCGTTTTTCCTCAGCAATCCAAGACAAATCACTCTCATCACCAGTCTTCAACACCTTCACCATCCCTTGTCAGTATTTGGTATGTATTCGATATAAAATCTTTTGTATTGAGCATAAATAAATGCCAAAAAGTCATTAAACAACTAAACATAATTCATTCTAACGAATGTAAATGAATTTGCAATATTGAATTGCAGTTACTTCATCTGAATCACTGTCAACATCAATCTGCACCAGCCCACATCTATCTACATAGTAACAAACATAATTTAAAGGTACGTGATTCATAAATACTCTTTTAACCTTTTGAGTGCTGACGTATTTTCTTTGAGTGCTGAAGATTTCCAACTAGAATTATTTAGAAATATAATAGAAACAGGTATAAAAACCCTATATCACTACCATAGATAACTACTTAGAACAGGATTTTCCTCTTGTTCCTGTTGTATCCTGCTCGCGCAAATTAAGTGAGGATGTACGTAAATATGTACCGTTTACCATGCACCCTTTTTTTTGATCTTTCGACTTAAGATCTTTCGATTTTCGATCTTTGCCCTCCGATATTTGGTTTTTCGTGCATTTCTAATTCGATCCCGTGGGGTAGACCCCCTACGTACATATGTATATAAAGTAAAAACAGCATCTACACTTTTATCATGGAAGAACGGCTCAGAATCTACTAGTATTTTTGTTCGGTATTTGTAATACAAACCGCTTAAACATTGCCAATCTAATAGTAAACGTATTATTAAATCTATTTGAATAGTTTCATTTCATTTAAATTTTTTTGAATATTATTTGTATTTCTACGAACCAACAATAGTTACATACAAAGTCTCTTTCGAAATTATATATTAGAGAATATCAATTGTTGGCAATACATTTTCGAAGAATTTCTTTATATTTTTCGGCCCCAACGATAAATGCCAGTGTACCCACCCCATGGTATGAAGAACTTTCCCAGATCATTTGACCCGAAGATTTTGATCAAATTTAGCAAAGCTATTTTACTGCATCCTACTTTCCTTGCAATATAACGAGAATCAAATTTTTCTTTAGCCAAAATCAAAATTTCTGATTTATTCGATGTAGTCAATGTATTTTACACATAGAAAATAATCATTCCAAGAAAATTTAAAGTAAGATAAATTATACCTACTTTTGTCCATTATACATATGTGGATGGACAACTTTCATTAACCGTCACTGTATATTTGATATTTTATGTACGCATAAAAAAGTATTCACTTGCAGTTTGTTTAAAATTAATCAATTTTGTAATATTTTTGTAATATGTCTTCACTCAAAGATCAGTTCATAGTTACTTTGACTACAATTAATTCAAAAGTGAAAAAAAACCCAATCAGTCCTACTTAAAGAAAATATTTAATCGAAGTAAACGAAATATTTTTTGATATGCAATTTTAAATAGTAATGTAGTTTTATTCTTTTTGAGATTAATCGCTGTATAATATTATTCTAGCAATTATCTTACGTCAGCCCTTGCTCAGTAACATAGATAAACACTACATACGTATGTACTATAAGCAGGTAAGACAAATACTCTTACATAGTATATATTGCGATTAAATAATATTCATAGAGACTTTTTTATCACAAATAGTCAAAATTATTTTGTATTAAGCTACTTACATCACATAACCAAATTAAATATATTTTAATATTAATCTTTTCACAACCATTCAGCATCTTCAAACTTAACCTGTTTCACCAACTATAAGTCACCGTCGATTTAAAGAATAATCAAAGGTATGAAGGCCAAAACACCGTATAATAAATATAATATTTAAAAAAAATAAATCCAATTATGTTCTATTTTAACATTTTAGCAATCGAAATCTTATAAAACTGTGCTTTCTCCACCCAGTCAACAAACAGTCCCTCAAATATTCCCAACAATTACAAGAAGGTAATATTTATAATATATTCTAATAATACTAAACGGAATTAGCTTTAAATTTGTATTTAACTTAGTCGCTACAATAATATTCAGTGCGCATTACATATGTTCGCATGTAGAACTACATATGTATGTCCTTTCCAATTCAAGAGTAACATATGTATTGTAAAACGATTTTTCAATCTTATCATTTTCCACGGCTAGCACTTGGTTAAACACTACACAAATGCGTGTTGAAGACTTCTAAAATAGTCTAGAAACATTTTTTTTGATATGTACATATAATAAAAAATTATGCATTCCATGATTATGTACCTATAGATACATAATTGAGAGTAATTAAGTAAACAAGTAAGTGATACAAATTTTAACATTAATTTGTGTAGAGAGTGTAATGCGATTGCGTGGAATCCGCATGAACCAAATTACTTTTTAATGATAGAGAAGAAGCTTCCTATATAGGAAGGAGTATGCGTATTACCCATATCTCTACTTACTCCTTTCCTTTTGGGCATGCTTGGGTATAATTCCCTTGAACTTCGGAGAAACTTCTCATTAATTCATTTTGTTCTCCAGCTTCTACGTGACAATACCACATGCCAGGCGTTGCTGGAATAGTTGGGACTTTATATCTCCAATAATTACATTTATATGAGCGTGGTAGACATCGTCATGGTTGTACCTCCTGCTCGCACAGTTCTTAATCGAATGGCTCATATTCCAAGAACTATCCGACTTCTCAATAAAATCGTTGCTGCTAAGCCTGAATGTGATATTTTCCACCTTAATGTGCGTAGGATATCGGAGATTATTTTAACCTATTTGTCTGGTAGCCTGCGCTCATCATTACTTTCATAATTAAATGTAATATATGAGTGGAATTTTGATCTTCTCTCATTCATTTGGGCCTCGCAGAGATATTTTGTATTTGCGGCTGGTTCTTATATATTGTGTGGCTATGTACATACATATATGTATGTACATATTTAGGTGCAAGATATTCCCTATCTTATTTATTTTATTATTTGATATTTTTACTTTATCTGCTATTATTATAATGCTATTGTTTTTTTTATGATTGTATAAAAATGTTTTTTTTTGTCTGTATGTATATATTTTTATTTTTATTTCTGTGTTTTTTCGACCATTGTGGCGCATTAGGAAATCCTGTAATGCCACAATGGTCCAAACTTAAACTAAAATAAATAAATAATATAATTCGAGCATTAATGTATATCTACTTATTATGTGATATGTGATATTTTAGCCCACTCTGTTCGTAACCAAAATTAATTGAACAGTAAAACGTCGCCATTTTCAAACCATTCCATCAGCAATGTAAATCGAATTTAAAACTAGGTAAATCGAATATTATTCAATATAAAATTTTTAGTGTTAGCATTGTGAGTTTAATCGAAAAATAATATTTTTTCAGCAATTTTATCATCGTCTTATCTCAAGCTCCTGCCCCAGCAATAACGAAAACATTATTTACACAGGTACGATAAGTACTCCTTCAAATTGATTTTTAAGAATATTTCATATTTTGTATTACAAAAGATTAATATTTTTTTCTTTCATAACTTATTCAATTTAACAACTTGCAACGTTTGTAATTAGGACATCGTCCAGCCCCTTTATAGCTCGATCTGTTTCACTAACTCGATGCTATCGCCACGTAGTGAGATTTGAAAAACTCATAAAAGGTATGTACATACATAGTATGTATACATATGTATGTGCTTCAAAATAGCATTTGATAATATTTAAATGATTAGAATCTAATTATGTTGTTTTTTAACATTACAGCATTCGAAATCTTATAAACCATCACATTATCTACGCCCAGCTTAGTTTACAGCCCTTACTTATTCACTACAAATACAAAAAGGTAAATAATAACGCTTTCTCATTTTTTACTCAAATTAATTAATATCCAAAGATAACCGCTATTGTATTTGCAATCAACAGCTACATTGTACATATACATATCTGTCATACCGAATCTATCAACTTCAAATCTTCTTTCTCGGTATTAAATATTTTTATAAATGCACATATGTACATACATATGTGTACATATGTATGTTTGTACGTATGAAAACAAGGCATGTATTTTCATCGAAAACTTCATTATTCAAAATGTCAATGTTCGAAATTTTGACATTTCGACGATTTATACAAATTTATTTCTTAAAAGTATGTACATTGAAACTGTTTAACCAAAAACATTTCGTTTTTCCTCAGAAATCTAAGAAAACCGAATCACTCTCTCATCATCAGTCTTCAACACCTTCACCATTCCTTGCCTTATGTAAACAGGTATCAATATTTGGTATGTATTAGATATAAAATCTTTTGTATTGAACATAAGTAAATGCCAAAAACTTATCCATTCAAACGAATTATGTAATTGATTTGTAATATTATATTGCAGCTACATATTTCAACTTAATCTCCGTCATCATCAAACTTCACCAGTCCTCGTCTATCTTGTAACTAAATTAATTAAAAGGTATGTGATTCAAAAATACTATTTTAATAATTGGCATTTAATATGAATGTACATTTATGAATAATATAAAATTTCAGGTATTCCAATCTTCATCACCTCTAGTTAAAAACCGCCTAGTCATCGAGTAACAAAATATCGTATTAATACAAGGTGTGTATTATTTTCGTATATTCAAATTAATATATCAAATTCGATTCCACATTCGTTAAAGGACATTAAAATGAAAATCGATACGATACAAAATTCAGGCTAAAATTTGAACCAAAACAAGTTTTTTTTATTTTCGAAATTTGTTTTCTTTTATTTTTTCAAAGGGACTTATTAAAAACACAAAACTCATGAAGTTTTATTTGCATTCTCATACATTTATACCAAATTGATAAATTTTTTCAATAAATAGAATAAATACATAGTAACGGAAATATATTAAATTGAATTTCAGAACATAAATTTTACCGCATAGTACAAGCGAAGAGAAAATGCATTATTATTTTAAATACGTACATATGTACATATATTAATTTATACAAATTAAATAAATACATATAAAACAATTTTCAACGCATCATTGAAAAATAATATTATATATGTAAATTTCTATTTCGAACTTTTTGAAAACCACGATTGTGATTTCGGATATACAATAGATTATTTGTGTTTCACATAAACGATTTTAATATTTTCCGAAAAACTATAAAATAAATTATATTTCCTCAGAAATCTAAGAGAACTGAAGGCTCGTCACCAGTCTTCGACACCCTCACCGTCTCTTGTCTATAAACAGGTTTCGATATTAGGTATGTATTACAAATAAATTGGAATATTACTGAACTCTATCATATTATATTTTTCCTATTATGCTGTACATTGACATTCGAATAATATAATACTATGATTACTAACAAAATTAAATTAAAATCGTAAATGCTCGGTAGATCAGTAGCTATTAAAATAGATATAAGATGTATTGAACATAATTTAGTAATACTTAAAAACATTAATCTGAACTTGTATTTTTCTTTTAATTGCAGTGATCTCGAAAAAGTTATCCCGTTGTTTGAAAAGATCCGTCAATTTCAAGAATTGTGAATCGTAAGTCGTTATCTATTTATTTTTAAAAAGGGATTTCGTTAATTTGATTTTCTGTAAAAAATGGCATCCGCCAGCAGCAACATGGCCCAAGAAAAGAATTCAGAAGATCTTTTGTCGAGTGAAATGTCCACGGAAGAAAGATTGACTAGATTTGTTAAATGCTTTGTAACAGAATTGGAAACTACGTTGCAATTGCATTATGATATTTTAGAAGGTAATATCAAAAAATCGGGACAAATGCCGAAATTAATAGGAACTGCCTTAGGAATATTTGTTAATACGTTTATCGGCATAAAAACAAAAAACGCTGAAAAATTTTTTCAAAACTTATTAAAAAAACCCTTTGAAGAGATGGAAAAAAATAAATCTTTGCAGTATCATGAAATTGTATACAGTTATAAGAGATCAAAAACTGGAATGAGACAATTATTTGTGAACATTGCCATTGACGTCTTTAGAAGTTTCGAAAATCAATTCAGTGGAATCACTTCTACGAAAGGGTCTCAAAAAGCTATTCAAATAGTAGCGAGAGATGCTGCTTACCGATTCATGAATCGATTCAAAAGCGAAGGCGAATCTTATAGTGAAAATCCAATATTATGTAAAATACAGAAAGGCTGGACTAAATTGAAACCTCAATTGCCTGCTCCAAAAGCTAATTACGAAATGAATGCTCAGAAAGTATTAGAGGGGAAATCCAAGCCCATATCGGAACTTATTCCTGATATGGGCTTGGCAATATTGAAACCTGGTTTTTACATACGTTATAAATGTAGAGAATCTCACGAAGAGTGTGAAAAGATCAAATGGAATACGTCTGCTTTATTCGATCAAGTTGGCATAGCAGTAGAAAATGAAGGTTCAGAAGATTATGTAGTTTATGAAACAAATAAATCCAATTGTGAAATATACGGCTATAGACATCTTTTTCCAGACGAGGAATTCGATTTTGGTGAACCTGTTGAAAAATGCTCGAAAACTTGTATGCATCCACAGTATTTAAATTATATAGACTATACGTCACAAAGTAATAGAATATTCGCATTAATCAATGACGATGATGAAGTTGAAGTTCGTCAAAGAACTTTAAAATTAACTAAAGAAATGAAGAAAGATTTTGATCAATTAAAAAATACAGTTGTCAAACAGCACAGCGCAGAGCAACAGCACAGCGACAGCGACTATTGTCAACTGTCGGAGACAATAGTCGCATTTAATGACCAGTTAACGGAGATTATTGCTGGGATTAACAAGATTCTTGAAGAATTAAAATCTGCACAGAATGACCGTGATGCTAAAGCACGAAGAAATGAAGAGCTTCACCAAAATAATGCGGAGGTATTACAGGAGATCGCATCTGGCGTAAATATAATAAAAGGGCAAAATATTGTGGAACAAAATAAAAAGGAACCAATTTTATTTCAATTGCAATTACCCGTGAAATCTTTTCAGGGTAGGAAAACAGAATTGAAGAAAATACACGAAGCACTAATGAAAAAAATACCCGCTGTAATTTCGCAGGCAGCCACCGTCGTTGGCCTGGGCGGGATTGGCAAGACAGAATTGGCTAAAAAATATGTTGATGAATACAAGGAATCTTATCATAATATTATTTTCATCGATGCAGAAAAAAGTGAGAGTATATCCAAATCGTTCAAAGAATTAGCGGAGAAAATTGGAATTCCGTTCACGCTAAAAAATCAAGATGGGTCCGATTTAAAAGAGATAAAACGAGACATAAAAAACGTGGTCGATGATATTTACGAACGTTTAAACGTCAGTGGAAAGACACTAATGGTTTTTGATAATGCCGAAGAATGCAAAGACATACAAAAATTCATTTTCAAGGATTCTTCAAATAATAATTGTATATATACCTTGATCACATCTCGATGTACAATATGGGAGATTGGGGAAATGGGAAATATTCAAGTGATCAAGTTGAAGGAATTTACCGAGGAGGAAGCGATGGACTATTTAAACAAAACATTAGAAAACGAGAACGAAGATGATTTAAAATCATTAATGAATTTATTACAAAGGTTTCCGCTGGCGCTTAAACAAGCGGTCGGGTATATTGAACAGGAAAATTTAAGAGAATTTGGCAAAAAAAATGGAAACATCGGAATAAAAAATTATCTAGAAGAATATAAAGAAAATAAAAGGAAGCTTCTCAAGATGGGACATCATGAAAATGACGATATATATCGAGCAACAATTGCAACAACGTGGAGAATCACAATGAAGAAAATTGAAGAAAAGGGCAAATGCGGGAAATTGGCCTTATCGATATTAAAAGTCATGGCATATCTGGCACCTGACAACATCGACTATGTGAAAATATTTTCGAAACTAGAAAAAGACGTCGACAAATTGAAAAAAGCCATTTTCCTGATTCGTGATTACAGTATGATAAGCAACGACGAAGGAAAAGTAAGCGTGCATCGGCTGGTACAAGAAGCTGTTCAAATACACTTAGCTGAGATGAAACAAGATGAAGAAGTTCTCAAGAAAACATTGAAGTTGTTAAAAATGTGTGATTCTGAAGAGCATATTGTGAGTGTGTGGGAACACTCATCTAAATACCCTAAAATAGTGAAAAAATTCTATAATAACTCGAAGTACGTTAATTTAAATCAAACTCCTATCCATATATTTGCATCCCATCGTAATGATATTGCTGCGATCGAAGAGATATTAAAACACGTCAAATGCAGAGAGGATGATTTAAATACTGCTTTGCACATTGCTTGTAGACACGGAAATACAAACTTGGTAAAATTTTTAATCGACAAAGGGGCTAACGTATCAAATAAAACATATTGGTGGCAACAAACACCGTTGCATACAGCCTCAGAAAGCGGTAATGATAAGATAATGCAAATGCTTGTTTTTAAAGGAGTTGATGTAAATGAAGCTGATAAGGATGGTAACACACCACTTCATATTGCTGCCTTGAGCAATAAACTGAAATCATTGGAATGTCTTTTGAAATTGGAAGCCAATCAAAATATAAAAAACAAAGCCGGCAACACAGCGTTTCATTGTCTTTTGATAAAAGATGCTGTGGAAGGATTCAAATTCTTTTTGAGCAAGGGAGATAATTTCCCAAATCAAGATGATCGTAAACTATTCAATTTGGCTGTAAGAAGTGGTAGTGTTAAGATCATGTCATTACTTTTTGATCAAATACATGATATAAACGTAACTGATGAAGAAGGTAATACACTACTCCACATAGCTGCATTGTGTAATCAACCCGAAGCCACAAAGTTTTTGCTGAATATGGGAGCCGATGCAAACAGAATAAACGAAAAAGGAAAAACAGCACTTCATTATATAGCAGAAAATGGCGCCGAGGACGAATTCATATTGCTCATGAGTAAGGGATTGGATCCGAATATTCGAGATAAATCTAATCGCTCGCCATTACATTATGCTACAATTGAGGGAAATCTCAAGATAATGCAAATACTTATCGATAAAAGAGTTGACATGAATGTAACTGATAAAGACGGCAACTCACCACTCCTCCTTGCTACCGAATATAATAAAATTGAAGCATTAAAACTCTTATTAAAATCGGGAGCCGATGTGAATGCAACAAGCTCGAAAGGTACAGCACTTCATTATAGTGTAATAAGAGGGGCTGAAGTGGAATGCAAATTGTTACTACTGAACAAAGATTTAGATCCAAATATTCGAGATAAATCTGATCGCTCGCCATTACATTATGCTGTAATTGGGGGAAATCTCAAGATAATGCAACTACTTATCGATAAAGGAGTTGACATTAATGTGACTGATAAAGACGGCAACTCATCACTCCTCCTTGCTGCCGAATATAATCAAATTGAAGCTTTAAAACTCCTATTGAAATCGGGAGCTGATCCGAAAACAATAAACTCAGAGGGTATATCAATGCTTCATTATATCGCAGGAGAAGGGACTGTCAATGAATTCAAACTACTATTGAGTAAGCAATTAGATCCAAATATTCGAGATAAATGTGAGCGCTCGCTATTACATTATGCTGCTATTCAGGGTAATCTCAAGATAATGCAACTACTTATCGATAAAGGAGTTGACATGAATGTAACTAATAATGACGGCAACTCACCACTCCTCCTTGCTGCCAAATATAATGAAATTGAAGTATTAAAACTCTTATTAAAATCGGGAGCCGATGTGAATGCAAGAAACTCGAAAGGTACAGCACTTCATTATAGTGTAAGAAGAGGGGCTGAAGAGGAATGCAAATTTTTACTGAGCAATGAATTAGATCCGAATATTCGAGATAAATCTGATCGCTCGCCATTACATTATGCTGCAATTGAGGGTAATCTCAAGATAATGCAACTACTTATCGATAAAGGAGTTGACGTGAATGTAACTGATAAAGATGGCAAATCACCACTCCTCCTTGCTGTCAAATATAATAAAATTGAAGCATTAAAACTCTTATTAAAATCGGGAGCCGATGTGAATGCAAGAAACTCGAAAGGTACAGCACTTCATTATAGTGTAAGAAGAGGGGCTGAAGTGGAATGCAAATTGTTACTACTGAGCAAAGAATTAGATCCGAATATTCGAGATAAATCTGATCGCTCGCCATTACATTATGCTGTAATTGGGGGAAATCCCAAGATAATGCAACTACTTATCGATAAAGGAGTTGACATGAATGTAACTGATAAAGACGGCAACTCACCACTCCTCCTTGCTGCCAAATATAATAAAATTGAAGCTTTAAAACTCCTATTGAAATCGGGAGCCGATCCGAAAACAATCAACTCAGAGGGTAAATCAATGCTTCATTATATCGCAGAAGAAGGGACTGTCGATGAATTCAAATTAATATTGAATAAGCTATTGGATCCGAATATTCGAGATAAATCTGATCGCTCGCCATTACATTATGCTGTAATTGGGGGAAATCTCAAGATAATGCAACTACTTATCGATAAAGGAGTTGACATTAATGTGACTGATAAAGACGGCAACTAACCACTCCTCCTTGCTGCCGAATATAATCAAATTGAAGCTTTAAAACTCCTATTGAAATCGGGAGCCGATCCGAAAACAATCAACTCAGAGGGTAAATCAATGCTTCATTATATCGCAAAAGAAGGGACTGTCGATGAATTCAAACTACAATTGAGTAAGCACTTGGATCCGAATATTCGAGATAAATCTGATCGCTCGCCATTACATTATGCTGTAATTGGGGGAAATCTCAAGATAATGCAACTACTTATCGATAAAGGAGTTGACATTAATGTGACTGATAAAGACGGCAACTCACCACTCCTCCTTGCTGCCGAATATAATCAAATTGAAGCTTTAAAACTCCTATTGAAATCGGGAGCCGATCCGAAAACAATCAACTCAGAGGGTAAATCAATGCTTCATTATATCGCAAAAGAAGGGACTGTCGATGAATTCAAACTACTATTGAGTAAGCACTTGGATCCGAATATTCGAGATAAATCTGATCGCTCGCCATTACATTATGCTGTAATTGGGTGAAATCTCAAGATAATGCAACTACTTATCGATAAAGGAGTTGACATGAATGTAACTGATGAAGACGGTAAATCACCACTCATCCTTGCTGCCATACATAAAAAAATTGAAGCTTTAAAACTCCTATTGAAATCGGGAGCCGATCCGAAAACAATCAACTCAGAGGGTTAATCAATTCTTCATTATATCGCAAGAGAAGGGACTGTCGATGAATTCAAACTACTATTGAGTAAGCAATTGGATCCGAATATTCGAGATAAATCTGATCGCTCGCCATTACATTATGCTGTAATTGGGGGAAATCTCAAGATAATGCAACTACTTATCGATAAAGGAGTTTACATGAATGTAACTGATCAAAGAGGTTACATACCACTTCATTTGGCTGCTTTTAATGGTCAATTTGAAACATTAACATATTTACTCAAGAATGGTGCCGATCCAAAAATTGTTTCTAAACGAGGTGAAACTTTATTACACGAGGCAGCTCATAGATGCAACAAAGCTGCTTTTAAATTCATCATGGAATTGAATTTTGATCTAACAGTTGTTGATAAAATGAGAAAATCTTTATTGCATTTAGCTGCACGTGGAAGAAATGTAACTATCATTGAGTTTTTGATTAAAAAAGGAATAGATCCCAATATTACTGATAGGTTTGGACTCACTCCACTTCACGATATTTCCGCATCACTAATTAATGACTGGTCAACTAATAAAGCAATTAGTTTACTCATTAAATTGGGCGCTAACCCAAACGCAATGTGCAAGTATAGTCGCACGCCCTTGCACTTAGCATCAATCAGAAATAGTCATTTTGCAGCCAAAACATTGATAGAGAATGGTGCAGAAATCGACGCGTTTAACAAACTCGGTCGATCTGCTTTGCACTATGCCACGGCAAAATGCCATTGGGACATAATTGATCTTCTACTAGAAAAAGGTGCTGAAGTTAACGTGTTTGATTTAAAAGGGCGATCACCATTACACCACCTTTCACGTAATGGTAAATTTATACATGTGAAACTATTGCTGGAACATAGCGCCGATCCTCGCAAATTGGACAAAGCAGGCCACTCACTGCTGCATCTGGCCGCCGTGCACTTTCGATACCGCGCTGTGGAGGATTTCATCAAAAACGTAAAAGGCACTGACGTCAATGCCCGAGATGTCGACGGCAAAACCCCTCTTCATTTGGCAGCCGAGTGTGGAAGAGTCGCCATTGTTGGTCTCCTCATTCGCCATGGGGCCGAAACTGAAGCCAAGGACAGAAACGGCAATACATACACCATTGGATTCAGCAGCCAAGCTTAGTCGTGTCAAAGTCGTGGACTTCCTCAACTCTAGCTTACAAGGTATTTGAATTACATCATATTCATGAAATTTTCGTGCCCCTAATTGATTGATTTAACAGTTTGATTTATTTTTGTTGAATTTATAGCTATACAAGAATCTCAATGATGAAACGTCAGCTTCAAATCAATTGTAATTCGTACGAAGGTCACTCAAAAGCAAAAATAAGATATTCTTACATCTTCAAATATTAAATATGCCAGTATTTATGAGCCTGTGATATGTTGTTTTTTTTCCTTTATCTTTTTTATGACAAAATGTACATTTGATTTAATTTTAGTCTATACGTTTATGAATAAGGGATCGTGTTTGTTGTGTACGAATTATTTTATTTTTACTTAATTTATATAAAAGTATCGATTGTAAATATATGTATGTACACAAATTTATATGTATAAAATAGTTGTTTTCGACGTCGAGATTTTGACTGATACAGTATCGGTCCTTGATCACGTTTTAGTGGTTTCCAGTATATTTCGGGGGTAATTCAAACATCATTAATCCTGTCTTATTTGAAACTATTATTCGTAAGTTGAATAATAATTGTTAATTATAATTTTTTCCTCACAATTTAGTTTACTTTAAAATTTCCATTTCTTGTTTGATATATGTATGTATTTCATTTCTGTGCTTCCTCCCTTCACCCCTCTTCTCACCATAGTAGGGGGAAAGGAAAATGAAGATCACTTCTCTATATTCACGACATCAAGACGATTTTGAGTTTATGAAAGCAAATGAATAATCTAAATAAATTCAGATGAAACAAATTGAGATGTGGGAGGTGCAATTTAGACATGGAAATGTATTCGCCATTTCATTACCTATTCAGTTATTATTTATGTTATCTTTTCATCTGACTTACATATGTACTTATGTTATTTGAATTTCGTTGAAACTATTTTCATCATCAATAAGTTGCATTCACTGCAAGTCGATATATGACACATCTTGGGACATCTACATCTTTCAGACCACCGAATCGATCTTACAAATCGTCAGCAGCTGTTTCAAGTCATTTCAATGATGGTCATATTTCTGTATGTATTGAATTTCAGTCGTTCGATTATAATATTTCATTCTGACTGACTCCCCTTAATATTGATTTTTGGCTTGGAGTCCAGGTTGAGAAACACTTTCTAAGCTGATGCTTGATAAATACTTATTATATGTATAAAATATCGTACATTTTTATCGATATATAATAAAACAACTATATTTTATTACGTAGTTGTTTAATTACTAATAATTGAAATCCCATATATTTTTAAATGGAATTGTTTATTGATTAAAATTAATATATTTATGCTTATGAAATGTATGTACAAAATATCGATTCTAAATTTTTTATATAAGAATATAATATTTTAAGCTTTTAAAACTTTATGTTTAGTAGCTAAAACATTTTTAAGGTTATGTTTAAGGTAATATTTTAACGAAATTTTTAAATGACTATTTATCTCTCATAATCTATTAAATGGATTATGTTATTGAATATATAGAGTTATACAAGATTTTTTTCATGTTTTCTCCGATACTATTCTGTGTATCAAATTGTAATTTTACGTTTTTAAAAACTTAAATTTAACTGGAAGTGGTTTTATTTTTGACCGTTTCGGTGAAAATTATCTTCATGATATTTAATCGTATTATTTGGCCGTTTTATCAATTTTCATTTTCGTGATATTTTTTCATTACAATCTTTAAAAGACGTCTAAATTGTACAACCCAAAGTACAATAGATCTTTTGTCATAATAAATGTTTAAAATTTATGAATTTCCTTTAAACATGTATCAAGAGCGCTCTTACAGAATCCATTTGAGTGTGTATAGACAATTAAGCAAATTATATTTTTAATACTCCGTATATATGTATGTATATATTCTTCGAATACTATTAATAAATAAATGTATGTGTTTCTGTAAGATTTGTTAAAATGAAAGGATGTCAAATAAAAATCAGTTATAGCTGGTCATTTTATGTGCTCTTTATCAATTTCGACAATAATAATTATTAAATTACAATACAAACATTTTTTCCGCAAACAATGGATATTCCACCATGCTGATATGTTATATTTATTGTTCTCAGTTTCTTAAGTTATTTCATTTATGTCTTAATACAGATACCATTTTATCAATACATATGTATATTTTTCATATAAATTTAAATACATATTATGAATAGTTATACTACGTAGAAAGCATTCATTTAAAGTGATATTTTTTTAAATATTAAAAATCATTTTACAAAAATCAAGATTTTTCAATGAATTTTTCATATATATTTTTGTATTACTTATTCACGCTCACTTGTAATTTTCATGAGGAGCGCTATTCAATTAGGAAATGTATGTTTTTAATATAAATCGGGGCAATTACCCAAATTCAGCTTGGTCCCCATGAATTTATATTATAGTGCATGCACACATATATACGTATTAATCAATCATATATTAAACAAAAAATCACTTATCATATCCATAAGGATTAATCGATATTTTGCGACAGTAAATAAAACTCAACGAAAAGTAAATCAGTGAATGAAAATTTTATGATAAATTTTCTAAAATGATAAAGAATACAGTTGTAATAAAATTTTATGTAGAAAACTATATTTATTTTATGTCAATAATGGTCGAATGTAATTATTACCTTTATGTATTTCTTAAAATCCTGCATTTGTGCAGATATGTAGATAATTTATGTAATTTTTACAGTGAAAAATAGTTAACATTATTGATGTGTTCAAAGAAAGTACTTGTACACCGAAAATACTTAATTTACTGGTATAAAAAACGTGGCCAATGTTGTGATATATGTATGTTTACATGTAAAATGAAAATACAACGATAGTAAAGCAACCTCTGGAATCTGTACTCATTCTTTCATCAAAACAATCTTAGTCAAGAAGAAACAGTTTTTAGTATCACGAAATTAGCCAAGCTTTCTTTATGATATTGTATTATTCTTTATAATATAAATCTAATATTAACAGTATTTTTCTTCTTCTTCAAGAATAAAATTTGTGTGTACATACATGTAATTAAAAAAGTTTAAAAAATTGTCAAGAAACAGATATGTTTATATTTCATTTTTTGTTCTGCGAATTAAAATAACCATTCCAGAAATTTCACAATAAAAATTATTTCCCCCGTCTATAATATGTGTAAAATTCCTCATTGGTCCTTCCAAATTTCACTGCTTGAATCGTTGAGCTTGGATAATTATTGTAAGAACAATTCATGAAAACGAATTTAAGGTTCTATTTATATTTACCATAACTATTTGTTAACAATTCTTTAATATTTATATAGTTCGAAAGCAAAAATATCATCAAACGACATTATTCAGAATAATTATCATGTAATATTTCCGTAACACATGCACAGATATACATACATTTAAATACTTACATTTACCTTTTTGTATAAAAAAATATTGTTATTAAATACAACGATGCATATTTTAGATAGATTTAGGTGCATTTTAGTAAAATAGCAAAGCATTCTTAAATACTTCTTATTGGATTATTAAAATACAAATGATGATTACGTGTATTTATGTTAAATTATTTCCTATTGCAATATAAGTTAGTGGCATATATAAATATTCTGTTTGTGAAAACAATTTTAAACTTTTTAAACGTCATATTAAAAACGTAACATGGTAAATGATATAATATTATACAAAATAATCGACTGTTTCAAACGCCTCAATGAAATCTCTTTTTGGAAGACGGTTCATTTGTGGTTTTGTTGCACATTTTGTTATTATGAAGCATTGAAACAGTCATCACCATCAAAGTGTTGTACACAAATTATACAAAGAGAAAAACTTAAATTGGACATTAAGTTACATACCATGTTGTTCCATTAAGAGTTTTAACATTTTTAATAATTTAATAAATTATATATCATTTAATACGCATGTACAATATATTACATATTTATTTTAATAAATGCAAATGTGATTCGTTTTAAAATTATTATATTCATATTTCATATGTTCCAATAAATCTGTCGATAGAATTGTTATTTGAAAGATACCTTTTTTATATACACATCCTATTATGAATTTGATTTCATGTAAATAAAAGGTAGCAATTTGCAACAGAAAAATGAGTGTATTTTAATATTTTCCTAAACTAAAACAGGACATACATACCCACATCATATCTACTGAATATAAAAGTGACATGTTATATAAGAAATCTTAGTTGGCTAAGATTTAAGATTAAGAGTTGACGAAAAATAATCTCTCAGTTGTACAAGAAGGTAAGATACTAATGCTTACATCAAAATCATGCACGTGTCACTTTTGTCTTGTGAATACATGATCAAAAATACAAATGTAATCAAACTTTAATTAACTGTTGATATCTTTAACGTAATATCAGCAATAATAGCTCACTTTAAATGTGTGTTCAACCCGTCAGAGTTGTACAGTTCAACAATTCACTTAACGTTACATCAAGACTTCAATATTTAATTCCTATCAACTTAACTAACAAGCTTAAGCACTGTTGTTTCTAAAACATCATTAAAGAGTATTGTTTTAATTAAATATGCATATATGTATATATTACATTTTTTATATAAATTTAATTTCGAATTGATTCAATACATGTTTTAAACACTAGCTTGATGTATTACATCTATAAACACCTAGAAAATAAAACCCAAAAATTCACAGTTGCAACCTAAGCCTCCCTGCACACATATCGTTATGCTTAAATGCAAGAAAGACACATAAGTTAATATGACGGCACGCATATGCTAATGAAATTCTGGTGGATGACACAACTTAAGAGGCCCACAGATGAAGCGATTTATCGCTCGTTAATAAGTGATAGGTGATTCTAAAGATTGGATAGATTATCACTGCTACTGTGAGCCCGTTTACAGATGAATCATCTTTGAAACAGTATTCTAAACATTACAAGACGAGTCTATTGTTCAATATAATGTGTAATAACAGTAATAGAATTCGTGCAATGCGAGTGATGAGATAGGTAGTTCTAGAGCGCTTCGTGTGTCCTTACACAGTTTCAGCGTATACAATAAAGGCTAGAAAATCACACACGTGTCGAAATACATAGTGAATAGTAGTCGATAAGTTATGGCGTCGTTTTTACAGACAAAATCAACGATAATCATGACTGAGGGGTGTGTGATGGGTTCGAGCTTGTCCATCAGACGTTAGCTCTGCGTGATGCACTGTGCGAAACTTTTATGTGTCTGTCTTTGCCGTCCGCTCAGATAACAATGATGATGGAGCAGAGTGTACATCAATGAGGCCAGAGCTCCGATGCACGGTGCCGTCATCAGCATCAGCATCATGTTGTACTTGACTTGATGGCCGGACAAGGACGGTGCAGAGTTGCAAGCGTCTGCATCGTTGCAACTTTGCAAGCAGCCGTGCACGTATCTGAAAATTCACAAATTCATCTTGGTAACACTGTACTGTAAGATTCAGAATCAAGATCGGTGATCTCATCTATTTCACCATAAAGCCATACGATGGCATCATTGCGCTCTTATACAAACATGCAGAGCCAACCTCGCCTGAAATCATCTTCACCTACACAAGGGCAAAGGCATAATCAACTCACTTCATAGTAACGATCGCGAACCCACGGAACCCTGGAAGCATTAACCGATGATCTCATCGATTGCTTAATCAAGTACCTGCACGAGCCTGCCGAGCTTACCTCGCCTGAAATTATCTTCACTCTCACAAGGGCAACGAACCATTTCCATTCGCTTCACATATGTATACTATTGCTAGCTCGTATAAATATGATGACATCACTCAACCAGCATATAAACCAGCGCAGCAGACTCAGACAGCAGTTCAGTCTTTCCGTTGAAGTTATCATAGGCCGGAATACGGTCAAAACATTCCGTCCTAAGGGCAAAGACCCAATTCGATTCGCTTCCCATATTTATTTATTTTATTCTAAACAGACCATTGTGGCATAACAGGAATTCCTAAAGCGCCACAATGGTCAAAAAATATAACACAAAAAAAAACAAAATAACAATTAAACATAAATTAATACATAACAAAAATAATATAATCATCAATTATACATAAAAAAATACATTTGAACATAAACATAAATACATCCGTACATAAACATAAAAAATAGCATTTAATAATAACAGATAAAGTAAAAATATCAAATAAAAAATATAGCTTAAGGAATGCCTTCCACCTACAGCCAGTCCCAATAAATATGTAAGAAACAACTACAAATACAAAACATCCCTGTAAGGCCCAAATGGAAGATAGTTAATCAAAATTTCACCCATAAATCACAATCAATCATGAAAACAATGATGAGCGCAGACTACCAGATAAATGGGTTAGAGTAATTTCCGACAATTTACGCTCACTAAGGTGGAAAATATCACATTCAGTCTCGGCAGCAACGATTTCATTAAGAAGTCGAATAGCTCTTGGAATAGGAGCCATTCGAAAAAGAACTGTGCGGGCAGGAGATACAGCCAGCAAATGATGATGTCTACCACGCACATAGTACGCACGCGCATATGTATACTAGCCTGTAGAATCTCTCAAAAGCATAATTACATCACTCAAACAGTATACAAACCAGCACAGCAGACTCAGACCGCAGTTCGATCAGCCTTTCCGTTGAAGTGGGCAACTAGTTTAAACTTGTATATATACTAAGCACAAATAAACATCCTGGATATGTTTAACCCATTTGAACCCACGCGGTCAGTTATGAACTTACACGATGTATGCCAGCGCGGTCATTCACGGCATTTTACAATTTTGCGTCGTAAAATAAAGGGATCACTCAGGCCGGCCGTAAAACCTTTCGTTACGCTTGGTTAGATGTTGGTGATGAATTTTAAGAAAGTTACACGAAATTAAATCAGTTCCTTTTGGAGTTTTGAGGGAATAACATCGAGCGCTTTTCGACTTGCAGATATGTCGAAGAGAAAACATACGTAAGTTTTTTATTTTTACATATTTTTTATTTATCTTTATGTTTCTAATACAGTAGGACTTATTGTATAATATCCATAAGAGAAATTGCGTTTATATATCTCATATTCCTGAAAAAAAAAATCAAAAGTCAACGGAGTCGTATATGACTCCTTGGGATAATGACACATATTTTTTTCCAGAGAATGCAATTTTACTACTGCAGAGATACGGGAAGAAATTGATAATTGGGACGAGTCTCAACTTCCGGATTCCACATACATACATATTACCACCCCTGGAAACTGATATTCGGTTAAAGAAAAAAGTAGGGTGGAAATCAATCAACCATTTAGTATAAATATGTATAATAAATATATGGGTGGGGTTGATCAAATGGATAGCCATATTTCTAACTATAACATAAGTATTAGAGGGAAAAAATGGTACATGCCTATTCTGTTTTGGAACATCGATGTAGCTGTGAATAACGCTTGGATTCTAAGCAAAAGTTTTGGATGTAAATTTGATAAATTAGGATTTATCAGACAGGTAACAGAGACGTTGTGCAAGTGTTATGGTCAAAAACGAAAACAATTGGTCCCATTCAGACCCGGCAAAGTTAATCAAAATCAAAAGGAAGTTGGAAGATATTTGATATTGGTCAAACAGAAAAGGAGAAATTGTGGACACTGTAAAAATAAAACGTTTTCCGCTTGTGATAACTGTGAAATTCCATTGCATGACAAATGTTTTGTACCGTATCATAATAATTAATTATTTTGTCTTCATGTATTTTGTTTTTACGACTTTTGAACCCAAAATCTCGTTTATGACATTTCTTCTTTTAAAAGGGTGCACCCTTTTTTTTGTTGACGATGTGTATATGTCACAATATATGTACCTACGTGTGTTATGTTATGCGATTTGAAAATATCATTTTATCGAAGAGATGCGTGTTTGTTATTTTTAAAATTAATTTTATAAATTTCTTAACAATAAAATTACAAATAACCAGTGAGAAAGTATTATAACTGATTATGTGACTCCATTGTGATTTTTGTTTTATTTTAAAAAACATGTTTCATTAGCCCCAAAGGTCATTCACGACACCACCTTGAAAAAAATTAAAAATGTTGAAAAATCAAATAATTATCCATCCCTATCCTATAAAAATATTACCCATGAAATAACTCAAAGATTTTGGAAAATAAACGAAAAAATAGTCCTGGGCACATGGGACATGTGTTTTCACGCGAGCTCTGGGTTCAAATGGGTTAACCAAGTTTCTATATATGTATTCTAAAATTTATAATTAACTTATATGTACTGTCCCTCACAGAGGTGTCTTTTCGCAACCCCGCAAGAATGCATCCATGGTCTTAGCAGACCTGATGCACTCAGAGAGGGCATTATACATGAGCACACCCCTGTGAAAAACACCCCCAGCTGTCTTATTTTTTCTTACTCTACTTACAACTAGTTTGTCTTTATTTCTAGTATAAAAACTATGTTTATCTATATTCATTATTATATAATCATCAAAGTACTTAGGCAATATCTTATGATCTAACTTACAAAAAAAAGACAATGTACTAATATTGATACTAATTCTAATACCATCCTAATTCATCTAACATACTTCCAATACTCTTGCATTTTTTCTAAATCTTGGCCACTAAACAAATTAAGCACAGTGGCACAATAAACCACATGTGGCAAGACAATTGAATTAAAACACTAAAATTTTAATTTTTTTACTTAAAATGTTTCTTAATCTTCATAATATACCAACTTTTCTAGCCATTTTTTTTTATTATATAGTCAGCGTGCATCCTAAAATTTAGTCCCGAGTCTATGTATATTCGTAAGTATTTTATATTTTCAACTTTTTCAATTAAATTATCATCAATTCTAATTTCATTCAATATATTTTTATTTTTACCATTCAACCACATAATTTTTGTTTTATTCACATTCAGCTTTAATTTATTTTCACGCAACCAGTCATTCACATAATTTAATTCTATATTTAAAATCTCAGACATTACATCAACATTCTTTCCAATTATATATATCAAAGTTGACTAATAGACATCTTATAGTTTTCTTCCTACTTAAAAGTTGGCTGAAATAAGCCATATGACACATTTACTTAAAAAAACCAGCTCTAAGTTAGTACATAAAGGATAGAAATATAAATTTTCAGCTTAATACGTTTAGGGGTGTGGACAGAGTAGTGGTCACAAAATTTTTGATCTTTCTACGAGGAAAAAATCCCACTTCCGGTTCATTAAATTAAGTAATTTTTTTTTATTTTACTTAAAATCACTATTTTTATTATACACACTAAATATCAAGAAGCATAAAACAATTTAAAAGGTCAAAATAAAATAATGAAAAAATAATGATATATTGTTTTTAAAAAAAATACTACTTCCGGTTAACGAATTCTGACCAAAACCCTACCAGCTCTAAGTTAGTACATAAAGGATAGAAATATAAATTTTCAGCTTAATACGTTCAGGAGTGTGGACAGAGTAGTGGGCACAACATTTTTAACCTTTCTAAGTGAAAAAATCCCACTTCCGGTTTATAAAATTTAATAATTTTTTTTTATTTTCATCACATTGCTACAAGAATTATACTTGAATTTTTTTGTGACGAACACACATGTAAAAGGGGTCGAAAAAAATAGTGGAAGAAAAATCGAACAAGAGTAAACTGCCACTTACGGTTGACAGATACTTACTTAATTTTATATATAACTTGGTATTAAGCTTAAACTTTTAGATATGTAATTTCAGTTCAATAAACCAAAAGGTTTCTGAGAAAAAAATAAAAAACCTCGATTCTCTAGAGTAAAAGTACTACTTCCGGTTCAGATAGAAATATTTAAAAAATATAAGGTTATAAAAATTATTATTTCTATCATATTTAAAAAAAATTCAGTCTGATTCTGTAAGCGGTTTGGGAGATAATTGAATTCAAAAACTTAAAAAAAAGAGGACACCTATAAGGGGAGGTACCATTTCTGGTCAACTTAAAAATTTGAAAAAAAATTACGACGTGTCGATAAGAATTTCATTAACCGATACTAAGTTTCATTTCGATAGGATTAACGGTGTTAAAAATATCCCCAAAATACACACACACACACACATTTTTTCTATATCATGAAAACGTCATCAGTGATCGATTCTGAGTTCGAATCAGTCAAAATCTCGAGTTCGAATTTTCGCATGATCACAAAACTTCATCTATTGTTATTACTACGTACATAGATAAAGTTAATATATACCGATCATCGTAGTAGAATCGTCCACAGTGCGACATTCTGATGATTTCCGTATCGGTAGTTAGCGTGCCACTGTCCAGGGCGCAGCCTCGAACGGTGATGCGCTCTCCGGTATCATCTAAAAATCATATTAAATTACAGAATAATCTTACGTACTTTCAAACAATAAATTATAATTATAAGTAAATATGGACCGTAAACTCCAGCTATTTTGATACAGGACGTGGCAGGGAATAGTCCATCGCGTCCCTTCCTGCCTCCCATACAGGGACTCTCTAGCAAAGCTGTCGAATGATTGTTGTGGAAGGGATCATCGCACGCGGCGTTTGCTCCATTCATCGACACACATTTGAAACAATCTATCGCAAATGCTAAAAAAATTTCAATTGCACACACTTATGTAGGTTATGTCTCGTTCGGGTGATTAGTTTCAGGGAATACGACTTACCGGATTGGAATGCACTGATGATAACCAGAAAGATGATTCCGGGAAGGTGAGCGGGGAGGGTCATGTCCAACTTCATACTTGTACATTATATCTGAAATCAACAAGTTTTGAAATTTAAGCCGTTCTATTCACTGAACTTTAATTACAGTTATGATAAGCGCTGCCCCACATACAAAGCAGTAGAAAGTATTATAAAATGTTTATTTAGAGAAGTGCTCATCTACCAACCAGCAATCGTCACTCATGAAATTCATGGAACGTTTGCGTTCCATACGTCTATTATAAACGACTAGTGTTGTGCCCGTTGATTTCGACGGGTGGCCTCAGAAAGGAATTTATACACGAAATAAAACAAAGATATGTGTTATATACAGTGGCGGCTCGTCCATACGCACTGCGGTACTGCAGCACCCCCAAGGAATTTGAGAAAAGTATAAGATCAATATATACATAAATGTAAGTATATTATATGAAAATATCAATATTATTTAAGCGTGTATTAAGCTCGCCCGCACACCGATACACCCAATAATGATCATACATCGTGGTAATAATATCAGAAAGTGAGGCATCGTTTATGATTTTGTGCAGTACGGTTTTCGATGGAATATGCCGAGTGGGCGAAGGAGGGGCGCGGGGGCAGCTAGAAGCTTGGTCCGTACTGCACTCCCAACAGTGCTATACACATTTCTTGTTGCGTTCGTGTGCGCTCGACACGCTCCTCACTTTTCCTCATTTCTTCTGAACCTTTTGCCTTTCCTTCTACACCTCTTACACTTTCTACGTTTCTACACTTCCTTCCACACGTCACTTTAAGTATTTAAGATGGTATCAAAATCAAGAGAAGCTGAGCCAATGTTTTCAAGAACTTAAATATTCTTCCGAAAATACTGATGAAACAATAACAGATTCTTCCAATTCACTGAATACAATTTTTTATTTTAGTCAGAACGTTTTCACAAGTTAATGCCGCATGTAGAAATTATTTATAACCAGATGTAATCTAGTAATATCGATGCATTTTCAATTAAAGAAAACTTAAAAAGTTTTACTAATGTCATTATACAAATACGAGATTCTTATAGCGAATAGAAACCAAAAATATGTGATGCATATATTATATGCATATATTATCGCACATATTATAGAATCCAAAAATATGTGCGATGTTATGATTAAGGATATAAAAGCAAGATATGCTTTTTCTAATGAATGAAAAGCTGTGATATTATTTAATAAAGAAAATTTTGAAAAGTACTGTAAGAAAATGCCAATGGAAGATCTATTACTAACCGTTGAATCATATCCAATGCTAGATAAAGAAAAACTTCAAACTGAATTAGAAGTGTTTTACTCAAGGAAAGAAATGCATAGTATTAATGATTTATTAATGTTTTTAAAACTTATTTTTTCAATCAATTTATCCAAAGGTCGTGTGGAAATAACAAAACTTATTCAAATTCTGCTTACTACCTCTGAACCAGAACGGTGTTTTTCATCAATAAATAGAATAAAAACATACATATGTATATAAGAAACACAACGGTTCAAGAAAGATTGACGGCTTTGTCTATGCTGTCAATTGAAAAAAAAATGATTATGAACAGTGAAAAATTTAACGAAAAGGTGATAGACCTTTTTTCAAGGAAAAAAGACAGAAGAATCAATTTTTAAATGAAATAAAATACATTTAATGTTTATTTGTGATAATTTTGATGTAAATAGTAAAATATAATCCAAATAAACATTTTTTTTATTTTTAATCAACCGCAGCACCCCCAGATATCTAATCCACGAGCCGCCACTGGTTATATATATAAATATAATTTAAGGTAATTTTTAGGCGCGCGTCGCTGCGGCTGTGTCACCCGTGACTCGGCCCAACGTCGCACATGCCTGTCGTCAAATGACGCTCCACACCCACCCCTCTCACTTCCCCGCTATCAAGCTTCCCCGCGTCCCGAATACTTAAGTACTATGATTCGGTGTGTGTCCACGCGTCTGCCACATACATAGTCACATACCCACAAACGTCGCGTCCGTTTTTATATATATTATTATAGACATATAGGTATGTGAATTTATTCTTTAGCGGTGTGAGGGCCTGTCGAGTCAATGGTTTTGCTTTGCTTATTGTGAAGAACAGATATTTACTCTAGATATAGCACAATGAATGACTTTATCAATTTCTTGGCTGGTATTCGGCCTTTATTAGTCGAAAAAAGTTTCACGTCCAAAAAGAGCCATCGTGGCGCAAACTGGTCTACACTATTGAGATAGCGGACTTTTGTCGCGACTTGGGCAAAGTCAACAGAAGCCATTAGATTTTCGGTGCCGGTTTAGCGTGCATTCTACCTTAAAGGTATCTGGTTTAGCGTGCAGTCTACCTATGTATCTATGTTTATAGGAATGGTCAGATAAACAGGTTCATATTTTATTAAAACATGCAATCGTCATTACAACAGAAATTATTGATTGACAGGAACTTGACAACAAGTTCGGGAACATTCTTTAGATGTAATACGCCAAACAGTGTTTGGCTGTTCGAGAAGCCCATTTTCCAAGAGAAAACTGCAGGTTGACTCCTCCGTTGCAATCAGTCCATAAAAGTCTGAAAGAAGCATTCTTGGGGAATCATATATATAATATCACTATTCCGTGTGTCTTTCTGTCAAATATTATTGTCAAGTCCTATTATATTACGGTAGAATGCAAGTTGTATGTATGTAGGTACATAGCACGGGCACCAGATTTTCTCTCAGATTTATGAGGTCTCTTTTCCCATCCACGATACAATACACATGTGTGTGGATATACAATAAATAAATAAATATACGGATAAAGTAAATAATAATTTTTTGAATCGTGTATAAATAGTTTATCCTATACTTGTAGAATCACGTCAAGGAATACAGCATGGAACAAACATGCCACGTTACGCGACGAAAACCAAGCGGGGATTCTATTGTTCTTGGTTAATATATGTACATATACATATGTATGTGTGTATGTACATATGTACATTGTGGAATGTAATTCTCATTGGGTTTTCAACGTACAGCGAAACACGTATGTTTGCTTCTTTAGGGGTTCGGTGCACCCGAGAGACAAATCTCATGGAGCATTACCCCAGAAAAAAAATAAACATCGATTGTTATATTCATACATATTATATGTGTGTGTGTGTATGTAGTCCAATATGATGCGTATAAAAATGGAATATTTTTTGCCATAGACTTTCTTTTTATTGTTATTATTGCGTTAAGTGTAATTCAGTATAATCGGTACTGCATATGTACTAGTGTTGTGCGCGTTTATTTCAACGGATGGTTTCGGAACTGACTTGATATGTTATATGTAAATATAATGTAAGGTAATTTATAGGCGCGCGCGCACGTATTATGGTCTGTTCATACCTATCCAGCACGACCCGTATCCTGCAAGTGCGGATAGTATTCTTTGGTACATTATATATGGACGCGCATGAATGCGTAAATGCGCATGCGCGAATGGAGTATGAATACGTCCATATAATGTACCAAAGAATACTATCCGCACTTGCATGACACCTGCAGGATACGGGTCGTGCTGGATAGCTATGAACAGACCTTTAGTCGTAAAAAGTTGAATGCGCGCATTACACGCTCACCGACCCAAACCGTTCACCCGTTCGAAATGATGAAGGAATGCGTGTGTGTGTGTCTTTGTGGATATGTGTATGTGTGTACGCTCCCGTCGCTGACGTCACCTGTCGCCCGCTCTGACGTCACACATGTCAAACGCTCCACACCCATCCCCGCCCACTTCCCCGCTTCTTCGAGTCTCCTCGACCACTTGACTTTGATTGGCTGTGTCTCCACGCGTCCGCCACAAACATACCCACATACATCGTGTCCGTTTTTATATACTAGTATATTATACTAGTGTTGTGCCCGTTGAAATTTCAATGGGTGGTTTCGGAAACAAATTGATACATGATTTAAAATAAATTTACAATACGTACATATAGTAATAATTAATTGGAATCGGAACTAAAACAGGGATCAGTATCCGGAACTGAAAATGGAGTCCGTATCCGGAACAAAGGGAATGCAGAACCGGAAATGAAAAAGGAATCACGATCCAGAACTGAAAAAGGAATCGGGATCCGGAACTGAAACAGTAATCGAAGCTGCTGTACCGAGGGGGTGCCACACCGGCCCCTCCGGCGCTCCCTGGCCGCCGCCCCCATGTGTATGTAAGTGTGTGTCGGCCGGACATTCGAACATGCGAGTGACGCTACATCCTCCCCCCCCTCCCCCGCTTCCCCACTAGCACGCTTTCCCGCATCTCGATTACTCGGCTGTGATTGGCTCTCTATACTGTTCCCACGTTCTGCCATATACATACAAATATAAATATTTATATACATACATATTTATATACATCGCGTCTGTTTTTATGTATATATTATTATATACTAGTGTTTTTATCCGTCTTCGTTCGGTATTTGTAATAGAAACCGCTTAAACACGGCCAATCTAATGGTAATCGGAAGTGCAATCGGATTAAGCCAAGGCGCATCCCTGACAACGTACGACCGTTATAATTGGTTTCGAGGATTATCTGCAAACTAAGTGCAAGTAAGCTAAACAATGGCGTAGTAGCGGCACTCGGTCCCATGGAGTTCTCAGAAGTGACCGATACCTTGGTACCATGGGACCGAATGTCGTGGGAATACATATCCGAGTACATGACCATAACAATAGTAAACAAATTAGACGTCGAAGATGTCCTGAGAGATCTACCCCTTATAAGGCGGTACTTAGGCGATATCAAGACATTCTGGACTGAGCACTGCCAGTGTGTGTATCTCCTTAATCATCAATTAATGCTGTGAAACAACTTTGGCCTTTTACTTGGATCCTACACCCACCCCTACCCAACAATATTTTTAAATTTATTTGAATAGTTTTATTTCATTTAAATTTATTTGGATATTCATTTGTTCGATGACGTCACGGATTTACAAACCAACAATAGTTATAACATACAAAGTTACATACAAAATCTCTTTCGAAATTATATATTGGATGAAAAGGGAAATGAGACAATATAAAATAAATTTATACTAATTGATGTAGAATTAAAAGTCATAGATGTGTGTATGTATTTCGGAAAAAATTACGGCACTTTCTTTTTAAAATCGGATTTTTCGTCGTTCATGGGGGCTTGAAAGTGAAATCAACGGATAATTCAGCACCCATCTGAAGTCAAAGAGACGTCACCTTATAGGATTCATAGTTCATCGTTTGATATGCAAATTAAGCGTCCATAATTAAAGAACGTTTCTCTTTAGTGAGCTCACACTTCATTATTATAAATTGAAACGTGCCTCGCACATGTTGAGTTAAATCTGAAGCGAGTCGACTATGAAACGTATATCGACGATAGTTTACAGAAAACGCTGAAAATAGATCTGAAAAGAAAATATTTATCGGTATCGCATTGGCAAAATCCGCATGTACTATAATAATTATTTGATTAGTAGCTTTCTGGACTTATTTATATAATTTGACTTCCTTGACCTTTTCATTATTAGCGTAAATAATGTTAATTTTCAATTCAAGTCAGTATATGTACTCCATTGGTCATAATATATATAATATGGCTATTCTGTGTGTCTGTCTGCGATAACGCTCGCCGTACTATAATAGTCGTTTAGATTCGAAATACATACATATGTACGTCACAGCTAAAGTAATGCCAACAAAACGCCCGAATATAATCGTATATATAATATCGCTATTCTGTATGTCTGTGTAAGATAACGCTCGCCGTACTATAATAGTCGTTTCGATTCGACATATGTACGTCCACAGATAAAACAGTGCCAAAAAAACGTACGAATATAATACGAACATCATAACTAGAGGTAGGATAGCCAAGGTTCAGCTCATTGTTCCATTGTTGTAAATCCTTTGTAAAAAAGGTTCGGCAAACCTTTAACAATGCATTTACAACATTTGAACAATACGCGGCACCCTCTGGGTCCGGGCTTTAATCATAACAGATCAACAAAAAACTTATATATATATATATATATATATATATATATATATATATATATATATATATATATATATATATATATATAAAACTGTTTGCATCCAATGTTTCTTCTAGGCAAATTAGTCTCTGAGAATTTAGCGCCATCTATTGAAAATTTATTTAATTAATTAATTTATCTATTGGTGTTTTATATTGTTTGTATGTAGGTACATAGGTAGATAGTTTTTACCATTTTTTTCATATTAAACAATTAAATATAAATATTAAATTAAATATATTTGAAAAAAAAATTCGACCGCGTGCGAAATGAACACAGAACTGATACATTTCTTTTAATATTCTAATAGCTTAATATGCCGTAACCCATGCGATGATATTACATCGGGCACAACACTAGTACGAATATAATAACAAGAAAAAACTTCTATATATACAGTTTGCTACCAATGACTGCGCTAAGTCTGAGCATTTACCGCCATCTATTGAAAATTATTTTATATTGAATATATGTATATAGGTAGGTAGGTAGTTTTTACCATATTTTTCATATCTAACAATTAAATATATTTAAAATGTATTTGAAAAAAATTGGACCGCATGCGGATCGAACGCAGGACCGACACATTTATTTTAATTTTATTAAATAACTTAATATGCCAACACCAATGCGATGATATTTCATCGGGTACAACACTAGTAGCAACATATTGGGCTAGTCTATCATGTTTGGTACAGATTTGAATAAAATACATAAATAACTGAATTTCTCAGCTGGTAGATTGCCGACCAATAATAAATATTCGAATTGCGCATATCGTCATAAAAACAATTCAGAGATAATAAAATTCCGTCACGTACCGTATTTATGGTGGCTGCATGAATTTATTATTCACCGTTCAGAAGTTTAATAATAAAATACATGCCATACACACACACACACACACACTCCTCCCTCTGGGATATTATTTTCGCTTATTGAGAAAATGCCTCGACCCCCTTTTATTGCCGAAACCATTCTACCCGAAATGTGCAAAGGCAAATTGGGTCAGAGAGTGCAAAAGTTGGCGTGTTGACTTAGCTAACCAGTGTGTACAATAAGTCAACACTGTGATAGGATCTCGGCTTTTTCCAAAAGCTCCAATTTTACGCCAAAAAATCTCAGTTGAATAATACATTCAAAAGTAAGGATTTCAGAGAAAAAAATAAATTTGTATTATATTCAGAGTTTCAATAGAAAGATTTTATTGAGGTCAAATTAAGCACAATCAAAGAAGGAAGGGGGGGGGGGGTGCTATAAGATTTAAACCCCCTAAAAATGCGCAGATTTTGGTCATTTACACAAACTATCAAATATAATAATAAATAATACTAGTGGTTTTATTCAGCTTCACTCGGTATTTGTAATTTTATCTAATAGTAGACATTCATTTGCTGTTTTTTATTAAATTTATTTGAATAAAAAAAAAATCAACGATAGCCAATCAGAATCGAATGGTTTTTTTTATATACCTATGTATGTACATATACAAAGGAATCGGAACTTAAATTGGAATTGAAATCGGAATTGGAACTGAAACAGCAATCCAGATCCGGAACTGACACAGCAATCGATATCCGGAACTGAAACAGGCATTGGGAACCGGAACTGAAGAAGGGTTCCGGAACCGGAACTGAAAAGGATTCGGGGTCCGGAACTGAAACAGGAATCCGGAACCAGAACTGAAAAAGGAATCCGGACCGGAATCTAAATCGAAATCCAAATTGAAAATGGAATCGAAAGCGATATCGATATCGTCGCTTTCTTCTGATATAGATTCTACGAACCAAAACATACATATGTACATACAAAGTCTGTTTCGATGTTATATATTAGACTAGATATAGCCAGCAACGTGGCTCGGTGGTTGTCTGGTCACAGTGACGCGTTAGAGCATTCTGTAATGTCACTGTGGCAAAATATGTAAAAAATAAGATTATTACTAGCATCCTCCCCTACTTGTATATCATTACTAGACTGGGGATAGAGCTTAGATAGGCTTTTTCCAGGAATCGGGGCGGTTTGGCTCTATTTACAAAGCTAGAGTGCAAAAAAAAAAAGGTTCGGCAAACCTTTAACAAAGCATTTAGAACAATTGAACAATGAACGGCGCGCTTTGGGTCCGCACTCTAATCAATTATGTACATCGCTTCCGTAATTATTTCTCAAATCACACGTTGCTAATTTTTTTTCATTTATTTCCAAGTAATGAAAATAAATTTCAAATACATATGTACATACATATATGTATACATATTATAATCTTATGAAGGATATTCTTAGATTTAAAATATGCCCCACTCCCCCTGACAAAGCTAGATAAGTCCCTGATAAGAAAAAATCCTGGCCAAACATTTGTAGGTATAGGAAAAGTGTAAAATTATAATAAAATTCGATGGACTGAAAATTATAACATGTATTACTAAGAATCTTATGAGTTTATAGTGCGATATATGTACATATGTACTTCTGATTTGAGTTAAAATAAACATGTGTTACAATAATAAGCAAATCCATTTACAGTTTACATGTGTTTTTAATCTCGTTAAAATTCTCAGGATTTTGTGTGAGTCTACATGTAGTGATTTATTTGTAACATGCTTAGGAATTGCAAATGGTTTTTTGAGCATTTTTATCCTATGATGTAGTAAGTACAATACATCAACATTAAAATAAGATAATATAGTAAATACTAAGATGAAAAATAATATGAAATAATAGATAATGATCACTGAATCAGTAGCTATTAAAATTAATCAAATATGCATTATGAACAAAGCATATGAACAATAAAAAACTTTTTATAAATCAAAAAAATTAGAAAATGCTCATAAAATATTAAATTTAAAAATTTAATTTAGACAATCCAATGACGAATATCAATATTTCATATATCCAAAATATTTTTTTTTATATATTATATATACACATAAATAAATGAAGTTTGTGATGAAAATTTAACTTCGAAATTTTGTTTTCTTTTTTTTTCTAAATCAATTTTACACCAAATGTGCTTTCCGTAATGTAAAATTAAGGTCTAGTATACAGGAAACAGTTATTTAATGGAAAACTACATATATTTTCGGCAATCGCTATATAATTATAAATCTTAATAAACTTTATATGCATATGTACTTTCGTTATTTTGTACTATAGCAAAATTTACTATTTACTATGACATTTGATTGGAATTTTGCTGGATATAAACTATTGCATCATTATAAAGTGAACTGATAGAGCATTATGTATGTAAATCCTCGAATAATAATAAACTGACTTCTCATTCGAAAATGAGATTAATAATGTAATAATATATTTTTTAAAAATTGCATCATATTATATATGCACGTAAATCATTTTAGGGGAATTTTAGTAATTAGATAGTGTCATTCTCACAATCATAAAATTACATTAAATATATCACCTCTTTAGAGGACTGCGATAAAATTCTACGATTTGGCTAAATTAAATTGTTTAAGCAGTTTTGTACCTATTTTAACATTGGGTCAGAGCATAATGGTAACTTTTCAAAATAACATCCCTTTTTTTGCAATATAATGTACAAAAGTTATAAATTTTAGATGAAACGTCAAATCACAAATCCTTTTGTGATTTATTTCAAATCCAAAACTACCCATTGAAATGTCAACGGACAAAATATTACTAGAAAATAAAAGTCACAGAATTGAAAGACAGTTGATTTCTATAAAATCAACTGCCAATCTATAAAATAGATAAGATAGGATAAGAGAATTGATAAATAATATATGAGTATTCCATATTATTGTATCATATGATAAATCTATACATAAAAAATGAATGTTCGTAAGTTTGTCCGCTACGCAAATCTACAGTTTTCTATTTAATACCACCTAATACTTTATTATTGTACTCTAAATTCGAACGCAGACAGATTTAAAAAAAAAGGAGTCGAAGTCCTTTGAAGGGATTTATTATATTTATTATTTATTCCAACAAGCTAATTTAATATGCTAATAATCATAATAATAAATATTATGCAGAAACATATACTCGTATATATCACTTACTAAAAACTGAGCAAATATGAAAAATTTCAATACAAAAAAAGTAGTGCAATCTAACGAAAAACTCCAAATAGGGGTGTGAAAAGACTGATAGTTACATATGTACATACATATTCGTAGCGCCGAAAAAATCGATTCACATGCGAGTGCACACAAAACACGAATCGGTTGCAAATTGCACGCGATCTACATATTACTTATGTATATCTAGGATGTCGTGTATTTAGTGTCGTTACCAACGGCAATCTCATGTTCAGTTGACGGGCCGGTTAGGGTCAGACACGATCGCAACCGGTTGCAGGCGCGAACCGGTTCAGTGCGTCGCGAAACGGTCGGTGTCCACCCTCACACCCGGTCGCAGGGAGCTCGACGGCACGACCGATTCGACTGGCGACCAGGTATCGACTGGCTCAGGTTGTGGTATCAACTGAACGGTGTTGCCATGCCCCGGAAAATCCCGGAAAAGCCGAGAGAATTTCCCGAGTGGGAAAATACACACCCACTACTTGAATGTAGAGACTGTAGTAGTTGACATGGTGTATGGTGGCGATCTTGTATGCCGGAATAATGAGATGGGGAGGGTTAAAAGTGGGAAAATTAATATTGGTATTTTAAGGGCCTTGATTATGGAGAAAATTATGATAATAATGTACATACATATATATATATATAAAAAAAATAATCAAAAATCGACCACAAATAACGAATCTATAATCGCCCAAGGTTTCAGATTGACATTTGCATTGAAAAGCTTTTTTATAAAAAATAAATATTTTAAAAATTATTTTATAAAAGACTAGTTGTTTTACCCGGCTTCGCTTAGTGTTTGTAATATAAACAGCTTAAACATGGCGAATCTAATAGTAAATATTCATTTGTTTTTTTATTAAATTTATTTGAATCGAAAAAAATATAATATTCAACCAATTGATTAATTGTCGCCATAGAAACTTCGAAGTTCCCAACCAAAAATGCTTACAAACATACATGCAAAGTCACTCTCGAAATTATATATTAGACTAGTGGTTTTACCCGGCTTCGCTCGGTATTTGTAATATAAAATGCTTAAACATGACTAATCTAATAGTAAACATTTTATTACATTTATTTGAATAGTTTTATTTTATATAAATTTATTTGAATGTATTCATTTGTATTTTTTAATAAATTTAACGTCACGGATTCTAACACCCAAACCTTACATAATTACACACATTAAACCTTACAAAGACTCTTTCGAAATTATATATTGAATGTAAATGTAGACAAATAAAAATTATTCATACTGAATGTACACGTTTTTCCCTTTCAATTGTGATTTTTACGATTATCCAAATTTTTCATTATCTGGAGACTACCTCATTAATTTAATAAAAAAATATTTGAATACTCATTTTTATTAAATTGACTGTCACAATCAAGCAAACATATATACTAAGTCTCTTTTGAAATTATATATATACCAGAATCCGGCGGCCCCTCCTGCGCCTTCGCTATCGGCACCATCACCCCCGGCGCCCCTCGGAGCCTTCGCCCCCGGGGACTTCATATTCTTTGAATCGAAAAAAATCGAATCATATGTTTGATGACGTCACAGATTTACGAACGAACCAACGAATGTTACATACTTATATTAGATATTTTAGCCAGCAGTTTGGCTTAGTGGTAGCGTATATAATTTAGCACCACTGAGGTCAAAGGTTCGAGTCCTCGCCACTGCTGGTTAGATTTGGGGGTTTTGTGACTCCAAATCGATCGTTTCTCTATCAGATTTTGCCAATTTTATCTGATCATTGCTGAAACGGTTCCTGAAAATTGGTATTAGATCTAATCCTGTTGTCACAAAATCTGCCTGTGTATAATTTGTTATAATTATACACAGTAATCTGAAATCTATAGATATCTCTATAGACATCTCTATAATTTCGTATTTATTATATGTATAAAAATTGTATACAAAAAAAAAAAATTAAAAATAATCCATAGATGTCTCTATGATTATTATTTCTGATTAATTGTTATATGCTATATATTCTGATTGTTTATGTACGTATTACTGTATTTCTGATTTCTGATTGTTTATGTATTCTGTATTTCGTTAACGTTCACCCGTCGCATTGGAGCAAATCTGTAATGGCGAGTGTATATTGATTTGTAACAATAAAATAAAATAAAATAAAATAAAATAAAATAAAATATGCGAAAATAATTCCGCAAAGTTCGTGTCCAGAATCGTTGTGTGCGGAAAAATCCAAGCATGAGGATGGATGAGTTGCGCAAAACAGAGACAAATGGAAAAGTGTGGGAGAGGTCTTCGTCCAGCAGTGGATGGTGAATGTATTTAAATGATGATGATGATGATATACATACATATGTATTATTATAACTTAAAGGCGGCTTTGGACGATACTTTATGCGCACAAAAAATGGTTCCATTTTGTCAATTACTATTGTCAACCATGTATTGTTTACTCTCTTGCTTTGTACGGTAATAGAGAGGTATATTGTTATTTGACGAGCATCAAGCCAACGCCTAAGTCTGTTTATATAACTAGGGATCGGGGCAGACGGTTTTGTTATTGTTAATTTCGGTTCGGTGATTATTCCGCAAAATGCGATTTCTCGCAAGTCACTAAAATCTCGATCACGGAACATCTGGCACCCAAAAACTCCATCAATCCAAAAACTCCATCACGCCAAATATTGTACTAACGAGAATTCAAGTGCCAGATGTTCCGTGATTGAGATATTAGTGACTTGCGCGAGATTGCTTTTTGCGGAATAATCCGTTTACCGTTAATTTCGTGAAAAAACTTTTTTGCTCTCTTGCTTTGAATTTTAATACTGTTGGAACGGTGTATTATTTTTTTTCTTTGCCACGATGACGACCCAATGTCTAATTTGGACTATTATTCACCTAAATATCGAAGATTTTTTGTATTTTATAGCGTTTTAAAGTGTTTTACAAAGACGTTATACTACCAAAACCTAAATGTGGGGTCCACTCATATCTCGCTTGGGTGAACAACTGTAATACCGGGACTATTTCGCACATTGAGATCGCGCACACGAAAATCGTTGCCATGAAAATCGTGAATACGGAATATCTGGCACTCAAATTGTGTGACAATTCGCGTGCGTAACTCTCGATGGATGGATTTTTCGAGTGCCAAATATTCCGTGATCCAGATTTTAGTGACGTGTGCGAGATCGCTTAGTTCGAAATAATCACCGAAACATCTCCATCACTGACCCAGTCCCCGATGTTTTTTCTTTCAAATGCAAATTTAAGTCATTTTCAATTCTTTCTATCCTTTTTCATGGTATGGCATTCATGTATGTATATACACACGTCAAAAATCAGCGTGGTCCTGAAACATTTACAGTTGTATGAATTCAAAAAACAATATTTTCAGTTAAGACACGACCTTCACGTCACACATCTTCAATGTCTTAATTTATTTACATTTAAAAAATCAGAAAATTTAGATTTCAGCACAAAGGGTTTTGCTGCGTTTGTTTTTATGCCCCAGTCGTTATTCCTTTGAAGGAAAATATTGTATAAGCTGCACAGTGAACGACCTCCAGACAATGACTACTATAAACACGACCCCGCACCTGGAGGAAAACAATAATCGCACAGCTGCACGTTGATCAGTGGCGACTCGTGAGAATTCATAGTGGGAGGGCAGCAGAGATGAGTTGGGTTGTAGTAGCTTGTTGATCAAACCGATGATCAAATGCAAACAAAAATAGCATGCATATGAACTATACTGGGAGGTCTCCAGCCCCGCAGCTCATATTTTATTTTTTTTATTTATTTATATATATTTTAGCTATCAAGCTAATTTAAAAAAAAAATACATCTTAATTATTATACTTAACTCTAAAATTTATAATTAACTTATATGTACTGTCCCTCACAGAGGTGTCTCTTCGCACCTCGCAGGAATGCATCCATGTTTTTAGCAGACCTGACGCACTCAGGGAGGGCATTATACATGAGCCTGTGAAAAACACCCCCAGCCGTCTTATTCTTTCTTACTCTACTTACAACTAGTTTGTCCTTATTTCTAGTATAAAAACTATGTTTATCTCTATTCCTTATTATATAATCATCAAAATACTTAGGTAATAACTTATGATCTAACTTATAAACAAAAGACAATGTACTAATATTTAGACTAATTCTAATACTCATCCATCCTAATTCATCTAACATACTTCCAATACTCTTAAATCTACTCACATTCAAAATAGCTCTCATAGCTTTATTCTGTATTTTTTGCATTTTTTCTAAATCTTCGCCACTAAACAAATTAAGCACAGTGGCACAATAAACCACATGTGGCAAGACAATTGAATTAAACACTAAAATTTTACTTTTTTTACTTAAAATATTTCTTAATCTACATAATACACCAACTTTTCTAGCCATTTTTTTTATTATATAGTCAGCGTGCATTTTAAAATTTAGTCCTGAATCTATGTATACACCTAAGTATTTTATATTTTCAACTTTTTCAATTAACTTATCATTAATTCTAATTTCATTCAATATATTTTTATTTTTACCATTCAACCACATCATTTTTGTTTTATTCACATTCAACTTTAATTTATTTTCACACAACCAGTCATTCACATAATTTAATTCTATATTTAAAATCTCAGACATTACATCAACATTCTTTCCAATTATATATATCAATGTATCATCTGCAAACAAATGTATTTTACACATCTTAATTACCTTAACAATATCGTTTATATATAATATAAATAATAAGGGTCCCAATTTGGACCCTTGCGGCACTCCATGAGGTGTTACATATTCAGAGGATAACACCTTATCAATTTTTACTCTTTGCCTTCTATTATTTAAGTATGATTGAAGCCACTTTAATACTATACCATTTATTCCTAACTTATATAATTTTTGTAATAAAATATTCCTATCTACTGTCTCGAACGCTCGCTTAAAATCTAGAAAAACTGCTCCAACAACCATGCTAGATTCATCCATCGTCTCCATCCAATCAGAAACCACCAATTGGATAGCGGTTTCTGTTGAATGTTTCACTCTAAATCCAGACTGTTCCACAACCAAACAATCATTTATACTAATGAACTCTTTCAATTGAATCATAACGATTTCCTCCAGCATCTTCTCAACAATTGGTAACATATTGATGGGCCTCATTTCACTGGCTTTATGTGTGCCCGTAACCTTTGGTACCGGTACAATAGTAGACACCTTCCATGCATCCGGGACGGATCCCACTTCTAACGATTCATTTATTAATTTCAGTAACTGAGGTCCAACCATATCCCAAGTGTTGATTAAAATATCTAGAGTCAATCCATCCATACTAGAAACTGATTTCATGCCCTTCAATACACCATTTAATCCCTCCATTTCCACTAATTTAAACCTTTCAAACTTATTTAAACCCAAATTAATATCATCATTCACACTATTATGCCTTGTTTGTATTGAATTAACTATATCATTCACACTATTGATGTAAAACTCATTCAATCTTTCAACCATATCCTCTTTATCATTATATACTACTCCCTCGACTTCTAATTCATTCAAAGAAACATTTTTTCCCCCGGAAATCAAAGTTTTAATTATTCGCCACATTTTTGTGGGATCTTTTTTTGCACCATCAATATTTCTTTCATGCCAATCCCTCTTCGCATTACGTAAAACATTCACACATTTATTCCTCTTTCTTTTATACTCTAACCAAGCCTTTTCTAATTGGATTCCATCCATAGCCTTAATAATTTTATATCTTTTATAACTAACATTCTTATCAACTAAGCTTTCCTTTACTTCCTTGGTAAACCAAGGTTTCAGCTTATGCTTATGCATGATTCTTGTGGTTTTTACGCATTTACTTTTAGAATATGTTATATTACGATACATTATCTCCCACATTTCATTCACACTATCACCATCCTTTCCCCATACACACTCCTTTAACAATTCATTCATCAATTGATAATCAATGTTTTCTCTTTCAGTCACCTGCATATTTTTAAGTCCTCCGTTACTAAACCGCTGTCCCAAAAACATGTTGACAATAGAATGGTCTCCTATTTTCGGTACATCTTTCACCTCACACCGCAGATCCATTATATTTGTTATAACCAAATCAATGAGAGAGCTTGATAAATTATTCACTCTCGTTGCTTCCGTCACTTTTTGTTTAAAACCCAATTCATTTACCCAATTTCTCAACTTTTTTACATAAAATTCTTCTGTCTGTAACCAATTAAAATTCCAGTCCCCAAACATAATTATATTTTTACTCACATCTATACTTCTTTCACTCAATTCTTCTAAAAATTTAAGAAATCTTCCACTTCTACCATTCGGAGAGCGGTAAATTACTAGCAAAAACACAGTAACTCCATTCACAAGCAGATCCACACCAATTGTCCAAAACTCACCATCAACCTTATTAACTATTACATTACCGTAACTTAAATCATCCCTTAAATACAATAGTACCCCACCCGTATGTCTAGAATTAGAGTCACATCTCAAAACACAATATCCATCTATATTCAGCTCAAAATCTTCAAAATCACTAGTTACATGCGTTTCACTTAAACCTATAAATAATGGTTTTTGACTTACAGTTAAACTCCAAACCTCATCCTTGTGAGCAAAAAAACTTTGTACATTTATACCGATACCTTTTGGTGGTTGCTATATATTATTATACTTAATTCTATTTCTCATTAATTCTATATTTCTTTTATATACACTGCACTTAGTGTCCAACGGTCCGTGATTTGTGTTCAAATTTAATTTTAATTTATTATTACTTTTAAAGCAATTATTACATTTTATTATTTTATTGTTACATCCCTCGCTTTTGTGCCCTTCTTCTCCACATTTCGCACATGTCACCTTGTTTCTACAATCCACCGCTTTGTGATTAAATCCGTAACAATTTAGACATCTTAGAATATTAATTTCTTCAAAAACCCTACATCTATCCCAATTTATATTTACTTTTCCATCTTCAATAAATCTTTTAAATGTATTGCAATCTACTTCCACTATCGCATTATATTTATTATTTTTTCTACTTTTCCATATTTTTAACACCTTCAGTTCACCATCATTTATAACTTCTTGATTTTGATTCATCAAACACTCAGCCAACTGTTCACTTGTAAGTTCCTCCGACATATCTACAATTTTAATTTTGGGATTTTTTAATTCCCCTCTTTTAACATTATAATTCTCCCCTAATTTATTTTCTACTTCTTTTATTAATTTAATACTATCCTGTGCACTGTTACACGTTACAGCAATGCCCCCTTTACCGATTTTTTTAACCCCTTGTATTCCTATTTTTAGTTCCTTAGGTTTTATTAAACTTTTGCATTCTTCCTTTGTCTTGTCCGTTTCTTGGATTTTTTTCGGAACAATTATTGTTATGTCTTTATTATTCTTCTTAAGTGCATTTGCATAACTAAAACTATTTTCACTCTTATTTACACTTTTTAAAATGTTTAATTCACTGTTGGTTTTTATTATATTTATGTCTTTTTGTATATTGTTTTTCAAATTTTTAAATTCACTTCTTAATTCACATATTACATCCAAAAATTGTTCCTTATCATTATTTTCATTTTTACAAATATATTCAACTAATTTTTTTACTGATGTAATTAAAAATGTTTTATTGTCATTTGATATACTGTTAGTTTTTGTGGTCAAAATGTCCATAATTTTTTTTTCAATTGTTATTACTTCACTTATGCGTTCTGATGCCATTATTATACACTTAGGACGTACACATAATTATATATTACAAATTTATTTTTAATTTTTTAATTGTTACAATTTCGTTGTCCAAATCGCCACACACGTAATCAACATATGGATGACAAAAATAGTGTTACGTATACTAAAAAAGAGCCGCCGGTTAAGTGCAATCGGATTAGGCCGAGTGTGACCGTTATAATTGGTTTCGAAGATTATCTGCAAACTAAGTGCAAGTAAGCTAAACAATGGCCACCGAATTGGCGTAGTAGTAGGTCGCATTCCCGTGGAGTGGAGTGTCGTGGGAATACATATCCGAGTACGTGACCATAACAATAGGTAAACAAACCGGACGTCGAGTGACCTATCCGTTATAAGGCGGTACTTAGGCGATATCAAGACATTCTGGACGGAGCACTGCCAGTGTGTGTATCTCCTTAATCATCAATAAATACTGTGACACGACTTTGGCCTTTTTCTTGGATCCTCCACCCACCCCTACGCAACAATAGCATGAATTTGTACTATACTGGGAGGGCTGCAGACTCGCACCCCATGTGGACGAGCCGCCACTGACATTGATGGACCTCCAAACAACATCCTGTAGACACGCGTGAAGCGATTCGGAACCCGGAACGTACTCATTGCACAGCTGCACAACGAGCGACCTCTATCGGAGTGACCTCTAACAACGACTTCATCACCCAGCTGCGAACCAAAAAACAATATAAAAACCAGTGCAGCAAACTCAAATGCCAGTTCAGCCAACCACTCCTCCAGAAGTAGAGCAAATAACCTAACCTAAGCCTTTTTATCCTCTAGAGCAGAGCATCGTAACATGTGCACCGCGGTAACATGTGTTCTCCGAACAGTACTTCGGCCTAATGCGTGCCGATGTTAGTTACTGTTTTGCCCCTACGCATATCCGGAATAACTAGCGACTGCCGATGAACTACATATATATGTACGTAGCTGACAAACTCTACGATGTGTGCCGTGAATATCCAAAGGTTACGATGCTCTGCTCTAGAGCCACGCAACCTCTTGATATTCGCGGCACATATTGTTTATAACTCGTAGAGTTTATCAACTACATACATACATATGTAATTCATCGGCAGTCGCTAGCTATTCCGTACACGTTAACTGACATCGGTTTTCTCCCTCACACGCGATCTCACTCGCACGCGTTAGATCGAAGTGGTGGCCGCGGCACAAAAAATGCCAGGGCACTCACGTTATGGTGCTTACGGACTAAACCAACGACGATTTTGGGCCAACTTTTTAACCAGCAGTAGCGTACAAAATATCGAAATAAAAATTAAATTTTAAAATTGAAATTAAATATCAAAATCAAGCTAAAGAGCGAGATTGAGCTAAAATTAGATCATCGTTGATGTTTTGAATTACAACAATATTTTGAATTACGACGATACCGCATTTAAAACCAGAGAAATATTATAATTTCTCTGCGAAAAAAAATATTGTTAAAGTCGTCACGAGATGTTACTGTATTTCCACTTGGATGATCGATAAAAAAAAACAATTCATAAAAAAACGCGGTGTCGGATGTCGGTGATTTGTCAAAGGGCTTTTTTTCTTTCGTCGAAATAAAATTAATAATCACACATTATCCGATAAATTTTACCTCTGAAATGATTTTATTACTTGATTTATTTCGACGAGACCGACAACACCCCGGGTTAGCAAAAATCGTTGGATCACCCATACCAATACATGATATATTCTCAGTAACTGCGCATTACGGGGAAGTAAAAATAATAATTCTTTGATTTTTTTTCGATCTTAGTGCGTATTTTCGTAAGTCAAAACATCTTCGACAAACAAAAGTCGAGGATTACCTGTATGTGATTGTTGATGATCTAATTTTAGGTCAATTGTGCATGTGCATGTTCTGTTTTAACTTTCAATATTTAATTTTAATTTTAATATAATGATTATAATTTTATTTTGATACTTGAATTTAATTTTAATATAATAATAATAGTTTTAATTTTGATATTTAATTTCAATTTTTAAATTTAATTTTTATTTCGATATTTTGTACGCTACTGGTTTTTAAAGTTGGCCTGTGGGCCGTTCGTTGGCTTGGTGCGTACGCACCATTACGATGCTCTTCTCTATAGGTGTCAATGAAAAACTACCCCCGAAGAATTAAAATTTCAAAACACTTTCCGTTCTTATACGCAAAGCATTGTAATTTGACGCTAATATTTCCAATGATGATTCACCACTTATTTTACTTACACATATTATTTTATCAAAAATTAAATACGCGCTTTATGTATGTATATATTTCGTGCAACCTTGACGTAGATGAACATTCGATTACACTTTGATATGACACAAGTCTCCATGGTGACGTGATAGGGAAGGGGAAAGGGTTAGGGCACAGTGTGAAGTGTTTTCCCTCCCCATCCTTCCATTTTCCTCCCGAAAATGAGTGGACGTAAATAGACACCCACAACCTCCCACAACGTCGTTTAATAATAAAAGACCATTTTACTGTAACGACTCCGGTAATGATGGATTCCATCAACGCTTCATTTGCTCCGTGATTTTTGCCATCAATTCCCATTTACATATATCTACGTAGTAGATGCTGAACAACTGAATACTACATACGTACATAAAACTTTCAACAATTCTGCATATTGTTATGAAATTACATGCACAGTGTTTTTGTTTCACGATGGCGTGTTTTACTCTATACTATTATAAGTATATATTACTTATACTATTATATCACGATTCGCTCTGGTCAACTAGGCGTATCAGTATCAGTAATAGATATGTATATACATAATATCGCTATTCTGTGTGAGTGTGTCTGTGTAAGATAACGCTCGCCGTACTATAATAGTCGTTTCGATTTTACATACATATGTACGTCACAGCTAAAACGCTAACAAAATGTACGAATATAATAACAAAATGAAAAACATCTATATATACTGTTAGCTACCAATGTTTCTGATAGGCAAGTCTCTGAGCATTTAGCGTCATCTATTGAAAAAATATTTAATTAATTAATTTTCCTATTGGTGTTTTATATTATTTATAATATACATAGGTAGGTAAGTATTTTTGCCATTTTTTTCATATCAAACAATTAAATATAAATATTAAATTAAATACATTTAAAAGGTATTTGAAATAACACCGAGAGGCGCCGGATTCGATCCCATGAGCTGACCTCGATTGAAAAGAATTTTACTGAGTATATCTGTAATGCTGCTGGTCAGACCTGGATATTTCTGACTCCAGGTCGATCGTTTCCTGTCAGAGTTTGCCAATTTTCTCTGATTTCATTGTTGAAACGGTTCCCGATTAAAATTTGGCTAAAATCCTTCCTACCTACTATGTCACCACTATTTGAGTATGATTAATGTAAAATAAAATTTACGTGCCTCGTTAAATTGCGAGTTTAAGTCAGTGTCTCGTAATTCAGCGACTTGTATTATTTATTTATTTATTTATTTTTTTAAACAGACCATTGTGGCATAACAGGAATTCCTAAAGCGCCACAATGGTCAAAAAATATAACACAAAAAAGAAAAAAAACAAAATAACAATTAAACATAAACATAAATACATCCATACATACATAAAAAATAGCATTTATAATAACAGATAAAGTAAAAATATCAAATAAAATATAGCATAAGGAATGCCTTGCACCTACAGCCAGTTTCAATAAATATGTAAGAAACAACTACAAATACAAAACATCCCTGTAAGGCCCAAATGGAAGAGAGTTAATCAAAATTTCACTCATAAATCACAATCAATCATGAAAACAATGATGAGCGCAGACTACCAGATAAATGGGTTAGAGTAATTTCCGACAATTTACGCTCACTAAGGTGGAAAATATCACATTCAGTCTCGGCAGCAACGATTTCATTAAGAAGTCGGATAGCTCTTGGAATAGGAGCCATTCGAAAAAGGACTGTGCGGGCAGGAGGTACAGCCAGCAAATGATGATGTCTACCACGCACATAGTGAATAGGGACATAAAGCCCCAACTGCTCCAGCAACAACGGGCATGACGTATTACCACGTAAGAGCAGGAGAACGAAACGAATTAATGAGAAGTTTCTCCGAAGTTCAAGGGAATTATACCCAAGCATGCCCAAAAGGAAAGGAGTGGGGTAGAGATATGGGTAATACCCATATTCTTTCCTATATAGGAAACGAAGAAATGCTTTTTGCACTTTCTCAATCATCAGAGAGTAATTTGCTTCATGCGGATTCCACACAATCGCATTATACTCTAGCTTACTTCTCACAAGCGAATTGAAAAGCAAGCGAGAAGACAAAGGATTGGAGAATAATCTTGCATATCTCAAATATTATATAATAAATAAAAATGCTGTATTGTTTGTAATTGGCCAGGAAGGCGCATCGGTGTTTACCTGTAAGGCCTTCCTGGTATAATAATTATATGTATAATAAAAAACAAATATATAAAAAAAAGTTTTTTAAAAACATACCTCTTCTATAATTTGTATATAAAATTATTATTTTGAATAAAAACACCAATATTTTTTTTTACTATCGCCATCTATGTTTAAAACTAACAAACAAACGTCAACCGTAAACGTCAAATAGAATGTCGGCGGACAAATTACAAACGCGTCTTACACGATATATTTGCACCATCGTAATGGCGGAGGCTCCATTAACTTATATTGATGACCAAAATGAGCAATATGGCAAAGTATGAAAACGATCAGATAAGAGATAAAAATGACCACTAACACGAAAGCCATGTGAAACGTAAAGGAGGTATGTAAAAAATACGACCGCGTGCGGATCGAACACAGGGACCGACACATTTCTTTTAATTTTTTTTTATTTAATAACTTGATATGCCATAGCCCATGCGATGATATTTCATCGGGCACAACACTATGTTGTTTTACATAATTTTACAATTATATATCACTAATACAGTTTCAATTTATGTATTCGTTTCCTTTGCATTTAAAATTGGCCCTATATCATTTGTAAAATAAGCTTTCATGATATATAAACACTGCGTGTGTGTAAACTTGAAGGAATTTGCAAGTTTGTGTGGGATTTATATCTATTTTATATAAAGGGATTCGTCACAATTCCAGAAAGTAAGATAGTGGAACATGATAACGTGTTTTCATGTTCTACTAAATATATGTTAGTAACATAAAATACAGAAAGAAGATAATAATTCAGATTGCAATGCTTCTAAAGTTTATTCATTCAATACATTTTTGACACAATTATTTTAGCGTTTCAATCATCGCATTTCTTATATTTGTAACACTCGCTTTCTGATACACATGTATCATCCCTATCTGACTTCTTCAGAAATCCCATTTTGCATTGGCAACCAAACGGTTGCCATTCAGCACTGCACTGTGAAAACTGTGGTTGTCTGCACGTTCCTCCGGGACATCTATTTGGTCCAGCTATGAACTGTGAGTTTGGATCTTCGCAGCCTGCAAATACAATTGAATGAAATAACATCTAATAACACCGTATAACAGTGTTAGACTAAACAATACTTACAATCCTGTGGCATGATACATTTTCCACTCTTGGTCGTAACGAATCCAGCCATGCATCTGCACTCCGGCTTGCAATTTTGGAAATCCATAGTGCACTCGGGTCTTTCGCCCTTGAAGTGCATTTCGCAAGTGGTCACCGGTGGTACACATTTCATCGGACAGTGCTCGAATATTTCATTTTGTCCACAATCTGAAAAGTTCACGGTAAGATGAGAGCAGTCATTATAAAGCTGACTAAAAATGAGTTGGTTATAATAGTATAGAGTAAAAGTCTTATTGATTGATAGTCCACTGATGCTAATATTTCCAGCTAGCTTTATGTTGTTCCATGATATATTTATGTATACATAGATAGATTAACAATCTGGTTCATTGATGATTATGAGCATATGATATTGTTCTATTCTTCGAAATAAGTTTAGGTGACATTTTACCCTTACAAAATATTGATAGTTCAAAAGGTTTCCTTGAAAATATTTCCTGAGTGGAATTTTATATAATTTTATTTTATTCATAACTATCAGTGAACCTTTTCTGTAAGGGACAAGGTCCATTTGAAAGATAGTTCATGCAAGATGATAACTTCTTTCCAATGGTGTAACTAGAAAATTTTAGCCGGCATGCAAAAGCTACAGTGTTATTTTTTACTTATTTCAATAAAATAAATAAACTTACAAATTTTAAATTACTTTCTCAACCTATGTTTAATATATATGTAAATTTAAGAATTATGAAATCCCATCTATTAAAGACATTTTCTGAACTGAATTCTAACGAAAAAAGAAAAAAAAGTCAATCGACAACTCAATTGTTCTATCATTTTTGTAAATTTAATACGAATTTGAACTTATATATTATTATTATTCATACCTATACTGTATAGGTATGAATAAGAGGCTATACATACATGTATATGTATATGTATCTACATATATTCATTCACGAATTAAATACCGGTATATCATATTCGGAATAAATTGATTAAGTATCTTCCCATATCGTCTTATTTCACAATACATGTATGCACGTGCACGACTATGAGCTATAATACATATATTTAGTAAAGCAAGCATCCAAGTGGGTTGGATCTTTCATTCAAAACCACGTCAATATGAAAACAATTAAAAACAGCACTAAATCCATCTTATTTAAAGCTTTCTATAGTAAAATGTATCAACTAAAATTGAACATCAAATCAATCTTAATCTTAATAGCAATGTTTTAAGGAGACCATAATAAACGAGGCAATTTATCGAGTTATCATATATTGATTGAGTAACTGATGCTCCTAAGAATATTTTATTGGACAAAGATTTTTTTACCAAATTAAAATTTTGAGATCACATCGACAAAATATGTTTCGTTGTTTCATATTATACATTGTATAAAAAATTAATTTAAAAAAAATACCTCTTTTATAATTTAAATTAAAGTTTTAAATTTTAATTTAAAATTTAAAATTTTAATTTTAATTTAATTTTTTAAATTAAAATACCTCTTTTATAATTTAATTTAATTAAAGTTTTTTAAAAACATACCTCTTGTATAATTTGTATATAAAATTATTATTTTGAATAAAAACACCAATATTTTTTTTTACTACCGCCATCTATGTATAAAATGAATGACTACCAACTGTCACCGAGATTAATAATCTTCGGACCTGAAATGCTTCTTATACGATATTTTATCTGTATCGTAATGGCGGAGGCTCCATTTACTTATATTGATGACCAAAATGAGCAATATGGCAAAGTATGAAAACGATCGGATAAGAGGCAAACTTTTTCCAGAATTGTAATCGTAAGTGAAACGTAAAGGAGGTATGTAAAAATAAATATCTAGCTATGGAATAGGTTTTAACTCGGATCATCTGACCGAAAAATGCCTTATCAATTGAGAAACCAGTTGCTCGTCGTTGAAAAGGATCTACGGCAATCCATCGTCCAGTCGATTGTTCAGAAATCGAGCAATCTGCTGGGTGATGAACTGCCGGCGATAAATTGCCTCGACTGTTGTCTCTTTAGTATATCCACATACCAGATGCTCTAACTTGTTTGGGTTTGCGCGGCTTGCAAGTAGTGGGCTTCTGCGTAGTTGTGGTTGTAGGCTCTGGTGTAGTCGTAGTTACAGGCTTTGGAGTGGTTTTCATGGTAGGTTTCGGAGTGGTTGTCGTCGTAGGCTTCGGAGTGGTCGTTGTAGTAGTTGTGGTTGTAATTTGGCACGGTGCTAATGTGTTCGATGGAGTCAAAGACTTTTTCACATTGAATTTAGGATCAGGGAAGGATGAAGGGCGTTGAGATGGGATGAGTTGTGATTTAGGCGTGAGACAACACTCCTGAGGAGGTATGCACTTTCCCTCGGAGCTCTTCACAAATCCATCTCGACACACACATTCACCAGGCCGCTTACATTCAGGAACGCAATTTGGATCTCCGTCTTTTTGAGCGCAAGTTCTCTGGCAATTGACGCCGCATTGTTCGAATATGGCGTTAGCATCTCCGTTGCAAGATTTCTCTGAAAAGTATATTGAATTTTGAACGGTACTAGATAAACTGCTCCAAATACAAATTACAAGGCAAACTATTATTTATTTATTTATTTAATAGTTTTGGACCATTGTGGCATTACAGGAAGAACCTAATGCGCCACAATGGCCTACATTTGAAAAAGATATAAAAACATAATATAAAAACAAGTAAACTGTAAATAAAGGAAAAAAGCAAAAGCAGAAAACATGGTAAAATAAAATTAAAAAAAAAAAAGTAACAAAAGGAAAATAATACATCATTCAGAGAGAAAAAAAAAAATAACAAAAGTGTAAAAATTAAAAATAAAATCCATAAATCCCATTCTTTGTATACACTGAGCAAAATTAAAATAGTATATAAAAATTTACAAAGGAGAAAGAAAAAGTAAAATAAAATAAAACAAAATATAAATAAAAAATAAAATCACAGCGAGGCCCATATGGAAGAGAGTAGATTAAGATTCCACTCATTCATCACATTCAAATTAAGAAAGTAATGATGAGCGCAGGTTACCAGAAAAATATGTTAAGATAATATCCGATAATCTACGCTCCCCAAGGTGGAAAATATCACATTCAGGGACAGCAGCAACGATTTCATTGAGAAGTCGAATAGCTCTTGGAATAGGAGCCATTCGAAAAAGAACTGTGCGAGCAGCAGGTACAACCATCAAATGATGATGTCTACCACGCACATAATTATTAGGGACATAAAGTCCCAACTGTTCCAGCAACAACGGGCATGACGTATTACCACGCAATAGCTGGAGAACAAAACGAATTAACGAGAAGTTTCTCCGAAGTTCAAGGGAATTATACCCAAGCATGCCCAAAAGGAAAGGAGTAGGATAGAGATATGGGTAGTACCCATACTCTTTCTTATAAAGAAAACGAAGAAATGCTTTTTGCACTTTTTCTATAATAAGATATTATAAATCTTTTCGGTACAATATTGAAGGAAAATCATGGAATTCAATGATATTGTTGCGTGGAAGTGAAGAGGGGGCTTCCAGAATTGGAGAGAAAGACGCAGGAGGGTTGTCGAAGGTGTTTATTCGTGTGCTCTCGTCGGCGCTCCAGGTCAGAATGGTTTCCAGGCTGAGAGTGCCTCATATTTATACCCGTTGGGTACAACACACATACATACATACACATGTAAACTATTGGTCGATGAGTGGGGCGATCCCATTGGCCGTTACATACGGCTTCATCATTCGGCGAGGACATTTTGGCGCGAACGAGAGATCAGGTGATTAGCGCTCGTAAGCCATCGGTCCACGAGCGCCACCCACCTTATCTCTACGTTACAATATTTTGTACTATTTTTGGTTAGGTTGTCTTTGGATCGTCACAAAATACAGCTAGTTGCTTACACTGTTTCATTTGATCACATTTAAAACGTAGGTTAGTTTCATTAGGCAAAATTATATAGAGTTCCCTAGTACATATTTGAAATTTTCAACCTTCATAGGTTTTATATAAAATTTTGAAAGAATTTACTATGTATATAACATTTTAATAAACATTTAAATTATCTACATATATGTTGCAGTGAAATTGTGAGTAGTGAGAACTGATGTTACAATAGACTTACAAATTAACTTCTCAGTGTCAGTGAATTTTGTAATTCGAACGCTAATGCACCGTGCAATAGTGCATGTCATACTACCAACCCACCATACATTCGAACACTAACTAGCCAGCTGGGTTTGGTGATCATTGGTCACAAAGCGCTCCCCCAAAAGTCACTAAAATCTCTATAACGGAACATCTGGCAGCCGAAAAGTCTATCATACTAACGATAACTATCACGAAAGGTCGAGTGCCAAATATTCCGCATTCGCGGTTTTCATAGCAAAAATTGTCTTTGTGACCATCGCAATGTGACTAATAATCCAATTACCAGCCAGCTGATATGATAGAGTGTGATTTTTCTAGAAAGTCATTTACTTTATGAAATACATCATTATTTCGAGGATAATACTTGTGATTCCTTCAGTTTGGGGTGAATGTAAAAGCATCATTCAGGCGTTGTAATCTGAAACTTTTTCATAGTAACTAATATTAATTCATTATTGGATGGTAAAGCCAGAGAAATTTAATATTAATAGAAGTGGCTTTAGGTGTTCTTTTGTTGTCAAGTAACATTCTGTCCACGGACAGATCTAAATAATTTTAGGACTATTTTAATAGCAACAATATTTTACAATCCATGCATTTCCATTCATAATTACGAGTGCAAACAAACAAAACCATACCATTTGTTAACATATGCATAATTATAGGTATAATGTAATATTAATAGAAGTGGATTTAGGTGTTATATTGTTGTCAAATGACGGTTGTCCACAGACAATCCTAAATAATTTTAGCATCAGTCGTATTTGACGCTTGGTGGTCGACGTATATCAGATAAAAACTTCTCTGTTTGTTTATATTACTCGCAAGATGGGCAAGCATCGGTAAAAATTGCACAATACATTCAAAAACACACAATAAACAACATGGGATACATTTTTATAAGTAAATTGATCCGATTGTATTCTGTGCGATGTAGCGTATTTATAGAGACGTACTGCGTAAAATTGACAACAATTATTTATTCGAAAGGGCTCCTCTATTCTTATCACATCTCTCTGGGTAAAGCAATCTATAAAATAATTTTAAGCTGGTATTTCACTATCATACAACTGTCAAAAACTATAATTTCACCAATAGAGGTCAGTGAATATAATAATTTCCGTAATGTAAATATAACAATACCCAGTGAAAATGTAATTGAATATGATTTCACTGAAACGTCAGTGTGATTATAATTTTACTGCTGCTATAATTTCACTGTAACATATATACACATAAAATAAATAAATTACATCTTAAGAGAAAATCTTAAGTATGATTTTTTATAAAAATTTTGGTGGTTCATAATTGAAATTTTTAGTAAAAATTAAAATCTGATAATAATAACCCAAAAAATTGATTTTTCACAGCTTAACACATTCAGCCCGGCGCATGATTTCATACATTTGCCCGTGTGGCGGCACTGTCACGCGTATCGGCACCCAATTACGCGTGACGGCATTAAATCACTTTATATTATGAGCTGTCCCTAAATCTTTAGAGCTTTATAGGAATTTTAGTGTTGGGGTGCTCAATGAAGTGGAATCGTAAAATTATAGTCTGCTATAGCACTAGCCGCGTGGCCACCGGTGGTACACGCCGGGTTGAACGTGTTAAATGACATCTTCATTTTATAAAATTACAAAACTTCATTCTTTAGAACTACTCATTGAATGTAAACGGACATTATACTGGTCTCAATCAGTATTGTAATACTCACGAGGGCATTTGTTTAATCTTATGCAATTGTTCCTATGATCTCTTGCATATCCAATGTTGCAATAACATCCATCTTTACCCGATTCCGAGATGTCGCACTTCTCTTCCAAAGAATAGCAGTTCAGGTCTACCGACCGGCTCAAGTAGCTTTCGTTAGCTCCTTCACACTTTTCTGCCAAAATGTTACATTATATTACAATAAACATCAGCCATTTACGACGTCAACTAACCAAATAAAGTTGCGAATACTAACGACAACTAGAAGCCGGCACACATTTATCATCGCTGGTCACATAGCCTGGTTTGCATATGCAAGTTTCGATACCGTTGCATACGGCGGGGCAAAATCTAGGCTCTTCATTGATGCTGGCGCAAGTTCTGTAACTGCACGGCGTTGCACATGTTGTGGATATTGCGTTATTGTCCCCCTTGCACGATTCTGAAATGTAAATGTGTCAGTTGATGCTTATCGAAATTTGATTCTCGCTCGTTATTGGTAGCTTACGTCCACAGTAGCCGCTCGGTATACAGACTCCAGAGGAGTCTCTCATGTAGCCGTTGATGCACACGCATCCTGCTTTGAAGAGTGGGAAGCAGTTTGACGATTTTTTAGGATTATCGCAAGTATTTTGGCAGTTGTGGTTTCCACTTTGAGAGTAGGCTTCTCCTTCCGGACATTTTTGAGCTACAAAAAAATGTGAATTTGTTTTATTTTAACTACATTTGAGTAACTATTATATATGTATTGTAAATCATTCGGATTCATGCGTTTTTGTTTGTGCATAGTTTAACTCGGTCTCCGTCACGGGCCCGAATGTGAAACGTCCGAAAACGCAAATATCGGAAGGCAAAGATCGAAAATCGAAAGGTCAAAAAAAATGGTGCATGGTAAACGGTACATACTCAATTTGTGCGAGCAGGATACAACAGGAACAAGAGGAACAGGCTTTTCCTTCCGTATTAATGTGCTCGCGCAGAATACGGGAGGAAAAGCCTGTTCCTCTTGTTCCTGTTGTATCCTGCTCGCGAAAATTAAGTGAGTATGTACCGTTTACCATGCACCCTTTTTTTTGACCTTTCGACTTAAGATCTTTCGATTTACGATCTTTGCCTTCCGATATTTGCGTTTTCGGGCCCGTGAGCTAGACCCATATTTATTACATAGATAAAGAATCAAATTCATGTGAGTGTCCATATTGACCATATTTGAGTATATTATTTTAACAATGTGATTGAAAGCAAACTTGTGGAATGTTATAACAATGTTGTATAAACATTTTTACTGATTTGTTTTGAATTCATTTTATTTATTTGTATTCTGCGCGCTTGTAATTTGTATTATCACCGTTTTATTTGTATTCTGCGCGCGCACATTAATACGGGAGGAAAAGCCTGTTCCTCTTGTTCCTGTTGTATCCTGCTCGCGCAAATTAAGTGATTATGTACCGTTTACCAAGCACCCTTTTTTTTATCTTTCGACATAAGATCTTTCCATTTTCGATATTTGCCTTCTGATATTTGCGTTTTCGGGCGTTTCACATTCGGGCCCGTGACGGAGACCGAATAAATATATATATATATATATATATATATATATATATATATATATATATATATATATATATATATATATATATATACATATATAGAAATAAATAAAGAATTTTTCATTCAGAAATCTAATGAAATTTGACGTTATCTTTATCACAATCATATTTTAATTTGATAAACATGGAAAATTTCACTTACAGCAATCCTTAGGATTGACACAATAGCCGGCACTGTTCCTAACGAGGCCCTCGACACACTTGCAAGCACCGTTTTCACTAGACTGTGGCGTGCAAGTCCAGTTCTTATCGTTTATATTCTCACACGTCCTCTGGCAAGAGTCTCCGAAGGGGTCAAAAATCTTATCATTGTCATCACCGCAGGGTGAATCTAAAATGAGATTAAAAATGTTGAATAACTGGAGAAAGTAATGCTCGTATGGCATCTTTCCATTTAGTACACATACCGCATTTGTCTTTGGGTACGCAAGTTCCTTTGGAGTTTCTCAAATATCCGTCAGCACAGGCGCATCCCGATTGGCACTTGCATTTTGCATCCACCTCCCGGACCGAGCAAGACTTTTGACAGTTGGCACACGGCGATCTGACCTCATTTTCGGGACAACGGGCTGCATCTGATAAATTCACAACCATGGATATAGAATAACATTATTATATTATACTAGTGAATAGCCCGATGAAATATCATCGCATGGGTATAAAATTATTATATACCCGTATAAAACTAAAAAAAACTCCGGAACCGGAACCGTTATTTTCGTACACTCTCATAGATAGTTTTCAATTCTTTATTTGTAATAATTTTCAATTCTTAAAGTTAACGTTAACAAAATGTAATATTTTCCGATTATACACAAACGGTCATTGACCTCGTAACGTTGAATATTATTATTACACATAACAAATTACGTGCATATACAGATGATGTGTATTTACAACACGTATTCTGGGCGAGGATATGGCGTTCGACGCGAGCTCATGAGGACATTGCGTTTGGATCGGAGGGTCCGAGGTTCGATTCCCGGCGCCCGCGGTGAATGAAATCAATTTTTTTCTCGAATATCGTCAAAATATAAATAATTTAAATTATAATTATAATTTAATTGAAAATAAATACATAAAAAATGGTTCAAAACCTCGCTAAATGAAATTATTAAAATTACGTATTTTTATATGGCGAGAATGAATATTTCAATTAATGTTTAAAAAAAAAGGCGAAATGAAAAATTGGATTTGGCGTGATGTCCGAGACTATTAGCTCAATTTAGACCCATATTCAGGCTATTTGGGGTGATCGGTTCGAGTCGCGACAAAGTCGTCTCGTCGAAAAATGAATTAATCGATTTTTATCGATTCGCTCATTATGTTCGGCGAGAGTTAGGACACACACAAACACACACACACACACACCCACACACATACACACACCCACACACACACACACCCACACACACACAGATTACCGTCTTTATATATATGATATCTATGTTTACAACGTATCGATGTGATATTTATTTATATAGCAAACTGCTAATGCATATAACACAAAATAACAACTAAAATAATAAATCAATCTTCCACAAAGGTATCCATTAACACCCTTCACGAAAGCATCAATGTTATTAGCACTTCTAATGCTTTCAGGAAGGATATTATACATTTGAACACCTCTGTGAAAAACAACTCCTGCAGTTTTAGCTTTCTTAACTCTACCTATAATTAATTTATTCCTATTTCTCGTTTTATAATTATGTAAATCTCTATTCCTAACTATATGATTATTAAAATATTTGGGTAATAGATTCTTATCTAGCTTATATATAAATTTTAAAGTGCTTAATTTAAGACTATTTCTAATGTCCAACCATTTCAATTCATCTAACATACTGCTTACATTCTTACGTTTCCTCACATTCAAAATTGCACGCATTGCTCTATTCTGCACTTTCTGCAGTTTATCAATACACAAACCACTAAATAGATTGAGCACTGTAGCGCAGTATACAGTATGAGGCCGTAAAATACTGTTGCGTGGACGGTGAAGAGGGGGCTTCCAGAATCGGAGAGAAAGACGCAGGAATTTTGTAGTAGCGGTTTATTGGTCTGCTCTCTTGGGCGCTTCAGGTCGGAATGGTTTCCAAACCGAGAGCGCCCCATATTTATTCCCGTTGGGCACAACACACATACATACATATGTACACATGTAAACTATTGGTCGATGAGTGGGGCGATCCCATTGGCCGTTACATACGGCTTATTCATTCGGCGAGGACATTTTAGCGCGAACGAGAGATCAGGTGATTAGCGCTCGTAAGCCATCGGTCCACGAGCGCCACCCACCTAATCTCTACATTACAATACAATTATATATCAATATTTTACTTTTTATACTTAAATAAATTAAAAAATTAATTTCTTAACCTACAAAGTACACCTACTTTTTTTGCCATTTTTTTGATAATATAATCTGCGTGCACCTTAAAACTTAATTTACAATCCAAATAAATGCCTTAACACCATAGATGTATAATACATAGATCCGCTCTCACGCTTTATTCTGGTCTCCCTTTTGGCGCATGCACACTTTCTCTTAGTAAGTAGTTAGCTTCTAAGTAGGAAAGATCGATTGCGGAGATCTTATCGATATATATGCGGAGATGTTGTCGTCACTAACTGAGGGGTGCGGGGAGTTTAACTAGCGGGGAAGTGAAAAAAACGCCGACCGCTGCGTCGTAGGGAAAAAAACCTTTTTTTTTCCAACTTCCCCGCTAGTTAAACCCCCCGCACCCCTCAGTTAGTGGCGACAAGATCTCCGACCAAAAATGTATTGTAAGGCGCATCTAGGTTATTCTATATCAATGCTAAAAACTTAATATTATCTACTACTTCTACCACTCTCCCATCCATAATCACATCACTCACAACGCTTTTATTATTCATCCACATCATCTTAGTCTTACTTAAGTTCACTTTCAGTTTATTCTCACATAACCAATCACTTAAATACTGTAATTCCCTACATAAAATATCACTCATAACTTGCACATCATCACCTACAATACAAACTAACGTATCATCCGCAAACATATGAATTGTACATACATATATCAAATACTTTCACCGAATCATATGTTGTTGGTATTACTTTTAAATTTCTTCAGGGCTCTTTGTTGAAGACTGCACTCTTCCGGTGCTACGCATTGTCCTTGAGCATTTTTGACGAAGCCTTCTCGGCACACACAGCCTCCATCTCTTCTGCAACCGGGAATACAGTCCGGGTCTCCGTTGAGCTTCTCGCATGTTTTTGGACAGTGAGCGTTGCACTGGTCATATATGGCACGGTTATCACCATCACAAGACTTTTCTAAAAGTACAAGAGTTCAGCGGATTTACTTGGAATACGTTGTAACATAAACATATTTATTTATTTATTGAAAAATCAACAGACAACAGATGTAGAAATGCATAAAAATAAAGATATAAATGAACAAAATAGCCTTTGAGCCCAATTAGAGATTTTTAAAAATTACATAATATAATATAGGGGTTTGGTGCAAACGATCGAAAAGCGCCAGACATACTGAACCACAGATTAACTGGATGGCTGCTTTAAACCCAATTCTCGACTTCACGAATGAAAAATCGCACATCAGATGACGAGTAACCTTTCGATGTGCACAGATGCAATTATTAAAATTGAGTTGGATCTTTCTGGCGAGTTTAATAAGGGAAAATTCGGAACTAAAGTATCAGAAGCACAGAACGTATACAGGGTAGGTATTTATGTCGGGACTTCGGGTAGATTTCGCTTAGTGTAAGTGCGAACAGTGCGCACTCATAAGGTACACGTGTCGTTAATCTGTGGTTCAGTCGGTCTGGCGCTTTTCGATCGTTTGCACCGCATCGATAATATACACAAAGATAAACAAATGAAAAAGAAAATAATAAAAAATTAGGAATTGTGGTAAATAAAAAATGTGTATGTGACTATAAAGGACATATCATCATCATCATCATTACATTTCTATCACTATCAGGCATGCAATAACTATTGAACATTAGTTTGGTCTTATCTACGTTCATTTTTAATCCTACTTGTCTACTTTCCCTGTCCAGCTGTGTTAGTCTGTTAAGCAGGTCAGCTAAATCACGAGCTATTAAAACTATATTGTCTGCGAACCGAAGGTGACTCAAGAAGCGACCGTTGATGCTTACTCCGGCTGTGTCCGATTCCAAGTTCCTGAAAACTCCCTCAAACCCCGCATTGAATAACTTGGGCGAGATTGTACCTCCTTGTCTTACTCCTTTTCCTATGCTAAATCTTTCTGTACCTGAAAATTTAATATTTAACCGAAGCTGTGGCATTCTTATATATTGAAGCTAAAAGCTCCACATAGAGCGTTAAGTACTGCATTATGGCTAACTGTATCGAAGGCTTTCTTATAATCGACGAAACCTAGACACAATGGCCGTTGATATTCGTTGGCGCGCTCGATTTGTTCGCCAACTACTTGGAGGTGGTCCATTGTGCTGAAATTTGCCCTAAACCCTGCATGTTCTATAGGTTGGTTCTCGTCGAGGATATTCTTTCTGCGAGGAGCCTTTCTGTAATAACCTTCGTGAAGAGCTTGTAGACCGCTGAAAGTAAACTAATGGGTCGGTAGATATCGCTTTTATCACCTTTAAATGACATATATAGCCAGCAGTTTGGCTTAGTGATAGCGTATATATTTAGCATCACTGAGGTCATAGGTTCGTGTCCTCGCCACTGCTGGTTAGATTTAGGGGTTTTGTGACTCCAAATCGATCGTTTCTCTATCAGAGTTTGCCAATTTTATCTGATAATTGCTGAAACGGTTCCTGAAAATTGGTATTAAAAAATCTAATCCTGTTGTCACAAAAATCTGCCTGTGTATAATTTGTATTAATTATACACAGTAATCTGAAATCCATAGATGTCACTATGATTATTGTTTCTGATTAATTGTTATATTCTATATATTCTGATTGTATATGTATGTATTACTGTATTTCTGATTTCTGATTGTTTATGTATTTCATTAACGTACACCCGTCGCATTGGAGCAAATCTGTAATGGCGAGTGTGTATTGATTTGTGACAATAAAAATAAAATAAAATATATAGATATAAATATAACAAATATACAATACAATGCTATCAGTATTGTAAAAAAAGGGAGAAAGAACAGAATAATTATCTTTAATATCACAGTTTAAGCTTGTATGTATGAAGGTTCCATGAATTTCTAGAACATGATCAAGTAGAACAGTGCATGACTAAAAATAAAGTGATAGAATATTGCATGAAAAATATAATACGTACGAGCACATTCGGTGAGTCGAACACAGACTCCTTTATAGTCTCGAGCATAGCCTATATTGCAGAAGCAACCTTCTTTACCAGACCTTGAAGCTTCACACTTATCCTCCAATTTGGTACAGTTCAGATCGCACGGTCGGTTGAGATAGCTTTCGTTGATTCCCGGACAAGTGGCTAAGCATACATAAGTTACATAAGTCAGACGAATAAATTACAATAATGAAACATTATACAAATGATATTAAATAAAAAAATTACGGCAATTCTTAATCGGTATGCACTTTCCATCTTGCATAACGTATCCCGGCTTACAGATGCAAGCTTCGACTCCGTCACATTCAGAGGTGCAGAAGAACGGCTCGTCGTTGACAGTTGTGCAAGTTCTGCGATTGCATGGGTTTGCACATTTTGTTGTAAATGCATTGCCATCACCGCCGCATTTCACTATATACATCAATTCATACATTAATCTACATATTAAAGTATCTGCGGCGAAAAAGGTCCGCTTTTCAATTAAAATTTCGACAACTGTTAAGATTAATTGAAAAGAAATAGTATCATATTACAGTTTATTTTATTTTATCTATTAAAAAATCACAGATAAACAGTTTTTTAAAGCGGGCCTTATTTGCCGTAAGTACAGGGTTGCCAGACGTTCCTATAAGCGGGACTGTCCCGAGTTCAACAAACAAATCCCGAGTCCCGTATTGCCTCTGAAAATCCCGACTTAATAAAATTTGTATGTGTATAAAAATGTACGAAAATAGAAATGGTAAATTTCAAAAGTAACAAATTTCAATCCATTAAAGTATTGTCCTTAAACCAAACATGAAAATCGAATTTTCTTCAATTGCAGAATTGACAAAATTATTTAATATTATTTACAATGTTAACTTTCTATATGAAGATGTCTGTTTATTAAACAAATTTTTACTGAGGCAAACGAGAAAAAAAAATGAGAAATTCACAATATTTTTTAAAGATCACTCCGATTGCAATAATGTGTTTTAAATTGTAGCCCACGTCCTTTCAATTCTACATTCCATTGCAATTTTCGAAAGAATATTTAGTCTAATGAGTGCAACCTGGAGAAAAGAGAGAAACAGATTATTGTTAGAAACTGCAGAAGTTGAATTAATGCAATTGTAATGACTTGACAAAATTTTCATCAAGCAAAGCTGGCGAACATATTTTGAAACAAGTTAAAAGCTAAGAAAAAAGCTTTTAATAAAGGTTATGGCTATTTGCAGGTACTATATCTGCGAATTATTGGCTATTTGCAGGTACTATGTATATCTGCGACAGGCGCAGAGCCTTCTGTGTATGAGCGTGAACTTATAATCCGAATATAATTCCTTACATTTAATGTATGCTAGACTTGTTTAATCAATCGTTCATTATACATGAGGTAAATAAATTTCGCACGTTATTATAATAGATTTATATAATTTAGCTAGTTTGCAGCTTGTACTTGTATGTACATAGGTATTACACGTTGTATATGATAATAATTTTCTAACAATTAATAATATTAACTAATTTGGATTATATTTTTTACTCCACGTCGTTCGTAAGTTCGAACTAAATTTTAAGAGGTTTAAAAGAAAATTTTAACAGTAAACACGCTGACAGTGACAGTTCACGCGCATGCGCAGAAGGCTTTGCGCCTGTTGCAGAAATAGTACCTGCAAATAGCCAATAATTTACAGATATAGTACCTGCAAATAGCCAATAATTTGCAGATATAGTACCTGCAAATAGCCAGAACCTTTAATAAAACTGTTATGTTTGCATAATTTTTTGCATATAAACCAAAATATAATTCCTGTAATTGTATCCATTATATTTTAATAACTGCGATTTATGTGGATTATTAAGTGACTATTTTCATCTACATATACATACATATGTATACGTAGATGAAAATAGATATACATTATAATTTAATTAAAAATATTTTTTCCTTAATTTCTTCATTGATTCTTCAACTTCTATTTTTTTGATCGTTGGAAATAGTGAATGTCCCGATCTGTGAATTTGGAAATCTGGCAACCCTGCTTAAGTACCTTATACGAAAAAGTTTAAGCGCTAAATCTCTGTGGCACGGCCAAGTATTGTCTCAATGTTCATTGAAGAAGTCACCCCATCTCCCCCCCCCCTTGCATGTGCACAAATACGTGCACCAGGCCACTACTATGTGTATACATATTGTTGAATGAACTTTGTCTTACTGTCGCACAGTCCAGGAAGTGTGCATATTCCATTGGAGTCTCTGATCCAGCCCTCTTCGCAGACGCAGCCTGGTCTGCACTTATCTACACAACTCATTTTCTTGTTTGGTTCAGCGCACGTATCCTGGCATTTGTTCCTTCCACATTGGGAATAGACCTCTTGTTCGGGGCATTCTTTGTCTGCAATCATATGAAAATTACACACAACATTTTTTTAATTTGACTGATGCGATTGCTGAATTCACTTCATCGAAATCCATCATTGATTTGAACCGTTTTTATGGGGAAAATTTATCTGCTGGCAAAAAAAAAGTTTTGTTCTATAGCCGACGCCATTTTACAGCACTATTACCTACTTTTACAAAAAAGTTGGTTGGATCTTTTTGACATAACTACGACTTTGCATTTGTAAGTCAACGGGAATCAGAAAATGAACAAATAAGACACTCGACGAATTCGCTATCTGGATATACTGTATAAAATTTAAGAATGAACCCATAAATATATAATTGAAAAGGCAAATTCTAGAAATTAATTGTAATTGTAAACCACCATAGTCATAAAAAGTACAGATTTATAAACATTATTATTTGACAATGTAAAAAACAGACTTCTCTCATAATATATGTACCTATAAATTTATGTACATATGTACATACTATTGTACCTATAGATAAAATCAAACTGCATAGGAACATACATTTTTTCTTAATTTACTTATGGTTAACTTTAAGTAAAATCATTTAGAAATGACTCATCTCGATAGAAAAAATCAAATATGCGGTGCAAAAACTATCAAATATGTAAGAATTTATTTATTTTTATTTTAAATCAATATTGTGATTACTATTAAGCGCATTGTTGTACATATGTACGTTGTAATAACTATGTAAGTTTTGTATTATGATATCTAATTTTTCAAAATATTATATACTAATGTGAAAAACTGAAACTCAACTAAACTACATAGAATTTAAACGGAATCTTATGTATATTACAGTGAAATTGTTATTGCCAGTGAAATTATAATTTCACTGACTCAAGCAATAAGTACGGATGTAACAATAGAATTACAAGTTCACTTATTAATGTTAGTGAATTTGTAATTCGAACAGTAATGCACCATGCGATAGTGCACGTCGTACTACCAACTTAACTTAACCTAACCTAATCTTAAATAAATAAATAAATTGAATAAAAAAAAAATGATGTTATGAATATCGAGAGAAGCCGAGTGTAAGTAACCCAGATAAATTTTATAATAATAGAAGTGACTTTAGGCGTCATATTGTTGTCAAGTGAGGAATTTCCATGGACCTATTCAAATAATTTCAGCGACAGTTGTGTTTGATACTTGGTGCTCGACGTATGTCCGATAAAAACTTCTCTGTTTGTTTATATTAATCGCAAGATGAGCAAGTGCATCGTTAAAAATTGCATAATGCATTAAAAACACACAATAAACAACATGGGATACATTTTTTATAAGTAAATTGATCATTTAAATAACATATTATTCAATTAACATCGTAGTTTGACAGTTTTTCAATGTATCATGGCGATCGCCCGCATTCTACATAAAATTTCAAGGGTATCTATCACCAGAGAAATAAAATATTATTTTTAAATAGATGTAAAAAACATTTCTCTTGGTGGCGCCGAATACTCAGTTATATTAATAACTAATTACACTGTTCGACACGAAAAATGGTTCAGAGACGAGATATAACATTTCTTATAGATCTATGCCCAGTAAACACGAATCTGGTAATAAAAAGTGTTGATTGGCTCGAGATTCGGAGATATATGTGTTTTTCAAATCGCGCGATTTTTCTATATCTTGGTGTTGTTCAGTCGATTTCTCAAAATCTGTTAATTTCCTGTTCAAAATGAATATTGGAATCTATAGTCGGGTATTTTATCTTTCATTTGTAGTACTTTTCAGTTTTCAAATCTCTCTAAGTAGTCGTCCAGTTCAAATCAAAAGTCAAAATTACGAAATTTCACTTGGGATTCTCCGAATCTCGAACCAATCAACACTTTTTATTACTAGATTCGTGTTCACTGGGCATAGATCTATAAGAAAAGTTATATCTCGTCTCTGAACCAAAAAAAAAAGTCGTCATTTGTCGAACAGTGTTATTTAAGTTTAATTAAGATAAACATCGTTCATTTTATATTGTACATAAACTTGAGAAAAGAAACGGATTGACTTAAAATTGTAAATAAATCTATATCAAAATAAGAAAAACATTTCTGTAGTGAATATGTGATGACCCTGTTTATATTCCGTGCGTTGTAGCGTATATGTATATGTGCAGTTATGGAGATGGCACGCTTGTTATATTGACACAGGCAATTTATTGATCTTAAAGGCACTTCTATTATTATAACATTTCTCTGTAAGTAACCACTGGTAAAACATAATACATACTGCAATCTTCAGGTAATACACAGCGTCCTCCATAATTCCTCACGAGGCCTTCTTTACACATGCATACTCCAACATCAGTTGCATTTGGAGTGCAACTCCATTTTGGATCATTGATATTCTCGCAAGTTCTAGCACAAGAGTCTCCGGCGGGGTTGAAATACTTGTCCAAGTCGCCATTGCATGGTGGATCTGAAGGTAGATCAAACAGCTTTAATTAAGTTTAATTTAATATATTATATACTGTTTTCACCCCACATAAGGCATATCTTTGCATAGTTTTCATATACAGAAAAAAATATAAATATACATACATTGCATTTGTAAACAATAGTTGTGAATATCTTATATTGAATATATGCTTTCGTGAAATAAAATAAATTTTACCGCATTGGGTGGATGGGACGCATACTCCAGCAGAGTTTCTCAGAAGTCCAGCTTCACAAGCACACCCAGGCTTACATACGCAATTGGGATCCACTTCTGTGACTGAACACGACTTGGCACAATTGGCACAATCGCAGTGCATCTCGTGAGTTGGACACATTATATCTGAAATCACAATAGATTCGATGATGTGAAAGCGTCATATTTCCGATGCACTTTAGGGCGAAAACACACACAGCGGGACTTGGTACGTGGTTTTTTTAGATACTTTTAAACGTGCAAAAAAATTGGCATCCCTTGAATACATTCATGGGATGTCCAGTACACAGCGTCCCAAAAAAAAGACCCCCTGGGCGTGTTCGGTAAAATTGTATTCTCGTATTTATCCTTGCTTGACAGTGATCGATAACGGTTTTAAGAAATGTAGGAGAACTTGTTGACGTTCCACATACCACATCCCGCGCTGTGTGTTTTCGCCCTAATTCAATTTTGTAAATGTGTGGACACCACTAGACAGGAAAAATAATACAGTTAATATATGTCATTTCATTTGGGAAGGTCCACCCCCCACTCCACGGAAAAGATGCGCACGCTAGTATTGTGTACTGACTGTTGCTATTGCGCATCTTTTCCGATTAGTGGGGCTGGGCCTTCGTAAATGTAACGACTTGGCAGGGCCTCACCTACCATATGTACAAATGTGTGCAACGCGCAGAGGCGGCCGAAATATAAGGGCGGCCGAAAGAAGAGAGAATCGAAAAAAATATATTCCTTAAAAAATAAGAAACAAAACATCGTACTTTTTAAAATACATTTAGGTTGTCTTGTTGTATACTTATGGATTACTGTTGCAAGCCACAACTTGTAACACCCAAACTATAATTCTAGAGCTAGTATAGAGCTAGGTTTTTAATGTTATATTATCTTTGCGACTGCCAGATGTATTTCTTCAAGGATGTTGTGTATTATTTGTTCATCGAAAGAAGAACGTCCTAGATGTGGAATTGGGGGTTAAAACACTATATTTTAATGAATTAACTTAATCTCTCTTGTCGACTGGTCCTGTTCAGGACTAAACGTTTTGGTTTTCAGTCTGTTTTTCTAGTTAATTTTTATCGTGATTAAAATTTTCAACACTATACCCCGAATTAATATGATTTGGAGGGCTCGGGGCATGATAGTGTCAAATGAATATACCATCTTATGTAAAATGATTAATTTACATATGTAGATGCAAAATTTCATTATAAAGAAATTATAAGAAAATATTCAGGAAAATTTGGACCAAAATGATGGTTGAAACTATCTTGCCCCGAGCCCTTCATTTATACAAATGCTGCTAAAATTGCTGAGACTGGGCTCTGAAATTATATACTTATTATTAAAGGGCGGACCGGAAGCGTGCTTTTTCCAGGAATCAGGGCGTTTTGGGTCTATTTACAAAGCTAGAGTGCAAAAAAAAAGGTTTTTCATAAAATTGAACAAAGCACAGCGAACAATTAACAATGAACGGCACGCTTCCGGTCCTACCTCTACTTATTATATATACAAAATCACTGAGGGACTCACACACCCACAGAATAACGTCTTTATATATACTACATAGTAATTATTTAGCAGCTTACAACGGTTTAAAATAAAACAGGGAGTACCAAATAAATAAGGGAAAATATGTAGACGAACCAAACAAATATGTCTATGTACATGCGTTCAATCTACTATATTTTTTTGCAAATATGGCATACACCGTTATCGATCACTGTCAAGCAATGGTCCGAAGGATAGAATTGGTATACATATATCACCGTCAAGCAAGTATAAACAATACTATATAATTTCAACGAGACCGCTCCAATAAATAGACGGTCCCATATACATATATACCACACGTTACTGCGTATATGACCGCCGTCTAACATTTTTTTTCTGTATATTTAAAACTATCTAAAAAAAATATCCCACGTATAACATCCCGCATCCCGCATCCCGCGCTGTGTATTCCCGCCCTAAGAGTCTTAAAAGTCCAACTAGACTCAATATTGAGGTAAAGTGTTGTCATTTAGTAGTAAATTCATTGATCTTTGTCGATAGACTCGATCTTGGCAACCTTCACTATGTGTAAAAAGCAAAAATGAAGTGGTTTGAAGGAAAATAGTGTGTCGCAGGTGGGATTTTTTTTTCTGATAAAAATATCCATTATGAATTACCATTTGTACGCAGAGTTGACCTGGGCAAAAGGTTGCATTCCTCAGGTGCAATACATTTTCCTTTAGAGTTCAACACGAATCCTTCTCTGCACACGCAGCCTCCTTGACGTCTACATCCTCGGATACAGTTTGGGTCGCCGTCTTTATACTCGCAGGTTTTGGGACAGTGAGCATCGCACTGGTCGAATATGGCATTCGGATCACCGTTACATTCTTTTTCTGGATAAAATTAGAACATTAATATAAACACAACAGTCGAATTATTAAATTTAATTATCTACAATATTTTTTTAAATCATTACGGGCACATTTGTCGAGTCGCACGCACACTCCTCTGTGATCTCGGGCGAAACCCAAGTTGCAAAAGCATCCGAGTGTGCAAGAATCTTTAGAATCGCACTTTTCAGTCAAATTGCCACAGTCGAGGTCACATGGCCGAGACAAATAGCTTTCGTTAGGCCCAGGACAAATTGCTGTAATTATACAATGTACATATTATGTTAATTATGTATTATTTCAGTAACCGGGCTTGCTTGGGAAGCTATCTAATGTTTGTTTTATCAAAATTTGTAAATGTTGGACATCCGATGTAGGATGACACTTAGGTAAAACGCACTGCTGTCCCTTTCACCCCATTTCGACCAATAGCATTTCGCGCGTACAATGTTCTACTCAGGGATGTAGCCGGAACTCTGAATTTACTAATTTTTATCCCCCACACAAATTATTTTTGTTGAATTTTTGTATTAGCTAATTATTTCGTTGAATTATTATAATAACTTTCAAATTGAAACATTCAAATTCATATTTTGTATTATGTACAATAAGCAAAAAAGGCTAAAAAAATGTTTTTTCCAAATATCTTAGGAAATCAAACTGCATCATCAAATTACTTCATTTCTACCGACTGTCTTTTTACTTTATATATGTACGTAGTAACAATAGATGAAGTTTTGTGATCATGCAAAAACTCAGTACATCATTGGTTCTACTGTCGGTATTTGAGGCCAAAATTTTGCCCATAATTTCGATTTATAAAACTAACGGAGCGCGTTCCGGCTTAGAAAAAAAGTGGCGGAACGTCGCTTCAATCCCATTACACCAAAGTATCGTAACTTGTGCACCGCGGTAATATGTGTTCTCCGAACAGCACTTCGGCCTAATGCGTGCGAGTGAGATTGCGTGTGAGGGAGAAAACCGATGTTAGTTAGTGTTTTGTCCCTACGCATATACGGAATAACTAGCGACTGCCAATGAAGTACATATGTACATATGTACGTAGCTGACAAATTCTACGAGTCGTAAACAATGTGTACCGTGAATATCCAAAGGTTACGATGCTCTGCTTTACACCACTGGCTCTACTGTCTGCTATTGGTTGACAGGTGGTGAAAGAGATAGCATGTACGTTTTTCCAAAGTCTCTTCCTACAGCGGACCAAATATAGAACCCCCCCCCCCTTTCTCCCCAAGTAGAAATATTTATTTTTGTGTGAAATTATCATGAAACTTTTCTAAGCTTTATATTATATTTATATATTATATTTTGTATTTATATTATATATTATAATATTTTATCGAAAAACTAAGACCATTGTGACATTACAGGTCACTGTATTAAGTCGCAATATTCAAATAATAAAATACATATGTACATATACAAGGAAAAACAAATGAATAATACTTGTTAAAAAAAGGATATTAACAATAATATACATAAGTACATATAATTTAACAAATGAATGCAAAAATAAATATAAAAATGTAGGACTATTTTAATAGCAACAATATTTTACAATCCATGCATTTCCATTCATAATGATGAGTGCAGACAAATGAAACCATACCATTTGTCAACTTATGCATAATTAGAGGTATAAAAATGCATAATTAAGTTAAAACATTAAAAAATTTTGAACTAACTTATTTCAGCCCCTGTTACTTAGCTCCTGATTAAACATTCTTAATATATTTTTTATATATACATAAAAATTAACAGCCAGAGACATGTAATATTAATAAAAGTGGCTTTAGGTGTTATATTCTTGTCAAGTGACGGTTGTCCACAGACAATCCTAAATAACTTTAGCATCAGTCGTATTTGACGCTTGGTGCTCGACTTACATACATATGTATGTCTGTTAAAAACTTTATATTACTCGCAAGATGGGCAAGTGTATTCAAAAACACACAATAAAGAACATGGGATAGATTTTTATAAGTAAATTGATCATTTAAGTAACATATTATTCAATTAGCATCGTAGTTTGACATTTTTTAAAAGTGTCATGGACTCATGGCGTCAGCTAGCATTCGGCAAACAGATTCAGGGGTGGCACCAGATAAATGTAAAAAATATTTTTAAATGAATGTAAAAACATTTTTATTGGTGGCGCCGAATAATCAATTATATTAATAACCAATTATTTAAGTTTAATTAATATAAACAGCGTTAATTTTATATGATACATATTTTTGTTGAAACTATACATTACACGTTAATTTAAGAGTTCCCAAGGACAGACAAATACATACATATTCCTTAATAAATAAATAAATACATTGTAAATAAATCTTAATCAAAATAAAACACGTATATTTAATTATCAAAAGGAATTCTGTAGTAATATCTGATGACCCTGATTCAATATTGCGTAGTTACGGAAACGGACGCTTGTTATTGAAACAAAAAATGTGTTCGAAAGGGCGATTCTATTATTATAACTAAAGGGCGGATAGGGAGCGTGCTTTTTCCAGGAATCGAGGCGTTTTGGGTCTATTGACAAAGCTAGAGTGCAAAAAAAAAGGTTCGGCGAACCTTTAACAAAGCACGGCGAACAATTTATAATGAACGGCACGCTTTGGGTCGCTCACTAATTATAACATTTCTCTGTTAACAGCACATAAAATGTCATGTACATACATATGTACTTGAAATCATTATTTTAATTAAATATACTGACTCGTCCCCATATTTCTGATAGAGAAAGAATCAAACAGCCCATGTTTTTCTCTGGATCATACATATGTAGATATGTGTTAGAAGTTATATAGAAGATATGTGTTAATAAATACATATATATATATATATATATATATATATATATATATATATATATATATATATATATATATATATATATATATATATATATATATATATATATATATATATATATATATATATAGATTGTAATCGATTAAATATTGTGTATTAGTCGTTTGGTTGCATTTAAACAATTTACTCACGACACTCTGATATCGGTGTGCATTTTCCATCGTGCATAACGTAGCCTGATTTGCAAATGCACTCCTCGATGCCAGTGCATTCAGTCGAGCAGAAGAAAGGTTCGTCATTAAGAGTGGCACAAGTTCTTCGACTGCAATCATTTGCGCATAGTGTTTTTACAGCATTCACATCTCCACCACACGATACTGAATAAGAAGTAAAAATTATTATATTGACATCAAAAGGTGATAGTTTTTCACAGACTTATGCATACTAAAATTTTATTTAAAGTTCATTTGCTTACATACATATTGATTCGTTTGATTGGTACCTTAATTAAATATAAACCAATTCAATTGAATGATTGGAAGTGGCGTAGCGTGAATTCCTGGTGCCCCCCCCGCAAAATATTTTAAGGCGCCCCATATATTCATATTATTGACTTACAGCAAAATAACTTTCCAAATTAATAATTTATACCTTTTTTACATTTAGATATATGTACCTATATATCGAAATGAATTAATAGTTTAATCTGGACGACCAACAAGCAGTGCACAATCTGTTTAAAGTAAATTTTCCTTAAAAACTTCCCACCTGTTAATGGTGACAGCGAAAAATTTATAAATTTTATTGGTTTTAATCATATACACATTGAAAAAATATATACAAGAATAAGTGAATTCTCAGCAAATAGGTTGAAGTGGCACTGACGTTCAAAAGATGGAAAAAGACGGCAGTCTTCTAGCCCTATTGGCATAGATCAATTACACAATGAGGATGAATTCAAAATTTGTATAATAATGTATGTACATACATATAGTACAAATAGGTTGAAAAATAAGAGAAGTTTTTAAAAAAGTTATTTCAAAAAAATTACCGAAAGAAATTAAAAAATCAGTGAAAAAGGCGCGCTTTGTGGCGCCCCCCAGGTCTCGGCGCCCCCCCGCATTGCGGGCGCGATAGCTACGCCACTAATTATTGGTAAAAAATTTGCGTCAATGTAAAAATGATAGTTTGTTTCATACGTGATAATTGATCAATAATAAAACAGAATATCAAAAATGGAGAGTAAGTATGCATATGAAACATTAACTTTTTTTCTATCATTTACAAAGATATCATCTTCTACAGCCGTTCATCATCCACTGCTGGATGAAGGCCACTGTGGAACGTCTCTGTTTTGCGCAACTCTCATCCATCTCACTCCACACACATTTTCCTAATTTCGTCCACTCATCTTCCCTGCGGTCTTCCTTTTACACTTTTGAATTCTCTCGGGTACCATTTCCCTTTTGAATTTACCTTTTACCCTTTTGCATTCTTTCATCCATCTTTCTAGCCACGTAGCCCACCCATTGACATTTAAATCTCTTCATTCTATCCACTATGTATATCCAAAACCAACCGTTCGAATATTAACGGGCACAATGCTAGTTCAAAATAATATAAATTGTCATTTTTGGGATTTATTTGTGTATTTGCTCATATTACTATTGTAACGTATACTAAACAGAGCCGCCGAGTAATTGCGATCGGATTAGACCGGGTAGCGTCCTGAGAGACCGTGTGACCGGGGTAAGTGGTTTTAAGGATTAGCGACAAGCTAAGTGCATGAAACAATGATTGCACTTCTCATACCGTGGGAATACATATCCGAATACGTGACTATACAGTAGGTAAACAGATTAGACGTCCTGAGAGATCTACCCCTTATAAGGCGGTACGTAGGCGATATCATGTCATTCTGGACGGAGCACTGGCAATACGTATATCTCCTGAATCATCAATAAATGCTGTGAAACGACTGTTGGCCTTTTACTTGGATCCTCCACCCACCCCTACGCAACACTATCTATTATTTTTATTTTATATTATTATTTATTTGTTATATTATCTTTTAAGTAATGGCATTGTTTTTATTTTGAAAATTATGTCCAATAGAAATACATTGTAAATGCCAAAATTGATCATTCTATTCACCAGAATAAAACATAATAGTGCTAAAATTGGAAAAAAAATAGATTCTACAAATAAATTGATAAAATAAAAAAATGATGACATCATATCATCATCATCATCATATGTAGTCATTCACCATCTACTATTGGATGAAAGCCTCTCCAACACGCTTCCACTCTTTTCTGTTTTGCGCAATTCTCATCCAGTTCATCCCACACATTTTCCTAATTTTGTATACAAATTTTCCCTGCGGTGTAACTTTTACCCTTTTGCATTATATCTCGGGTATCATTCTAGCTCTACTTTAGTCCACTTCTAGCCACGTGGCCCTCCCATTGCCATTTTAATAATTTCACTCTATCCATTATATCCACAACTTATGTCATACTTCTCACCCACGTACTCCGTTTACTGTCTTTCCTCGTTATGAGAAGCATACAACGTTCCAATACTTCTTTGAGTACATTGAACTTGATGTTCAATGTCCAAGTTTCAAATCCATACGTCATCACTGACAAAACACATTGATCGAAGATCTTTTACTTCAGGCAAAGTGGTATGTTTATATCTTCTACAAAGATATAAACATGGAATGATAAAGTAACTTATAGATATCAATTTCTTCTAATTTTACAACCTCACTTTAAAAATATAGTAACATATACAGATAAAGTACTACACAAAGATCGACCAAACAGTTTTCCTTCTCCCCTGTATAAAATGTTATGTGAATTTATGAAGTTTATAAATTTATGTAACGATATGCGAAAATTCTGTTTCGGTAATTAACAAACCAAATAGAAATCGACATGCTATTTTATATGTAAGTAGCGCTAATTTTTTCGGCGTGGAATTTTTATACAGCACTTGTTTCAACACGTTGAGACAAATTCAATATTTTTTTATTGATATCGTGCAATTAGTCTTAATCAAATTAATATTATTGATCACTAGAACAATTTCTTTGTATATATTATATTTGTTTCTCATACAATAAAAGCATGTCCTGCAAAACACATGGTTAGATCCATACCAGTCGTACAAACAAATGTATGAGACACTCACCTCCACAGTTTTCAACGGGGATACAAATACCATTATCGTCTCGGACATAGGCTAAAACACAAACGCATCCAGATATGCATGTTCCAGTTGAAGCTGAGCAGGTCGTCATCTTTTCAGGTGCTTTACATGTATTTTGAAATTCATTTCTGCCACATCTCGAATAGGCTTCGCCTTCGGGACATTCACGAGCTACGGATGATTTAAACATAGATAGTATAGGATTTAAATATACGACATTTTTATATTTGATCATATTATACTCACCGCAATCTTCTGGTAATACGCAGATCCAACCATAGTTTCTCACCAGACCCTTGGCACATCTGCAGCCACCACCTTCGATGCATTTAGGTGTGCAGTTCCAGCTGGGATCGTTTATGTTATCACATGAACGTTCACATCCCGAGCCACATGGATCGAATACTTGATCCAAATCACCATTGCAAGGGGGCTCGTAATGCGGTGAAGCAATGGCTGTAATGAAAGAATATAGTAACTAAACAAAGACTATAGTTTACTGAAGTGCATATGAAAATGATTGAAAAAAATTGTACACTTTAAGCTATATACATATATTGTTAATCTAATATACAATTTCGAAAGAGACTGTAAGTAAGTTTTGTTTCGTAAAATTCGTGACGTTATCGAAAAAATTGAATTTTCTATTAAGACGAATATATGAATCTAATATATAATTTCCTTTTTCAGTTCCGGATCCGGATTCCTGTTTCAGTTCAGGTTTTGGATTTCTGTTTCAGTTCCTGATTCAAATAGCGTTAGATTTATGATACCATTTTTTATGGTTAAAACTTGTTACTACTGCATGTACAAAGATATATTAATATATTTTGGAATATATATTAATATATCTTCGGAAAATAAATAGAAAACCTTTTAAATAAAAATTTTGTTTAAAGCGTTAATTATTTGATGCACTTTCTCTTGAACCGAAGCAGATTCCATTACCGACAGCTTTTTTTAATGCTGAAACTTGTTTTCACACTTTTGACACCCTGTTTAAGGTATTTCTGATACCAGAAAAGGCGTTATATTTATGATACCATTTTTTATGGGTTAAAACTTGTCACTACTGCATGTAAAAGATCTTGGTTAGGAAAATTTCAGCAAGTTTATCATCCGATTGGATTCTATCAATTATGTTTTAGATATAGATTTTCGAAAGACATAAATACAGTGTATTTAAATAGATTTTTACCTGCTACTGTAACGACCAAAAAGGCTACAATCACCCCGGTGAGTATTTGAGACGTTTTAGATTTCGTCATGTTGCCGTTGTAGCGACGCACATGAAACGAAAGTGGAACAATATCTGAAAAGAATTTTCAGTTGGTGGTTCAGTCGGTATGCATTGACGCAAAAGGTAATTTGTCATCAATTCTGCGATCAAACAATCGATATGATTGATGTTCCGTTTTTGCACAAGAACACCTGTGTTTGATTAATTTTAAAACTTTTTTTATGTCTGTAAAAAAAGCATTTTAAATTTCGAAATTGCTTTTGTTTTGATAATTCTGACGAAATATTCACAAAATCTTCCTAATAAATTTTCATTAACCAAATAGCTGCAAACATGAAAATTTTAAAAATATGTTTTATTTTTAAATATGGGATCGTAAAAATATGTCCATGCACATATGTTTACTACATACATATACCGTCTAATTATTTTATTTTCATTTATCTTATGGTGCGTACGCACCAAGCCAACGAATGGCCCACAGGCCAAGTTTTAAAACCAGTAGCGTACAAAATATCGCAATAAAAATTAAATTAAAAAATTGAAATTAAATATCAAAATTTTAACTATTATTATGATATTAAAATTAAATTCAAATATCAAAATAAAATTATAATCATTATATTAAAATAAAAATAAAATATTGAAAGTTAAAACAGAACATGCATACACAATTTAAATAAATTTTCGAGATTGAGCTAAAATTATCATTGAGCTCATCAACAATCACATACAGGTAGTGGATATCGTGACGACTTTTAAGAATTAATAACAAGATTTTTTTTCGCTCGTAAACAGAGAAATTGCAATATTTCTCTGGTTGTAAATGCGTATCGTCATAATTCAAAACATCAACGATGATCTCATTTTAGCTCAATCTCGCTCTTTAGCTTTACTTTGATATTTAATTTCAATTTTTTAATTTAATTTTTATTTCGATATTTTGTCCGCTACTGGTTATAAAAGTTGGCCTGTGGGCCGTTCGTTGGCTTGGTGCGTACGCACCATTATAGAATTTCAAACCCATTTAATTTATTCATATTGTATTAACTATGCGGAAAATTTTGATGTTATTATTATATTACTAGTGTTGTGCCCGTTGATTTCCACGGGTGCCTTTGGGAAGAAATTAATACACGAATTAAAATAAAGTTATATGTGATGTATAAATATAGTGTAAGGTAATTTGTAAATCGCTCCCCGTTCGCCCGCGTCAAAATAATGGATGAGTGTGTGTGTGTGTGTCTTCGTGGATGTACGCTTCCGCGAAGCACATCCAACGCTGACGCCACCCGTTCCAACTTGCTCAATATCAGGAAAATTTGTCCACCCCCCCCCCCTCCATACTTCCCCGCGTCTTCTCGTCACGATCGGTCGTCACGCCACATCCCTATGCATAACGTATACTCCTAGTATTTTAAAATTTGTTTTTTTAAATCTCCATACTTGTCGATGCATCCGCCACATACATACACACTTACATCGCGTCCTTTTTTATATACATATATAATATATGGTTCGGTGATTATTCCGCACAAAATGATATCGCGCACGTCACTAAAATCTCGATCGGGGAATATCGGGCGCCCGAAAATTCCATCTATCGAGATTTACCCACGTGATATATCATACTAACGAGAACTCGAGTGCCAGATAATCCGTAATCGTCTATTATGCAAATCTACAGTCAATCAAATTTGGTACATTCTCACAGTGCTCTGGCATTCATCGTATATGGTTTTTAGAATACAAAATGTTCTAATTTTTACTTTTTTCTTCCAACTTACATTCACTTGAGTAATAACGAGCGATTCGATGAGCTCGTTATATACTACATATTTCAATTTAATTTTGAATATTATTGTAGTCATCCATGAAGATTTAAATATGTACATACATATTTAAAAGCTAATTTTGATCTCAATATAAAATATGTATATACATTTACATATATAAATATTAATTTACATCGTTAAATGGTGAATTTAGTACGCATTAATAAAAATAATCATTTTACGTGATTAGAAAAATAATAAGACGTTTTTTACAAATGTTTTTTACAAGTGTTTGTATTCACCAACTGTATGTATAAAATGTTTGAACAACAACGGATGTACATATTTACGAAATCGATATTTAAATATTTTATTTTTTGTAACTTCCAGATAGAATATTGACACATTCTAATTGTAATACTTTATTTTTGATATAATTTTTTTTTAAACCATAAATTTTATTTAATTTCATACTCGGGTACATACACATGTACAATGTATGAACTTACAGTAGAACCTCGATTATCCGGATTTTGCTGCTTTGAAATGCATACTATAAAATTTCAAAAATAGGACAGAGAAATGAGTTTAGTTGTCTTCAAAATTCGATACTAGAAAGGACGTTCGTTTCTTGAAAATCTGATCGCAATTTAAATATTTATTTTTAATATTACCAATATGTACACGGTTGCAATCGGTCGATGTGCGTTATCGCCTTATCGCGTTCGATATAACATTTATAAATTTTATAAATATATAATAATTATTATAATAAAATTTAAAGTTGCAATAATATAATATAATAAGTGAATATACAACAACAAAATCAAACTGTTGCCGCGCTGTCACCGGCGCGGCGCAGTTTTGCACCCGTTCTGAAAAATGAACACAGATAATCCAGTGCCACTGGCGCAGCAGTACGATCCGTATGATCAACTTACACATATATGCCAACAATATGAAATCAGATGCAAACAATATGAGATAACTATAACCGATTTAAAGAAAAGAATTGAAACAATGGAAAAAAAATCCAGGCCTTCTACATCTATTCTAAATAGGAGCAAAAGTCTTGACAATATGAATAAAGACTACTACACGGATGAAGAAGAACTTGAAAATGAACTTAGCCAAAATGCAGAGAAAAGAAGTAAAAAAAGAAAAATAGATAAAGTATTATCTTCCCCGCAAAATAACCTGAAAGAAACACAAAAACAGCAAACCAATAAACCTAACAAACAACCACTTCCACCACCTATTTATGTGAGCAATGTTATTGACTTCAATAAGTTTAGAGCTCATCTATTATCAACAACAGAAACACCACCCATTCAATGCCAATTTAAATTAATTTCAAATAATAGTATCAAAATCACTACACAAACCGAAGAAGATTATCGCAAAATCAAAAAAACACTAAATGATTTAAAACAACGTGAATGTAAAGACAACGAAAACCCCCTTCACAATCTAGAGTACCACACCTATCAACTCAAGAATGAAAGGTGCTATAGAGTGGTTGTTAGAGGTTTACCGCCATCAACAGACGTTAATGAAATAAAAGATTCTTTCAAAGATAAAGGATATGAAGTGGCCAATGTGGCAAATATTATGAAGAAATTTACAACCGATGGTGAAAGACAAATAAAACATTTCCCACTATTTTTTGTAGACCTGGTGCCAAAAGAAAACTGCAAAGAAGTATATGGTATTAAAGAACTTCTACATTGCAGAGTAACAATTGAACCACCAATGAAAGTAAAAGACATCCCTCAGTGTACAAACTGTCAACAACTTGGGCATACAAAAAAATTTTGCAATCGACAACCTAAATGCGTCAAATGTGCCGCAGACCATCACACAACAAAATGCAACAAGCAGAAAAATGTTCCCCCAACTTGTGCCCTGTGTGGCCAGCAAGGACATCCAGCTAGCTACAGGGGGTGTGAGGTCTATAAAAAAAAGATAAAAGCATCACAACCCAAAAAGGTAACAGTAACACAACGCGTACAACAAAATCAAATTGAAGTTGTTGATAAACAAACAACTGTGGACAAAACATATAGTGAAGCAGCTAAGTCCCAAGCAGACAAAAGCAAACAAGATATCGGGCAGGAAAATAAATCAACTGAACCTACCATCGGTGGCATGATGCAGTTGCTATGTGACTTTCAAACTGAAATAAAACACCAACTCAACTGGCTCATAACCAGAGTGGAAAAAATTGAAAATCAGTGCAAATCACCAAGTAAACATAATAAAAATGACAGATAATTCCCTACGCATATTAACATGGAATGCAAACGGACTCAATCAGAGAGTCCATGAACTTGAAGTGTTTCTAAAGACAAACAACATCGATCTAGCACTAATATCAGAAACACACTTTTCACAAAGAAGTTACATAAAGATAAACGGATACTCGGCTTATTGGACAACACAAAAAAAAAATATATATATTACCAATATTGAAAAGAAAACGTGTTGTATTATCATTAAAAGACAAATTAGATATAATCAATGTTTTAAATGTCTTAGAACTTTTTTTGTCAAATAAAGAAGTCTAAGGGTGTATTATCTGGTCCATTATTGTATGAAAAGTATCCGCGATTTGGCAGCTTCAAAAAGAATAACTAACTTTAAGCAAAAATCCATAATTGAATTTCTTATTAAAGATTAATTTAAAATTGATCTTCATGTTATTATGTACTAGTGGTTTTGCCCGGCTTCGCTCGGTATTTGTAATATAAACCGCTTAAACATGGCTAATCTAATAGTAAACATTTTAATAAATTTATTTGAATAGTTTTATTTTATTTAAATTTATTTGAATGTATTCATTTGTATTTTTTAATAAATTTAACGTCACGGATTCTAACACCCAAACCTTACATAATTACACACATTAAACCTTACAAAGACTCTTTCGAAATTATATATTGAATGTAAATGTAGACAAACAAAAATTGTTCATACTGAATGTACACGTTTTTCCCTTTCAATTGTGATTTTTACGATTATCCGAATTTTTCATTATCTGGAGACTACCTTCATCTCCAATTAGTCCGGATATTCGAGGTTCTACTGTATATGTACATATGTCAGAGAAATGTTATAATAATAGAAGTGCCTTTAGGCGTTACATTGTTGTCAAGTGACGATTGTCCACAGACATTCCTAAATAATTTTGGCATCAGTCGTATTTGATGCTTGGTGCTCGACGTACATATGTCCGATAAAATCTTTTCTAGGCAAGGGCAAAGGGCAAGTGCATCGTTAAAAATTGAACAATGCATTCAAAAACACACAATAAACAACATGGGATACATTTTTATAAATAAATTGATTATTTAAGTAACATATTATTCAATTAAAATCGTAGTTTGACAGTTTTAAAAGTGTCATGGCGATCGCCCGCATTCTACATAACATTTCAGGGGTGGCACCAGAGAAATGTAAAAATTATTTTTAAATAAATGTAAAAACATTTCTCTTGGTGGCGCCGAATACTCAGTTATAACTATAAATTATAATTATAAATATAAATATACTCGATTTTAATTATAATTATTATTATATTAATAACCAATTATTTAAGTTTAATTAATATAAACATCGCTCATTTTATATTATACATATTTTTGTTGAAACTATACATTACAAGTGAATTTTAGAGTTCCCAAGGACAGACAAATACAAAAAAGTGGATAAAAATAATCCACCAACTGAGAAAAGAAACGGATTGGCCACCAACGCCCAACACCACAATATACTCAAATTGTAAATAAATCTATATCAAAATAAAACTGTAATTTCTGAAGTGAATATGTGATGACCCTAATTGTATTCCGTGCGTTTTAGCGTAGTTATGGAGTCGTATCGCGTAATATTGATACAATTTATTTATTCGTAAGGGCACTTCTATTACACTGTTCGACAAATGACAACTTTTTTTTGGTTCAAAGACGAGATTTGACTTTTCTTATAGATATATGCCCAGTAAACACGAATCTGGTAATAAAAAATGTTGATTGGCTCGAGATTCGGAGATATGTGTGTTTTTTAAATCGCGCGATTTTTCTATATCTTGGTGTTGTTCGGTCGACGTCTCAAAATCTGTCAATTTCCTGTTCAAAATTAATTTTCGTGTCGAACAGTGTTATTATAACTACATAGATGTAGGACCGGAAGCGTGCTTTTTCCAGGAAACACGGAAAACTACAAAGCTAGAGAGCATAAAAAAAGTTTCATCATAAAAATGAATAAAGCACGGCGCAAAGTTGGTCCGCTCTTTAATTATAACATTTCTCTGGTATATATAATTCAATTATATCAACAATAATTTCTGTAATAATGCATTGATATAATACATCTTTCATCTTTATTATGTTTCACATATTACATTTTAAAAGGTTCACTACATCTTTCAATGCTTGTAATAACTTGAATATTACATGATAATTTTATCCTAAACATAATTGCAACACTCGGTCTCAGAGACACAAGTTGCATTCGTAGCGGAGATCTTCAAAAACCCAGATTTGCATTGACAACCGAATGGTATCCAAGATCTGTCTTCACATAATTCAAACTTGGGACAGGTACAAGTACCTCCCGGACAAGTGTTGGGTCCGGAAATCAACTCTGCATTAGAATCTTCACAACCTACAAAGAAACACCAGCGTAAATAACAAAGCAATAATATAAAATCGATCTGTACAATAAATACAACTGACAATTTTGTGGCATAACACAAGAGCCACTCTTGTTCCTTAAAAATCCTGGTATGCATCTACATCCTCGACTGCACACTTCTCCTGCATATGATGTTTGTCCAATCAAGAACATTTCACAAGTGTTTTCCTGTGGAGCATACGTCTGTTTGTTATATTCTTCATTCGAACCGCATTTTTGATATCTTGCTGGATCGCTCTTTTGACCGATTACAGGAAGAGCTGAAATAAGACATTCTTAACAATCGGTTCACTCGAAACAAATGGTGGTTTAATCTGAGAATCTATTACATGATCTTTGTTTGTAGTCGCACATTTGAGGAACAACACATTTGCCTTGAGAATTTTTAACAAATCCTCTCTTGCATAAACATTTTCCCTTGAACGTGCATTTGTCTGTATCACAGGAATCGGGACCGTTTCTATTTTCGCATGTTTTCTCGCAATTCAAATTACACTGGTCAAAGTATGCGTTTGGATCGCCATTGCAAGACCGTTCTGGAAACAATATTTAGTTACATAATACATAAAGCATATTTAAGTTAGTAAGTTTTGTTCCTGTTTTCATATTATATCTGCTTATTTCAGTTTTTCAATCAAAATATCAATCCCTCTCCAAAACCAAAAATCAAGATGCCAATATGAAAAAAAAAATAGTAGTAAAGAAAATCCCAAGGCACTAACAATTGAAAAACATTTAACTGGAGTGATTTTAGAAAAATTATCATTTTTATATTTAATCCAACCGATATAAAGCAATCTTCAAAGAGGAGCAATTATACAACATTAGAGATGTAAGGAAATATTACATATATGTACGTATGTATATGAGCCGTTTATTTGAAAGTCGCGTAGGTCTACTTTTTTTCATTTTGAGAAATATTTCGCAAAATATTAAATATAATGTTTTGCGTTTTACAATATTTAAAAATACTGGTAGTATTCTGCATTTCTAAGATTTTGGACATATCGTATTAAAATAAGTGAATTTGTGGATTAAGTCAAATAGCGATGGGAAAATTGGACTGAAAATTGGACACTACCACTTTCAAATATACAGACTCATACATATATCTTTGATATTATATTTTAATTAAAATAAATAAGTCAATATTTGTGACCAAATATTGCTAGTTTATAATGCAAAATTGTAATTTGTTTCCTTTTAATACATATATAATAGAAAAATTATAGTTGTAGATGTCAAAAAAATCAAAATTTTAGTAGCTTTTTAACTAGTTTAAAACAAATTGGTGTTTTCAAAATTTAACATTTTTGATTTACACACATATATATTACTAGCTGTATTACCCGGCTTCGCTCAGTGTTTATAATATAAACCGCTTAAACATGACTAAGCTAATTTAATTAAAAAAAAAAAAAAATTTAAAAATTTAAAAAAAAAATAAAAAAAAAATTTAAAAAAAATAAAAATAAAATAAAAAAAAAAATAAAAAAAAAATCAAAAAAAAATTTTAAAAAATCAAAAAAAAAAACAATTTTTTTTTTTGCCTTCTAGGGCTTCGCCCTCGGCACCCCCCTGAGCCTTTGCCTTCTAGGGCTTCGCCCCTCCACGCCCCATGAGCAATTGCCGTTTAGGGCTTCGCCCCCATGATGAGTTGCCTTTTAGGGCTTCGCCCCTCCGCGCCCCCATGATTCAAAGCCGTCTAGGGCTTCGCCCCCCTTAGTTAATGCCTTTTAGGGCTTCGCCCCCCGCGCCCCCAAGATTAATTGCCGTTTCGGGCTTCGCCCCCCTTAGTTAATGCCTTTTAGGGCTTCGCCCCCCGCGCCCCCAAGATTAATTGCCGTTTCGGGCTTCGCCCCCCTTAGTTAATGCCTTTTAGGGCTTCGCCCCTCCGCACCCCCATGATTAAATGCCGTCTAGGGCTTCGCCCCCCCTAGTTAATGCCTTTTAGGGCTTCGCCCCCCGCGCCCCCAAGATTAATTGCCGTTTAGGGCTTCGCCCCCCTTAGTTAATGCCTTTTAGGGCTTCGCCCCTCCGCGTCCCCATGATTAAATGCCGTCTAAGGCTTCGCCCCCATGATCAGTTGCCTTTTAGGGCTTCGCCCCTCCGCGCCCCCATGATTAATTGCCGTCTAGGGCTTCGCCCCCCTTAGTTAATGCCTATTAGGGCTTGCGCCCCATGAGGCTGGGCCCCCCGGGCCCCCTTCGGGGCCCCACGGGGCTGCGCCCCTTGTGGCGCCCCCTTTTGAGCCCCATGGGGCTGCGCCCCATGAGGCTGGGCCCCCCGGGCCCCCATTCGGGGCCCCACGGGGCTGCGCCCCTTGTGGCGCCCCATGGGGCTGCGCCCCATGAGGCTGGGCCCCCCGGGCCCCCTTCGGGGCCCCACGGGGCCCCACGGGGCTGCGCCCCTTGTGGCGCCCCCTTTTGAGCCCCATGAGGCTGGGCGCCCCCTTTTGAGCCCCATGGGGCTGCGCCCCATGAGGCTGGGCCCCCCGGGCCCCCTTCGGGGCCCCACGGGGCTGCGCCCCTTGTGGCGCCCCCTTTTGAGCCCCATGGGGCTGCGCCCCATGAGGCTGGGGCCCCACGGGGCTGCGCCCCTTGTGGCGCCCCTGGCGGGACCCCATGAAGCTACTCGCCTTGCGCCCCCGCGGGGGTGAATCCATTGAATCGAAAAAAACAAATCGGCGCCCATGGATCGAAAAAAAAAAAAAAAATCGAATCACGTGTTCGATGACGTCACCGATCTACGGACGACGACGACCAAGGATACATACAAAGTCTCTTTCCAAATTATAGATTAGATGTACCTACATTTATGCAGGGCTTTTTTTTGAAAAAAAAAGTTGCCGGATCGCACTTCTTATCAAGTTTTTTTCTTGGAAAAGATTATAATCAAATTATATTATATACAATTAGTTGCCTGTGTGCACTAAATTGTGCACTCGGTAAAATATCGCAATTCGGATCAACGGAATTAATAATTTAATATTTTAATGTTACGAATATGCCGCGTCTCTTTCCACGATATACGATTCCAAGGGGAGACATCAATACATACCTTACACGCACGAACGAACGCACGCACGCATTAGACAATTATTATATACGATATTCGTTTGAATCATAAATAATGCAGAGACAAAAAGGTGCGGGAGTTATTGTGTGCATGTCCGCAATGGTTTCTATAAAAAAAATCTCCCAAAAACGGGAACGGAAACAGGAAAAACGGGAATGAGTGGCATTGCACGGCGAATAATTTAAAATCAGTTCGCAACCTACGTTGTTAGGGTACAATAAACAAACAATTTAATAATTGAAAAAGTATTCGCCGCCTTCTATTGTTTTTTTTAGTCAAGTCAAGTCAAGTTCGCCGCCTGCGGTTTTCCAACAAATGGGAACGGGAACGAGAACGGGAACGGGACCGGGAACGGGAATTGCATGCGTTATTGTGGCATTGCAACGCATGCCGGGTTCAGCTAGTATGTATACTATAAAAACATTGCTCAATGAAAATGGCCGAAGTTTTATCTAGGATCTGGATAAAATATCAAATCAATAGAATTGAGATTCTAAAACGCTAAATGTACTCACGGCCACATTTCGACAGTCTCACACAGTTTCCTTGATAATTTCTAGCGTAACCCAACTTGCAATAGCATCCTTCAGTGCACGGTATTTTCTGGGTGCAATTTTGATCTATCACCCTGTCAGCGACCAAATCACAAGCTCTACATAAATACAACTCATTTTTTCCACACGTAGCTGTCAAAACAAACAAAAAAATCGAATAAATCATAAATCATTCAGAAACAAAAATTAAAGATATTTAAACGTACGACACAATGTTCTTGGCAGGCATACGCCGTCGAATTCTGCGTAACCATCTTTACATCTACAACTTTCGGTTCCGTCGCAGACAATTGGACTAATTACAGTCCAGTCGTTAAGATTAGCACACGTCCGACGTTTTTGTGGAGTACATGTAATTTTTCTAGCATTTGGATCTCCGTTGCAAGACTCTGAAATATATTTTGAAAATTTCAATTTCAAAGTTTACGAACGACTTAAAAAATCTATTATATTTCAATTATTTTATCGAATCTAAATTAACCTAATTTACACAATTTATTTATAACAATGCTGTACTCTTCATATCATACACCGCTGCTGCTATTGTAAACATTTTGTTTGACTCACATGCTTCACGGCAAATCACTTTATATATAATATAATACATATGTATATTTTCTTTTTATATTATAGCAATTGACAAAGAACGATAATTTTTTAAGTTACTACTAATACTAGCCAGAAGTATGGCTCGGTGGTTGCGTTTATGTTTATCACCGAGAGGTGAGCGGGTTTAATCCCGTGCTAATCTTTAGTACTGCTGGTCAGACTTGGATATTTGCGACTCCAAGTCGATCGTTTCTAATCAGAGTTTGCCAATTTATCTGATTTCATTGTTGAAACGGTTCCTACATCAAATTGGCAAAAATCATCCTACCCAAAAATATCTGAATTTGATTTATGTAAAATATGTAAAAAAAATATGTACAACTCTAAATCCATAGATTTCTCTATGGATTAATTAATTTATTAATTGATTGTTAAATAATTAATTTAAAAAGTCTTTTCAATCGAGGTCAACTTACGGGATCGAACCGGGTGACCTCTCGGCGCTAGGCAAAAATCAACCACCGAGCCATGCTACTGGCCATGTACATATGTATGTATTTACATAAATTGAAATTGTATTAATAAATAATAATTGTAAAAATCATATTATATATTGGATAAATTAATGAAGGCTTTATTAGGGCTAGCGAACCTGTGGCACTCGTCCCAAAAGTGGCACATTTGAAAATTTCAATGGCACGCGAACAATTTAACATTTTTTCCAATGGTGTACAAAACCAATTTGTTTTTATCTTATTGTATTTATTTTTTATCTTAATTCTACTATTGAAAATGTATTTAATTAATTAATTGTATTATATTGTTCATATGTAGGTAGGTAGGTAGTTTTTACAATTTTTTTTTCATATTAAACAATTAAATATAAATATATTTAAAATATATTAAAAAAAAAATTGACCATGTACGGATCGAGCACAAGACCGACACATTTTGTTTAATACCAAAAAAGTTTATACCAAACGTCACTTTCGTTGTCAAATGTTGCGCTTTTAGGTTATGTGCAACGGCCGAAGGAAAAGTTTCGTAAAAGTTTATAATTTATTAATCTTAAATCCTAATTATTATAATCTTCTTATGTACTATGTACTGTATGTATAAATAGCCAATAATTCGTCGATACTGTATGTACAAATAGCCAATAATTCGTCGATACTGTATGTACAAATAGTCAACAATCCGTCAATACTGTATGTACAAATAGCCACATCCTATTTCTTCGATTCAAATAAATTTAATAAAAAAACAAATGAATGTTTACTATTAAATTAGCCAGGTTTAAGCTGTTTAAATTACAAAAAACGAGCGAATCCAGGTGAAACCACTGGTACAATAATAAACAAAGTTGAACTATCGTAGAGGTTTCATTAAAATTATATCTTGTCAACTTTGATTTTTCTTTTTTCTTGTGAAGCGCTTGTTTAGACCTCAATAACGGTAAAATACTCCCGAATAAAATACATAAAAACAATATGTACCATATTTTTATTTTATTCTGGACGAGGCTAGCGGATATTTTATGTTCTTAATTCAGCTTTCCAGCTGACTAAGGTTAGTAATCAATACGAATTCACTAATGTAATGTTTTGAATGTTCTGAAAAGTATACAAATCAAACCTGAACAAGAGTGTTTTGGAATGCAAATTCCATTGTGATCTCTGAGGTAGTTAGCCAAGCAAACACAGCCCGGTTTGCAAAACGGATAGTGGCAATAGAGTCGTTTCTTCGGCTGCATGCACGTGTCTTGGCAATTGTTGGCCATGCATTCAGAATATACTTCGTTGTAATCGTTGCAAGTAATATCTAATACGAATCAAATATTTACCAAAAGATACTTCAACATATGCCAATACAGATTGGATGAATTGGTACTAACTGCAGTCTTCGGGTCTCACGCAGTGGCCCCCTTTGATTTCGACAAGACCATGTATACATTTGCATGCACCACCAGGGCTATGAATAAGTGGGTCGCATTTCCAGTTTGGATCTCTGATGTTTTCGCATGTCCTGGCGCAACGGTTTCCATGAGGATCGAACACTCGACCAAGGTCGCCATTGCAAGGAGAATCTGAAATTGGTTTAATTGAAAATTAAAGGAAAGCTTTTCACAATATATGTACAGTTTTTTTCACATCAATGTATCATATACCGGTCTCCGTGACGAGCCAGAATGTAAAATTACAGAATACACAAATATCGGTAGGCAAAGATCGAAAATCGAAAGATCTTAAGTCGAAAGATCAAAAAAAAAAAAGGGTGCATGATAAACGGTACATACTCACGTACATACTCACTTAATTTGCGCGAGCAGGGTACAACAGGAACAAGAGGAACAGGCTTTTCCTCCCGTATCAATATGCGTGCGCAGAATACTGCGTGGGAGGAAAAGCCTGTTCCTCTTGTTCCTGTTGTACCCTGCTCGCGCAAATTAAGTGAGTATGTACGTGAGTATGTACCGTTTACCATGCACCCTTTTTTTTGATCTTTTGACTTAAGATCTTTCGATTTTTGATCTTTGCCTACCGATATTTGTGTTTTCTGTAATTTAACATTCTGGCTCGTCATGTAGACCCATCATATACACATACATACATATGTATGTACATATATAATGCTGCCGAGACTGAATGTGATATTTTCCACCTTAGTGAGCGTAAATTGCAGAAACTGCAGAAAGTGCAGAATAGAGCAATGCGTGCAATTTTGAATGTGAGGAAACGTAAGAATGTTAGAAGTAAGTTAGATGAATTGAAATGGTTGGATATTATGGTCCGTACGCACCAAACCAACGACGATTTTGGGCCAACTTTTAAAACCAGTAGCGTACAAAATATCGAAATAAAAATTAAATTAAAAAATTGAAATTAAATATCAAAATTAAGCTAACGAGCGAGATTGAGCTAAAATTAGATCATCGTTGATGTTTTGAATTGCAAAAATGTTTTGAATTACGACGATATGCATTACAACCAGAGAAATATTATAATTTCTCTGATTACGAGCGAAGAAACCTTGTTATTGTTTCTTATAAGTCATCACGATATACTACTGTGTTTCCCCCTTCGGAAAAATTTAGCCAACGACGATTTTGGGCCAACTTTTAAAACCAGTAGCATACAAAATATCGAAATAAAAATTAAATTAAATATCAAAATTAAGCTAACGAGCGAGATTGAGCTAAAATTAGATCATCGTTGATGTTTTAAATTACAACAATGTTTTGAATTACGACGATACAAATTACAACCAGAGAAATATTATAATTACGAGCGAAAAAAACCTTGTTATTGTTTCTTATAAGTCGTCACGATATACTACTGTGTTTCGCCTTCGATGAAATATTTAACAAAAAAAATGTCGGTGATTTGTCAAAGGGTTTTTTTTTCTTTCTTCGAAATAAAATTAATAATCACACATTATCCGATAAATTTTACCTCTGAGATGGATTTAATTATTTGATATATTTTGACGAGAGAAACAATTGAAGAAATTATCCGATAAAATTTACCTCTGAAATGATTTAATTAATTGATTTATTTCGACGAGAGAAACAATTGAAGACTAAAAAAAATTCGATAGATAGACCGACAACGCTCCGGATTGCGATCATCGCTCGGTCACCAATACTAATACATCAGATATTCTCAGTAACTGCGCATTACGGGGAAGTAAAAATAATAATTCTTTGATTTTTTTTTCGATCTTAGTGCGTATCTTCGTAAGTCAAAACATCTTCGACAAACAAAAGTCGAGGATTACCTGTATGTGATTGTTGATGATCTAATTTTAGGTCAATCTAGAATATTTATTTAAATTGGGCATGTTCTGTTTTAACTTTCAATATTTTATTTTAATTTTAATATATTGATTATAATTTTATTTTGATATTTGAATTTAATTTTAATATAATAATAATATTTTTAATTTTGATATTTAATTTCAATTTTTAAATTTAATTTTTATTTCGATATTTTGTACGCTACTGGTTTTATCCTGCTGGTTAAAACGTTGGACCAAAATCGTCGTTGGTTTGGTCCGTACGCAGCATTAGAAACATTCTTAAATTAAGCAGTTTCAAGAATCTATTACCCAAATATTTTAATAATTACATAGTTAGGAATAGAGATTTACATAATTATAAAACTAGAAAGAGGAATAAATTAATTATAGGCAGAGTAAAAAAAGCAAGAACTGCAGGAGGTGTCTTTCACAGCGGTCTCCGTCACGGGCCTGAATGTGAAACTCCCGAAAACGCAAATATCGGAAGGCAAAGATCGAAAATCGAAAGATCTTAAGTCGAAAGATCAAAAAAAAGGGTGCATGGTAAACGGTACATACTCACTTATTTTGCGCGAGCAGGATACAACAGGAACAATAGGAACAGGCTTTTCCTCCCGTATTAATGTGCGCGCGCAGTTTTATTTAAGTATTAATTTTATTGATAAAAATATATAAATAAAAAAAATATTAAAAGAAATAGTTAAAAAATTCATATACACTGTTATTTTAAGATAATACACCAGCCCCCCCCCCCCTCCCGAATAGAAAGTCATTCCTTACTGGTCAAAAACTTTGCAAAAACTTTACTGGGAAAAGCTGAAATGATGCCACCGAGCTATGCTGCTGGTCATGTACATATGTATTTACATAAATTGAAACTGTATTAATGAACAATCATTGTAAACATCATGTACATAAATATATTGGATACATTAATGAAGGCTTTTTTCATGGGGGGGGGGGGGATGTCGTGAATCTTGATATAAAATACGCCATCGTAAGATCGTAAACCACAGTAAATCATTCTACAAGCAAAGTTCATTATAAATAAAATTTGTCTTATATAAATTTAGCAAAACAAAAAAATCCAAGATTCTATTCAAATATATTGGCAGATGATATTTAAAATAATTAGTTTAAGGGGGTATTCTAGTCTAGAAATTTGAAAAAATCTTTTTTTTTTCATATTTTCAGAGCTTAAACCTCTAAGAATATGTCCTTAAAAGGATTTTTCAAAATTAAAATTATTTTCGGAGATATAGCTGTTTTAGTGAGGTGGCATCTAACCGGCGCGTAACTTTACCCGAAACTTAAGCGCGTTTTTCTCGAAACTACTTTTTTCGAGACGGTTGACATGATATCTCAAGTTCTACTGAACCAATTTACTTGAAATTTGATGTGAGCTTTCTCTATACATTACTCTATAGCACGAACTAAAACTATAACAAAATTTAAATTTTTACTATTATTAAAAAATTCAGGAAGGTAAAAAAACTTGCAGCTGTCTGAAATAAAAATGTCTTTTTATTTGAGACAGCTGCTATTTTGCGAAAAATAGCGGCTTTGACTTTTCTGTAGTTCGGGCGATAGCAGCATTTGTTTTAATTAAGAATTAATTTGTTTTTTTGATATCAGATTACTAGGAGGGTTGCAATCGTATCAACCAGGGCGCGCCATTTTTTTGAGACCCATCACATCAACCTGTAACTTTTTGAATTTTGAATTTTTTCCTTTGATTTTTTTGTGTATTCTTCAAACATTAATGAATATTTGGTTATAATGGCTTGTAAAAATATTTATAGTTTTTTTTTTATTGAAAAAATACCTACAATTCATGCCTCTAGACTAGAATACCCCCTTAAAGTTTTCACAATTTCTAAAACAATAGCAGTTACATGCTAATAGTTTAATAGGAAAATAACGATTTGACTCTAATATAAAATGTAGAATTAATGAATAGGCATAAAATTAAATAATCAAATTATGCAGAAACCTTGATAATAATTCTATTTTAAATGAAAATTTCAAGTTATTAATAGTTGAATTGTTTCTGCCCATTCGTTGACACTTACCGCACTTATCTTCAGGCACACAGACTCCATGAAAGTTTCTAAGGTATCCAGGCTTGCATATGCATCCTGGCACACACAGACATTCAGGATCTAATTCTCGGATTGAGCACGACTTCCTGCAATTTTCACACTTGGACGGAACCTCATTTGGTGGACAAAATTGAGTAGCAGACAAATTGATAGACTCAATAAACTGATCTATTGCTGATTTCGGTGGAAGCGTGGTAATTTCTGATGGCGTTGAATTGGGAATTTCATGTGGAAAACAATCGGAATGTAATTGTAGATGATCTAAAACAAATAAAAAAAACAGGTAATTGATCACCGATGTATGTAAATTGTATTATAGTATACATATTGACATATATGCTATGTGATATTGATAATATTATATGAGCCGTTATATTTGAAAGTAGCTTATTGTCTAGTTTTAAGTTCCAAAAACACGTACATATGTTCGACTTAATTCACTAATTGTTATCACTTCTTTTGATTCGATATGTCCAGTGTCTCGAAAAAGTAGAATAAATGTTTAATATTACAGGCCATCAGTATTTTTGATATTGTTAAACATTGAAATATTTCTCCATATGAAGAAAAGTGGGTTTTTGCCACTTTAAAATATAACGGCTCATATAATTATTTGTACCACCTTCTTTTCCTGAAGTGGAAACGGAAATGAGTTCTGGTGTTGAACTGGTAGTTACAGGTGGATCTTCTAAAACAAAATTGGGTTATTGGAACACCGAAGTTATTATATTTATTATATATAAGATTGTTATATTATATTTTATAACACCTTCTACATCTGCCGATACGAATGCGATGGCGATTGCCAAACAGAAAAATACATTTTGGAAGTTACCCATCGTGAGCAAGTTGTTTTGTAGGAATGAAACACTTATAAGATTATCCAGCAGGTGTTGTTTTTGTGCTCTGGATTGATGAATGTATTTATTTAGATGTGAAAAGACTTCACAATGTTTATTTTTAACAGAGAATGTTTGATCTACTGCAATTGAATACACAATAAATAACAAGTAGTTTCAGTTTGTGTAGTTTCAGTTTGTGCATATGCAAAATAAGAAGTATTTTATTGAACATTATAAATGATCTAATTTTGCCCAATTATGGGAATTAGCACAGAAATATAGCATGCATGTAGCATTTGAATTTAATGTGTTTGTATATGTATAAGTAATTTTGAGTGTTGACTTTATTTCTGTTGAAAGTCCGTCACGCTAAAAATTTTGCCAACATTTCCAACTAGAATTATGTAGAAATCTAATAGAAAACAGGTATAAAAATTAAAGCCAATCCAAACAAACCCTAGATCACTACTCTAGATATCTACCGCCGAGAATTTCAAGTTTTGTAAAGGTTGGTTTAGACTCTCTAATATACCTTGCAACAATTTAAAATAAACAAAATAAGTCTATTAATGAATGTATTTTTCCAAAACTATTCCATCTTCTTCATGCTCGTTAAAATGTAATGCTCGCAAAGTAAATGTCAAGTCACAGTCTAAAATACTCACTAGTTTTTCATCGGAAAATTCTACTATGGCTATAAATTCAGAAATTCCGGTGTAAACCAGTCTTTATAAAAGTTGACAAATGAATGACACCGATTTCACTATCCATGTTCATTGCATTTTTTTTCAATGCTACCTGGTAAGGCTGAGCGGGTAGTATTCTTTTTTACTTTGTACATGGTCAAAATACAACGCCTATCTGCGTTTTTCAGGCCCATGGACTTGTTGGTAAAACGCCGATCGGCGTTGGTCAGCATTCAAAGGCTAAAGAAAACAAGATAACTAATTTCACATATGTTTTGACTTAAATGATGAAAAAATTTTCAAATACACACACGATATACACATAATGATTTCATATTTTGTACATAGACATATGTACACATATATATATATATATATATATATATATATATATATATATATATATATATATATATATATATATTCTCTATTTTATATACATACATATTGTTACGTATACTAAAAAGAGCCGCCGGTTAGTTGCAATCGGATTAGGCCGGGTAGCATCCCAGAGACCGTGCGACCGTTATAATTGGTTTCGAGGATTATCTGCAAACTAAGTGCAAGTAAGCTAAACAATGGCGTAGTAGCGGCACTCGGTCCCGTGGAGTTGTGACCGATACCTTGGTACCGTGGGACTGAATGTCGTGGGAATACATACAGTACGTGACCATCACAATAGGTAAAAAAAATTAGACGTCGAAGATGTCCTGAGAGATCTATCCCTTATAAGGCGATACCAAGACATTCCGGACTGAGCACTGCCAGTGCGTGTATCTCCTTAATCATCAATAAATGCTGTGAAACGACTTTGGCCTTTTACTTGGATCCTCCACCCACCCCTACGCAACAATATATAATATATTTTCTGCAAGAATATTTTATTTGATGAGGGAATGTGTTTGCTCGTGTGCAAGTTGAATAAACAACACAACATAATTTATGCATTATTCAATGAGAAAATAAAACAGATAAAGTAATAAATTGACGTAAACATTTCAATAATCTAAATTTGACATTTTGAAAGAGTATATACATACATGTGTACATACATAAATATATACACAACAAAGTAACATATGGGTTGAATTATAATATGTATTCAATAATTTACTTATTTTTCACATTATAGTTGCCCCAATTTAAATAATCAATATTTTTTGAAATAAACAAAATTCCAAAAATTATTTAACATTTTCAATAAACAAAATAAAAAAATGGATACATTTTATTGTGATTTTAAATTAAATTTAGGCTTAAGCTTCCAGATTATTAATTAGTGACTGACAGATAGCACTTCAACCTCAAATATTAATACTTTTATATTTTGCGCTTATTTAATATTTTACTGTTTATTAACGAAAAATTTTATTTTTTTCTTTATGTGAGTACACATACATATGTACATACATATAATACGTCCTTTAACTCCTGCTGAATATTTTTATTTTTGATGAAACGATTCCTGCAAACAAGTATTTCGATCCACACGAGGACCAAATTTTTTTATCGCCAACCTTGTTTCACACGTTGTTCTATTCGTCTCACAGTCGCTCTGATAACACCCTTCATTGTTCCAATTTTCCATTGGGAAAACATTCCCGTTTTTATTAAAGTGGTAATACATGCAATTTTTTCTTTAGAAATATCTGATTTTCGACCCATCTAAAAAAAAAGCAATTAAAGTTGAACAAGCAATTTAAAATATAAAACAAAGTAAAATTTTGAGATATTAAATACCAACTTACTTTAAAAATATGATAAAGATGCACTAAAAGAAAAAAATCACAATGTTTTTGAAGAAATAATTATAAATCTTCGCGAGAACCCACGTCAACACTGAAGGTAATTCACAAGCAAAATGACTTCTAACACCTTTCTTTTATTTTTGAAGGATAATTTACCGCTATTTTTTGTGAATGAATAGAGTTGCCTTTAAGGATGAGCTTACAAAAAAAATGAGCCCAAAAGGTCCCATAGTGAGTTATTTATCATCATCACAAATTGACGTACACGTTGTTCAATGGGGTGCTCTAATTTCCTGTCATGGGACTGTATCTACATGTGATAATTGTTGTCCACTCAATAATATTTCGTAACTTTTCTCTTCAAGAACATACGGCTCCTTGTTGTATATTTCATTATTTCATTCGAACCACACTTCTGATCGTTCGTCGGATCACTCTCATGATCAGCCTCGGCTCAGACGTTTCTCAGTATTCTGAGAGGGTATTTTATCTTTTCAAAACTTATCCCAAATTCAATTCGTAATCTCTAGGCATATAAAATGTATAGTAATTACTAGACATTAAAGGTATATAAAATGTATGTATAACGGTATTGTTTTTAACAAATAAATCGGATGTGACCAACCCACAACTTTATATACATATGTATGTATTTGAGAAATATAAGAAGTATAAAAATAAAATTTGATAATGAAACATACGTACATAGACGTTTAAGTGCTATGGGAGCTTTTTCGTACGCACCATATGAGAGCATTTTAAATACAAATTGAACGCAAATATAGGAAAACTCACACAAGACAAAAGTTGTACTTCCGGTGGTCGGATTTATTTTAAATTTTTTATTACGAAAGATCACTACATATATTAAACACATTAAATATCAAGAAGTTTAAAATAATTTAAAAGGTCAAAATAAAATAATGAAATATTGTTTTATAAAAAAAGGCTACTTCCGGCTTACGAAATCTGACCAAAACCTTAGCAACTCTAAGTTAGTATATAAAGAATACAAATATAAATTTTCAGCTTAATACGTTCAGGGGTGTGGACAGAATCCAGGCGACAACATTTTTGATCTTTCTAAGAGGTAAAAATCCCACTTCCGGTTCATTAAATTTGGTGATTTTATTTTTTTATTTTTACTTAAAATCACTATATTTATACACAATAAATATCAAGAAGTTTAAAATAATTTAAAAGGTCAAAATAAAATAATGAAATATTGTTTTAAAAAAAAATACTACTTCCGGTTTACGAATTCTGACCAAAACGTTAGATGCTCTAAGTTAGTACATAAAAAAAACAAATATAAATTTTCAGCTTAATACGTCTAGGGGTGTGGACGGGATCCAGGCGACAACATTTTTGACCTTTCTAAGAGGAGAAAATCCCACTTCCAGTTTATTAAATTTAGTGATTTTTTTTTATTTTCATCACGATTTTTTTTTATTTTTTTTATTTATTTTCATACAAGAATTATACTTGAATTTTTTCGTGAAGATCACACATGTTTAAGAGAAAAAAATAGTGGAAGAAAAATCGGACAAGAGTAAACTGCCACTTCCAGTTGAGGGATGCTTACAAAACTTTATACATAATTTTTTATTACGCTTAAACTTCTAGATATAAAATTTCAGTTCAATAAACCAAAAAGTTTCTGAGAAAAACATAAAAATCCTCGATTCTCTAGAGTAAAAGTACTACTTCCAGTTCAGATAAAAATATTTAAAAAATATTAAGTTATAAAAAATATTATTTCTAGTACATGTAAAAAAAATTCAGTCCGATTCAGTTAGCAGTTTGGGAGATAATTGAATTCAAAAACTTAAAAAACAGAGGATACCTATAAGGGGAGGTACCATTTCCGGTCAACTTAAATATTTGAAAGAAATTTACGTCGTGTCGATAATAATTTCAGTAACTGATACTAAGTTTCAGTTCGATAGGACTAACGGTGTTGAAAAAATCCCCAAAATACACAGACACACACAGCAACACACACAGACACACAGTCACACACACATTTTTTCTAGATCATGAAAACGTGATCAGTAATCGATTCTGAGTTCGAATCAGTCAAAATCTCGGGTTCGAATTTTCGCATGATCACAAAACTTCATCTATTGTTATTACGTACATAGATAAAGTAAAAATTGAAGAATGAAATTATTATCATCATCATCTACAGCCATTCACCACACACTGCTGGATGAAGGCCTCTCCAACACGCTTCCACTCGTCTCTGTTTTGCGCAATTCTCATCCATTTCACCCCACACATTTTACTAATTTCGTCTACTCATCTTTCATGCGGTCTTTCTTTTACCCTTTTGCATTCTCTCGGCTACCATTCTAGCACTTCTTTTGTCCATTCTTCTAGCCTCGTTGCCCGCCCAATGCCATTTCAATTTCCTCACTCTATCCACTACCCTTGTCATACTTCTCACCCACGTATTCCGTTTCCTGTTTCCTCGTTATGCCAGGCATACAACGTTCCATACTTATATAAGTGCTTTTGTGTAGCAACTTAGCATTCAATGGACTTCATATAATATTATAAAATAATATAATTGTTGTTAAAATAATGTAAAAAGATTTGTTATGTTCTTAACCTAACCTAAACTACCAGATCAGCAAATCAATACTATTTAAATGTGAATTTTACTTTTTCTAAATGTACTTTTTGTGCTGTTTTAATATTATATTATGCTGGTTATTGGCGATCAACTTAACATTGTAAATAATTATTTTAAAAATTTCCATTTTATGAGAAAAATAAATCAAATGAAACAACGGGACTTATGAATACTTGTATTGTTTTATTGTGACATTTTAAATTATGTTCGATACGATGTTCATTTCCATGTTAAATATGTATATATTTTTATGCCTTCATAAAATAAACGATCTCTATCTGTTTGAGTTCATATTTGAAATAGTTTAACTATCTCAACACTATGTATGTGCCAAATAAATTAAGTGGCAATAATTGAAACAAAGCACTTTCATGCTCATTATGTATGACATATTGGATTTTAAAAGGTTCAAAATAAAACTTTCAATTGTTTAATAAAACTTTAATGAAAACTACATCAGAATTTGAACTTATGCATAGTTGCAACATTCATCCACTGGGACACAAGTGGGGTTTGTATCAGAGATTTTCAAGTAGCCAGTTTTACATTGACAACCGTATGGTACCCAGGGTCTGTTTTCACAGTCTTCGAACATAGGACAGCTGCAAGTGCCACCAGGGCAAGTGTTGGGTCCGGGAACCAGCTCTGCATTAGGATCTTCACAGCCTACAAACCAAACACAGAATAAATTACGAAAAAAAAACTTACGAAACCAATTCTCACAATGGGTGGCATGACATTTGTAGAAAGCTGTACTGCATACGTATGTCAGGGTCTATTTTATGTATAAAATAATGAAATATTTCATTTTTACCATAGTGTCACGATGTCACGAGTGTCGTCATGACCCAAGTTGACACTATGGCTAAACCAGCAGCAGTGGTAATGAGTTCGAGTCACACTGCTCGCTGCTGGCCAGACCTTGTTTTGTAACCAGCTTGGTCATTTTTTATCAGAGTTTGCCAATTTTTCTGATTTTCATTGAAACGATTCCTGCAAAATTGACTTTCCCTCCCCATTTCTCGAGTTATCTCGAGTTATTGCGCTATATCTCAGGATTCGCCGAGTTTCTCTCCATAGATGTATCTGTGGATGTTTATTGTATAAATTCGTATGTTGTATAAAAATGTTTATTGATCGTATTGTATACGATGTTTGCAATGTCTGACCATAGATATCATGTATGGTTTCGAATTATGTAATGATTGTGTATTAAATATATATAATTTCTTGATGTGTATAGTATACTCGTCGCATTGGAGCGATCTGTAATAACGAATGTACATTGATTGATTGAATAAAAATAAATAATAAAGATATTTAAGCAAGGCCAACGAGAGGGGGGGGAAGGGTATGCAAATAACCCGGGTCCGACTTTCGAAGGGGGCCCGGGGCCGCCGCAAATAAAATGTACATTTTTAGCAAAAGTATAAAAGCATTATTTGGCCTTCATACTCTTAGGGTTATATGGACACTAAGCAAAATGGTATAACTGTTTTCGAGTAACGGATTTTACCTATTTAATTAATTTCATTTGTTTCACTGTATTGTATTCACATCACTTTTTTTTACATATTTTGAATTTTTTTTTACCGAAATGGGTCAAAGGGGGCGAATTTTCTCTCTACGGCCCTGTATGCAAGTACTATATATAATGGGTAGGGATGAGCACATTTCTGAGGAACCGTTTTAACAATTAAAAAAGATAAATTGGAAAACTCTAATAGTAATCATGGATGTCATAAGTATCCAAATCTGACCAGCAGCAAAAATACTTTAAAATAATACATCGTATGATGATCTTTTGACAAAATAAACATCACTATGGATTTAATGAACACAGCGAATTTAATGTAAACAAGCATCACTAACAATTCTCTGGCATGACACAAGCACCGCTCTTATTCCTCAAGTATCCTGTTGCACATCTGCATCCTGGAGTGCATTGTTCTCCTGTGTATGACGGTTGCTGTCCACTCAAATACATTTCGCAAGTGTTCTCTTGTGGAAGATAAGTTTGCTCGTTGTATACTTCATTTAAACCACATTTTTTTTTAAAACGTCTTCTGCGACCTCTCTCAGGAATATCTAAAACAATACTTGTTAAACTTGCAGTTGGACCGTTTGAAAAATATAATATTTCTATTTGTGAAACTGTTACCTGGATCATTGGGTTGCTCGTTGGACGTTTCCTTTGAACTATTCTCATCATCGTTCATAGGAATAGCTGAAATAAGACACGATATAAAAGGTTTACTTAAAATATATACATATATTCAGGGGCGGCTCGTGACTTTAAAAACAGGTGGGGCACAAGAAACCTAACCCCCCCCCCTCTGCCCGCCAAGTATTTTGGTGCGGCCCGCGAGCGAAATTCAAAAAAGTTTACTATTTTCTGATTTAAAATTTTTTTTGTTGATTTGTTAAATGTTTTATCGTTTCTGACATAAGATACAATTCGAATTTGGGCCAAACTAGACTACAAACATTAATGAGCAATTATCATCAATATTAGAATCGATCACAAGGTACTCGATAGCTCTCGACGAAAGTATGATCGAAAAGATACCGCACAGTAATTAATTTTCATACGCAGATGTATGTAACTCTAAATTTAAAATTATTGAAGAGTTTTGTCATCAAATTTTATCCAGGATAAAATTTGCGAAAATTGTCCTGATTACAATTTAATTATAATTCATTGTATTCTACTAAATCAACAAGGATTGTACAAAAATGTGTTAAAAGTTGAACATGTGATATCTTGTATTATTAAACTCGTAAATTTAATACGATCGAGTGGCTTGAAACACAGTCAATTCATTGCTTTTCTTCAAGATATTGAATCTGAGTTCACAGATATTATTTATCATAATCATATTCGATGGCTTAGCCTAGGAAAAATACTTCTGCGAGTATGGGATACAAAAGAAGAAATCGTTCTATTTTTAAAAATGAAAAATACTATCGACTTTCCCGAATCAACTGATAATGACTGGCTGTGTGATTTTGCATTTACTTTGGACATCGTGAAACATTTAACTACTTTCAACACAGTGTTCCAAGGGGAAAATTTATATGTCCATGATATGGTGAAAAGTTTGAATGGATTTAAATTAAAACTTCTACTGTTTCTTCACCATTTATTTATTAAACGGGTAGACCACTTTTCAACCATGAAAAGTGAAGATACCAGAAAATAAATTTGAAGAAAATGGTGAAATTATCAACGATTTAAGTGGTGAGTTTCCATGAAGATTTGGCGACTTCCGAAAAATTGAGATAGGCTTGTCAATTATACGAAATCAATTGCAATATATATTGATAGCGTATCGACGGAGATATAAATTAAGATTATATATTTACAGTGGGATGCCGATTTCAGAGAATTACACCGTCATGAAGAAATTTGAAAAATTTTACAACGCCCTAATACGGAAAAATTCGATTTTGCTCAACCTACATATGTAAACAAACATTTTCAATCGTGAATATTAATAAAAATTCTTTACAATAAAGCATCACAGATGAAAATTTATAAAATTTCCTCCCGAAATTAAAAAAACTGTTTAAGATGTAAAACAGTTTCATTCGTCAAATTAAATTATTTTTTTGTATGAAATTTAAAAAAAAATTATGTTTTAATTCCTTTTACGATGTACATACATAATCTAAAAATAGTATTTTAGTTGCGGCCCGCCGCTCATTTTTAATTTCTAATGTGGCCCTTCATCCAAAAAGTTTGCCCAGGCCTGGTCTACACTCTACACAGTGCCACTCGCAAGTGCCTGAGTAGCAGGTAAACTGAAGCCGGCGACCACGGGACCACGACAGATAAGCGACTGCCCCGAACTGAATTACGAAGTGGTGAGCGGGATAAATAAATACTTGGTGTCTCTTGACGAGATATTAACAATATGCAATTTTTTTTTTCTTTTAGTTAAGAGAGATGTGTGTGGGCCAGTGCCCTGGTTGGCCTTAAAGACGAGCCGCCACTGCATATATGTATGTATGTTCATATATATGTATATATAAATCAGTAAATATATTACTTGGCTTAGATGAGTAATCTTGGGGAATATCCGGCTGGGCATGGTAATTTTCATTTGGACGCCACTTATGATCCATCATACGAATAGCTAGAATAGGACACAATATAAAAGTCGGTTCACTTAAAAAAGGCAATGTTCAACATGGGAATCTTTTACTTGGCGTAGGTATAGATTCTTGGGGAGTATCAGGAAGTTCATTTATTTCATTTGGACTGTCTTTCTCATCGGTTTCTGGCTCACTCGTTTGATACTTCATAGGCATAACTGGAACAAGACATGCTATAACAGTTGGTTCATTTAAATAAATAAAAAAAATGCTTCAATCTGTGAATGTATTACATGATCTGGGTTTGTAATCGCACATTTCAGGTGCAATGCATTTTCCTTCAGAATTTTTGACGAATCCATCCTTGCATAGGCATTTTCCCTCTAAAGCGCATTTTCCCTTAACGCAATCTACTGGGCCGTTTCTATTTTCGCATGTTTTCTCGCAATCCAAATCACACTGATCAAAGAAAGCATTTGGGTCGTCGCCGCAAGATTTTTCTGCAATGAATATTTAAATTTTAAGTGTAAAATGTTTGGATTAAATTTATTTATTTATATTTACAATATATATGTATATATATATATATATATATATATATATATATATATATATATATATATATATATATGCACCTTCATAACCAATTGCAAATATCGATAACAATTAAAATTTCGAGAATGCCATAAATTCAAATTTTTGTGAGAGACAGGAAAGGTTTCCAATTTGGTGGAACCGTTTTAATGCAGTCAGATGCATTGATAAACTCTGATAAGAAAACGATCGGCCTGGGGTCACATATCCTAAGTCTGACCAGCAAACACTGGGTCAGGGAACGAACCCATGACCACTCAGTTGAATGTTTAAACGCTAAAAACTGAGCTATTCTGCTGGTTGAATAACGAGTATGGAAATATATCCTTAAGCTAACAATTTTTTTTTTTATGGAAGAACAAAAAGAGTTTATTATTTCTTTATTCTTCGAGGTAAGTGTCATAAGTGTCATAGAAAATTTGCAATAAAAATTTTTAATTATGGTCTTGAAAGAAAAAGTGCATATTTATCGCTCGCTAATTATAGAGGAACTTGTCAATTAAAAATCAAAATAATATCTGCAATGTACATACGTACATACATATGTACATCGACAAGACTACGTGAAAATATATATTTTTTTTTCTTATTTTAGAATACTCCGAAAATAATACAATGAATAACTACTTACGGTCGACTTCTGATAGTCTAACACAATTCTTATCAGAATCTCTGGCATAACCAAGTTTGCAATAGCAATCTTCAGTGCAAGGGAAGCTCTCGGTGCACTTTAGATCTATCACACTGTCAGCAATCAATTCACACGCTCTACACAAGAACAATTCATTTTTTTCACATTTAGCTGTAAATAAAAATAAATCGTATTAGTCGTTGACAATTAAAAATTAAGTAAGTATTTCGTTTAGAAACTTACGACAGAATTTCCTAGGTATGCATTTGCCTTCGAGAAGAGCGTAACCATCTTTGCAACCACAGGTTTTGATTTCATCGCAGAAATCTGATGGCAATACAGGTTCCTCGTTGAGATTGGCACATGTTAGAGCTTGTGATGGAGTGCAAGGTAGTGTTACTGCATTTTCATCTCCATTACATGATTCTGAAATACATTATTGCAACGCATCTATTATATGTATATTCGTACGTTATCAACGATTACCTATACAATTTTTTTATTTGCATTTGATATTGAAGATAATTCATTAGATTTTTTAATGGTGCGTACGCACCAAGCCAATGAACGGCCCACAGGCCAACTTTTAAAACCAGTAGCGTACAAAATATCGAAATAAAAATTAAATTTAAAAATTGAAATTAAATATCAAAATTAAAACTATTATTATTATATTAAAATTAAATTCAAGTATCAAAATAAAATTATAATCATTATATTAAAATTAAAATTAAATATTGAAAGTTAAAACAGAACATGCACAATTTAAATAAATTTTCGAGATTGACCTAAAATTAGATCATCAATAATCACATACAGGTAATCCTCGACTTTTGTTTGTCGAAGATGTTTTGACTTACGAAGATACGCACTAAGATCGAAAAAAAATCAAAGAATTATTATTTTTACTTCCCCGTAATGCGCAGTTACTGAGAATATATCATGTATTAGTATGGGTGATCCAACGATTTTTGCTAACCCGGGGTGTTGTCGGTCACATCAAACGGATTTTTTTATTCTTCAATTGTTTCTCTCGTCGAAATAAATCAAGTAATTAAATCATTTCAGAGGTAAAACTTATCGGATAATGTGTGATTATTAATTTTATTTCGACGAAAGAAAAAAACCCTTTGACAAATCACCGACATCCGACACCGCGTTTTTTTATGAATTGTTTTTTTTTTATCGATCATCCACGTGGAAATACAGTAACATCTCGTGACGACTTTAACAATATTTTTTTTCGCATATGTACATATGTACATATATGTGCAGGTATTTTAGAGTGGCCCTCGCTTGTCAGAAAAAAATTTGATTGGTTTAGTATTGTAACGGGGAGTTTGAACGATCGGTGCTCGTAAAATAGTAGGTGATCAGCACTTACCGTCCAATCAGCGATCAGGACTCAACGGCCTATGAGCGAGCAGCATTCAACTGACAATAAGGTTTGGTGGCTAATAGACCAATAACTATCACTGAGTTCAGAGCCGATTGGCGGTTACGTAGGCAGAGCCTCGAGGAAAAGTTTCACGGGGCCCCTACCTCTCTCTAATTATCAAACTACTAAATGAATTTAATTGCAAAAAAAAACTTTTTCAGAACATTTATGTTTTATTTTATTTTTTTGCAATTAAAAAAAGTCAATATTTACTTATTGCAGTTTAATTTGGTCTATTGTGATATGTTTTGACTGATTAACGAAAGTTCAAAGTCGCCGTTTTACCAGAAACTCCCATACAAAGCGTGCCACGCTCACAACATCCATTTGTATGGCAGAAGGGTTTTTTTCAAAAATCTTTTTTCATTTTCCTGTCGTTATTTAAAAAAAAAACGTCGAGCTTCTTGGGGTATATTATTTTTCCTTCAATTTGATTTTTAAAAATATAAGCAAGCTAAAAGGTCATGTTTTAACGCCAAATTTCACGTCTAAATAGTCATAAGTAGTCTTCGGCGGTCGATGAATTCTTTTGGCATAAAAAAGAGTGAATATTGTAATTTTTTTAGAACAACCGTGCGTTTTTGATATCTTGCTATGGACACTAAAGGAACAGTCTATTATTATTTGCAAAAGCAACTACACCTAGCCGCCTTTTAGTCATAATTAAAGCCCGGATAACAAGGGTGCCGTTCATTGTTCAAATGTTGTAAATGCATTGTTAAAGGTTTGCCAAACCTTTTTTACAAAGCATTTACAACAATTGAACAATGAGCAGCGCGTTTTGGGTTCGTACTCTAGTCATAATAAAGAATTTTGATAAAGTGCATTGAAACTCGAAGCATATGTACAACAGATGCATAGCTATTGCGGTTCGTACAGTTATCACAAAATATTTGGTGCAGGCACTCGTTGTTCGACTTTAATGTTAAAAGCAATATCGTTATACATTTCTACATACAGTCCTAGATATTACGAGTTGACTTTGTGGATCAAACCTGAGCATAATGAAAGTGGGATGCAAACTCCGTTGTCATCTCTGATTGTGCTGGGGATACAAGCGCAACCAGATTTGCAGAATGGATATGGGCAATAGAAGCGTTTCGTTGGCTCCATGCACGTGTCTTCACAGTCGTTGGCCATGCACTCGGAATAGCCTTCATTGTAATCGCAGGTCTTCCCTAATATGAAAATATGTTTACAAATTGATATTTTAATATGTGCCAGCAGATAGAATGAGTTGGTACTGACCGCAATCTTCAGGTTTTACGCAATGTCCAGCTGCGTTTTCAACCAGGTCATCTCTGCATCTGCATTCCCCGTCAACAACGCAAATTGGCTTGCATTCCCAGTTTGGGTCTTTGATATTCTCGCAGGTTCTGCCACAAGAGTTTCCACATGGATCGAAAACACGACCGAGGTCACCATTGCAAGGAGAATCTGAAATTGATTTCATTAAGTCAAAGGAAAGCGTGTATCGACTGTATATATATATATATATATATATATATATATATATATATATATATATATATATATATATATATATATATATATATATATATATATATATATATATATATATATATATATATATATATATTGACCTAAATATAAATAATTATTTACTACTTCTACTGGTTTATCATCTAAGGGGATGCTATCAGGCATGCAATAGCTATTGAACATTAGTTTAGTCTTATCTACGTTAATTTTTAATCCTACTTTTCTACTTTCCCTGTCCAGCTGTGTTAGTCTGATAAGTAGGTCAGCTGAATCACGAGCTACTAAAACTATATCGTCTGCGAACCGAAGGTGACTCAAAAAGCGACCATTGATGCTTACTCCGGCTGTATCCCAATCCAATTTCCTGAAAACTCCCTCAAGCACCGCATTGAATAACTTGGGCGAGATTGTATCTCCTTGTCTTACTCCTTTTCCTATGCTAAATCTATCTGTACCTGAAAAAATTTTAACCGAAGCTGTGGCATTCTTATATATTGCAGCTAACAGTCCCATATAGGGTTCCGGCACTCCCTATGTTTTTAGAGCGTTAAGTACTGCATTATGACTAACTGTATCGAAGGCTTTCTCATAATCGACGAAACCTAGGCACAATGGCCGTTGATATTCGTTGGCGCGCTCGATTAGTTCGCCAACTACTTGGAGGTGGTCCATTGTGCTGAAATTTGCCCTAAACCCTGCCTGCTCTATAGGTTGGTTCTCGTCGAGGATATTCTTCAGCCTTTCTGTAATAACCTTCGTGAAGAGCTTGTAGACCGCTGAAAGTAGACTAATGGGTCGGTAGTTCTTGATATCGCTTTTGTCGCCTTTTTTGTGTATTAAAATGATAGTTGCGTTATTCCATCCTTCTGGTATAGCTTGGTTCTGGATGCATTTGCTGAAAAGCCTAGCTAAGATATTAATTAGGGGGGGGCCGCCACATTTTAGTAAGTCAATGGGAATATTATCTTCCCCTGGGGTTTTACCGTTCTTTGCAGTTTTTAGCGCGGCCTCTACTTCGCTAGGCAATACTGCAGGAACCCTTTGGCCGTGTGTCGATTCCAGAGCGGGGAATTGGCCGTTGTCGTTCTCGTATAGTTTTGCATAGAACGTGTAAACTCTGTCTATGATTTCTTCTCTATTCCTAATTAGTACTCCGCTCTCTGATCTGATTGCGATCATTTGGTTTTTGCCCAAGAAAAGATCCTGTTTGCACTTTTTCAGGCTACGGTTATTCTTAATGGTATTTTCTATTAGCTTGCTGTTAAAATCCCTGACATCCCTGACTATTCTCTTTTTAATTTCCTTATTTACTAGATTGTATTCTTGCTTATTATTATCCCTATCTAAATTCCTTTTATGCTTAATTAGGTTTTTTGTTTCCGCTGAAATTTTGCTTAATTTAATCTGTTTCCTGAATCCACCTAATTTCTTACCTGTTGAGGTTAGAACCGAACTAATTACAGTGTTCAATTCCTCGATGTCTGCTTCTGGGTTTAATTTCCCGTATCGATTTCCAAGTTCGAGTTCGAATTCCTTTTTCCTAGACCTTAGTTGAGCGAAATCTGGAGAGTTACTGCATCCTTTTATTAATTTCCTACGTTCGCAATTTATATTAATGGCCATCTTGGCACGGACTAATCTGTGATCGCTACCTATATCTACTTTACTTAAAACACTAACGTCTTTAACGGAGTGCAGGGCATTTGTTAGGATGAAATCGATCTCGTTTCTGTCTCCTTTAGGACTCTCCCAAGTCCACTTATTGTTGGTGTTTTTCCTGAAAAATGAATTAGTGATAAAGAGCCTGTTGTGTTCTGCGAATTCTATGAGGCGATCACCTCTGTCGTTTCTTTGGCCGGTACCAAAATTGCCTACTGCTCTTTCAGTATTTGCCTTTTGTCCAATTTTTGCGTTAAAGTCGCCCATGATTATTTTAAAGTGGTGACGGCTATTATCGTATGCGTCCTGTATTTTTTCGTAGAAGTCTTCTATTTCCTCGTCTGGGTGGCTAGATGTGGGGGCGTACACTTGGAAGATTTGACAAGTGTACCTGCTCGAGATTCTTAATACTATATAGCATATACGTTCCGATATGTCGCTTATTTCTATAATATTTCTTTCTATTCTCTTATTGATAAGAAACCCTACTCCTCCTATTCTACCATTTGGTAGCCCTCTCCAGTAGAGACAGTTACCACTTTTTAGGATTATTTGGTTTTGCTGTTTTCGTCTTACTTCACTAAGTCCTATTATATCCCATTTGATATTTTCTAATTCATTCTCTAATGCAAGCACACTTCCTTCACTCGATAACGTTCTTACATTGTACGTGGCTAAATACAGGTTTCTATTAGCTAAGCTATCATCCATCGTCACTCTTACCTTGTTGGAGGTTTGGATATTATTTTTCTCGCATTTATCCAAGATGTGTTGAGAAAAAGGCGGTACTTGAGAGAGATTTCCATTCAAGGAGTGAGTTCTTACCGCCATAGACTCTTCTCTGTGGTCAGCTTTGACAGATAGGATATATATATATATATATATATATATATATATATATATATATATATATATATATATATATATATACATATATATATATATATATATATATATATATATATATATATATATATTTATATATATATATATATATATATATATATATATATATATATATATATATATATATATATATATATATATATATATATATTTATATATATATATATATATATATATATATATATATATATATATATATATATATATATATATATATATATATATATATATATATATATATATATATATATATATATATATATATATATATATGTGTGTATATATATATATGTGTATATATATATATTTTTTTTTTTTCTACTTTCTATTTTTTTCTATTATTATTAGCTATCGCCCCGAGGCTACTGCAGATCGAAGTCGAAACGGGTGTTTTCGGAAAGAAATTTATACACGAATAAGAAATTACGAATTACGAAGTGGAACGCCCCCCCCCCCCAACTTCCCATACTGAAATCAAACATCAAATTAAATACGAAATGAAAATCGAAATCGCATTCGAAATCGATTCACTCGATCCGAGACAGCCGACAACTGCCGACCACTTCCGACAACTACCGAAGATACGCAAAAATCCCCATACGTTCTGTACGATTATTGAATATTAACGTTATTTAGAGCATTTTTGGAATCGGGACTGTGATGTAATGGTCAGCGTAATTGCTCTGGGCGCGAGGGGGTAGGATCGACACCACGTTCTGGAACTAATTTTATTTTTCAAATATAAATTAATTTTAATAATTTCAATTTTAAATATATATTTAATTGTTTTATATGTAAAAAACAAAAAATTGATCAAAACCTCGCTAAATAAAATTATTATAACTATGTATTTTTATATGGCGAGAACGATTTTTCAATTAACGTTTAAAAAAAAAGGCAAATTGAAAAATTTGGATTTGGCGTGGTTTTAGTGACCATTAAGCTCAGTTTAGACCTATATGAGGCTATTTTGAGATCACTGGTTCGATACGCGGCAAAGTCTCGACGAAATGAATTTATACAAAGTTTAGGCTTTTTATCGATTCATTCATTATGTTCGGCTAGCATTAGGACACACACACACACATATTACCGTCTTAATATATATATTTATATATTTTATAACAACACTTACCGCATTTATTTTCAGGCACACAGACACCTTGGAAATCCCTCAGATATCCAGGTTCACATATGCATCCTGGAACGCACAGGCATTCAGGATTTAATTGCCGAATTGAACAAGTTTTTCTACAATTTCCACACTTGGACGGAACCTCGTTCGGTGGACAAACAGTCGTGGCACTCTCAGTGGTACTCTCTGGAGGTGGAATCGTAGTCACTTCTGGGGGTGTTTCTGTAATTGTGTCGGTGATGGGTTCTGAGGGTGAATCGGTAGTCATAGGTGGATAGTCCTGAGAATAACCTGAAACAAAACCAAGCTATTGCATCACCTACGATAGCTTATAGTGTGTTATACAATTGTAATGTAAAATATCATACCATCTTGTCCATCGACTGATGCAAATACAACGGTGATTGCCAAACAGAAAAATATTTTTTGAAAGTTGCCCATCTTGGGCAAGCTGTTTTGCAGCAATGAAAATGAAATGTCTAACAATGTCGGCAAGTAGTGTTTTATTGCGTTGTAACGATGAAAGTATTTGTTTAGATGTGATAAGTCTTCGCAATGTTCATATCATATATTTTATTCATCGGAGAATGTGTTTGCTCTTGCGCAAATTGAATAAACAGCACACAACATAATTTATGTTTTGCAAATGCACGGTAAAAAAAATTAAACATCAAAACAAACACCCCAATGATCAAAATTTGCCCAATTGAGACAGTAAATACAAAACGAATTGCATGTTAAGTAATATTTACATGTAATTACAATAAGTTTCATATTTTTTCAAAGAAAACTTTCATCTCAATATAATTGTGTATGTAAATGATGAAAAGTTTTTCAGAAAAAATGGAATATTGACTTTAAAGATTAATTATTGGCTCGTTGGTTAAATTTGTAATTATAAGTATAAAAAAGATATATATATATATATATATATATATATATATATATATATATATATATATATATATATATATATATATATATATATTTATTTATTTTTAATTTATACTAGGAAATCCTAACAGGTACCCCAATGCGCCTTCCTGAACAGAAACATTGTACCCTTGATACGAGTATTATTATACGAAGTGAATACATATCAATTAACATCCACAGAGACATCTATGGTCAAATTTGTAAATTTGCAGCATTTTATACAATTCAGTGAAATTTGAGATTGTTGTAAATTCGGTAAGGTTGCCAATTTGTTGGAACCGTTTCAATGAAAATCAGATAAATTGGCAAACTCTGATAGGAAACAATCGACCTGGAGTGCCAAATCCAAGTTTTGGCCAGCAGAAACCAGTGGGATTTGAACCCGTGACCACTTTATTCAAAGAATTATATGCTAACCACTAGTCTATTCTGCTGATTGATTTATATAATACACTAGTAGCTTGTGTGCACATAATTGTGCAATCGGTAAAGTATTGAAATTCGGACCAACGAAATTAATAATTAAAAATTTTACTATTTTTTTTGAAAAAAAATTCTTTTGTTTTTGTCGGCCGATCTTCGAAGTGATATGCCGCGTCTCTTTCCACAATATACGATTCAAAGGGGAGAAAGAGAGACGGAGCGTGGTGTTAACAGCGAGTACTTCGTACACACGCACGCACGCATTAGACAATTATTATATACGATAGTATAATATTGTACATATTAGCTTGTCTACTCGTATGTATGTATGTACGTATGAACATATATTACAATGAAATTGAGCACCAAATTTGCTGCTTCTAAACTTAAAATAGAAGATTTGCATAGTAAAGTTAGTTTCAAACTCTTTGTGTAGAAAATGTTGGCAGATATACCCGGCGTCACCCAAGCTAGACGATTATTAACTTTAAAGCTTCGAAAAATTACTAAAAATGTAGAAAAATATGTCCATAAAATGACAGTGTAACATAATGCTGTCTTATGTTGTTTGTTTCTATTTATTTAGTTATATTTCATACATTGGTGTTCATTTTCAACATAATAATCGTCAAAATAACATCTCCACCCTCAAAGAGGTGGCAGTTTCAGAAAGATTCTCCACAATACATATGTAGGAAAAGGGCTCTTTCTTACCTTGGCCATACTGCTGTTTATATTAAAAATACCGAGCGAAGCCGAGTAAAACCACTAGTATTATATAAGAACGAATTCATATATTTTATTTTATTTCATAGAACTTGAACACTCGCCTTTACAGATCGCTCCAAAGCGACTTGTGCACTTAAACATACTTTTGAATTTTAAATGCTTTTTATTATTACGAAATTACGTTCACAATACATCTTATATATATATATATATATATATATATATATATATATATATATATATATATATATATATATATATATATTAATATCTACTGATCTACTGATCATTTTCTATTTTACAATTTAATTTAATTTGGTTAGTAATCATAGTATTATATTATTCTAATGTTAATCTACAGCATAATAGGAAAAAGAGCTCAAAACTTATACAATACAATCAATATATGTACATAAGCATTTTATACAATGAGAATTCATACAAGCATCCAGTGACATCTAGGGAGAAATTTTTGCAGCATTTTTATAGTCAAATAGGTGAATCTCAAGACGCTGAATAAATTGAAATTAGCAAGAGAGGCAGGAAAGGAGAAGGCAATTTTAAAGGAATCGTTTCAATGAAAATCAGAAAAAGTGGAAAATTCTGATGAGAAACAATCGACCTTGGAGTCACAAACCAAGGTCTGGCCAGGAGCGGGACTCTAGCGGGACTCAAACCCGTGACACTTTGCCAAAGAGCTGGCAGTCTCAATATGTAACATATTGAAGAGTATTCAGAGGTAAGTGGAGTCAGGTCGAGGTATAAGAAAACACGCAGGCAGGTTCCAAGTCTTTATTGCTGCTCGTCCGGTGGGGGTCAGGATCCGAATGCCACCGATCGAGAGCGTACCATACTTATGTATATCATAGAGTGCTCAGCGCATACACGTATTATCATTGGTCAAGGAGTCTGGCGCAGCCATTGGCCGCAACGCCCGACTCCACCATTGGTCGGCGTCACCATGACGTCATTGGTCTACGGGCGTCTCCCTTCATAACGTTAATGTAGGAAAAGAGTTATTTCATACTTTAGCCATATGGCCAGGAAGAATGTGGAGAGTCTAGAAAGGCTGTGAGTCACCGGAACGCTGGAGGGAAGGCGACGAGAGGAAATTGACCCATAATATGGTCAGACCAAAGCACAGAACTGAAGGGATCGTTCCTAAACGCTGCCTTCGACATGCCATAGAACCGGGAGGAGTGGAGACGGATCGTCCATCAAGTTCCAGATGAAATCAATGACTATGAGGCTTAACACTAAACAAACAAAGAAGAAGAATCGTCCAATTCTTTACTTAACTCTGTAATAACATGTTGCTAAGGCCAAAAAACATATTTTTACATTCATATAAACCAACGCCCAAATGAACATATGAACATACACATGTACATATGTACATACATACATATGCCAATTATCAGAAAACTGTAACTTGGACGAAACCAGGTAATGCTAAATAATAAACAACCACAAACAGATGTTGAGTAAAGACATTACCATACTAATTTTATTTATTTAAAATACATACGTACATGGGGAAGGCGGCAAAGTCGATAGACCCACGGGGTTTGATTTGTGCAAATAATATAATAAAAAGAAAATATTCATAACAATAATAAAATAGAAGAAAAAAGTAAGCATTAAAAAAATTAAATGAAAGAAAATACCAAAAGAAAAATAAAAATAATATATCTGAAACGGTAACATAATAACTAAAAGAAAACAAAAATAAAGAAAGAAAGAGAAGAATTACAAAAATCCTATAAATTTAAGAAAATCCTCTAGTTTGCTTTTAAAAATATTAAGGTCTTCTGAATTTACTACATTATTGGGAAGACTATTCCAAACTGTAACCACTCTGTTTGAAAAGAAGGAATCTCTGATCAATTTATTCGATTTTACTTTTTGGTGTCTAAGAGTGTGACCTATATGTAATAAATTTTGAAATATGACAATTATAATGATTATTTATTTATTATGTAAGACTTCGATCAAGTCGCCTCTTTTGTATTCTTCTCGTCTCCAGTATAATGAGATTCATTATTTTCAACATTTCGTTGTAAGAAAGTGATTTAAGTTCAGAAGGAATTGTATCGTAGGAATACGAGAGAGAGTCTAAGTGCATTCGGGGTAAGGCTTCCAATCCCGGGATCCCAGTGTTTTCTGGTACCGTGAATCCCGGTGTTGAAACTAGTCTGAATACCGGGATTACGGTGCTGGAAAAATTTCTTTAAAAGTATTATTTTTACAAAAATAATAAAGAAAAAACATAAAACAACATAATATAATGAACAATGGTGGGATGAGCAATGAGAGCCATAGGCCATTTGTTTCCTTTGACCCGTTTTGACGCCGGCTTGCCGTTCCCACGAAATGGTATCAACGGCCTCAGATCGAACTCAGAATCACGTTTTCACGTGTGTCTGTGTGAGTGTCTGTATTTGTACGTCAGTGTATTTTGGGGATTTTTTGAACACCGTTCGTCCTATCGAACTGAAGCTTAGTATCGGTTACTGAAATTAATATCGATACGACGTAAGTTTTTCCACACTCTTTTGTTTAGATGAATAATTACTAGACGGTACAAACTATTTGTAAAAAAACGAATCAATGAATCAAAGTGATGTTTTTTACTTTATTTGATTACATTAAATTACTTTTACAATACTTTTATTAAATTTTAGAAATGTATGGATGCGAACTGAAAATTTAAAGAATGTAGCCAAACTCTCAAAACAAGTACGCCAATATGAGGAGTATTTGCGTGAAACATCAGGAGAGTTTGTAAAATGCAATTGAACGGTTTTGAAATATGAAAATATGCCATTGAACATTTTTTTTTCCTGTTTATGTTACTCATTTGATTTCCTGGTGCTAGCACCGGGATCCCGGGATTGGAAATTCTTAGCACCGCAATCCCGGTGCTGAAGTAATCTTCCGAGATTGGAAGCACTAATTCGGGGGCTAACAATGGATACCCCCGAATTGGCCTAACGGACCCAATAAGAGCCCCGAAAGAATGCTCAGGACCCGAGAGCGCTAGAGCGTGAGACTCACTTAAAACTGTACGGGCCTAGACAATAGATACATAAACGGATCGGGGAAGCAATAGTGGGCAGCTTGTCCTTTAAAAGGAGGTACTTAGGATATATCAGATTATTCTGGAGCGAGCGCTGGCTCCGTGTGGACCTCCTGAATCATTCAATAAATGCTGTGAATCTTTGTAATTCACATTAAATTTACATTAAAAAGTTTTTTCATATTTCTTCAAGGCCTGTATTTTGTCTTAAAATTACTTACTATTATATTTGTTGTATAATATTTATCTTGTAAATACATAAAAACTCTTTCAATAGGTGTATTGCGGTTTAAAGAGATTGAAAAAACCTTTAAATTACACAAATACATATATGCATATATATATATATATATATATATATATATATATATATATATATATATATATATATATATATATATATCTTTTTATTAATGTATTTGCAGTAAGATAAATTTAGATTCAAATATGTCAATGATTTATCATCATCAACGTGAAGCTTAGAATACAAGATATGTCACATTTGATAATGCACATCTAGCGATCCGAAAGTGTAACAAGTGAACATAAATAAATACTTCAACGATTGTTTGATATTTCATTAATCACCGTAACGACTGTTGACTCAATTGGAAGCCAGAAGTATTGTTTTATTGTTGATATAGTGAAGGTCTATACGATGAGGCTTTTAATAAATTTCCACCGAGTGAACATATGATTGTCATTTAAACCTCATCATCAAACCAGGAAAGATCAACTTTCGACGGTCAAGATGGTGAAGTGGTTTATAGTGCTGATACTCGCCTTAGCGATAACGAACCAGGTCTTCGCAGGTATGTCATTGTTGTCATCTTGGATACGATTGACGATCCGCTCCACTCCTCAAAGTTCTGTGCCAAGTTAAAGGCAGCGTTTAAGAGGGCTGGACCCCAGGCGCCTTGTCCATACAAACGTATTTATTTTTTAATTTGCTATTTATATCCACCATAGGCATATTTCTATTTTTTTGATTAATCAAAAAATCAAATAAATCAAAAAATTAATTATTCAAAAAAAAAAATTAAAATAGAAACATGCCTATGGTTGATATCCATAGCAGATAAAAAAAATAATTGTTCTAGTGCCATAATTGAGGAAGTGAGAAAAGAAATACGTTTGTATGGACGATACCTTAAGGCACTGGGGTCCAGCCCTCTTAAGGGACGATCCCACTAGCTTCTTGATTTTATCGGACCATCTCTTGAGAGACTGTCCTTTCGCTCGCCTTCCCTCCAGCGTTACGGTGATTAACAGCCTCTCCAAACTCCAAAGTCTTCCTGGCCATATGGATAAAGTACAGTGGCGTAGCGTGAATTCCTGGTGCCCCCCCCCCCCAAAATATTTTAAGGCGCCCCCCCCCCATATATTCATATTATTTACTTACAGCAAAATAACTTTCCAAATTAATAATTTATACCTTTTTTACGTATCGGTATATGTACCTATATATCGAAGTGCATTAATAGTTTAATCTGGACGACCAACAAGCAGTGCACAATCTGTTTAAAGTAACTGAATTTTCCTTAAAACTTCCCACCTGTTAACGGTGACAGCGAAAAATTTATAAATTTCATTGGTTTTTAATTATATAATTTTGTTTTATTGTTTACACATTGAAAAAATATATACAAGAATAAGAGAGAATTCTCAGCAAATAGGTTGAAAAGTGGCACTGACGTTCAAAAGATGGAAAAAGACGGCAGTCGTCTAGCCCTATTGGCATAGATCAATTACACAATGAGGATGAATTCAAAATATGTATAATAATGTATGTAAATACATATAATACAAATAGGTTGAATTAAATCAGCTGATAACTAAAAATAATTGTATGTGATGTATTTATGTAAGCTTATTGTAAAAAACTAAATGTATGTAAGCTTATTGTAAATCATATTAACAATTAGATACAATATAACTTCTTATTGAATACTTATCTCGCAGATAAAACTCCGTGAAGAGATTTTTAGCCGTAAAATGTCAGATTTGACATATTTGGCCATGAAACAATACATATATATCGTGTATTACATTACATGAAGCTAGACGCCAAATTTGAAATTTATATATACATATGAGAGTTAAAACTATAAATATTTAAATATTAGAGATAACGAGAACCTATAGAGCAAATTTTATAAAATATAGAGTGAATTATAGGCGTTTAAACAATTAAAATCTGTAGTGGGCATATCAAGGCGAAAAGGTTAGAAGACAGTATAACGCGGTTGACGTCGGCGTAGTAGACGTCAGGCAACTCGATGAGCTCGAAATTTGAAACCCGTTGTATACAAAATTTTATCTCCAACGTAATGGCAGACGATACATTAACGTATATTGATGACCAAAATGAGCAATATGGCAAAGTATGAAAACGATCGGATAAGAGATAAGAGATAAAAAAAATGACCACTGACACGAAAGCCATGTGAAACGTAAAGGAGGTAAGTAAAAATAAGACAAGTTTTTAAAAAAGGTATTTCAAAAAAATTACGGAACAAATTAAAAAATCAGTGAAAAAGGCGCACTTTGTGGCGCCCCCCCGCATTGCGGGGTCTGCGGGCGCGGTAGCTACGCCACTGTTAAAGTATGAAAGAACTCTTTTCCTACATATGTATGTACATATTGAGACTGCCAGCTCTTTGGCAGTGTCACGGGATTGAGTCACGCTAGTGTCCCGTTCATGGCCAGACCTTGGTTTGTGACTCCAAGGTCGATTGTTTTTCATCAGATTTTCATTGAAACGATTCCTTTAAAATTGCCTTCTCCTTTCCTACCTCTCTTGCTAATTTCAAGTTATTCAGCGTCTTGAGGTTCGCCAATTTGAATGCGAAAATGCTGCAAAAATTTCTCCCTCGATGTCACTGGATGCTTGTATGAATTCTCATTGTATAAAATGCTTATGTATATTGATTGTATTGTATCTGTTTAAGCGGACTCGTCGCTTTGGAGCGATCTGTGAAGAGTGTTCAAGTACTATGAAATAAAATAAAATATAAGAAAATGTTTGAATTCGTTCTTATATAATACTAGTGGTTTTACTCGGATTCGCTCGGTATTTGTAATATAAATAAGCTGTTTAGCTTAAACATAGAAAAACAATCTAATAGTAAAAATTCATTTGCTTTTTTATTAAATTTATTTGAATCGGAAAAAACGATATCGATATCGAAACTTTTGCTTTCGATGTTCCCGACAAATCTTACATAGTTATGTACATTCATCTCTTTCAAAATTATATATGTATTAGATATAAAAAACTGCGATAAAAAAAAAGTCAATAAAGCAGTATTTAATATCCCTTGAACAAAATGCAGTAGTATGATAATATGTATTTTAAAAATTCAGGTTGTGGTGGTGGTGGTGATGATGATGATGATGATGATAACGGCAACAACAATGACAACACTGAAACCTGCGGACTGAATGAAGTTTTATCGAAGAATGGCTTCTGCAGGAGGACTTGCAACATACGAAACGTGGATCCAAATTGCGTCATAAGGCGTGGATGCATTTGCGATTTAGTCAACGGATATCTGCGTAACTCAAAAGGAGATTGCGTGCTGGCCGAAAACTGCGGTTTGTGCGATTTTAATTAGACATAAATTAGATCAATTCATAGGAATGTTCAATGCATGCCAAACTAATCAAGATTTCCCTACCTTCAGATCCACCGTGCGAAGGTGACTTGGGTAAAGTTTTTAATAAGTGTGGAGACTCTTGCCAAAAGTCTTGCCGTAATATGAATGATCCAGACTGGACTTGCACCGAGTCCTGCGTCACAAATGGTGCATGCAGGTGCGTTGAGGGTTTGGTCCAGAACGATTTTGGAAACTGCGTGGAACCAAGACATTGCGGTATATGAAACATTTTGCATAGTATATGGTCGAATTTGGTTATAACAAGACTGTGACCAATCTTTTCTTCTCTTCTCTTGCGCATTGGTGATTTCAGAAAATCTAACAATATAGCTAAGTTGGAATCATGGAGTCGTGACTTTTTGGCCGAAGTCAAAGTCCAAAGCTCCAATTTCGCATTGTAATAGCATTTATTTATTTTTATTGCTTGATAATATGAATGTGAATATTGAATTACTAACGAACGTAGGGCTCATTGAGACGAGTTTATATCCAATGCAGGGCCGCGCCTACCATATATACACAAATACATATGTGCAATGCACACAGGCGGCCGAAAAAAACGATAATCAAAAAAAATATTGTTCGGGATCCAGAATGGTTTAATGATACATCTGCTTCTTTCTAACTTTTAACTTCTGTATAACATTTATTGTGAAGAAATGTACAGCTTTCCTGAGTGCTCAATGAGGTGCGTTGCAGACGGCTCTATGCTTGCTGCTCAGTGATGTGAGCTGCTCCTCAAGAGGTGTGATCACTTACTCGTGTCTGATTGAACGCTCGTGAGCAATTCACCTCATTGAGCCTCAAAGAGTCGTTGGAGGAAGTACGTCGTAACAGACAGAGCCTGTCCAATTATATTCCTTAAAAAATACGAAACAAGACGTCGTACTTTTAAAAATGCATTTAGGTTATCATGTTGTACACTTGTGGATTGCTGTTGCAAGTGACAACTTGTTACAATCAGAGATCGGTGGACAAGTTTCTTTTGCACACAAAAAAAGTGTCATTTTAAATCTCAATTTTTTTTTATCTCAAATTAATATGATTTATACGAATGCTGATAAAATTAAAGTGTGGCCAAATTAAGTGGCCGCACTTTAATTTTAATTCGGCACACAGGCGGCCGAACTCCAATAGACTGAGATCCAATGTATACTGATTTGAGACATAGTGTTTTTTTTTCTTTGTCTTTTTCTCATTACTGCCATTTAACTCTTTGCGGCACGAGATTTGAAACAAAAAAAAGTCACGTGTTGCACAGAAAAAAAAATTTTTTTAGTTAGTTTGTGGGACATAATATAAACCTTTGTGCTTTAAATTGTTTTAATTTTTCGAAGTGGTATAAATTACATCCCACCATGCAGCAAAAGATAAAAAAGATGGGTCATTTTCGATACCTCTATGCTTCAAAGAGTTAAAAAAGATACTTACAACTATTAAAACCTGAAGTGATAGATAGTGTAAATTTATTGCTACAGCTGTTAAAATCTTCTTACAACAATGTGCAAGAGTCGACCGCCCTCCGAAACCGTTTACACAATGTTTACTAGAAATATTAAAAAATTAGCTTATTCATAGCATTGGTTGATGAAATTACGACTGCATTTATATACCTGAAAATGTGCTTACTCGTTGTATTAGAAAATAAAGTAAAAATATAATTTGGATTTTTCAATTTTTTGGAATTGACATCGTTGCCAGAGTCGCGTTTTTTTACTAGCCTCTTCTTATCGTACTTCGCTTTCGATTTTTACAAACCTCTTTTATGTTTCACTTACGATTATTACGTCTGATTTCGTCTGATGAAATGTTTAACGACTCAACAGCTCTGAATACAACTTGAGACTACATATATCCGTTTGGCACTTTTTCAAATTGACAATGCACCCCAGATCCAATGGTCAAATTCTTGCTATAGCCATGTTTGTATTAAGAAAATTCAACCGTATATATGTACATATGTATATATAGGTAATATTGGTTATACGGGCGCCTTTTTATCGATACTGTTTCATGTAACATCAATCACTGGTTGCGTACTGTGTATGTGTGCTAAGGTACATAAATGTATCGATGCTCGGATGCATCCGTATAACTAATAAGTACCTAAATTTCTAATATTAAATTTCATTCATTTCTGATCGATAGAAAAACAATGTCCTCGATTCGAATCATATTCGGCATGTTTGGCCAACGGTTGTGAAAACACATGCGAAGACCCTAAAAAAAGGATGAACAATTGTCCTTATCCTACCTGTAGAACTGGCTGTGTTTGCAATGAAAATTGGCTCAGAGATGACAACGGACAATGTATTCCTTCTGAGCAATGTGGCGGTAAGTAAAAGCTTATTTAAAAGTATATTATAAAACAACTTTGTCATCAATTTATGTACACAAATCGCTGCAAAACACGCGGCTGTACGCTCATTTCGATTTCGGTATTTTTCGTCTCGACTAAATTCACGACTGTTTGACCACATGTTCACTCGAACTTGTATCGATGTCAAACGTATGGATGTCTCTTTCGCACGCATATATTTTGCCGCGAGTACTGCTCGTACTTATGGTGCTTACGGACGGGGACGCGACAATTGCTGCAAGTCCAAAATGTTCAACGACAAAATGTACCCGAAAATTAGTGCACTGACAAAATGTACCCGCGACAAAATGTACCCGCGACAAAATGTAAACGGAAAAAATGTTCAAGCGACAAAATGTTCAAAAATCCTAAATTATCCTATTTTAATGGCAAAAGTAACTTTTTATTGTATTATATTTATCGATGTATATGGTACTTTTTATCGTATAGATCGCGGATGTTATTAAATTATTATAAATTAAAGGTGTTCTCAACCGTACCAACATATTCTTATTTAAATTGAAAAAAAAAAACTTTCTAAGCGTATGAACTGCAGATTACATTGAATTAGTTTATATGGCAGGGCTTCTCAACCGTCTCCAAAATTTACTTTATTTCAAATGAATAATTTACTTTTTATCGTACACATCGCGGGCGTTATTAAATTAGTATAAATGACAGGGGTTCTCAACCGTATCCAATATTTACTTTATTTCAAATGAATAATAGAATTTACTTTTTATCGTACACATCGCGGGCGTTATTAAATTAGTATAAATGACAGGGGTTCTCAACCGTATCCAATATTTACGTATTTAAATTGAAAAAAAAAAAAAAAAAAAAAAATATATATATATATATATATATATATATATATATATGGTTCGGTCTTTCGTGTCATGCGGGGAAGACGTGCTTCTGCGTTCTTCCCGCTATTACTCGCTTAAACCCGGCTATTGCACGAAATTTAATCTAAAAATTTAACCATCTAATCACTTATTTTACTAATTGCATCCTAGTATAATTTAAGTGTAAAAATAAACAGACGATCGGCCGTTAACAGCGTTTTTAATATCAGTGATTGCGAAAAATTTTGTGTTAATTTTGTGTCAGTTACAAAAGCGTATACGAACGAGATACATCTCCCTACCTGAATACAAAAAAAAATAAGGGTCCCTGCTCGCCAGTCAAAATTCGGTCCCACAGAAGCAATAAATCTTCCACATAATTGCTTTCAGACAAAAATTTTTAACGAACTTTACTTAATAGAATAATAGCAAACAGAAACGGTGTTTCCCAACTGTCTAATAGTTCTTTTTCATATTTAATTTATATTAAAGTAATTCGTGTAATTTTATATTCTTTACTAAATTTATTATTAAAATATTAAATTGCAAACCGCACTCACATATATAAATCCGTTGTCTCCAAAGAGGCGTCTCACGATAAAGATCTGTAAAAAAGTAGTATAACAATTGCTAATCTATTATTATCATAACTAACTACTTTCACTTACAAAGTAACCCTGTTAAATGGCATGTAATAACTCATAAGTGATCCAAGTGATACCTAGGATGACTATCTGTCAAAGCTGACCACAGAGAAGAGTCTATGGCGGTAAGAACTCACTCCTTGAATGGAAATCTCTCTCAAGTACCGCCTTTTTCTCAACACATCTTGGATAAATGCGAGAAAAATAATATCCAAACCTCCAACAAGGTAAGAGTGACGATGGATGATAGCTTAGCTAATAGAAACCTGTATTTAGCCACGTACAATGTAAGAACGTTATCGAGTGAAGGAAGTGTGCTTGCATTAGAGAATGAATTAGAAAATATCAAATGGGATATAATAGGACTTAGTGAAGTAAGACGAAAACAGCAAAACCAAATAATCCTAAAAAGTGGTAACTGTCTCTACTGGAGAGGGCTACCAAATGGTAGAATAGGAGGAGTAGGGTTTCTTATCAATAAGAGAATAGAAAGAAATATTATAGAAATAAGCGACATATCGGAACGTATATGCTATATAGTATTAAGAATCTCGAGCAGGTACACTTGTCAAATCTTCCAAGTGTACGCCCCCACATCTAGCCACCCAGACGAGGAAATAGAAGACTTCTACGAAAAAATACAGGACGCATACGATAATAGCCGTCACCACTTTAAAATAATCATGGGCGACTTTAACGCAAAAATAGGACAAAAGGCAAATACTGAAAGAGCAGTAGGCAATTTTGGTACCGGCCAAAGAAACGACAGAGGCGATCGCCTCATAGAATTCGCAGAACACAACAGGCTCTTTATCACTAATTCATTTTTCAGGAAAAACACCAACAATAAGTGGACTTGGGAGAGTCCTAAAGGAGACAGAAACGAGATCGATTTCATCCTAACAAATGCCCTGCACTCCGTTAAAGACGTTAGTGTTTTAAGTAAAGTAGATATAGGTAGCGATCACAGATTAGTCCGTGCCAAGATGGCCATTAATATAAATTGCGAACGTAGGAAATTAATAAAAGGATGCAGTAACTCTCCAGATTTCGCTCAACTAAGGTCTAGGAAAAAGGAATTCGAACTCGAACTTGGAAATCGATACGGGAAATTAAACCCAGAAGCAGACATCGAGGAATTGAACACTGTAATTAGTTCGGTTCTAACCTCAACAGGTAAGAAATTAGGTGGATTCAGGAAACAGATTAAATTAAGCAAAATTTCAGCGGAAACAAAAAACCTAATTAAGCATAAAAGGAATTTAGATAGGGATAATAATAAGCAAGAATACAATCTAGTAAATAAGGAAATTAAAAAGAGAATAGTCAGGGATGTCAGGGATTTTAACAGCAAGCTAATAGAAAATACCATTAAGAATAACCGTAGCCTGAAAAAGTGCAAACAGGATCTTTTCTTAGGCAAAAACCAAATGATCGCAATCAGATCAGAGAGCGGAGTAATAATTAGGAATAGAGAAGAAATCATAGACAGAGTTTACACGTTCTATGCAAAACTATACGAGAACGACAACGGCCAATTCCCCGCTCTGGAATCGACACACGGCCAAAGGGTTCCTGCAGTATTGCCTAGCGAAGTAGAGGCCGCGCTAAAAACTGCAAAGAACGGTAAATCCCCAGGGGAAGATAATATTCCCATTGACTTACTAAAATGTGGCGGCCCCCCCCTAATTAATATCTTAGCTAGGCTTTTCAGCAAATGCATCCAGAACCAAGCTATACCAGAAGGATGGAATAACGCAACTATCATTTTAATACACAAAAAAGGCGACAAAAGCGATATCAAGAACTACCGACCCATTAGTCTACTTTCAGCGGTCTACAAGCTCTTCACGAAGGTTATTACAGAAAGGCTGAAGAATATCCTCGACGAGAACCAACCTGTAGAGCAGGCAGGGTTTAGGGCAAATTTCAGCACAATGGACCACCTCCAAGTAGTTGGCGAACTAATCGAGCGCGCCAACGAATATCAACGGCCATTGTGCCTAGGTTTCGTCGATTATGAGAAAGCCTTCGATACAGTTAGTCATAATGCAGTACTTAACGCTCTAAAAACACAGGGAGTGCCGGAACCCTATGTGGGACTGTTAGCTGCAATATATAAGAATGCCACAGCTTTGGTTAAAATTTTTTCAGGTACAGATAGATTTAGCATAGGAAAAGGAGTAAGACAAGGAGATACAATCTCGCCCAAGTTATTCAATGCGGTGCTTGAGGGAGTTTTCAGGAAATTGGATTGGGATACAGCCGGAGTAAGCATCAATGGTCGCTTTTTGAGTCACCTTCGGTTCGCAGACGATATAGTTTTAGTAGCTCGTGATTCAGCTGACCTACTTATCAGACTAACACAGCTGGACAGGGAAAGTAGAAAAGTAGGATTAAAAATTAACGTAGATAAGACTAAACTAATGTTCAATAGTTATTGCATGCCTGATAGCATCCCCTTAGATGATAAACCAGTAGAAGTAGTAAATAATTATTTATATTTAGGTCAAATAATTGACATGTCTGGTAGTAAAAATGAAGAGATAAAGAGACGTATGAAATTAGGGTGGAGTGCATTTGGACGGATGAATGCTGTTTTTAAATCAAAAATGCCACTCTGCCTGAAGAAAAGGATCTTTGATCAATGCGTTTTGCCAGTGATGACGTATGGATGTGAAACTTGGACACTGAACGCCAAGATGCAAAATAAAATCCAATGCACTCAAAGAAGTATGGAACGCTGTATGCTTGGCATAACGAGGAAAGACAGGAAGCGGAACACGTGGGTGAGAAATATGACAAGGGTAGTGGACATAGTGGATAGAGTGAAGAGATTGAAATGGCAATGGGCGGGTCACGTAGCTAGGAGGATGGACGAAAGGTGGACAAAAGAAGTGCTTGAATGGTACCCGAGAGAAGGCAAAAGAGTAAAAGGAAGACCGCAAGGAAGATGGGTGAACGAAATTAGGAAAATGTGCGGAATGAGATGGATGAGTGTTGCGCAAAACAGAGACGAGTGGAAGCGTGTTGGAGAGGCCTTCATCCAGCAGTGGATGGCGAATGGCTGTAAATGATGATGATGATGATGATGATATATATATATATATATATATATATATATATATATATATATATATATATATATATATATATATATATATATATATATATATATATATATATATATATATATATATATATATATATATATATATATATATATATATATATATATATATATATATATATATATATCTATATATATATATATATATATATATATCTTTCAAATATATATATATATATATATATATATATATATATATATATATATATATATATATATATATCTTTCAAATATATATATATATATATATATATATATATATATATATATATATATATATATATATATATATATATATATATATATATATATAGATATATATATATTTGAAAGATATATATATATATATATATATATATATAGATATATATATATATATATATATATATATATATATATATATATATATATATATATATATATATATATATATATATATATATATATATATATATATATATATATATATATATATATATATAAATATATATTAAATTTTATATTAAATTTTAAAATTGAAATTAAATATCAAAATCAAGCTAAAGAGCGAGATTGAGCTAAAATTAGATCATCGTTGATGTTTTGAATTACAACAATGTTTTGAATTACGACGATGCGCATTTAAAACCAGAGAAATATTATAATTTCTCTGCTTACGAGCGAAAAAAAAATATTGCTAAAGTCGTCACGAGATGTTACTGTATTTCTACCGTCAACGATCGATAAAAATAAACAATTCATAAAAAAACGCGGTGTCGGATGTCGGTGATTTGTCAAAGGGTTTTTTTTCTTTCGTCGAAATAAAATTAATAATCACACATTATCCGATAAAATTTACCTCTGAAATGATTTAATTAATTAATTTATTTCGACGAGAGAAACAATTGAAGACTAAAAAAATTTCGTTTGATAAACCGACAACATACCGGGTTGGGACCATCGCTCGGTCACCCATACTTATACATGAGATATTCTCAGTAACTGCGCGTAACTGCGGGGAAGTAAAAATAATAATTATTTGATTTTTTTTTCGATCTTAGTGCGTATCTTCGTAAGTCAAAACATCTTCGACAAACAAAAGTCGAGGATTACCTGTATGTGATTGTTGATGATCTAATTTTAGGTCAATCTCGAAAATTTATTTAAATTGAGCATGTTCTGTTTTAACTTTCAATATTTAATTTTAATTTTAATATATTGATTATAATTTTATTTTGATATTTGAATTTAGTTTTAATATAATAATAATATTTTTAATTTTGATATTTAATTTCAATTTTTAAATTTAATTTTTATTTCGATATTTTTTACGCTACTGGTTTTATCCTGCTGGTTAAAACTTTGGACCAAAATCGTCGTTGGTTTGGTCCGTACGCAGCATTATGCGAACTCCATGTCAGATTCCCAATATATGTACCTCTCCACTTGTCTTGTGATCCTGATACTTTTGTCTCGAATTTTGCCTTTTTAAACTTCCCAGAAAGATCCAAATCAATTTTAATAATTGCCAATCATCAATGCACATCGGAATTTCATCTGTGCGACCCAATGAATATCTCGTCTTTCGTAAATGCTTAAATTCAAACAGTTGCAAATTTCGTCGAGATGAAAAATACCGAAATCGAAAAGAGCATGCAGCCGCGTATTTTGCAGCGATATGTAGCAAACCCGTATACAGATGTCCTTCTATTTACGAAGACCCACCCCCACTCATTAGAAAAAGCGCAATAGCTACAATCGATACATGGTATTAGTGTGGTGGGGGTGGGCCTTTGTAATTGGAATGATCACTGATATATAATACATACATGTGCACTTATAATTTACATTACAGCGTCTTGTGACGGTGATCCAAACTCGTACCTCTCCAAATGTGCTACAAAGTGCGACAACTGGAAATGTTCTGATATCGAAGATTTAGCTGCAGGTAAGTTTTTGACCTTAGTAGGGTTTTGGAAGGGCTCCCATACAAGATCACTAGGGCTAATCTGGCCGAGTGTATGTACATATGTATATGTATCTAATATGAAAATCTACAGTTTTCAAATAAGAATCACCAATTTTGATATATGTATGTACCCCATGGTTAATTTAGTCCTGGATTGAAGATAAGCTTCCATACAAAAAATCATGTGTTTGTGCGCTTTAAAATTCAACAGTTTTCATTACAAAGCCGTCAAATTTGGTATACCACTTCATGGTATTACAAACTACAACTTGACAAACATTCACCCGCCCCTATACAAACATTCACCCTCCCGAGCAACGCCGGTTACTTTAGAAACGACCCGCTTCAAATGTTTAAAAAAATATGTACAATCTTGTAGAGATTGTATTAAATTAATGCGGCTGAGTGTGTTACGAAACGTTGCATTCACAATCTTCTACGCGAAACTTAAAGCATCGGATCATGTGTAGACTAGGGATTGCAATACCGGTATACCGGCATAGGGATTGCAATACCGGTTTACCAGTAAATCGTCAAAATTTCAACATCGGTTAATTTACCGGTAAATACCGGAAACTATTTTATCGCGAATTAAGTACAAAAACTCATATTATTGCATAATATCAAATTAAAAGTCGATACAAGTCGAGAAAAAAAATTCATTTACCGGTAAATATTCCTGTGCGCACGCGCATTTTCGTTAGTAAGCGTGCACTCGCCGTATATTTCCACTGTAGCCAAAGAAACCGATTTTGCTTGATACGTTACGGTGACATGTACTGTTGTATAACAGAGCATCGTAACGTGTGTACCCGCGGCACACTAGAAGCGTATAGCACTATATACATAGATCTAACGCGTGCGAGCGAGATCGCGGTGAGGGTTGCTATGCTCTGTTGTATAATATGAATGGATTATGTCGGCTATTGCTGTTACGTCTACGTCACATACATATTACGGAAAATATGAATGTGTCCATATATTATATAATGTATTAAAGAATACTATATCGCTTTATTATAAAATGCAATAAATGCTTTATTATAAAATGCACTTATATAAACTGTTATATTTAATAAAAATCATATTTTCCCAGAGATATTATGCAGAGCCACGGGACAATGCAACAACGTTGAGGCGTGTGTCTGTAAACCAGATTATTTCCGCCAAGACGGAATGTGCATACCGCGAAAGGATTGTCGTGAGTGTTCGAATACCAAATATCACTCTTAAGACTTAGCTCCTTTTAATACATTATGTTAATTTGCAATTGCAGGTAAATGCTACGGCGAGAACGAAGCGTTCCTTTGCAGAAGATGCGAGCTTAAATGTGGTGGAGTCATAGATCAGTCGTGCCTCGAGGAGAAGGATTGCGTAGAGGGTTGCTATTGCAAAAAAGGCTACGCCAGGAACTGCCATGGGGTTTGTGTTCCTCTCAAGAAGTGCGAACGTAAGTCTATCGTGTGATTATTACAAAAATTGTAGGAACGTGTGTGGGATTTGGCAGTGCGCAGACATTTCATAAGGCAACTCGGTGGGTGATTTTGTTGCGCGACCAAATCAAATGTATGCAGTTGTATGGAGAATGCCACACCAGGAAGCTCACCGGTTGCCCAAGTCGCGAAGTTACCCGACAACGAGATCGGTTGCGGGCGTTGGGTCTGGTCACGGGAACTTTATTCCTTGAGCAACCCAAACTTTGAACATTTTGAACCCAACTCAAAATGCTTAGCATAGTATTGAAGGGGGATTACATAATTGCCGGCGATTCCATAGTGAAAAAACTTTCAACGCGCGAGACTGGTACCGTCACGTATTGAATACCATTATATGTAGATATTAAAGTTGAAAATGTACATGCTATCGCATTTTACCCCCACTCAACCCGCGATGGCCAATTACATTTCGTTTCAGTTTCGCATTTCATTTTTGTCAAAAAATACAACATTGTTCGTGCGTATAGCGGTAGGTAGAATTTGACTTTTTTTTGTTAGTTTTGAGTTTTTGTTAATAAAATTTAATAACATAAATAAAATTTTAATATAAAATACGTAAGTTGTTAATATTATCGATTTATTTATAGAATAAAACATATCTATGTACGTAGTAACAATATATATATATTTTTTTGATTTTTAAATGCTTTTTATTATTACGAAATTATGTTCACAATACATCTTATATCTATTTTAATAGCTACTGATCTACTGATCATTTTCTATTTTACAATTTTAATTTAATTTGGTTAGTAATCACAGTATTATATTATTCTAATGTTAATCTAAATCATAATAGGAAAAAGAGCTCAAAAACCTATTTACAATCCTTATAAATGTTCATAATACATCTAATACATAATATTAATTAAAGACTATCTAAAGTCGATGACCTAAAGCAGATTGTGTTTAGGTAATCTGTGTTTATACCTGAAGGGTATAGACATTTTGTTGTAATCACCGAGACTCTTCACAAGTGTGTTAGTATGGTTATTAGTGATTCTTTCATAGAATCTACTGGTTAGTTTGTTAGTAATGTCTGTAACAAACGGAATATTATATATAGCATGCAGTTTTTTCAGGTTAGTATATATGGGTGTATTATAAATTGTTTTAAGGGATTTATTTTGTATTACTTGGAGCTTGGAAAGGTTAGTATTCGAGGCGTTATTCCATACAGGTGAAGCATAGGTTAATAATGGTAATATGAGCGCGCGATATAACTTTATTTTATTTAGCGTTGATAAAGAACTATGGCGATTAAATATTGGATATATTGAGGATATACCCCGCATCGCCTTGCATTTCGCTGCCTCAATGTGAGGTGCCCATCTCATTATTTTATCAAACGTTACTCCTAAATATTTTATTACTGACTGCCATTTCAGACTTTCTCCAGAGGGGATTTTTAGATCTGAACTTGGCTTATGTTTTCTAACACTAAAGAATATGGCGTCTGTTTTGGTTTGATTAATTTGAATTTTCCACTTAGTGAAGTGTTCAGTCATTGTTTTAATTGCAAATTCAAGATTTTTAAGAATAGTGTCTGGTTTTTTGCTACTTGTGAAGCAAGCTGTATCATCTGCATATAGTAACAATATATGAAGTTTTATAATCATGCGAAAATTTTACTCGAGATTTTAACTGATTCCGGTCAACTCTATTTAAGTTGACCGGAAATGGTACCTCCCTTATAAGTGTCCTCTTTTTTTAAGTTTTTGAATTCAATTATCTCTCAAACCGCTAACTAAATAGAACTGAATTTTTTTTTTTACATGTAATGTAAATTATAAATTTTATAGAGAATCGAGATTTTTTTTATGGTTTTCTCAGAAACCTTTTAGTTTATTGAACTGAAATTTCATATCTAGAAGTTTAAGTTTAATACCAAGTTATATATAAAAAATTTGGTAAGCATCCGTCAACCGGAAGTGGCAGTTTATTCTTGATTTAATAAATTATGAAATGCCTTCATTTACATTTTTATTTATTTCAGAGGAGAGTTGCAACGGCGATCCAAATGCATACTACGAACAGTGCGACATTCGGTGTCGCCAGAAAACTTGCGAATTTCCAAACGGTCCCACCATTTGTACACCAGGAGTTTGTGTCAAAAATGGAGATTGCGTTTGTAAAGATGGCTACGTACTTGGTCCTAACAACAAATGTATACCATTGGAATATTGTGACTATAGGCCAAAATCGTGTCTCCCACCTCCCACGCTTCCACCATATATACCATATATACCACCCACCTTGCCCCCACCTCCACGTAAGTTTACAATTAATTTATCCTATTAATTTATATGTAAAGTTTGATTCAACGGTGATGTTAGAAGTTGAAAAAACAACAGTAATACATTTTATGATTGAATATCAGAAATATTTTTTAAGGGTCTACCTCGTCCCACCCAACGGAGGAAACGAGTCGAACGGAACGCACCGATTTTTTATATATATGAAAGTTTGTTTTATGATATTTCTTTTTCTTCTTCCCCGTTTTCTCACTGCTGAGGGTCGTGATCTGATCTTGGTGTCTGGAATTTGATTGATGATCTTCCTCCACTTCTGCCGTATCTGTGCCAAGTTGAAGGCAGCGCTAAGAGACGATCCCGTCAGTTCATTGATCTGGTCTGACCAACTCTTGGGAGACCGTCCTCTCGCTCGCCTTCCCTCCAGCGTTCTTGTGACTACCACCGTATCCAGCCTCTCCACATTCTTTCTGGCCATAAGGCCAAATTACGAAAGAACTCTTTTCATACACGTTGTGGAGACCGTTTTGACCAGAGACCGATGGACACGATTCTCGATGGCTAAAAAAATGGTTCACTATTGTCAATCTTTTTTTTTTGCTCTCCTGCTGTCTCGTTCACGGAGAGGTCTATTGTTATTTTATTGCAGCATCCTCACCGCCAAAGTCTGGTTATGACCAGTCTTAGGCGGACGAGTCTGCCGAAATGGGTTCCTATTGTCAATTTCAATTCAAGGTTAACAATAGAAATTGACAAAAGGAACCCATTTATTTCGAGCCGGCACTGTAATGCGCCGGAGACTGGTTATGACTAAAGAGCAGACCAACGTTGCGCCATTCATTGTTCATTGTTCGCCGTGCTTTGTTCATTTTTATGATGGACCTTTTTTTTATGCTCTCTAGCTTTGTAGTTTGCTCTGTTTCGATGCCTTAGATCGATGCCTTTGGCACAAAGGATGGCTCACTATTGTCCACAGAGCGCAATAGAGCGATTGTTTGACGACTTGTACATATGTGATGTGATGTGCCGCTGCCTCACTGAAGTCATTGCTGATTTTCAACTATTTTGTTAAATTTAAGTCATAAAAATTTCATTGATTGCATTGAGGTCGATGTGGAAACTTGCCTGTAAACGTACGGTGCTAAAAAAAAATCTAATTTTCACTCATAAAATGTGTTTTACTAAAAATAAACTTCCGATAACACCATTGGATCACTTGTTAAATTGAAAGTACAATTTTTACTTTTTTTTCATTACAACCATCCCAGAATGTGGCATGAACGAGGAACCCAGTCCAAATCCGTACGCAGACTGTCCAGACCAAACTTGTGAAATGTACTTTAAAGGGTTACAATCGATGTGTGAGCACTACCAAGAACCTCGCCAACCTGTTTGCAAGTGCAAGCCAGCTTTCGTCAGAAACAATAAGGGAGACTGTATCCTACCACTAGATTGTAAGTGCCCCACACATTAAAAAAAATGTCCTTCGGATCTCAAATTGCCTCAAAAACTAAATTTTGAGATTTTTCTTTCACAAAAAAATAATCTCACAATTTAAAAATCATATTATACATTAAATATTTAAAAAAAATGTTAAAAAGAGTATTGTGAGAATGATGTATCATTATATGTATAATAATGTTTTGAGTAGCAAAACTAGGATCGCTCAACTAATTAATTGCATAACAAAAGCCATAATGTTATAATACAAGTAGCTAGTCTCCAAAAAAACGTTACGGCAGAAGATTTGGCAGAGACTTTTCTGCTGACAAATTTGTACGTCTGTGACGAGTCCAATGAATTTGTCCAATATTTTATTTTTATTCTATATGTACATACATTTCTACCATAGACAGTTTGCCCCAAGGCCACACCTATGGTCAGATTTTTGTACATAAGTACTAGCAATTCTTAACATTACAATACAAATATTATAATACAAAAAAATAGAATCACTATGAACAAACTGGTATAATCAATCATAGTTATCGTTTGTATGATGGACTTTTCGGTTGTCAGATGTTCCGTTATAGAGATTTTAGTGACTTTTGGGCGAACGCTTTGTGACCAATAATCACCGAACCCTCCATATATGTATATATATATATATATATATATATATATATATATATATATATATATATATATATATTTATATATGTATGTATGCAATTACATTAATCTGGTATATTTTAGGTTGCGACGATCCCAATGCGATGGTTGTTGCAGGACCCAATACTTGTCCCGGAGGTACTTGCAAGAACCCCTTGTTCGAAAAATGTGACAATCCATGGCAACCTTACGGTTGCGAATGCAAACCAGAATATGTGAAGATTTCAGATTGTAATCCTATTTGTATTCCAAAAAAAGATTGTTGTAACTATGATTAAAAATCATTACGTACAGTAATAAAAAGATTTTTAAAACATTCTTATGACTTTTAATATATGAAAATTAAATAAAATAAAATATATACGTTATGCATAGGGATGTGGCGTGACGACTGATCGTGTCGAGGAGACAATCGAGATACCCGAGTGTGCCCGAGTTGGAATGAGTGACGTCAGCGTCAGATGCGCAGGAGCGTACACACACACACACACATTCATTCATCATTTCGACGTGGGCCAACGGCGAGCGTAATATTATGAGCGCAATCGAATTTTTACTATTGTTGCGTAGGGGTGGGTGGAGGATCCAAATAAAAGGCCAAAGTCACTTCACAGAATTTATTGGGTGATTAAGGAGATCCACGCACTGCCAGTGCTCCGTCCAGAATGCCTTGATATGACTTGATATACCAGAATGCCAAAGTATGTACCTGCTTATAAAGGTCAGGTCGCTCAATGCATCTTCGACTTCCGTTTACTTCCCCAGTGTTTGGGCACGTACACGGACATGCAGTCCCACGGTCCAGGGCACGCAATCCTACGCTTTCGCGCTGTCAGTTCTGAGAATTCCTCGAAACCAATTATGTCAAACGGCGCGCCGTTTTATGTCAAATTTATTTACATAAAATGTAAATTAATTATTAGGCGCGCCGTTTTATGTACAATTATGTCAAACCGTATTTTTTTTCTAAGCTCCCTAGAAAAAAATATCAAAAAAATAGGTTACATCCTCCTTTTTCCGGGCTTGGAACCGCCAGAAAAATAGCTAACAAGGTTTTCCAACCCCACTGGTGGATTTAAAAATAAATAAAGAAATTAATAAATTTATATTTCAGAAGTGAACTTTTCTTGCCTTTTTTCTGCAAAATCTTCAATTAAAGCTTTTCAGCGATCATTTTCAATAGATAGAGTTCCCAAACTGGAAAGTCAATTTTGTGACATTGTAGACCGGGAATGACTTTAAATTGATTTAAGTTTCGAAAAACTACGTTCATCACTTGCTACAGTTATAGGCAGTGTCAGAAAAATTCGCACAGCAACCCAAATGTTCGGATATAATTCTTGTAAATGTTGTTTTATGAAATTTAATACAAGGAGTGGATTAATTTTTACTTAAATTTCATTTAAAAATAGGCTTTTAAACTAATTTAGCTAAAACTATTAGATTTTGAAGTCGCGTTGAGCTTAATTTAAAGATCGGCACAATATTTTCGAAGTTCGTCTTTTTCCGGTAGATTATTTGCAAAATACAAAAAAAAAAACCACGTCTTTGAATATTCGTTCAACTGCTCGAATCTTTCTTTCATTGATACTGTAACGTAGAGATTAGGTGAGTGGCGCTCGTGGACTGATGGTTCACGACCGCGGATCACCTGATCTCTCGTTCCCGCCAAAAAAAGGCCTCCACGAATGAATCAGCCCTATGCAACGGCCAAAGGCATCGTCTGACTCATCGACCAATGATTGTTGAGATATGTATGTATGTGTACTGTGTCCAGCGAGTATAAATATGGGGCGTTCTCGGCATGGAATTCATTCCAGCCCGGACCGCCGCCAAGAGAACACGAATAAACCGCTACTACCCATCTTCCTGCGTCTTTCTCCGATTCTGGAAACCCCCCCTTCACGTCCACGCAACACTGGTGTCAGTCAAGTGGAATCGGAGATGAGCAGAGCTACGAAGAAATAGAAATCGTCGGCGACCGAAGAGATCTGACGAAAGCTGAGCTACTTCGTACCATGGACAGAAATCAGCAAGAAAAATGCAATTCTCATTGCAAATAGCTTTAAGCATAACATTCGGTTGATGGGTTGTGGTGTAAGTCGCGATTCGCATTTTATGTGGTAACGCATTGCATTTGGCGGCATTCAAAGGCGAGAGAGGACCACCCAGCGAGCTTACATTGACGGGCAACCAGCAGAACTGAAAATGCGCAGAGCAACGAGGAAGCAGCAACCGCCGGAGATCGACGCAACGCCACTACGAAGTCAAACCCGAGAATTGGACGACAGACTTCGTGCCATGGAAAGGGAAATGGCGACACTACGAGCGGCGCAGAAAGAAGCTCCAGCAAAAGACGAATCGGTTAATATGCGGTTATCACCGCAGCATATCACTCATGAATCGGTCAATGAATTTGACCGTGGCACAGTATACCGGGAATTCCCGACATACGACGGGTCAGGTTCCTGGGAGGAATTTCTGGCGAGATTCCGATTCACAGCTCGACTTCAGGGAGCACGAAATCTGTCGACGAGGCTGTGTGCAGCGATGCGTGGCGCGGCCATGAACTACGTCTGCCGGCTTCCACAGGAGACGCAGGACGACTACCAGCTACTAATGGAGAAACTCACAACGCGCTACGGCAATCGGACTTCCGTATATCAACACTTCGAGAAGGCCATCGGAAGAAAATGGGATCCAGAACGAGGGGAAGAGTCACTAACGGCCCACATGGACAACATCACGGAACACGTGGAATTGAGTTTCGCGGGTGTCGTCGCGCCCGAAGCTCTCGAACGCGTGATCGTTTGCATGTTCATAAACAGCATCATGCACTCAGAAGTCAAAGCAGCGGTGGCTAGACTAAGCCCAAGCACGAGTCTTCCGGAAGTCGTGAAAGTCGCTGAGGCGGTCTACGAGGCGACAAAATTCGCTCGCACCAGCAAAGACACGTCAGGCCGCATCCAGAATTGGCCGAAACTACAGCCATCACGACACGTGCCGCAGAAGCACGCTTTTCACAGTAGAAGGCCCACCCAAGACGCTTCACCGACAAAGTGGGGTTCTCAACCAAAAGATCCCAAAGATATAAGATGCTGGAAATGTGGAAGTTTGGGGCATATAAGCAGGAATTGTCGAGAAACCACGGCACGTCGACTCAACGACTCGCGTGAAGACGATGAAAGATCCGAAGCCCCATTATCGGAAAACGAGCAGTGATCATCCAAGAACGGGATACGATGATCACCACGCCCAACACAATACCCGTGCTGTACTCGTTAAATTCAAAAGGGTCACCGAAAATCGACGGAGCGATTGGTGACATACCGTGTCAAATGGTTGTCGACACCGGCGCAGAGATTTCTGTTCTAAATTTAGAACTGTATCAACAACTCCCCAGAAACCGATATAAAGTTCTGAACGACAAAAGGAGGAGAGCGAGACAGGCGTCTAAGTCTCCTTCTTACCTACATATCGTAAAATGGATCGAGGTCAAGATCAAGTTCATGAACCAAATAATCAAATGGAATTTCGCCGTGGCCGATATCCATGACGAAGTCCTGCTAGGAGTGGACTTCATGCGGAAAATCGGAGTTAACATATCGTTGGCTGAGTCTGGAGTGGAAGTCAAACTACGAAGAGTGAACGCATCAGTGGAAAACTTGACAATCACAAAGCTAGAGCAAACCTTGGCGGAATGTTTATCGTGTGAACAACGGCAGCAAGTACATAAAGTGTTACAAAGGAATGTAGTGGCATTTGCTCAGAACGAGGACGATCACGGCCGTACTACGAAAGCTGTACATTACATCGATGTGGGACAAGCCAAACCAATCAAGCAAGCACCGAGGAGGACACCATTAGCCAGAAAGCGAGAAGTCAGACAGCTGATTGACGATCTTCTACGACGAGGTATAATAGAATCAGCTTCCGGTCCATGGGCATCTCCTATTGTGATGGTGAAGAAGAAAGATGGGTCTTCACGCCTCTGCATTGATTATCGACGTTTGAACGCGGTCACCAAGTTGGACTCGCACCCCATTCCTCGGATAGACGACACCCTAGATCGATTGGCTGGAGCACGGTACTTCAGCACGTTGGATTTGCAGAGTGGTTATTGGCAAGTACCTGTAGCCATGAAAGACCGTGAAAAGACAGCGTTTGCCACGGAATTTGGCCTGTTCCAATTCAAAGTCATGCCGTTTGGATTGTGTAATGCACCGGCAACGTTTGTACGGCTGATGGAGCAAGTTGTAGGAGACATGCAGGATCATGTATTGGTTTATTTGGACGACATAATCATACATAGCCACACCTTTGAGGAACACGTGGAACAACTGGAACAAGTTCTACAACGAATGCAGGCTGCTGGCCTGAAACTGAACGCCGAAAAGTGTCAATTGTTAAATCGAGAGGTTGACTTCCTGGGACACCGAGTATCACCAGAGGGAATTACAACCGACCCAAAGAAAATAGAGGCTGTGAAGAATTGGGACGTTCCACGCACAAAGACCCAAGTACGAAGCTTCGTAGGATTGTGTACTTACTACCGGCGCTTCGTACAAAACTTTGCGAAGATCGCAAAACCACTGCATGGGCTAACTGAAAAAGACAGAAAATTCGAGTGGACATCAGAGTGTCAGAAATCGTTCGAACAATTAAAGGAGGCACTGATAACGGCTCCCGTGATGACGCATCCACGACCTGACGACCAATTCATCCTCGATACGGATGCAAGCCAACACAGTATTGGAGCAGTACTATCCCAACGTCAGGAAGGGGAGGAACGAGTGATCGGATATTTCAGTCGCGCAATGAATAAGGCGGAACAAAATTATTGCGTGACCCGAAAGGAATTACTCGCCCTCGTGAAATCCATACAACACTTCCATCATTATTTGGCGGGTACACGTTTTACAATAAGAACCGATCACTCTGCATTGACATGGCTTAGCGGATTTAAGCACCCGGAAGGACAACTTGCCCGATGGTTGGAGATACTGGGCCAGTACAACCCAGATATAGTCCATCGGCCTGGAAGGAAACATGGAAACGCGGACGCGCTGTCACGAAGACCATGTAGAATAGATTGCCCGAAATGTTCGCGATTGGAAGAACGGGACCAAGAAGCGGAAGACCAAGATACCGGTGTTAAAATAGCTCTGGTGGGAATTCAGCCGGAAGTTATAAACGATGCCACCATTCAGAAAATTATTGATTGGAAACGAACCGGACAGCGACCATCGTGGGAAGCAGTATCCTTAGAAGAGCCGGAAGTAAAAGTTCTCTGGGCCCAGTGGGACTCTCTGGCGGTACAAGATGACAAACTGTACCGTAACTGGGAAAGTACAACCGGAAGTCGACAAATACGACAATTGGTCGTACCAAAAGAACGCGCGACGGACCTTCTAAGGGAATTCCATAGCTCATCAACTGGGGGACATTTTGGTGTGAATAAAACACTGAAGAACATACGCCAGCGATACTATTGGCCGACGTGTCGAATCGACGTAATTCGCTGGTGTGAAAATTGTGCGGTATGCGCAGCCCATAATGGACCACAACGGAAAAACAGAGGAGCACTACGGCAGTACATTTCCGGGGCACCTTTAGAACGAATGGCGGTCGATATCCTTGGACCATTACCAACAACAGAGCGAGGAAATCGCTATGTTCTCGTCGCTATGGACTACTTTACCAAGTGGCCAGAGGCGATCCCCATACCTAATCAAGAGGCAGAGACGGTGGCCGAAGTGCTGGTAAACCAAGTTTTCACACGACTGGGTGTGCCCAACGAACTGCACTCGGACCAAGGGCGTAATTTTGAATCGAAATTATTCCGGCAAGCACTGCAACTCATGGGGATCCGCAAAACAAGGACTACTCCATATAGGCCACAGTCGGATGGCATGGTGGAGCGGCTAAATCGAACACTACTGGCTCACCTAACAAAATTCGTGGCAAACCGACAGAAAGACTGGGACAAGTTAGTCCCACACTTTCTGATGGCGTATCGAGCCGCACAGCACGATGCCACCGGAACATCACCAGCAGCACTGCTTTATGGACGAGAGCTGCGGATGCCTGCAGACCTCTTGTATGGAGGGCCCCCACCTGACAATGGACCAAGGGACCCACACCAGTACACTACACAACTAGTCGAACAAATGGCGGAAGTCCATCGATTCGCTCGCACCCACTTGAAAATGCAGCACGACCGAATGAAGGCGCGATACGACATTCGCGCATCGGAATCCCGGTACGAGGAAGGCGAACGAGTGTGGCTATATAATCCGGCCAGACACGTGGGAATTTCGCCAAAACTCCAATCTTTCTGGGAGGGACCGTATCTGATCATGAAGCGCATCAGTGACGTCGTATATCGCATCAAGAAAGAGTTTGGAAACTCTACACGCTGCATGGTGGTACATCTGGATCGCCTGGCTCAATATCGGGCCACACCCGCTGAAGAAGAATCATCCTGAATTGTGTGTGTGTGTGTATAACTGTGATTGTAACTAATTATAACTGTAAATGTAACTGTAATTGTAACATGTAATTATAATTGTAATCGATGGGTCGATCGGGACGATCTATTTAAGAGGGGGGCAATGTAACGTAGAGATTAGGTGAGTGGCGCTCGTGGACTGATGGTTCACGACCGCGGATCACCTGATCTCTCGTTCCCGCCAAAAAAAGGCCTCCACGAATGAATCAGCCCTATGCAACGGCCAAAGGCATCGTCTGACTCATCGACCAATGATTGTTGAGATATGTATGTATGTGTACTGTGTCCAGCGAGTATAAATATGGGGCGTTCTCGGCATGGAATTCATTCCAGCCCGGACCGCCGCCAAGAGAACACGAATAAACCGCTACTACCCATCTTCCTGCGTCTTTCTCCGATTCTGGAAACCCCCCCTTCACGTCCACGCAACAATACTAATATTTCATCTAAGAGAGGATTAAAAAACTCTACCTCTAACTATTTCTCAGGACAAATGATGAACTCGTTTTGTGTATTTTCGTCAAATTGCCGTTTCACGGGTGTGATTGTTTTTAATTGTTTAAATACCGACTCTATTTGTAATTAGTTAAAATCCAAATTGAAGTTGAAAATAGTATAAACAATCTTTGAAGATAACCGAAAAAAATTTGCAATGTTACAGAAGATTTCTCAGCGTCATATAGCGCAAGATTTAAATTGCAGATTCCACAGGAAAATGTGAAACTAATTTTTAAAAAAAGCATGATAGAATATAAAAGGAAATGCGCCTTCGCCCCATTAATAGAATTTGACGGGTACAAATGTTTGAACTTAGATAGTAGAGACCGGCGCCCTTGGGTGTCGGAAGTACTACTAACTTACATATGTAGTACCAACTTAATATCACACACGCGTTCACGATCTCACATTTGTAAAATAAATCTTACACAGCCACCTACATACATGTACATAGTGGAATTATCTTTTACAAAGTTATTAGAAAAAACTAATTAAGCAAAATCTTATATTGCGCACTTTCTCTGCAATATAAATAAGGCAAATTGCTACGAAACAAACCTATGTATGTATGTAATTGTGTGCTTACAATGTTAAAGGGTAAGCAGATGCATTATAAATAACCTGCTAATTTGTTTGATATTTCATGCGATGTTGATTCAATTGGAAATAGTCGACGATGTTTTTAGCTTTGATCAGATGGTATTTGAAACTTTGCATCACTTTATAAGTTTCAAAAAAATGTTTTTGAACTGATCACTTCGACGCTCGAAATGATCACGTGGTTGATTCTGCTGACAACAGAGAAATGTTATTATAACATGACAACTAGTGATTCTGATTTCTCGATGATTTTCATTTCTCGAGAAATTAGAATTCTCAATTTAACTTAAAAAATGTATATAACACAGTAAAGTATCATTTATTCGACATAATTGGATTCAAGAATACAAATATATATATAGGTTTTCGCAATATTGGTATGTAATTTGTATGTATTATCTGGGTTTGGTGCAAACGATCGACAAGCGCCAGACAGACTGAACCACAGATTAACTGGATGGCTGCTTTAAACGCAATTCTCGACTTCACGAATGATAGATTGCACATCAGATGACGAGTAACCTTTCGATCGGTGCACAGATGCAATTATTAAAATTGAGTTGGATCTTTCTGGCGAGTTTAATAAAGCAAAATTCGGAACTAAAGTATCAGAAGCACATAACGTATACAGGGTAGGTATGTATGTCGGGACTTCGGGTAGATTTCGCTTAGTGTAAGTGCGAGCAGTGCACACGCATAAGGCACACGTGTCGTTAATCTGTGGTTCAGTCTGTCTGGCGCTTGTCGATCGTTTGCAACGTATCGGTATTATCTTAGTGTATACATAATTAAAATAAATTAACTAGAAAAATGGTAAAACATTTCAATTTTATTTTATTAATTATAACGTTAATTTACATAACTTTATCTCTTACAACCTTGATTTTATTTTATTATTACATATGTATGAATTAATATTAGATACATTATTACATATTATGTTTAAAATATCCCTTCAGAAAACACATGCCATGTAAAGTAGTCAGACACCCTGGTTATTTTTTTTGTTGAGAAATCTTCGGCCGTGGAAAAATTTCTATGGTTTTATGTTGACGTTGCTTTAATTGATAGCGAGTCTTCAAATAAGCACTGTAAAGCATCTGTTCTCTTGCCCGTTGATTCAAATATACTAATTTTTTTCTCCATTAATAACCGTTGCTTAAACATTAAAGAAAAACAACATGAACTTTTTGGTTTACCAAAAATGAAAAATATCCTTAAATCTTTTTGCATTCTGCCGATTCCCACGTCTTATTTCTTCTTATTGGAGATGTTTCTATAATCACCAAAGCAAAGATAGCACCTCCGGCCGGGTAGAGTAATAGAAATAAATAGTAATAGAAAAAAAGTCAGGTCAAAAATTACGGTAAATGCACTCAGAGGATAATTGAGGGTAGTCAGAAGATATTGTTTGCGTATTTCTAAAGATTGACGCGTTTGCAATGTCTAGTTCAAAATGAGATAAAGATCAATTCAGAAAGTAGTCAAAATAAGATAAGAAAAAACATAAGATAAGGAACGTTCGAAAGTTAGAAATTTGTAAACAATTTTTCATCTTTCCCAGACCCATTATTATTAGCTTCTAAGAAGTATGAACATTAGGTATAAGTCCGCCCTTTCTCATGCAGCTTTATAAAGGGCATTGGTTGTAAACTTTTTGAAAATATTTTTGTATAATAAAAATGTTTTTTTACAATTTCTCAATAAATGAGAATTCTCAATTTGGCATTTTTTTCGAGAAATTCTCCAGAAATAATTCTTGATAAGGAACACTAATGACAACAGAGAAATGTTATTATAACATTTCTCTGTTTCCGATCCTAATCCCACCTGTATACCGGTTTCTGAATGCCGTAAACATACATAAAATATGTAATTTTAAAAAAGAATAAAACTATAAAGAAATAACTATGATTTTATTTATAAATTTGCTAAAATATTTTATTATAAACTGCTCGGGGCTGGAAGTAAAAAAATATTTATTTTTTGAACAATTTGTATGGGACCTCTTCATCCCTCCCAAGAACTATGTTAATTATACTATTACGCGATAGGATGCCAAATTTGATGTTTCTAAAATGGAAACTGTAGATTTACATAACTGACAAATAAACATAAATGATTATGTAAAGTCAATTAATAGCTGAATCGAATATATCAAGAACACCATTTGTTCTAACAAAACGCTTCTAACATAAGAAAAAAGGACACATTTTTTCAAAAATATTTAATTTTATTAATAAATCATAACAAAGCCTCGATATTAAGAACGATGTAGTTCAAAATTTAGCAAAAAAAACGTTTAAAATCGGTCACCAGCCTTTTGGACTTCACGGACCACTTAATTCATAATTTTTTAATCCTGTGGATCACTTACATACATATATATGCATATGAATTTTTGAAAATATATGTTTACATTTGTAAAATAATGATCACAAAACTTCCATTTTATTTAAATGAAATGATATTATAATAAATTTAGCCCATATGAAATAACTATTTTTTTTATCTCTAATATATAATTTGGAAAGAGACTTTGTATGTATGTATGTATGTATCCTTCGTTCGTTGGGTCGTAAGTCCGTGACGTCATCGAACAAATAATTCGATTTTTTTCGATTCAAAGGATTCAAAGTCCCCAGGGGTAAAGGCGCCGAGGGTGAAGCCCTAGGTGGCGGAGCCCTAGGGCTCCACCCCCTATGGGGCATAGCCACGGGGACGTAGCCGCGGGGGCGCAGGCGCCGGATTCTGTTATACATATAATTTCGTATACATATGTATAATTTTTTATTAGAGACTTAATATATAATATGTTTGTTTATTCGTGACAGTCAATTTAATAAAAAAAAAACAAATGAGCATTCAAATAAATTTAATAAAATGTTTACTATTAGATTAGTCATGTTTAAGCGGTTTATAGTACAAATACCGAGCGAAGCCGGGTAATACAGCTAGTATAAAATAATTTAAATAATCATTAGCGGCTCTTGGATTGAAATCATAAAAGTATTGCAACTATAGAATTATCCGAAAATTCAGGTATTAATAAAAATAATCGCCAGTTTAATTTAAAACAAACTCGAAATTTTTTTTTTTACTAATTCTTGAAATCTCATAGCAGTGCATTCACTTTCACTTTACTATCAAAAAAATGTTATCTACTAAGAAGCATTTTGTTTTACAAAATAATGCGAAGTAAATAAAAAAGTGAACACCCATTTATAAAGTAATCAATAAAAAGAAATATTAGTTAGATCAGACTTCAGTTTTTCAAATTGTCTTGTAATATCCTTAATAGTTATTCAAATAGCACGCCTGTTGATTTTCAATAAATGCTTCAAAAAATCTTTAAATATTAAGTTTAAAAAACAAAATATTTAAGTCAGCTAAATCAAAAAAACGATACTTGACTTGATTTTTAAAGAGAACATTTTCAGTATTTCAATGTTCTCTTGAATCGAGACCTGCTGGAAACCCTTCGTGTTTATATGTATAAAAGCATTTATTTTAATTTCAAGAATATGTTAAACATATGTATATGTAAGATGTTTATCTGTTTGTAAATCTACAGTTTTCAATCTTAAACAACTAAAAGTAGCTTATCTTCTAGCATTCTTACATAGAGAGGAGTCTATCGTTTACGGCGTATAGTTGTTAGAAGTAGTAGGAGTCCTTGGAAAGGACTTTTTTCAAGCTTTCACCCATCCAAATGATGCTGAGTAATTAGGCTAGTACATATTGTTACGTACACTGCCGAATAAGTGCAATCGGATTAGACCGAGTAGCATCCCAGAGACTGAGTGACCGTTACATTTGGTTTCGAGGATTATCTCCAGGCTTAAGTACAAGTCGGCTAACAATGAGGTACCCCCGAATGCACTTAGCGGGGGTAGCGGTAACTGGGTCGCATTCCGGTAGACTTCTCAGAAGTGACCGATACCGTGGGACTGAGTGTCGTGGGAATACATATCCGGGTACATGCTTAAACAATAGGGAAGTAACCGGACGTCGAAGATGCCCTGAGTGACCGATCCGTTATAAGGCGGTACTTAGGCGATATCAAGACATTCTGGACGGAGTACTGCCAGTGCGTGTATCTCCTTAATCATCAATAAATGCTGTGAAACGACTTTGGCCTTTTACTTGGATCCTCCACCCACCCTACGCAACAATATTGTATGCTATGTCTTTCGAAATACAAATTATTTTGATAATTTCATGTCATTGCTTGCTCCACAAAATTAAATTCATAAACGATGAATACAAAGTAAGTTTTAAAGAGAATGTAAATGTATTCGATTGTATGTATGTATTTCTGACGATTCAAAATTACACAGACCAAATCATCATAATCATAAATCACTATAACGACTGTTGACTCAAATGGAAATAAAAGTCATTGTTTTAATAATGTTCAGGTGGTATTTGAGATGCGGTTTTTAATAAATATGCTGACACGCTCTTCTTTGAACCATCGAGAATCAGCTCGGCACGCTCAAGATGGTCTCGTGGTCGATTGTGCTGACGGTTTGCTTGGCGATAGCGGCTCGGGTGACCGCAGGTACGACGATATTAACCACATTAAATTTGAATTCTTCAATAATTACAAATTAAATTTAAAATTTAAGACTGCAATGAGCCCGAACCGTGCGGCTCCAATGAAGTAAGATCTAAGAACAGCAACTGCAGGAGAACTTGCAATGTGAGAACTGTCGATCCAGACTGTGTCGAAAAGTTAGGATGTATGTGTGATATGAATAATGGATTCTTATACAATTCAAAAGGAGTTTGTGTACCCAAGGGAGAATGTGGTAAGTAGTCATTTCGGGAATCTGCATGTTGAATAACATATATGTATATGTAGTTGTTTAGTAAGAAAATAGAAAACTGCCTACAATTTTTAAGGTAATTTATTTATTTATTTAAAAAAATACTTGAGAAGACGGCAAAACTAATGGGCCCAAAAGTTTTGTCACTAGTTACAAAACAAAACTATATAAAAATAGTATAAACATAATGGAAACAGCAAATGTAGAAAAAGCATAAAATTGGAAATTCGGCCTTAACACCTAAGTATTGTTAAATAAATGAACAATATGAAAAAGAAAACAAAACACAAATTTAACATTTTTAATTTTTAAAAACGGAGTCAGAGTTTGCTTTTTTAACAACTCTACAGCCCTGTATAAGATACGTACATATAATTAAAAGGGCTACCGTTAGAATCTATCGATATCATCTAAATCTTATCTAATGCTTTTTATTATTACGAAATTATGTTCACAATACATCTTATATCTATTTTAATAGCTACTGATCTACTGATCATTTTCTATTTTACAATTTAATTTAATTTGGTTAGTAATCATAGTATTATATTATTCTAATGTCAATGTACAGCATAATAGGAAAAAGAGCTCAAAAACCTATTAACAATTCTTATAAATGCTCATAATACATCTAATACATAATATTAATTAAAAACTCTCTAAAGTCGACGACCTAAAGCAGATTGTGTTTAGGTAATCTGTGTTTATACCTGAAGGGTATAGACATTTTGTTGTAATCACCGAGACTCTTCACATGTGTGTTAGTGTATGGTTATTAGTGATTCTGTCATAGAATCTACTGGTTAGTTTGTTAGTAATGTCTGTAACAAATGGAATATTATATATGGCATGCCGGTTTTCATGTTAGTATATATGGGTGTATTATAAATTATTTTTAGGGACTTATATTGTATTACTTGGAGCATATATGTTAATAATTTTCACAATTTCTATTCAGAACCTCACATTCATGATAATAATCTTAACTAATAGTGACCAGATTCAGATTTTGCATGTACATATGTATTATGGGAATTTAGAAAAATATAAACACACAGCGTACTTTAAAAATCTAATATATAATTTCGAAAGAGGCTTTGTAACTATGTAAGGTTTGGGTGAGAGCATCGAAAACAAGACGATATCTGAACATAATATTATTTTTTTCGATTCAAATTAGATTAGATTTAGCCATGCTTAAGCTGTTTATATTACAAATACCGAGCGAAGCCGGGTGAAACCACTAGTATAAAATAAAATTACTACCATTTGATATTATTGGCATTTAAATTTGACTAAAACCTTCAGACTCACCGTGTGAAGGAGACATGGGTAAAGTGTTCGATCCCTGTGGTAACTCTTGTGCAAGAACCTGTGAAAATATTAACGACCCCAACTGGAAATGTGAGCCAGAATGTACCAACGAAGGTGCTTGCAGATGCATTGACGGGTTGGTTGAAAACATCTACGGAAATTGCGTGAAGCCTGAAGATTGCTGTAAGTAAAATTTACAAATTGTTCATTATATTGATTTATTCAAATACGAACGAGTTTATTTGTACGTATGTACATACATACATCAGAGAATTATAAATTTATATCATAGTAAATTGAATTAATAGAGAACTTACTGTAGATAGACCTCTCACAAAATTGGGTTTGAACAGCCCTGATTTAGGGCATCAAATTTATAAATGCTTTGCAGTATATATATTTCAGTTTCAATTAAAATAAATAATGCAAGGATTTCTGGTTATATGTATGTATGTATGATTGCGTTGAAACTGCAAATCTTTTATCATAAGCAAAGGATAAAAAAATAAATGTTAATTGGAATACCAATCATTTTACTTTAACTCTTATATTCTCTCCAAAATTAAGTTTCAATTAAAATTTGATTCGCAGTCCAAGAGTGCGGCGATGCCGAAGCCTACTCCCACTGTTTGGCCAACAAATGTCAAAACACATGTGAAGCACCGAATAAGAGAATGAATTGTCCTATCTGGACCTGCAGATCTGGATGCGTTTGTGCTGGGTTGTGGATCAGAGATAATACCAATAGAATTTGCATTCCACCTCATTTGTGCGGCGGTAAAATACATATATAATATTGTTCTCCTCAACAACTATCCGTAGTTGCACTGTTATTATCATTATACTCCATTTAGATTATTTTATTATTTTATTGTTACTATCAATTTACACTCGTCATTACAGATCGCTCCAATGCGACGAGTGTACGATAACGATCATAAATACAATAATATATATACAATCAGAATACAAAGCATATAACAATTAATCAGTACAGAAATAATAATCATAGATATATCTATGGATTATTTTTAGATTTTTGTGTACAATTTTTATACATATAATAAACACGAAATTATAGAGATGTCTATAGAGATATCTATAGATTTCAGATTACTGTGAATAATTTTTACAAATTATACACACAGATTTTGTGACCACAGGAAATGATCTAATACCAATTTTCAGGAACCGTTTCAACAATGATAATTAAAGTGTAATCAGATAAAATTGGCAAACTGTGATAGAGAAACGATCGATTTGGAGTCACAAAACCCCCAAACCTAACCAGCAGTTTGACGAGGACTCGAACCTTCGACCTCAGTGGTGCTAAATATATACGCTACCATTAAGCCAAACTGCTTATACTGTACCATGTGTACTTTTTGACTTCACCATTTGTACTATTTGCCACATAGTGACGTTGTCTTGAGAAAGACTTTTGTCGTCAAGTTCTCTTAACTAATTTAGTGTAATTGTGTAACAGTTTCATGCGACGGTGACGACAATGCATTCCTCTCACACTGTGTATCGAAGTGCGATAATATAAAATGTTCTGGCATTAAAGGAGAACGACCTATATGCAACAAAAAATGCACCAACATCAAGGGATGTGTTTGTAAGCCGGGCTATTACCGTCAAGACGGGAAATGCACACCCGAAAAGGATTGCCGTAAGTTTCTAAATAAACTCACAATCGATTAATACATGTTGGCTAACATTACTCGTGTAATTTTTAGCCAAATGCGACGGTGAAAACGAAGAGTACGTGTCTAGAAAGTGCCAATTCAAATGCGGTTCCTTTTTCACGTCATGCCTCGAAGAAGGTGAAGATGGCTGTTACTGCAAGTTGGGCTATGCGAGAGATAACGTAGGAAAATGTATACCTCTTGATCAATGCAATCGTGAGTTTCAAATAACTGTATTATGAAAGAGTAAATTTAAAGCACTAGCTTGATAATTGTGACACCGTGCACACTAGAGACAAGCTTGCTATATGAACATATTTACTTTTACCGTCAGCTGTGTTTAAAAGATATATATGATAGTAGATCTATAATTGTATCCCATCAATGATTTGAGACCATTTTAATATTAAAATATAAAACAATTAAAATTTGGTATATATGTACTAACGAACAATTGTCACGATGATTAAGATATTATTTTGCAAAATTTGTCTGTTCAGACAAATCTGAGGTTTGAATCAGAGGTGAAACATTTGAGTTCATTTTCAAGATAAAATATACAAGAATTGTTGGTTTAATAGTATCGTATAAGATGTAATTAATAATATACATAACGCTCTTTCAGAGGAAAGTTGTAACGGTGATCCAAATGCATATTTTGAACAATGCAATATCGAGTGCCAAAATACCTGTGAATATAAGGAGGGTGTTCCAAATTGCGTCAAGGGAATATGCACTAAAAAGGGAGGTTGCGTTTGCAAAAAGGGCTTCGTTTTGAGCCCATGCGGAAAATGTATTAAGCCGGAGGAGTGCTACTATAGGAAAAAATCAGATCTTCCTAGAACTCCACCGTGCACTCAACCCCCAAAACCTTCACGTAAGTTAGCATAGCTACATAAGGTGTAACATAAAAGTTAGAAGTACATTTGTATGATGACGTCCATTGCAGCACCGGCAGGCTGTGGCAGAAACGAACACATAGATCCAAACCCGTACGTAGAAACGACAGATCAAACATGCGACATGTACTTCAAAGGAATACAACCCAAGATTGTTCAACTTTCAAGCCCTAGCGCCAAGCGAGTCTGCAGATGCTTGCCAGCATACGTGAGAAATAATAAAGGACAATGTGTCATACCTCAAGATTGTAAGTAGTAACGTATCATATAGGGTGGGGTAGAAATAATTAGACGATTAATATCTTGAAATCTCATTTTGTGTTAAGATAACATAATCAGGGCCGACGAGAGGGGGGGGGGGAAGCTGGGGGTAAAAGTTCCAGGGCCCGGACTACTCCAGGGGCCGAGTGTCGGAAATCATATCTGTTATATTATTGCGTAGGGGTGGTTTCATGATCCAAATGAAAGGCCAAAGTCGCTTCACAGCATTTATTCAACGATTCTAGAGGTCCACACGGATCCACCGCTCACTCCCGAATAATCTGATCTACCGTGTACACCTCCTTATGAAGGACAAGTTGCCCACCACAGCTTCCCCGATCTATTTATGTATCTATTGAATAGGCACGTAAAGGTCTACCGTGGTGTTTATTGTTCTGTGAGAACTCCAGCGTATCCCTTGTTTGGGTACTTACTTGTTTGAGTCCCGTTAGCCTAATCCGGGGTCTCTATTGTTCACCCACGAATGCACTTAGACAGTGGATACTCTCTCTCATATTTCCACGTTACAATATCATATTTTCTCATTCAATTATTTTAAAAAATAACAACCAATATATAGGTATTTTTCTAATACATACATATGTAGTTCTGATAGACTTTTCGCAAATTAAAAATATATCTATAAGATTTTTTTTTAGTTTGTCATAGGGTTTGGAATAATTTTTATCAGAGCCCGGGATTCCTCTCGGCGGCCTTGAGCATAATATCTTAAATATGTTAAATTTCTAATCAGGAATCTCAAAAGAGCCCAAATATTATTATGTCTGATATCTTGTTGAGGTTTCTCACATAAGTGATATTATCTTCAGAAAAGTATTTCGAGTTCAAATTACATATGTATGTTGTTCGGATATATTTAGATAGTGAATTTGTTCGTTTTCAAGATACTTATCGTTTAATTGTTTCCGCCCCACTTTCTCAAGTTGTTTATGGTATGTAATTTGCGGAAATTGGATTATTAGTCACATTGCAATCGCCCAAAAGACAATTTTTGCCATGAAAATCGCGAATACGGAATATTTGGCACTCGAGTTCTCGTATTTGATTTTTAAATGCTTTTTATTATTACGAAATATTGTTCACAGTACATCTTATATCTATTTTAATAGCTACTGATCTACTGATCATTTTCTATTTTACAATTTTAATTTAATTTTGTTAGTAATCATAGTATTATATTATTCTAATGTCAATGTACAGCATACTAGGAAAAAGTGCTCAAAAACCTATTTACAATTCTTATAAATGCTCATAATACATCTAATACATAATATTAATTAAAGACTGTCTAAAGTCGATGACCTAAAGCAGATTGTGTTTAGGTAATCTGTGTTTATACCTGAAGGGTATAGACATTTTGTTGTAATCACCGAGACTCTTCACAAGTGTGTTAGTATGGTTGAGTTCTCGTGTGATAGTTATCGTTAGTATGATGGACTTTTCGGCTGCCAGATGTTCCGTTATAGAGATTTTAGTGACTTTTGGGCGAGCGCTTTGTGACCAATAATCACCGAATCATAATTTGCTTACGGATAGGTTAATCTTGACCTTTGCAGGTTGCGACGATCTTAACGCTCAGTTCATATCTGGACCCAACACATGTCCTGGTGGCACTTGCAAAAATCCTCAATTCACGTGCTGTAACAATCCTTGGCAACCGTTTGGCTGTCAGTGTAAGCCTGGCTATCTGAAAATTTCTGATTGCAATCCTAAATGTGTACCCATTGGTGAATGCTGTAAATATAATTAGATTGAAATATATGTAATACTGTCAATATTAGTACATATTAAGAATACAAATTTATATATTTTTTATACATATATAAAAATGTACTAATTAATAATATTGTATTTGGAATATTTAAATATACGTAAATAAAAGATAATGATTGAAATTCACTTGTGTTTGCATTATATATAATCATCAAACAATTCAAATAAACTATAAATTGTGTTGGCGATTTGCATTGTACATATGTATAACAGTTAGGGTTGCCAACTATTTAATTTCATTAAATAAAGCCTCGACATTAAGAACTAGTTCAAGCTTTAACATAAGTTCGTTTAAAACAGCGGTCGCCAACCATTCAGACCTCACGTATTATTAAATTCATAATTTTTAATCCCATGGACCACATTTGAATTTATGAAAAAGGATAATTTTTTTCATCTGTAAAATAGTAATCAGAAAATTTCCATTATATTTATATGAAATGCACTCTGTGGTGTATAATCTACAATATGGGCCCTGGTGCAAAGTTCTAAATTTAGTACTTCTTAATTTTTTTAAAATACAATAACAAATTTAGCCCATTTGAAATCATTTGTAGGTAATTTTATGTAGGATGTAGGTCAACACTCATAATCAATCATAATAATAATAATTAATAATATGTAATAAGTAATAAATAATAATATGTAATCAATAATAATAATAATAAATAATAATATGTAATAAGTAATAAATAATAATATGTAATCAATAATAATGATATGTAATAAGTAATCAATTAAAAAAATTGGTTAGATCAGATATAAACTTTTCAAATTTTCTTATAATATCCTTAATAGATACATAAATCGAATTCAAACGCTTCAAATTCAAATGCTTATTTTATTATAAAAAAAATGTAAATGCTTATTTAATCATTACAAAATATTTAAAGATCAGCTAAATAAAAACAGAAAACATTTTGAACATGCAAAATATTAAATATGGGTCGACAAAATATTAAAATTTGTGTTTATGATGTTTTTTATATACCTTTTGTATATTAATTAATAGACAAAAATGGTTGTATTATTGTTTTTTGTTACACATATTTGAAATAAACACTTCACATTACCTAAATTTACAATGTTTTATTTTAATTCTTGTTCTGTATAGTTTTATATTTGCAAATAATATTTATGAATTACAAAATTTTCTTAAGGTCTATGTAACAATAAAAAAATAAGGACGACTATTTCCCAAAAGCCATATTTTTCAAAAACCATATAAAGTGTAAAATGGAAGGGGTCGCGATTTCAATGACCGACACTGTATTTGACAAAAGAGAGAGAACAAAATAATTTTGTCAAAAAAAGGACGTGTCCTCTTGAAAAGAGACCGGTTGGAAACCCTATTATAGCTCCAGTTATGAGTAAAATGGTTGGGTATAGTAAATGAAAAAAATATGTAGACATATTTGATATCGTCTAAATTTAGATCTGTAATATCTAAAATGTAAATAACAGTTATAAGTACAAATATAAAATATATTTAAAAAAAACTATCCATTTTCCAAGATAAGCTAACATTGCTACTGAGAAAAATATTCAAATATACAAACATACATTGTGTTGACTCACATTGCTTGAAAATAAATTACCGTTGAACAAATTAAATCAATATGTACATAAATATAAAGACTGAATCAATATGCGCGATTAAACATCGTTTGAATTTATTGCACAGTATTTGTTGTGTGCATTTTACAAAAAAAAAAAAACACTTGTATTTGAAAGTATGTAAGTTTACTGATGGAGTTTGCCAACAGTCGATTAAATATGCAACAGGTTGAAACAATATACGGTACACTGTCATGCTGAATAATGTATTAAAAATTATTAATGCATGGAAAAAGGTGTATTAATAAAGTTAAACATACATACATTGTCATGTCTTTCCAGCTTAACAAATTGAGTCTACGACTAAATTGATAAATCATAAATATGGTTTTAAGTATCAACATAATATGTAATTTTATTTCGACGAATACTTACATACATACTTGATAATGTATTTAACGAAAATGAAATATTCGAAGTGCAAATTCTCATGATAGTTGCAGACCTTCCTCACAAAAGTGAAGCATACAAAGGTTATACGTATTATTTATACTCTTCGTCTATCAGAGTTTGCATGTACATTCAACATCATAGTTAATAACTGGACCATTCTAGAACATTCATTTTCTATATATCAGCATTTCATAACCAGCAGAAAAGATTAGTGGTTAGCATACATATAATGCTTTGAACAGCGTGGTCACAGGTTCAAAACCCACTGATTTCCGCTGACCAGGCGTTGGATTTGTGACTTCAGGTCGATCGTTTCCTATCTGTGACTTCAAAAACCGTCTATGAACATCCAATGAATGAATTAAATACATAGTAGTAGATTTCTAAGGCCAGATTAGATGCTTCCATTGTGAACTACATATGTACCTCCCAGCTTAGGATTACATTCAGAAATGCAAATGTCACTGTTTTAAAAATATTAATTTATTTCATAGTTGTTTACATTATCTTTTAAATTATGCTTTGTGAACATCATTAGAATAAGTGATATTTCTGCTTCTTACAGCCATTCATACAAAATCATATTTTTTGCATAGATGATGCAATACAGTTAAATAACTGTAAATCATCAGGCCAATTATTTCTAAAAAGCATAATTCTTTCTCAATTCATCAATAGAAGTTAACCAGCAGAATAGACTAGTGGTTAGCATATAATGCTTTGAACAGCGTGGTCACAGGTTCCAATCCCACTGGTTTCTGCTGGCCAGGCCTTGGATTTGTGACTCCAGGTCGATCGTTTCCTATCAGATTTGCCAATTTATCTGATTTTCATTGAAACGGTTCCAAAAAATTGGCAACCTTACCCATTTTCTCGCAAAATCTCGAGTTTTCAACAATCTCGAATTTCACTGAATTGTATAAAATAGTGCAAATTTACAAATTTGACCATAGATGTCTCTGTAGTTATTAATTGATACGTATTTATGTACTTTGCATAGTACTAATAATATTTGTATCAGAGTTTCTGACCAGGAAGGTGCATTGGGGTTATCTGTTAGGCTTCCTGGTATAAATTAAAAGATATAATATGACTAGGTGACGTAGTCAGATTTGCCAATTTATCTGATTTTCATTGAAATGGTTCCAAAAAATTGGCAACCTTACCCATTTTATTGCAAAATCTCAAGTTTTCAGCAATCTCGAATTTCACTGAAATGTATAAAATGCTACAAATTTACAAATTTGACCATAGATGTCTCAGTGGATATTAATTGATATGTATTTACTATGTACTTTTTATAATACTGATAATATTTGTATCAAATGTACAATATTTCTGGCCAGGAAGGCGCATTGGGGTTACCTGTTAGGCATTCCTGGTATAAATTAAAGATAAAATAACAAAAATAATGAAATAACTTTATCTTCCGTTAATGTTTCCTTAAATTATCTATTAATTCGAGTTTTCAGCAATCTCAAATTTCGCTGAATTGTATAAAATGCTGCAAATTTACAAATTTGACCATAGATGTCTCTGTGGATATTAATTGTTATGTATTTATGTACTTTGTATAGTACTGATAATATTTGTATCAAATGTACAATCTTTCTGGCCAGGAAGGCGCATCGGGGTTACCTGTTAGGCCTTCCTGGTATAAATTAATGATAAGATAAAAAAAATAATAAAATAACTTCATCTTCCGTTAATGTTTCCTTAAATTATCTATTAATTCATTTGACATATCTTATTAAATGATGACTTGTAATTTTTTGAATTTGCTTTTCGATTGTCCAATGAAATTCGTGAAAGTTGCATCTTTTACAATTATTAAGATAAAACAATCAATGCCAACATATGTATCTTTTCCGCCATTCGGATACACTTATTATATACAATATTTGAAATGTAAACGCTATAGATAAACACAAAACGACATTGACCCTTAAAGAACTGATAGATATAAAGGTCACAAAAAAACCTATTTCTGTTAACATGATTCATACTTATTAATTACTAGCTTTACAAAAAGGAAAATCCAAGTTGCTATTAATTAAAGTGAGCTATCAGAAGACTGGTATGTATTGGTAGTCGATCAATAACATACGTATATACTTTTTTGGATCACTTGGTATGAATATTATGAATATGACAATGAAAATATGATAAGAGTCTATCGAAACTGTGCGACCTTTAACATTGATTGATAAAATGTCAACGAATTCATGAGAAATGTTAAAATGAAACGTGTATGATTTTCTTGTACATACATTTGTACTATAATAGCTTGGGCTATTGTAAACAACAGCATTTGCCGTGGCAGTTTTAAAATTCGTCGTTCAATCGTTAAATGTATAATAACATATGTATTTTTCGTTGGAAAGATAACATCGAATTTAAGAAGTCCTTGTCGTTTTGTATCTCTTTGTATGCGAGAGAGTAAACTTTGAATGGCTCAATCATGACTGTTTATTGTTGTGATTTGACTTTTGTTATCCAATTTGATTTTACAGTGGCGTGGAGTGAAATAAAAACAGTAAAATTTTATTACACAGTGATTATTGATGGCATAATTTAATGTATAATATACAGAAGACCACTTTTCGACGATAAATGAGGCTGCCGGAATACAAAATTATAAAACTTTATATTATTTCATTGATGTAAAGTTTTATAATTTTGATGAAACTTAAAAATCTGTTTCGAGTAATATATCGGGTGGATTTTCAGACACCATCACGCGAATTGATACTTTTTAATTTGAATTGTATCAATGCTAAGATTGTTAATTTTCAAACATTCCGTCTTTTATTTGTGTTTGGTTTTTGTTTATATTACACTATTGTGTTGTAAGGATGCAGTATATAGTAATTAGCATTGATAATTCATATAATTTATTAATCGAGTTAACAATTTTAAAATTGACTTGAATAATTCGTTTAAATAAAACAAACACTGCCACTGGACGTTCAATTATATAAGAAAATTTATCATCCTTCAGAAGCATTCATATCGCTATGAGCTTAGCCAGTTTGAACCGTGAGCCCGGTTGGACAGTTTGTGTGTATGTGCATATATATATATATATACATATATATATTTATAAAGTTTATTAATTTTTAAATCAATAAAAAAAGATTTTATAAAATAGGTCAATGCGTGTGAGAAATTCCTTCAAATCAGTCAACATAATTATATAGAAATATTTTTGAGGCATTAAAGTTACATACAAATTAAAATCACATATTTAATCTAAGCGATAATAACCCAATTTATAATTAATTTAAAAAAAATAGTTTTAAACGTTTTTATAGGTGACAGTAAATTCACAGTTCACAATGCGTTTCTTCAATGCTTGATTTTTCTTACAACATAAACACACAAAATGGATCGCCTACTAGTTTTTACATTTATTTGTAAGTAAATAAACACACTCCTCAAAGATAAACTTCAATTTAAAGCGAACTACATACATATAACGTCTTTACAAATTTCATTTCAGTATTTTTGAGCACCGCTTGTGCAAATTCTATACTGTTCACCGAAGACGGGCAGTACATATACACGTTCAGAGCTTTGGTTACGACCGGAACTATAATACCAAAGGTATTAACGTCTTCACATGGACTCAGGGGCAACATCAACATTCAAAAAACCTCCCTGTCGACTCTTCTCATTAAATTATCTTCATTACGGGTAAATTTTACATTTCTTATATTGGATGGACGATGACATACATGATGAGTATTTTGGAAATGAGCACTTTGATTGAAAAATAAATATTTGCTTAGCAAAATAAAAGTAAACTACATACATATGTAGTATATCTGATGTATTTATGTATGTACTTCTAACAAACTTCTACATTGACGTAATGCATCATTTAAATATTCTACAATTTAGCGCTTAAGAAATTTTGAAATTCTAGAGCGGTTTGGTTCCAACAGGATGGGTTACAATTGTTTGGATGCACACTGTACATAATTGCATACAATTCGTTCGAGAAATGTTACCGCAGCATGTAAATGTCTAGTCTGATCTTCAAGATCGTCTGATTTATATAATTTCTCACTGTGGGGCTATTTGAGAAAAAAGCGTATGCTCATTTACCTCAAACTCTCCAGTAGTAGAAGGATAACACCCAAATGGAAATTCAACGAATTTTAGATATCCTACTAAGGACATTCCTTGGCACGATGACGGACGATCTTCGACTTGTGCTAAGCTTACCCAAGTATATTAAAAAAGTATCAAGTATCTTAAATGATTTTGTGGCGTAATTTTATACTACTGTTTCGTGGGAAAGAAAAGTCTCCGGTTAAAGGTGTAAAAGTAAAAAGTGCATTCGGGGACTATACGCCGCCTAAAGTGCATTCGGAAGTGGACAATGGAAACCATCGGATTAGGCCGAGCGGCATCTTCCGCTAGTTCCCAGAATCCGGACGAAAGCGTGAGACTGTACGTGCCTGAGACTGTGAGACTGTACGTGCCTGAGATTGTGAGACTGTACGTGCCTAAACAATGGAGAAACGAACGGATCAGGGAAGCTGTAGTGAGCGGCTTGCCCTTCATAAGGAGCTACTTAGGTCATATCAGATCATTCTGGAACGAGCGCTGGCTGCGCGTGGACCTCCTCAATCATCCAATAAATGCTGTGAAGCAGCTTTGGCCTTTAATTTGGATTCTCCACCGACCCCCACGCAACACTACATACATACATATATATATATACATATATGGAGGGTTCGGTGATTATTGGTCACAAAGAGTTCGCCCAAAAGTCACTAAAATCTCTATAACGGAACATCTGGCAACCGAAAAGTCCATCATACAAACGATAACTATCATACTAACTATACTAACGAAAACTCGAGTGCCAAATATTCCGCATTCACGGTTTTCATAGTAAAAATTGTCTTTGTGACCATTGCAATGTGACTGTAGTTTGCTTTTGTAAAATGTTCACTTTCGTGACACTAATTGTAAATTGTTTCCGCTCCACCCCGTGTACAAAAGATTCAATAAAATTAAATTGCTTACGCTAAATGTTACAGCACACCCTATACAACAACGATGAATCAAATAAATTCGACGGAAGCTATAAAATGATTCCGCATCAAGCTCAAATCTTGGAAAAGTCTTTCATAGTCAGTATGCATCAAGATGGAATTATAGAGAATTTGAATTTCACCAAAAGCGATCCGCTCTGGTCGATGAATATCAAACGCGCAATAGCGGCGAGTTTGCAAATGCAAATCACCGGACGGCAACTGCCCGGAGCGTTCAAGATCAACGAAGTACGTCTCACTATATATTAAACTAAATTAAATTAATACACGCTATACTAAATGCAATTTTATTCAAGCCGTGTCTTCACGGAATGTGCATCATGGAATACAGTTCTTCGAACGGTGTCAAAATTCGAAAGTCCAATAACGTCCCGACGCTTGTACCTTCGGCCACACATGATCTATGGATGTCTGTAATGACCAATATTTGCAACAAGGACACAACAAAGGTTTGCCGTTTCTGAAGTCAAATCAGATTAATTATAATTGGGTTGGATAACTGTATCAGAGGGGTTGTTTGTTTCGTTTCAGAACCCTTTAATAGGCACGACAAACAGGTGGTACACGGTCGATCAAACTGGACTTTTAAGCATGGTGTCTGAAGGAAATATTGAAGTGCATTATCACAAACATATTTTCCAATCGCTCACCAAGTAAGTTTTATAATGTGTAATTAAATTTTAAATGCTCTATATATTATGAACATACATTATATTACACCTAACCCACATACATATATAACCAAAAATTAAACATTTACTTCTGTTTTTCACCACATACTGATGTAAACAGAATTTCTCTGTGCTATATGTGAAGTCCAAGTACAAACGTAGAATTGGATCTAAGAATAAAGTTTTCTAACATCAAGCAAAGCATTCGCTTTCCATGTAGTTTTTAGGAAGAGAGTATGATCATTCACATAGTAAGAAATGATTTTATTTTATTTGCGTTTTCTGTCATTTAACATTCTGTCTCGTCACGGAGACCGCGCTGCTGGCTATATATGAATTCGTTATATTTGTAAGCATTTATTGCAATGGTTTTATGTTATTATCAAATCAATTTTTTATATATTCACAGTTAAATATATGAAGTCCTTCATTTTTTTTATGAAATATAGCATACTATTAAAACTTAAGAATTCGTTTACTAAATACTAAATAAATAATACATACTACAAAATAATAAAAAAAAGCATTTAAAATTATTTAATTTCATTGTTTATTCTCCTCAATAAATTGGTGCTATCTTAAGACCGCCATTTTGTGTATGCATTTTAATTATAATTTTTCAATTGTTTTTTTTTTTTTTAATTATAATTTCAAATATATGAAAATGAAAATTTATGACATTAATTTCAGCAATATCTAAAAAATGTATAACTTACTTATGTATGTATGAATGTATATGTATATTTTAAAAAATATTGTTTCAGTTTTACTTTAGAAAGGATAGATATAATACCTGAGATTCTAACGGACAAAGAAACTCATCCCATCCAAACAGGAGTTGCATTTCAACCTCCTGACAGACAAGAACCAACAGGTGGCAGAGCACCTCTAACGCCAGAAAGTCAATTGGAATATCTTTGGGAGATACTAGGAAGACTGGCTGACGGCTTAGAACAGACCGGCCTGACGGATACACTTTTAAAAGACAAACTGCCATTGCGTTTACAGGGGTAAACTGAAGATATGAAATTTAACGTTCTTAAAAAAACGTCTTTTGTATAAATATACTATAAAATTTCAGTGTAATGTCTATGTTGTCGCACGAGACTCTAAAGAAAGCACACGAAGAGCTTCAATTGGGCACCAGCTATAAATGGGAAACGATGAAGAATATTTTCTTGGAAGCGCTACCGCAGGCCAAGTCTAAAGCAGCGATACTATTAGTTAGAGATCTGGTGGTGGATCGAAAGATCAAAGACGAAACTGCAATACTTCACCTGCTACGCAAGTTCCCTTTCAATGTGGCCGACTTGAGCGAAGTATGAAAGCATGAAAAATATGAATACATACAATGAAAAAATCCAAGTCTAATTCAATTTATTGTTTTCAGAGTCTACTTAGGGACATGGAGTCGTTGCTGAAACTCAGCCAAGAGCATTCCCAAGATGTGAGACACGCTGCAATTTTAGGATTTTCAACACTAGTGTTCAAAACATTCATGGGAGGGGCTTGCACGACGGATGTGTTCGAACATTACGTGCAAACGTACTTTTCTAGATTCACTGGTTGACTGTCTTTTTTATACATTTTTTCAAGTATTCGTAGGTTTAATTTTCATTAACGTTGCTTTTGGGGTTTTAGAGAGTCCTGATTATTCGGATCGCTTGGTGTGGCTCTCCGGACTTGCGAATTTGCAGTTGGAGCATGTGACTCTCTACCTGACACCAGTGATTTCTGGAACTCTCGGTCATTCCACACACGAACGATTCCTGTCAGTTTGGGCTACGATGCCTTTGGCTCCCTTATATGCACCCGAAGTATGTTTTTGTGGTTTTAATGTTAGGTGACCATTCATACTGATTTTACCATGGTAGTACTGGTTTTTTGGGTATCTGTCCTGGTAAGTTGTGAGATAAAACCAGTACACTCTTTTATGTAATGGGTTTTTTTTATCTAATAGATGGATAAATATACAAATTATTCGGCGAAAATGATGTCTCCTAGAAAAATATTGGCAAATTAGTCAAATGTAGTTTCTTACTTTGATTAACAATATATAGTCAGAGAGATGTAATAAGAATAGAGGGGCCCTTACGAATAAATAATTGTTGTCAATTTTACGCGGTACGTCTCTATAAATACACTACATCGCACGGAATACAATCGGATCAATTTACTTATAAAAATGTATCCCATGTTGTTTATTGTGTGTTTTTGAATGTCACTTGACAAAAAAAGAACACCTAAAGCCACTTCTATTAATATTACATTTCTCTGTATATAGTCCAGTGTTAAAACGAAATTTAGTATTGAAACCTTAAAATATTTGCTAATTACTATTTTTTTAACCAGTGTTACATATGTAGAGCCCAATTTAAACCAGGCTTGTGTAGAATTTTATAAGAGAATTCAAGAAAATGAATTCATTTTTTCATAAATGTGCGACCATGATTGTTTAATCTTCGTTTTAAATAATTTAGAAATATGTTTTTGAAAAAAAATGTCCTGGTTTTGAATTTGGAAAAAATTGTCACCTTATTTGAATGTAAATATTATGTATTGAAAAACGTGAATACTTTATTCATAGTCTTGAATAATCGGAATAGATTAAACGGTTGAGCATTTGAGCAAATCTTGGCCTGTTATAAATTATAAAAACTAAGGCAGGCATGTTTTTGGAACTGTCAGTTTAGAAAGCATTTCTCAGCATTGAAATCATAAAAAAATAAATCTTACTTAAAAATTTGTAGTTGATGGTCTAAGTTAGAGAATCATAAGATAGTATGTAAATATATATATACCAAGAATACATGTTTTCAAGTGCGAGCAGACCTGATTTCAGATATCACCTTACTGTGTGAATTATAAAATAAATTTAAAAAATATACCTACATTTTAAGAATAGCATATTTCTTACTAAAGACAAGTTCAACTATCAATGTTTAATACTACGCAACTTCATTTGACTTATAGTATAGTGCATTAATATAAAAATTTTGAAACTTTCAGATCCATAATACATATTGGCCCATTTTACACAACAAAAACGAACCGTTAGAGATGCGAGTCGCAGCCACGACGATGTTGATACTCGCCGAACCGACTCCTCACAGACTATTATCCCTGTATTGGTACATATCATCTCAAAATTCACCACACTTGAACAACTTCTTCTATACAACAATCAAGAGCATCGAAAAGACGACTTTCGACTGCTACAAACGCACGTGAGTGAACAAAACGATGTCTCAAAATATGTATATCTAATATTTAAACACATCTAATATTTAAAATTGATATACAGTGGCAAATTAGCTTCATATTTGGGCAGAGTGATCAAAAGACCAAAGGATCAATCCAAATTGTGGGCGACAGGCAACTATTTGTTCGACGCCGCCGACAGCTCCCGAGATATGGGCTTCATGATGCAATCGTTTATCATTGCCAATGAGCAGACCGGACTACCGGATATATTTTACTTTTCACTGATAACACACAATGCTGGTCTGGTTGTCCAAGATTATGCAGTAACTTTTAACTTTATACAGTGGAATTATATAGAATCTGTACGATAGAGGTATATATTTTGAGTATTTTTAGGTGTATTTGAAATTGCAAGGTGTCGCAAGTAATGTCTTCAGCAAATTGCATCGAATGAATGGAGATTCGATGCGGATAGATGAACTTGCAGATGCACTGAAGAAGTTGGAAGTGCAAAGTCAGCCGATTCAGCCGGTCCACGTTGAACTTTTGATTAAATATCAAGGCAAAGTTATCTATGCTCTGCATTTGAACCAAACTACTTTTGACAAATGGACCGAAGGCGATAGTAATATGATTTGATTTATTAAGGGAAACACTAGAATTGTTAGCCATTCTAAGTTCTTTGCTTCTGTCATTCTTAATTAGTACACAGTGACATTTTTTGTACCCTCAACGGTGCTCCTGTTCAATACTAACTGATAACAATATATTAATTTAAAGTCAATTGTAGATAATGTACATATTATTACAATTCAAATGGTCAACCATTATCATATGGCAACTGTAGTGTTTCTCTAAACAATGAAGTGTTTGAATTCACTCTCTTATTATTTTACTTTTAGTAAAGAAGAGTATTAATAGTGTGCTTCAATCTGAGAGTCATATCAATCAACAGATTCTAATATATCCGACGATACTTAAAAGTATACTGCCGTCTGAAATTGGTAGGTCTTTAAAAATACTAAGGTAATATACAATTACATCAGTTTATATTACAAATTTCGATGAATTTACAGGAACGCCTATTATAACTGATACTATGCTATCTTCGCTGACATCTATTAGAGGAAATCTTACACATGCTATGGAAAATGAAGAAATAGCCAGAAGAAATGATGTACATTTCAGGTAATTGTTTTGAAAATTAATGAATTAAACAAAAATTCGGGTAATTGTTTTGAAAATTAATGAATTAATAATATTAATTTTAGAACATCAACACTAGCATTGATAGGTTTAGCTGCTTACAATCCAATAAGTGACACTCACCATTTGGCAGAAGTGGCTCAAGTTTCCGATGCATACTTCCCAGCTAACTTTACCATTGCCTTGTCCATAGCCAAGCGAATATTCAGGTAATGCACGCTGAAACACAAATATCAACATTGTGTACATATTTTCAAATGTTAAAAATAATATAAAATCGTTTCAGGACGAGTTGGTTGAGTCCAGGAGGTGGACAATCGCCCGGCTTCACCGCATACTCCGGCGCTAGAGTGGCAATATCATCACACAAGGACGCACCGCTTAAGGAATTCTGCCCAGCGTGTCCTCACGAGATGTTCACCAGTGGAAACAAAATGATCAAGGTGCAAAAGTTATATATAATAGAATGTTTCAGCAGTGCTTGTATGGGTGAAAGTGAAAGATGTAAAACTTTGGAGAAAATTTGTTCCGGGACACCTATCAAAAAGCGTCTACGATCTAAGTTGGAGTAGAATACTATATTCGGTGGTTCTTAATTGAAAACTGTGGATTTGCATAACTTTAAAAACAAACTTTCATCTTTATAAAGTAGTGTTGAATTGCCGGGTATTACTTGGGTGGGCAAAAATTAGAAATAAAAAGTACAAAATGGAACTTATTCAGAACTCAGGGCTACAATCCTTTTCAAAAACCATCTATGAACAGCCAATGAATGAATTAAATACATAGTAGTAGATTTCTAAGGCCAAATTGAATGCTCCCATTTTGAACTACGTACGTCCCAGCTTAGGATTACATTCAGAAATGTAAATGTCACTGTTTTAAAAATATTAATTCATTTCATAGTTGTTTACATTATCTTCTAAATTATGCTTTGTGAACATCATTAGAATAAATGATAGTTCTGCTTCTTCATACAAAATCATATTTTTTGCATAGCTGAAATGACTGTAAATCATCAGGCCAACTATTTCTAAAAAGCGTAATTCTTTCTCAATTCATCGATAGAAGTTAACCAGCAGAATAGAATAGTGGTTAACATATGATGCTTTGAACAGAGTGGTCACAGGTTCCAATCCCACTGGTTTCTGCTGGCCAGACCTTGGATTTGTGACTCCAGGTCGATCGTTTCCTATCAGAGTTAGCCAATTTATCTGATTTACATTGAAACGGTTTCAAAAAATTGGCAACCTTACCCATTTTCTCGCATAATCTCGAGTTTTCAACAATCTCGAATTTCGCTGAATTGTATAAAATGATGCAAATTTACAAATTTGACCATAGATGTCTCTGTAGATATTAATTGATACGTATTTATGTACTTTGTATAGTACTAATAATATTTGTATCAAAGTTTCTGAACAGGAAGGTGCATTGGGGTTATCTGTTAGGCTTCCTGGTATAAATTAAAAGATAAAATAAAAATAAAATATGACTAGGTGAGGTAGTCTCAGATTTATGTATGTACTAATATGTATGTACCTCACAAATAGACATAGTTTTATGTACGTCAGCGTTTATACTTCAATGCAATTAAACTTAGGAATATTTCAGACTGCTCATGCTGGAATGGCGTTGAACTGCGACACCCCTTCAACTCTGCCGGAACTATTTTGGCAACTGGTCACGTCTCACGAATCGAATTCAAAGTAAGCATGTCGTTATTGTATATATTTTCAGCTGCATGAAATGCATTAACAATGTGTTATGTGTTGATTAAATTGTTTCAGCATTCTTCCGGGGGCAAAACCATGGCTCGTTCTGTTGCATGTCTTCGTATTGGCCGCCATTCCCGCAGAGGGACCATGTAAGATATCACTATCGTCACCCCTGTCACACGAGAAACCTGAACGAACTGATACTGAAATCGGATTTGTACCTTATGGGACAACTTTTGATAATGTTCAACTAAAAATTGGCTCGGTGAGAAGGTTAGTAATGGTTGATTTATTTTTTCTATATGCCTGCTTGGGTCGGGATTGAATATTTGCGTACTCCTGCGTTCTTGCATTCGAACACAGGACTGACACGTTTCTTTTATTTGTTTTTTATTTAATAACTTAATATGCCAACACCAGAGAAATGTATTATTTCTTTGGCCAACACCCATGCGATGATATGTCATTGGTATAGACACGTATTTTGGACATCTATTTTTGTCAATTTTAGCATTTTCATTTTGTATTTAGGCGTTTTAGTGCATTAAAAATGTTCAATTTTAGCATCTATTTTTGTTTAATTTTAAATTATAAAAATTTAGATGAATTTTAATAAAATTTATATATACATATATACAATTTAAAGACAACGCAACAATTAAAAAATAACAAAGCAATTCAAAAATGTTTTGGAATTAAAATTAAAATGAAAAAAACATGAATATAAAAATACAAAGACAAAAAATATGAATATAAAAATATAATACCAATTAAAATTTATTAAAACTCAACATGGAGCATATTTCTACAGATTCATTTTTGAGATTCGTGCGACGATCGGTAACAATTATATTGTACATATTTAGTAAAATACCTTTCAGCATCCACACTATTGGCAGGACACCAAATAGATTTTAGAGCTGCACAACCAAGCTCTTCATATTTAATTTTTGTTGCCATCAATAATAGCAATATATCCGGCGTGGATTCACTTATTATATCCTCTATTAATTGTCTAAAAAAGTGCTGATATCCTTCCAAACATTGAGTCTCTGTTAATACATTAAACAATGGCAGATTTCTAAAAAACAAAACTGTTTCTTTAGCATTAATATTAGATTTTGTACCTGCCACAGATGGATTGAATAGTTTACTCAATGTTTGGAGGAATAGATTTGTCTCATATAGTCTTGAGTGCGAGTCTAGTTTTAAGACGCTTTTTTGAGCAGCCTTTTGGATACACAGCTCCAACTGTCTTCTTTTGTTTACAGTAGTAGACAAAAGCAGTCGCTTGGTTTCGACAGGAAAAACACCGTCTATGGTAAACTGCAAGCTCTGTTTTATCCCCTCAATTTCTTCACATAATAAATGGGCAAAGGGATAGGAAGACCCTTCTAAATTGTCTATTAATTTTATAAATTTTATGCAAATTTCACTTTTGTTTCTTATTTTAGCATCTATTCGCATATTTTACGAATTTAGCATCTATTAGCATCTATTCCAAATTTTAGGATCAATTAAGCATTAATAGCAAAATGCCCAAAATACGTGTCTCTAGTCATTGGGTACAACACTAATAGTTTTATATTTTTCTGTTATATTTTCGACCATTGTGGCGCATTAGGAATTCCTGTAGTGCCATAAGGTTCCAAACTTAAATGAAAATTGATAAAAACAAGTATTACATAAATACATTTTAAACATTTTCGTTTATTTAAAGAGCCCTTTAAATCGTTGTATATAAATTTATAAGTTTTCTTCTAAAAATATGTAATAATAAATAGGTTTTGTGTCTCAGGACAGGTAGCGGTTAATCGTTTTGAAATGTGTATTCAAGATGTTGTAAATTATATTACAGATCTGATGACGTGGAAAATGTATTACTAAGTACATTCAATAGCACTAGTAAATTTGAATGGAACGATAACAAGATAAAACTTCATTTGAAGGCGACCGGTAAGAACTCACCTGAAAGCAAAGATTGGAAGGTACGTCTCCATTTTCTATTGCTTTAAAGGTAGTCAAAAATATAATAACTAAATGATCTTTTAGCTTTGTTTTGATGCTGAAGAAAAATACGTAGACGATACAGAATTCGAAGAATTGAACACCAGGGACACTTTAATAGGCGGTTATATAAAAATGGCAATCGGCTCTCTTACCAATAAATGTCCGGTCGATGGAACGGTCATCGGAGTCAGTATGAAGCTGAACGATTTTAACATTACTGGAGATTCGTACGACATTGAGCTAAAAATAAAAAATGTATGATACATACGAATTTATTTTATTGTATTTAAAGTTGTATGTATTATGTTTTTTGTTATACTTATTTTTTAGCTTCCTTCTGAAATATCTTCTATAGCGTCAAAGTATAGCAACGCAATAGACATCTTTAGTCCGACAACTTCGTTCAATGTGGCAAAAGTTGTATTGAATGAATTTACAAAGCCGAGCGTTGCCATCAACATGAGTGTATCAATGAACGAAGAGAGTTCTGTACTGACAGTGCAAACTGATGATGTTGCAGCTACGAATAGCTGGAAGGATGATTATTTTAGTTGGCTCTTAAATCCAAAGGGTCAGTTGTATCTTCTTAAAGAAATAGGAATTATAAGTAAGTACATTCGAATATCTTACATAATACAATTTGACCAGCATTTTAAATTGTCTTTCTCGTTTACATAACAGAAGAGTGTCGGCTGAAATCTGAATCTGTAACCGATGTCGACGGCACAGACATAGACTTGGGACCGAATAAGGACTGTGAAATTTTAGCTATCGGTGAATGTACAAACCTACCGAGATTTGCTATTATGAAGATTCCGTCGATTCACGGTCTTGCTTTAAGGATATACACGGGAGGTTGTTATTGCATATATGTTACATGTGTATTTAAAATCAAAGTTGTAGTCTTAAATTGAAAATTTCAATGTTTCCATACCGTTTCTGAAACAGGTAATTACGCTGAAATTCAACCGACAGCATCCACAGCATTGCGAGTAGTAGTGAACGATCACGAAGTGAAATGGCAGCCGTCCTATCAGTTCCCAGAGAATGAACAATTTTACGACTTCAAGTATGTCCTTAATATATTGCAAATATGATATAAGCAAAAGTTGAAAGTGCACTATACACCAATAATTTCATTTATGCTTGCAGAATATCCGGATCTGGCGACAGATTGAAGTTTGAAAGCAAAATAAGTGCGATCAAAGTCATCTATAGAAAACATGAAGCAGTCATACTTTTGCCGACTACTCATCTCTCCCTCTCATGTGGAGCTTGCTTACAATCCGATGTTTTGTATAAGAAATGTTGATAATGTGTAATATTTAAGTGTTCATTGAAATAAATTTATTTAATTACAAAACGATAATTAATTCAACAACATTCTCTGGTTTCCATTGCATGAAAAAAAAAAATAGAAATTTTATCATTGCAAAAAATTCATCTGTCTATTTTTGCTGAGCATATTAGATAGAAAACAACAAAAACAATTTTTTTTAAATTTAAAAACAATTGAATTTTTTTTCTGTAGATAAACATTACTATTAGATTATATTGCCAGATGTAAAAATATATTTTTTATTTCTTTCATCTAGCAATATCTACTATGAAGTATATAGTGGAAAATTCAGGTAAGTAAATGCAAAAAAGTTTCAACAATAAAAAAAGCATTTGAATCCATTCGTCTCCTTTAAGTAAATGTACATACATATTATATACGAATTATCATTACCATTTAAACCATTCAATTCTAAATACATCCTCTTCTATTAAGGATCTTGGTGTAATACTTAATAATAAACTTGATTACTTTGAACATATTTCCTTCATTACTAATAAAGCATATGAATCTCTTGGATTCCTACTCCGCTCAACTAAACCGTTTAATGATGCTCATCTACTTAAATTACTTTATTTCCCTTGTAAGGTCTCACCTTGAGTTTGCCTTAATTATCTGGTCACCTTTTTATATATCCCATATTAATTGTATTAAAAAAATCCAACTAAAATTTATGAAATCCTTACTCTATCTACCATGCCCATGCTACTGTTCCCGATATTTTAAAACTCTTATCCTTTAACAATCTTTCTGTCAGGCGACGACTCGCTGATGTTACATTCCTTTTTAAACTACTAAATGGTTTACTTGATTATCCTGATTTACTGAGTAAGGTTGGTTTCAGGATCCCAGTTAGGTATTCTAGACATGTTGCACTTTTAATCTTTTCAAAACCAATTCCCTAAAATATTCCTATCTACAGCGTGTTTAACGGGGAGTTGAATGACGTTGATCTATTCGGTATTTCCTTGCATCAATTCAGGACTGCCATCAGCAGAGTTTTGATTGATTGATCTATTTCTATTTCTTTTATATAATCTTTATGCAATACTACATATATCACTTTATGTTTAGTTCTATTAGCAATATTAGATCACTTTATGTTTTAGTTTTTATTCTTTTCTATTTCATTTGTTCGTCTCTATGTACCATTATATGTAATTTGTAAAAATCTATAATTGGGCTCAGATGTTATTTTGTTACAGTTATTCTTTATTTTTATCGATTTCTACATCTGTTGTCTGTTGATTTTTCAATAAATAAATTCAAAACTAGTCTTAGTTAAAGTGATATGTATGTGGGGGTGATTAGAGCTGCAAGAGGAGCACAACAGAAATTATTGTTAAAGGTGCAGTTCATGGCGTGCATATGTAGTTTGAAGAAAAACTCAAGTTCAGACAAAAATAATGGACAGCGGCAACTTCGGCGGATTAACAGCAAAACAATAAAAAAAGAGACGGACAATTTAGCAGAGGTGATCAGGGATCAGCAGATCAGCAGATCAGCGGAACAGCAGATCAGCAGATCAGCGGACGACTCGAGGCTGAGGGCGGTTACGGCCAAGCCTTTGCGAGAAAGAGAGAGAGAGAGAAAGAGATACAGGCATGGTACAAGGGTGTGTTAGAAGAGGACACACTACCAGTTACCACTTGTAGAGCGAGATTCCTTTGCAGTTTGCAGCTACATATTATAGTGACTAGTCACTAGTCACTGGTGGCTACTCTGTGACTTCATAAGGCCTTAACACCTTCGCAGCTGCACTATCTGTGTGCGTACATACACACACATGTCAGATTTGATCATAAGTGCTCGTTCAAATTTTAGCTCGGACTATTTTCCTTGACTTGGATGAGCTTTCTTCGAATGTGAAATAATTTCTTTCGCGAAAAAATGTTTATTGATAATGAGATATGATAATAAAATGTATACGAGAATTATGAAAATGTTTATACATGTTTTTAATAATTGACTAACGAGAGTTCGATGTCGCGGTTTTGTTCTATAGAACTACGCCCCAATAATAGTTCTGATTCCTCACAGTACAAATGTTATGAAAATACAAATATTTGCATTACTGTAGGGATTGCAATACCGTTATACCGGTTTACCGGTAAATCGTCAAAATTTCACCATCGGTATATACCGGTAAACGCTCAGAGTCATAGCGTCGTCTATTTTCCTAGAGGAAACATTGGTAGCAAACAGTATATATAGGTTTTTTTATTTTATTATTATATAAAATATTCGTATACGTTTTGTTGGTAACAAACAAATATGTATATATACTGTCTCTTTCGAAATTATATGTATACCAGAATCCGGCGCCTGCGCCCCCGGCGGAGCCTGCACCTTCGGCGCCCCCGGGGACTTCGAATCCTTTGAATCGAAAAAAATTGAATCAGCACCTATGAATCGAAAAAAAAATAAGTCTACGAACCAACGGGCGAAGGTTACAGACATACATACATATGTATATACGAAGTCTATTTCGAAATTATATATTAAGAAGAAGAAGATGTTATAAAATTATAACACATTTTTAAAGTTATGCGATTCTTCATATGTCGTTTATTTTCTCCAGTAAAATATGGTCATTGCACTTGTACCTCTTGGGCCTCCAAAATTCTCAACCTGTACCGTGTGTGTTTGGTGTTCGAGTGTTTGAATGCCGGGGTGTTGAGGTGTTGGATTGCGCTTGTGTCTGTGTTATTTACGTTCAGTCGTCGGTGAACGGCGAGCGGCGTTGGCGGGAGACGCGCACGACACGGCACGGCTCGGCTCAGCTACAGGTGCGAACTTTGTCAAAACCACCTTTTCAAAACACCCCCTCCCCCTTCCCCGCCGAAACCCACCAGAATGGTTCGCGCCACCCCCGACCCCCCGACGGGTGTGCGTGTGCGACCCGCGAACACGTGTCCTTCGAACCGGCGCCGGTATCGCGAACCTCGCCGAATTCGAACCTATATCGCGAGCACGCCTACCAATCGTTTGTTGACACATGCACTCGCCGCACTGTTGACAACTGACAACTCACTCGCGCTCCCTTTGCACAATCCCCTTTGTGGAAACTTTTGGCGCCAAGTGTTGCCAACTTTGCGCGTGCCTCGACGTGAGTGGGTGATCTTTCGATCTCCGATTTACCGTTTGTTTCTTTCTGCAGATGTTATTATTATTGTGTGTGTTGTGTATATGTGCGCAGCAGCCGTTGAGGGGACCGCAGCGAGGCAATTTATCGCCGGCGAGTTGAGAGTGAACCCGCTCAATGTGAAAATTATAATTCCCTGCCTTTTTTTGGGGGTTGGCACTTCGAAAACAACATGCCCCCCCCCCCCCAATTAAATATGTTGAGTTATTATGAAAGAAAAAGTATGCGCCGCGGGCAAAACTTTTGACTCACCTTAAAGTATGTCAAAAACAATACAAACTATATATAAAGCTACGGTCTCCGTGACGAGACAGAATGTTAAATGACAGAAAACGCAAATATCGGAAGGCAAAGATCGAAAATCGAAAGATCAAAAAAAAAAATTGTGCATGGTAAACGGTACATACTCACTTAATTTGCGCGAGCAGGATACAACAGGAACAAGAGGAACAGGCTTTCCCTCCCATATTAATGTGCGCTCGCAGAATACGGGAGGAAAAGCATGTTCCTGTTGTATCCTGCTCGCGCAAATTAAGTGAGTATGTACCGTTTACCATGCACCTTTTTTTTTTGATCTTTCGACTTGAGATCTTTCGATTTTCGATCTTTGCCTTCCGATATTTGTGTTTTCTGTAATTTAACATTCTATCTCGTCACGTAGACCCATAAAGCTATGCCGCAAGCAAAATAAAAAAAAACTTTCAATTTTTCAAAAATTGACTACATACCCTCTATTATGGGTCTACGTGACGAGACAGAATGTTAAATGACAGAAAACGCAAATATCGGAAGGCAAAGATGGAAAATCGAAAGATCTTAAGTCGAAAGATCAAAAAAAATTGGTGTATGGTAAACGGTACATACTCACTTAATTTGCGCGAGCAGGATACAACAGGAACATGCTTTTCCTCCCGTATTCTGCGCGCGCACATTAATACGGGAGGAAAAGCCTGTTCCTCTTGTTCCTGTTGTATCCTGCTCGCGCAAATTAAGTGAGTATGTACCGTTTACCATGCACCATTTTTTTACTTACCTCTTATTAAGTTCACATGGTTTTCGTGTTAGTGGTCATTTTTTATATCTCTTATTGATCTTTCGACTTAAGATCTTTCGATTTTCGATCTTTGCCTTCCGATATTTGCGTTTTCTGACTTTTAACATTCCGTCTCGTTACGGAGACCGCTCTATTATATATCACCACCGTCTGATTATGATTTCAAACTTGCATACAAATTGTATAACTCCCGATTATAATTAAATCATTCGATGTGTTTGATAAAAAAAAAGTATGCAGATTCAAATGTCAACAGCACGATATAAACATCTATAAGTTGCGCTGCAGGCATATATATATTTTTTTTTTTTTTCGAAACTACACATTTAAATATGGAATATCAACTGATTGTGCATTCGTTGGTTTTAATTTTTTGAATTTATATATTGATAGTTGTTTTACCCGGCTTCGCTTAGTATTTGTAATATAAACGGCGTAAACATGTAGCGAATTTAATAGTAAATATGCATATATTTTTTTTTTTATTGAATTTATTTGAATCGAAAAAAAAATCTCGTCATAGAAATTTTGACTTGTTTATGAAATTCCCAACCAATAATACTTGCATTCAAAGTGTCTTTCGAAATTATATATTAGACTAGTGATGTTTTCCCGGCTTCGGCAAATGGAAATGAAATGAAATGCACGAAAAAAATCTTTATTTGTTTTTCTTATTAAATTTATTTGAATCGAAAAAAAATAATATTATTCAACGGCCGACCAATCACAAACGTCTTTGACCAATGCAGCCAATCAGAAACGAATTACAGACTCTGTTTCGGTTTTATATATTTTATTTTACATATACCAGGAAGGCTTGACAGAAAGACCCCAATGCGCCTTCCTGGACAATTAGTTACAAACAATGCAGCATTTTATTATTACATAAATCACTGTATTTCGAGAAGCTGAAGAACACGAATTAACAATTAATTAATTAAATAATTAATCCATTGAGACATCTATGGATTTTAGATTTGTACATAATTTTTACAAATTGTACCTACATACAATAAGTACAGAAGATTTTTGGCAACAGGAAAAATTATTTTTTGCCATGATATGTATGTATGATATGATGATGTGTCCATGATTGTGAGAGTGGCCTAAGTCAGGAAAAAAAATTTAAGTCGATTTTATTGTATAATATCGGTTATATAATATGCAATTGATTAAAAAAAAAAATTGAGACCTTAGTTATGATTAAAGCCCGAACCCAGAGGGTGCCACGTATTGTTCAAATGTTGTAAATGCATTGTTAAAGGTTTGCCGAACCTTTTTTACAAAGGATTTACTACAATGCAACAATGAGCGGCACCTTGGCTATCCTACCTCTAGTTATGATTCTCTCTAGAATTGGGCCCTCCAAATAACAAGGCTTTGGGAATTTGTCTGTCTCCCCTCCATTCTTCGTCAATCTTGTCTTATCTTCCAGTTGCTCGGTTGCTAAAAATAGGTTTGGTTGTGAATTGCCGTTAACCCTTTTTAATGTCTAGCAAAAAGTCTCTTTAAGGTGTTGAAGTTGATGTGATGTGAAATGACAAGAAGCGAGGTACTGTTATTGTTTACCGATACTCGATGTAATTTTTTGTGGATGTAGACGGTTTTTTAAAATTAAAAATTTTGTGGCAAGGATGCAGAAATCTCATGTACATAATTAATTTGATGTTGTGCTAAAATTTAATTTCAAATAAATTGCCAGGAAGTAGTCGATTACTCACTTACGTCATTGTGAAATTATCGTATTTTTTTCGAGTAGCTGCTTTTTGGATCGTCGTTATGTTTATTTCGTAGAATTGTGCAGGTGCAGTCCAAGATTTTATCTTTATATATTGGTTATAAAATTGTAGTACTATTAATCTACATGTATGTTATATACATATACCGTATTCGTATTAATCGATAAGAAATTTAATGTTAATATAACTTTACTTGCATTACTTATCAATATTTTGAGTACACATTGACTTTAGATTAGTTTTAAAATATAAAAAAATGATTTATATGGAAATTGTGAAATTATAAAATTTATTGATAATTTTTGTTAAGGTCAGGCCTCATGACAGGTTTCTCACACTTTATTATTGACTTCTTGCCCTATGGAAATATTATTACAATGAATAATAATATCACAGATGGGAACCGGTTTTGAACTGATCCAAACAATTTGCTGAACCACTGCAATGTGGACGAAAATAAAAAGCTAATAAAAACCAAAATTTTGCATATAAAAAGTAAATTACACTTTATATTTAAAATAATTTTTATCTAATATATAATTTTGAAAGAGACTTTGTATGTATGTATGAATGTAAGTAAGTTTTGGTTCGTAGAATCCGTGACGTTAAATTTAATAACAAAACAAATGAATATTCAAATAAATTTAAATAAAATTTACTAATTTAAAAAGTTTACTATTAGATTAGCCATGTTAAAGCGGTTTATATTACAAATACCGAGCGAAGCCGGGTAAAACCACTAGTATTGAATAAATATGACTCGTAATTTTAATTTAAAAAAATATATTTTTTACTTTATAGTAAAAAATATTTTTTTCTTTGGTTTATACTAAAGAAAAGATTTTTTTGCATATATATTTTTTTTATAATAATAAAATGTAACGGATTTGTCAAATATCAAACCTTTCCTATATTTGAAACCACCTTTTTAAATTTTAAATTTGACCTAAACATGAAAAAAACCTAAAAAATTGCAGATTGAAACACTGCGTCTCAAATATGTATATTTGGTCTTGGTAATTCACTCTTAGTTAACAATTCAATGTTCATAAACATATGTACATACATAATTAAATAAAAAAATGAGTCGGGGTCGCTAGAATTTTTATCGACTCAGACCTCATTCAAAAAGCCACAACTCCAAGACTTCGCATTGACAAATTCGTCACTTTTCATTTTCGCATTGGTGAAATATTACTTTGTGTCGCATTCTATGATATTTATAAGGAAGAAATGCATACCACACCCATGAAGTGCTAATATTTTGACTTCATATTTAGAGAAAGTAAGGTAACGCAGAGCGAGTCTCGCTCGTTTATGAAGTCATCGAGGTTACACTGGCAGAATTCGATCAGAACCGTTAAACGCTTCGTCTCGTGTGGACGACGCGGTCATGGTGTTTTACTGGTTTAATTGAACCAGACCTGTACTCTGGTCTGTGACCCATTATTATCGTTGTCGTCCTACCGGTAATGTTTACCGTTATCGACCTCGTTCCCGTGATCCTTCGGTCGCGTAAACCGGAAGCTCCTCTTCCGGATTCCGGAACACTCCCCCTTATAAACATCGTCTTTACATAGATGAATATATTCAAAGGGGCGAGGTTTCACAGCCATATCTGAAGGGGACTACTGAAGGTGTCACGACGAAACATCTACGGGCAAAACGCCCAACGACAAAACGTCCTCGACTAAATGGTTACGGACAAAATGCTCACAGATAAAATTATCACGCGTTCACGTAAAATATGATTATACGACATAACGTATATACAAAAAGCATGCATAATTTCGTTTTGTCCGTGAAACATTCGTAATCATTTTGTCCGTGAACATTAAGTCGTGTATCATTTTGTCGTGGGCGTTGTATCGTTAGACATTTTGTCCGTAGACGTTTCGTCGTGAAACCAGATGGACCGTTATATATCGCACGATTTTTCGAGCGTAGAGAACAGAGCCTACTACATTCGTATCTTAACCTGTGCTAGAAAGTTAGACATATCACCCAATTTTGTCTGATAAAAGCTTATTTTGTCATCTATGGTTTTGAGGGTCGAATATTAAAACTCTCAACACGATGGCTGGAAAAAGATGATATTTAGACCATATTGAAAAAAAAACAAATGGCTCGATTATAAGAAAGCTAAAATATCCTATGATAATATTGAACGTGTGAGGAGGGAGAGACGCAGCGGTGTCGTAGAGATAGTTTATTGTTCTTGATCCGTCGGCCTGCCACCTCCGAAAGAAACACGTAGCAAAACCGTCAAATATGTATACCCAACGTGTACTCTCACTGGTCGATGGGTTGCGAGACCTCATTGGCTTGTTTTATTGGATTATCGTTGCGACAAGTAGCCAAATAAATCACTGCGTCTTAACTTTAACTGTAGTTGAGCAAATCATTTCGGAAATATTTGACAAAAAAAATTTTGAGTGACCTTTGAAACGATTTCCAAAATTGATTAAAACGGTCGTGACTGTAATAAAGTTAATACGTCTGGTTTATAGTTTGATAACATTTTAAAACTTGCTATCTACAAAAATTTCTCGCTTCGGGTATACGAACAATAAATTGCTGAATTAAATCGCTCTACATATGTATGTCTTGACCATTAGCATTACATAAAAATAGCAGTACTGACTGAGTATTATAAAAATGCTGGAATTAAATTCCAGATGAATGCAGGAGATTACTACAATGCGATCTTCGTAATATTATTGGCCTCAAAAATTTTTCTTTTATGTTTTAACACCCATTTTGTAATTGTATGAATTGGGCATTATAAAATAATCCATAGTAATCTTATGATAATCGGGTATAATGCACTAATAAATTTTTATTTATTACACGTATATAAACACACTTTTTCCTTTTTATTGTACAAAAACTTGGGTATCCGAAATGTGTTTTTATCTTATCGTTATCGTCAAAATGAACTAATCCCATTTTTGTTTATCGCTTTCCCTGATTTAATTTCGACACTTTAGTGCCAATTGCGAGTTGTATTATATTATTTTCATGTGTATAAGTTTTTATTATTGAAAAAAAATCATAATTTATATTTTGTTTGTATTTATTAAGGTCTCTTCATACTAGTACAGCACGTAACCAGCAGTACCAAAAGTATTCTTTGATACATTTTATATGGACACATTCATGTCAAACGTGGCGTAGACGTAACAGCAGTAGCCCACAAAATCTATTCGTACTATACAGCAGTACGCGTCACTGCAAAACCGGTTCACTGTGAAAATATTAACGCATGACTTGACGTCATAGTGACAAGTGCACGCGTATTAACCTTTCCACCGCGTACGACTACTATACATGTCCTAGCGAACATGCCCTCAGCGCGCGAGACTCGCATAGATGTCTTGGAAGTTCCAACCTGTATAAGAGCCGTCTATTGTGTTAACATTTTATAAGTTGGTTGAAAATATTACTAAATGTATACTTTACCAAATTCAATAGATGGCAGTAGTCAAAAAAAAAAAATATAGGTTGTAAAATTCAAAAAAATATTACAACCTATATTTATAGTCGAAAACGCGATAGCAAAATCCGCAAAAAAGCAGCCGCGTACAGGGCATGTTCGCTAAATTTGGTGACGCGGTCAAAGGGTTAATGATGGTGCGCTTGCTCATATGAATATATTCAGAAACTTCATATTGTGACAATATTGACTCATCGATACCACGCAAGGAATATTGCGCCCTATTGTCGCGCTCTTTAATGTATATGTAAGCTGATTTAGCGTTGCACTCGGCCAACACTTGTCTAGGCGTGCCGGAACTGTGAGGTGCTGAATAGTATGAATTGAAACTGTCGTTTACACGATTTGCCGTGAACTGCTGGATAGAATGAATAGATCTCTATGCTTACAATATATTTTTTAATATCGGTTTGTGTTAGTTTTAACTGTGCTTTAAAACTAAATTAGAATATACATATCTATATGGCCTATGGCCATTGAATTGATACTACTGGGACCATCTTTCGTAAATGTGAATGGAAATTAATGCTCTGGTTAACTATTTATCAAGATCAATAATTTTGTTTTCGTGAAAAACTATGTATGACTGTATTGATGTAGAGTATCGTTGTCTGATTACGTTTTTATTAATTAAAATATATATATTTATGTGTGTTTCGTGACATACTTTTTTCCTATTTAAATACCGCATACACATAATTAAGTCTTCGTGTTTAACAGTGTAAATTTACATATGTAGAGTTCCATATCAACTTCCTAGTTCGTAAATCGAATGCAAACACTTCGGAGCACTCGCTTTAGAGATTTTCCTTTAACGTTAATCAAGCGTTAACGCTAATCAATTCGTTATAAATAATCAATTCAACTCGTTTCGTTTGCGAGCTCGAATCAGAGGGGATACACCTTTTTTAACCTTTTTTACATCCATCGTAATTTCAAATTCGGATTTGTACACTCAACGTTCGTCATTCGATTTTCGATACTAATTTCAAACACACACAAATTGAAAGTTAGCCTTATATATGTATGTATGTATACGCGAATTCATCTCGGAAAAGGTTGGTGACTCCGGTCTTCAAACCGACCCGCCGAGTCGTCCAAACGAAAGTCGTTTTTGGTGCAAAAAACCAATATGTATTTTTTTGCGCTAATGCAAAACGTGTAAGCAAGGATTTGTTATTTTCGTACCGGTTTGGTGAGGTCATGTCGCACACACCAGAATCTCAATTGTACATAAGATGACCATAAAAACGAAACCGAAAGTGTGGATACACTACTAGGAGACTCTAGTGAAGTGGTTTGAGTGTTGTTATCGAGTCATCCGGCTATTCGGGACAAATCCCAACGGTCGAAAACCAAATGAATCTAATAGTAATCCTTCAATCTCGCTTATTAGAGCCATCCGGCTATTCGGGACCAAATGTTTTGTTTCCAATTAAATGGAATTATACAGTGTATTTCATTATGTTTTATATATATTTACATATTAGAAAAACCAGATCATCTCATATTGTATGTACATAGTTGAACTACATAGTAAACCAGGAGCACACATTCGTGCACTTGAGATCATCGTGAGCCCCGTTTAATAAAAATGCATTTTCTATTCGAACGAATATGATGTTAGTGCAAACAATCAGTGTGTGTGTGTGTGTGTGACAAAATAACCATTTTAAATGTATTTGAATGAACCAAGAATGACTTTCTGTAACAATAACAACACTGAGCAACGCGGAAAAATAAAGTAAAATTTTAAATAAATTATTTTACGTCCTTACATTATATATGTACATATATAATATCGCTATTCTGTCTTGTCTGCGATAACGCTCGCCATACTATAATAGTTGTTTCGATTCGTCATAGATATATGTACGACATACGTCACGGCTATACCACTGCCAACAAAACGTATATGAATATAATAACAAAAGAAAAAACTTCTATATATATACTATTCGATACCAATGTTTCTTCTAGGCAAATAGACGGCGCTAAATCTCTGAGAATTTACTGTCATCTATTGAAAATTTATTTAATTAATAAATTTTTCTATCGGTGTTTTATATTGTTTATATGTAGGAAGTTAGGTAGTTTTTACCATTTTTGTTCATATTAAACAATTATATATATTTAAAAGGTATTTGAAAAAAATTCGACCACGCGCGGATCGAACACAGGACCGACACGTTTCTTTTAATTTTTTTTTTTTAAAATAACTTAATATGCCAACACCCACGCGATGATATGTCATTATTGTAAAGCCCGGACCCAGAGCGTGCCGCGTATTGTTCAAATGTTGTAAATGCATTGTTAAAGGTTTGCCGAACCTTTTTTTACAAAGGATTAACAACAATGGAACAATGAGCGGCCCCTTGGCTATCCTACCTCTAGTCATTAGGTACAACACTAGTAGTATATAGTAAAATGTATGGTTGTAACGGTGCAGTAAATGGGGCACGGCACAAACTCTTTGGAGTTGATGAAGGCTCAAAAAATGATAAAATGAAATGAGTGTGTACAAGCTCTAAGATTAGGAGTGGGGGTAGACGCTTTCGTAGGTTGGTCCGAAGAATCTCACGCATACACGCGTACTTGTCCTGTATTACCTTTCAGTCTGGATGTTCTCCTGGTACGAGTTCATTTTTCGAGTCTTCATCAAAGAAATCTTTGTGAAATAGTAATTTTGTCGTATGAATTTCCACAAGAAATTAGGTGTGTGTGTAGTTCTACGTTTAATAATAGTGGGTGATTTTTTAACACTTCGCATCAGTTTTTTTATGTATGTAATTTTAATAATGGTGATTAATGATAATGGCGATTTGATGGGGACTGTTCGTCTCATTGTCCGGCAAGTCAAGCACTTGACAGCGTTGTAAATTAATCGACGAAAAATAAATATGTATGGGTATGCTTAATAAGTCTACTTGAGCAGCGACGTGGTAATGTTTCACAATAATCACTGTTATGTGCGAAAGTGAGAGGAAGGATGCTCGTTCGGATGTTGTTGCTCGTAAAATGCATGAATTTGGATTCGATTATAATGAACGAGTACGTTCGTCTTTCCCTTTCGCAATGGCGGTGCGGTTTTGGAAATTGGACGAATTTTTGCCATTGCCACACTTCCTTTGTTTCGCTTTCCGCTGACGAATTTGATGTGTGCCCATTTTGGTTGTACAGTACAGTATTTTACTTTTGGAATTTTGTTCGCGAGCAGTCGCCAGCACGCACCACTTCACCATCGCGAGATTGATTCGATCTTAATGCGTTTGATAGATAGCCGCGAGAGCTTGCATAAATAAGGGATTTTGTCCTGTCTGAACTTCGTTCTGTCTGAAACTTATTGAGAAACGCTATAGTTGTTGACCAGTGTCTTGCTATTGGACACTTTAATTGAAGGAATTGCTCACAGAGAGAACTGAATCGAACGGCACGGGCACTTTCTTGTCCTCCTGTGGTGAAAAAGCATGTTTTTTTCGACAAGTTTCTACATGTCTTCAAATATCGTTATCACTAGAGGTAGGATAGTCATTGTGCTTTCCATTGTTGTAAATCCTTTGTAAAAAAGGTTCGGCAAACCTTTATCAATGCATTTACAACCTTTGAACAATACGCGGCACCTTCTGGATCCGGTGACTAGTTATCACTGTCAATAAAAGGATCTTAGGCCTGGGTGTCATGGCATAGATGCGTGCTAGCGTATTTTTTACATGTGCAAAACTATCTAAAAAAAATGCGTGCCGCGTGCCTCTGTATAAGGGCGAAAACACCACAAGGAACGTGGCACATGGTTTTTTGTAGATAGTTTTAAACATGCGAAAAAAATGTGGAATACCAGCACATATTCATGGAGCGCCCAGCAATCACCGCCCTGGAGTATTTTCGGTAAAATTGTATCCTTATATTTATCCTTGCTTGACAGTGATTGATAACGGTGTAACCCATATTTGAAGAAATGTAGAAGGACCCCCCCCCCCACAGAGGGGAGCCAAGCACACGACGTGCCGTTCTTCCCTGTGTGATTTCGCCCTAAGCTCTTAATGGCGAAAACACAAAACAATTTTTGGACTGAGTGCGTAGGAAAAATTATGCGTGCTATCGTTTTTTACGTGTGCAAACTATCTACAAAAAAACACGTGCCGCGTGCCTCTCTGTGTTTTTACGCCCCAATTGGTATTAGTGGAGCTGTAGAAATGTTCTGTGACCATTTTTTTTTGTGAAAGGAGATATCAGTCAGTAGTAAGCAGAATTTGTGTACAAAGGTTCAATCGGAGGGCACAAAGGTTCTCAGTAATGTTACAGGTTTCTTCCATGTGGCTATTAGCAATAACTGTATGCTGTCCAACATTCGTGGTGTTTCTCATAGTCTTCGTTGATGATTTTTAATTGAAATTTCATTTTGCTTCTTGAACTTGACCTCAAATCACGTTCAAACAATACGCTTATTGAGTTAACGTACTACTCTCGTTTTTTTGATTACATCAAGAAGCGCGTGTAAATAAAATAACATTACGATATTCGTCACAAAAGCGAGAAATATTTCAATTTTTTTTTATATCGTCAGCACACAACTGCATAAGTTTTGGATACATACAAAAAAATTTGAACGTCGACTCAAACATATTGAGCTGAACGCGAGGAAATTTCAACTGACCGGGTTGACACGATTCGAGTAACTTGGACGTTACTTGTAGCGATCCACCTTTTTGGACATAGAAGTTACTCGTCCAAGCTACATACTAGCATCGTGTCAACCTGTTATGAGTTTCGGATCCTCACGCCGTAGTGGGTCGACCGAATGTGCAGAATAACACTACATGAATCGGTCAGAATGCACCTGTACACGAATTGACCTCGACAGATGTACACGTGCATTATCCATTATTGTACAGTTTCTTTACCCAACATCAAGTTTTATGCTAAAACATCAATTGAGATTCATTGAGCAGATTTTTCACCAATTTTTACGAAACTTTTGTGATTTGTTATTTTGAATATGAATTTTTTTTAGACATTGGTCTTTGAACAATATCCACCTATGTATTATATGTATAATTTTTTTGCACAGGCATATTTAAATAATTACGCATTTGTATTTTAACACGGAATCGGAATGTTCAAAACGAGCAATTGAGTCATACGAGAGCAGATTCACGATGGTGCCTCATCACGAATTTTCAAGTGAAGGTAAATAATAATAAATACCTGAAATTCCACACCAATCTGATCACATGTTAGGTTTTTCGTATTGATATCAAATAATAATAAAAAAAAAACGATTAACAGTATCGGATTTTATTGGCTATTGTACTGTCGATTGGAAATAAATAATTATGACCGATGCGGTAATTACTATTACTTACAAGTTTGGATCATCGTCGGACAAAAGTCACCCACACACGCTTGCTACGTCTGTCGAATAATAAAATAAATAAAATTCATATGCTAATTAATCACGATGCGCCACTGATGTCATCCTCTCGAAATGTATACATTCGTATCATTACATTAATAACTAAATATGTGGCTAGAAACGTGCAGTGAAATCGTGTACTTTACTACATATGTAATTTCTTATGGTTAAAATACGATTTCGCATTTTTATTTTTGTTTTATTACTTAACCCTTTGAGTTTTGACGTTTTTTCTGTTGAAAGCCCGCCACGCTGAAAATTTCGCCAACATTTCCAACTAAAATTATTTAGAAGTCAATAGAAAGTCGGTATAAAAATCGTAGCTAATCCAAACAAACCCTAGATAACTACCGCCGACGATTTCGAGTTTCGTAAAGGTGTGTTTAGACTCTCTAATATATCTTGCAACAATATAAAATAAACAAAAGAACTTCCGAAACTAGTTTCATCTTCTTCATTGTTGTAAAAATGTAATTCTCACAATCTAAATTCCAAGCCACAATCTAAAATACTTAGCAGTTAGGGATTTCCATCGGGAAATTCTGCTATGGTTGTAAATTCAGAAATTCCGGTGTAAACCAGTCTTAATAAACGTTGAAAAAGTAATGACACGGATTACACGACCCAAGTTCAATGCTATTTTTTTCAATTTAAATGCAATGGAAAGGCTTAGTGGGTAGTATTCTTGTTTACTTTGCTCAAAATACAATGTTTATCGGCGTTTTTAGGCTCATGGACTCTTTCATGGATTTTCACGTTGAATGACTGAATAACTTGTAGGTAGGACCCAATGTAAGGTTATGTAAGGGCTTTAGAAATAAGTCAAATTAAAAATTAATAATTTTCATGAGCTACTTGTATTATTACGCCAAAGATCTTGGTTTGTGCAATGAAGTATTTTCATTTATTTTTGTTGGAAATGGTCTTGTCAATTAAACATTCTAAAAGCGATGCCGGAGTCAGATTGTGGGAAAATGTAGGAGTCGGAGTCAGGTTTTTTTTAACGACTTAACAGCCCTGGTTTGTGTTCTAATCAGCGATGTTTGGCATTTCCGGGCTTCGTCTGGTGTTATTTAGATAGGGGAAAGATTTTATCCCTTCCAAAACCTGAACGATCTAAGATGGGATACCGTGAGATAATATACTAAATTTGACAGTTCTATGTATTATACATATGTAGGTATGTTAAAATCGTATAGCAGACAAACGTGCCCTTATGTTTTTGTAGGGAGCCCTAAAATCCTGGGCTCCGAGCCCCCCTAAAACCCAACTACGGTCTATGGGAGATGGTACACTAAGTTCACTATGATCAACCGTGTACTTGTATTGTATTAAATGACAGACTCATGCAACCCCCAAATTGGGGTGGGTAGGCCGATTTTATATAGATTCACCTCAACAATGAAGTCAGATCAAATCGACAAAAATCTTGGCAGATTTGAATTTTACAATCTTCCAAATTCTCGAAATTATCTTTAAAATCGAATAGTAAAAAAATGGTTCAAGAAAGGGAGATATCTGATTTAGGGCGAAAAAACCAGTTACGAAAGGGCGTTCCCAGTACATTGTTAATTCGTACGATTTTATTATTTCGACAAGTTTCTCCTAATTTTTTTCAAATATGGGATTAGCTGTTATCAATCACTGTCAAGCTTATATCAATACAAGGACAAAATATCATCGAAAACACACCAGGGGGTGATTTTTGAGACTGCGTGCATCGAGGATGATTAAGCATGCTTGGGATTTTTTGCATGCTAAAGAGTATCTAAAAAACACGTGCTGCGTACATCTCTGTGTGATTTTGCCCTTTTGAGTTCGGTCGCTGGGTGCGCGTGCCGCCTAATCTTGAAACAATCCTCAGTATCCTCAAGAATTTACAACCTTTGATATTTACAAGCTTTTTACTAGCTTCATTTAAAAACATTTACAGTTTAATCACAGGTGAGCTACATTCTAATTATAACTTGGTTGTTGATAACAGTGTCACTTTTCTGTATGTAGGGCTTCTTATCAGTTACGTAATCACATCACTGACAGATGGAGTGCAGATGGTCGAATCATTGGATGTTTACACAATTATTTTATTACATCTACAGTGAGCGACAAAAATAGGTACGCAGTAGCAAAATTTCATTTTATTCGTATATATCGCAATATTTTTGATTTAAAAGTTTCTGAAATCATGACTAGGATCATTAAGATAATAAAACAAGACAAATTATTAATTTATATTGATGTATTTATTGAGATATTGGAATTATTTACGAAATGGACAAAGTTGGGAAAAAAGTATTGGCAGTTCTTCGGGCGTTTTTAATTTAATTTAAAGCGGTTTTCACGGTATAATTTTTTTAAATGTTTCCTATTAATAATATATACATAAAACAATAATATATAAAAGAAATAAAGCTTAATATTTAGTAATTCCCCCTTTGTTTTTGATTACTGCCTCAATTCTTCTGGGCATAGAATAAAACAATTTTTTGTATAACATTTGGGAAATATCCTTTTCCCATGCCTCCGTTATTATGTTTTCCATCTCCTGAAGCGTTTTTGGATTGCGGGCTCTTACTTTCCTCTTCAAAATCGCCCATAAATTTTCGATAATGTTCAGGTCTGGACTGTTCCCGGGCTAGGTAAGGGATTTAATTCCCAAACTTTCTTTATAATTGGTTATCTAAAACAAGTCGATGATATTTACCACATAAAAAAACAAATTAAAGATAGAAAAACGGGTTGATAACTTACAGAACGAGCTCGATGACAAGGTGCAAAGTCGTCCTGAAATATTGGTTCAGCGACGAATTCTGTGAGTGCTTCGATGGTGGGTAAAACACGTTCCCGTATCGTGTTTTCGTATTGGATGGCATTCATGGACCCTCGGACGAACTCTAGCGCCCCCATTTCATATCCTGTAATGCACCCCCATATCATGACATACGGGGAATGCTTCGCGGTCGCGAAACACAACTTGCGTGAAAACATTCTCCACTTCTACGGCGAACTGTGGTCTTCCCATCTGATCCAGTAAGATTCCAATTAGATTCATCTGAGAACACCACCCTGTACCAGTCCTCTGATATCCAATTCTTCTTGTCCTTGGCCCATTTCAACTGCTTTTTCTTCATTGAAACCGCCAGAAGTGGCTTTTTCGCGAATTTGATCGCTCTAAACCCTAATTTATTCAGCTTCCTTTGGATCATACGGGTATGTACTGCTGTGGATGTTGAAGTGTAAACCTCATCCCTGATTTTAGAAGCAGTAATAAATTGATCTTGAAGAGCAGCACATTTTATGACACGATTTTCACGTTCCATCAATTTTGACTTCCTTCCAGATCCTGGAGCCCTTGTTAATAATCCTGTATCACTGTATTTTTTGATGAATTTTCTCACAGAACCTTCACTGAACCCCACCCGACGAGCAATCTCTTGATACGCGATTTGCTCTTTCGTAAGAGCCAAAATTACCGCTTTTTCATCGGTCGACATTTGGCGTGCGGACGACATTTTTCTGATGCGATGTTATTGCAACCAAAGTTAATGCGAAACTAAATAGGGAATTGACCGTTAGCTTTGTAAATCTTTGTACCAACGGTACATAGAGTTGTGTAAAAAAAAAAAAAGGTTCGGGTCTCATTGTTTACGGCAGGTAGAGAGGTTTGTTTCGCGCTGTTTGTCCGAAATCTATGTGCGTACCTATTTTTGTCGCTCACTGTATGTATGTGTGTATCAATTAATTTGAGTTTCCGATAACGCTTTTATTGACATACATATTTAATTTACTGACACATCCATTAACAAGGTAACCATTAAAGCGATTATTATTATCGTATGTTTTATATCGCGCTCGTCGATGCAAATACTATAAACATCAAACCCAAATCATGTAGTTTATTCATTGTGGTCCGGTTACCCTGAGTTTTTGGCGCACAGGACTATTCCGCACGCGAATTTAGCGAACAGACTATTCCGCACATATATACATACTATTCCGAAGAAGAAAACATCCGGATTGTTGAATTTTTCTTCACTCATTATAATTCATTAGTGATAAGATCCGGTGTATTATAAGTAAAAACTGCGTACCTACCTACGCATAAATAATATAAAACAACAATAGAGATAATTACATTATGATTTAATTTTCAGTATATGGCGCTAAATGCTCGTGGCGATAGTCTACAGGTTTTTTCTTGATTCTTTATTATATTCGTACATTATATTGGCAGTGTTTTAACCGTGACGTGTGTCGAATCGGAACGGCTATTATACTACGGATAGCGTTACACACACACACACACACACACACACACACACACACACACACACACACAGGCAGAATAAGACGATTATAGCCATGAGTGTGGCTCAATGGTTGTATTTATGTTAAGCACCGAGAGGCTATCGGGTTCGATCCCGTTCTAATCTTTGCTGCTGGTCAGACTTGGATATTTGTGACTTCAAGTCGATCGTTTCCTATCAGAGTTTACTAATTTTTCTGATTTCATTGTTGAAACGATTCCTCCATCAAAATTGGCAAAAACCATCCCACCCACTATGTCACAAATACCTGAATTTGATTTATGTACAAGTCTAAATCCATAGATGTCTCTATGGATTAATTAATTAATTAATTGTTAATTACTTGCTCTTCAGCCTCTCGAAATACAGCGATTTATGTAATAAAAAATGCTCCAATGTTTGTAATTAATTGTCTAGGAAGGCGCATTGGTGGTTACTTGTTAGGCCTTCCCGTAAAATATAATAAATAATAAGTAAAATATAATAATATGTAAAATATAATAAATAATAAGCGTGCCAAAGATTATAAATTGTTCGTTGAACTTGAAATTTGTTTGGACTGATTGCTTTATAATTACCCCAAGATTGGACAGCCCTGATGTGGAATGGTTGCATTCAACATCTTTGTAAACAATGTAAAAATAAAAATGCAAATGGTGTGTCATTTTATAAATTTATTCGAATGATGTTATGATAATGACAAAACAACTATTTCTGAATGACTGTTTCGCATTCTATGTACATGGATCGATTTCTTATTTATCGGGAACGTAACACTTTTGTTTATTTGGAGCTTTTTAGATTGTATTTACAAATAAATATTGGTCATTGCTATCTTTGATTTTTGAACTAACGATAAAGAAATACTAAGAACACTTACGAATTATACTTGTGGAAAATCGTTAATCGAATGAAGCACTTGTCTGATGTCATATTATTTTTCGTATTCGGGGCATTGTCCAATTTTTTGTACTTAGATCGAAAAAAGGTCAAATATATGCAAGTTCTGAGCGATAGCTAGCATAAATTGGCAATTCGCAGAAATGTATGATGAATATGTGAACTTAAAAAAGTGACATTTCAGAGACCTGTCAAAATGTCGCGACTTTTTCGCACACCTAATTTAGAATACGTTTTTCAACATTCAAATGTCAACGAGTCTCTAGTTTCGGGAATTTCGATTTAAATTCAATCTTACAAATCGTACTGGAATCACAAGCTTTGATTTATTTTTTTCATACCGACACATAAAAATTCATCTGTCAGCCGGCGATTTTAGTCCGATATGTCATACGTTCGTTTTTTTTTAAACTGACCCTCGAACTTGACCTACTTATAAACATATAGCGAATGCCCCCATTTTAGCTCAACTGCGAAAACGTTTCGGGCAACGTTTCGTAACACGCTCAGAAAAATAAATCTAATGCTATCTATGGCGTGTTAAGAAGTAACTTTTAATGACCTTTTACTACTTTATATTCACATTTTTTTAAATCAATACAACAGAGACTTGACAGGTAGTTTCACTGTGGTGCTAATTCAAATATAAATATGCATAAAACAAGATAATAACAAAATAATAAAGAAAACGAAAAGCAAGTTAGAAATATGTATAGTGAAAAACAATAAATAATAAAGATAATTATATCGTGCTATGTAGGATGTGTTCGACCAACTCAACATAACTGGCATTGAAGAGATCCGAGGAATGTGCCAGTAAATTGAGGAGTCGAACAGCTCTCGAAAGGGGGGAGTTCATGAGCACGTTTGTTTTAGCCCTAATTGGCAGTTCTAGATCATGCTTTCGCAAAACCTTATGATTATCCAGGGCCAATCATTAAGCTTCTCCAGGACAGCAGGATTGTGAATCTGTCCTCTTAATAATTTTACGAAATGTTTTCCAATAAATAAATCCCTTCTCTTTGCCAAGGAGATGAACCCCAAAGATCCCATGACAAATGCACTAGGGAACAGATATGGATAAAATCCAAATGTCTTATACTTATACGTATATGTATATGTATGTCTATAACACATACATATACATATACCCAGCGTTGCTCGAGCAGTTGAAAGTTTGTATGGGGGCACCTTGACCACAGGTTCTCTTACTCCTTATTGAAAACTTTGGAATTGTATATCGTTCAAACATATTTGGTGATTTGCACGAAAGCCCTTCGATTTAGAGTCTAATTTGGGGTACCTTGTGAAAGTAAAAACAAATTTGGCGGTCCTGTCGGCAACTGTGGCCGTGAATCGCTGACATACATAGTACGTACAAACATTCACTTGTTTACATATATACAAACTAGCAAGTGTATGCTGTACAATAAACAGCAAATGTATATTGTATTTAATGTATATAGATAAAGAGTAGGTGATATTTAGAGTCGCACTTTATTTTTATTTTTTTTATTTTTATTTTACATATATACCAGGAAGGCCTTACAGGTAAATCCCAATGCGCCTTCCTGGCCAATTACAAATACAAATACAGCATTTTTATTATAAGTCGTTGAATTGCGAGACACTGAAAAAACTCGCAAATTAACGAGACATCTATGAATTGTACATAAATTTTTATTGTACATCAATCAAATTTTTCAAATAGTGGTGACATAGTAGGTAGGAAGGATTTTTAGCCAATTTTTTTTCCGGGAACCGTTTCAACAATGAAATCAGAGAAAATTGGCAAACTCTGATAGGAAACGATCAACCTGGAGTCACAAATCCAGGTCTGACCAACAGCATACTCTGAAAAATTCATTTTCATTCAGGGATAGAACCCGGCACCTTCTTGACGGTAAGCAGAAGCTTAACGTCCGAGCTATGCTGCTGGCTATAATGCAAAGAGCCTCATGCGGCTCCGGAACCACAGGATCCCGGCCACACGGTAATATGCGTAAGGGCGCAAACACACAAAGAGGCACGCAAGCCTAAATTCTTGTATTTACATAGATTTGCCAATGATCGATATTTGGTGATTCCCATATTTGAAGAAATGTAGGAGAAACTTGTCAAAAAAAATAGCTCCTGTGGACTTTTTCACCACGACTGGCCAAGAACGTGCCCGTGCTCTTCTCCTTAAGGGCGAAAACACACAGCGGTGAATGTGGCACGTAGTTTTTTTTTCAGTTACTTTTAAACGTGAATAAAAAAATGGACCGTGATATGCACGGATTAACTGGACGCCCAGCACGTCCCGCCTAAAAATTACTTTTTCAGTAAAATTGTATGCTTATATTTATCCTTGCTTGACAGAGATCGATAACGGTGTATCCCATATTTGAAGAAATGTAGGAGACCACCCACTACGAGGAGCCATGCACACCATGTGCCGTTCACCGTCGTGTGTTTTCGCCCTAAATGTTGTTCGGAACAAAAAATAAAGAACTTGTTAAAGAGGTACTTTTCATTCAGCAGCCAAAATGGGAATGGGCTTAATATGACTAGAGGTAGGATAGCCAAGGGACCGCTCATTGTTCCATTGTTGTAAATCCTTTGTAAAAAAGGTTCGGCGAACAAAGAACAATGCATTTACAACATTGAACAATACGCGGCACGCTCTGGGTCCGGGTTTTAATTATGACCGTAAAATGTAAACATACACGTTCCCAGTATGCCAACCCTCTTCCCTATAGCCATGCCTTCGAATAAACGTTCACTAATTGGGCGCAGAAATTTGGCACCAATAAAAGTGGTTTGTGTGGTGATAGCCTTCATCTTTTTCGCTATGAATTTGCTCACTATTACATAAACCTCTTCCGTTGTAGAAATTGTATACAACATATGCGGTTTCTGCGACCTCTTTTTATTTCGCCGTATCGTACACACCTATTAACATATTTCTGAGCCTTATCTTTGTCGGTTTGTTGCTTACGTTGGCGATTCCCAACCGGGGATATTATGAAATTAAATTTTTATAAAAAATAAAGACTATGTCAATTTCTTTATTCTTCCAAACCAAATCTTAACAAACATTAGCATACCAAAATGAACGATGGGCCGCAAGTAAAACACAATTTATTTTTATCGTGAAACAGGAATCCTAATATTTTTTTTCACATACAAAATGATTGTTCATACATACGTAACGACAATGCGCAGTTTTTAGTATTTCAAAGTTGCTCATTTTTATCACACTGAGTGGTACGTGTTTTTTTTTAAGATACTTTTAAACATGCGAAAGAAACGCAGCACCCCTACCCCATATACATGGTACACAATCCCAAAAATCACTCCCTGGAGTGTTTTCGGTGATATTTTATCCTTTTATTTATCCTTGCTTGACAGTGATCGAAAACGGTGAATCCCATATTTGAAGAAATGTAGGAGAAACCTGGTTGCATATGGATATGCATACACGTGCGACCTCAAACATATGCATTCTGCATGTGCAACTACACCCGAATTCGGTATGGAGAACATCCATTGTTTACAAGCCAGGGTCGTGACTTCCCATACCACTCGGTGTGTTTTTTCGTCCTTACCCAAAACTATTGAGAAAATCAAACACCTAAGCCTTAGCTTATACCGGGTTGACATAATGCGAGTAACTAAGATGTTCAAAAAACGGTTGGATCTAGGGGCGTCATTTCAGCTTTCTCAGGGGGGGGAAGGGGCAAAAATTTTGACCAGTAAGGAATGACTTTCTAGGGGGGGGGAGTGTATTATATTTAAAAAAATGAGTGTATATGAAGTACAAAATAATCCCCTGAAAATCTTTCAAAGCAAGACAAACAACACACAAAATATATTTGTAAGTAAGCATTTTTTTCTGGGAAAAATCGACGTGTTCTAAAGAATTTCAATGTTCTATTTTTTTGGTTTAGTATTTTAATTTAAATTCATAATAATACATTAAACAACGTGGATAGTCCCGTTCAAATTTAGGAGGGGCGGACGCCCCCCCCCCCCCCCCAATGACGTCCTTGGTTGGATCACCTGTTGCCACGCTGCGAGTAATATCTAAGCTACTCGAATCGTGTCAACCCGGTATTAATTTGAATTTGGTATGTCACATAAACAAACATATAAACTCGAGTTTCATTCCCAAATAAGTTCCTGAAACAAGATCTTAACACGCACGAGCCAGCTCTCCAGCATGAATCACTCATCTCTACAGATATACACAAATATGAGGGGTACAGCTTTTGGAATCGGGCTGCCAAGGGTTAGGGCGAAAATACACAGCGATGCACGTGGCACGTGGTTTTTTTTAGATACTTTTAAACATGCGAAAAAATGATGCGTGCTATTCAGCGCCGTGCCGGCCATTCATGGGACGCCCAGCACGTCCCGCCCCACAATGATCCTCTGAACCCTTTTCGGTCAAATTGTATGCTTGTATTTATCCTTGCTTGACAGCGATCGATAACGGTGTATCCCATATTTGAAGAAATGTAGGATACCACCCACGGCGAGGAGCCATGCACGCGGTGTGCCGTTCATCGCTGTATGCTTTCGCCCTTATGCGAGTCAAAAAATGTTCAGAGCTGCTGGCTTATGTCATCGTCGCATATGCCATTATTTGCCAATGCAGTTTTTAAACGGCACAAGAATGTCTCACAAATGCACACGCCCACTTTTCGAAAGGCATTCGGTATCCATGGACCTACATATGTTTGTATATTCACCGCGTGAGCCATCTCATCTGAATACAAATGTCCCTCCTTGCTTGGCACTACGTAGCTGTTGTGGCTCGTGTTGACCCTCCCTTCTCGGTCAACGATCGTTTCTTTTTTTCTGTTCTTTTCTTTTCCACACACGGCTAGAGCACTTCTTTGACACGCTCCATTTTCTACAGTTACCGCGAACAACGGTTTACGAAGAACGTTCGCTGAATTTCAGTAGACACACGTGAATGCCACATGTGCTCATCCGGTCCTACCCAATGCCCCCCCCCTCATAGTCAAAAAGTCGCTGGTTGAAAGTTCTATGATAAAACCGGTCACCGAAAATTGCACATGTGTATAAACTAGCATCTTTTCCTGTTTTTCTGCTTCGAAAAATGTTCCAACGAAAGAGCAAATTGCTTAATTAAAACTTTGTAACAAATGACCAATTTCTATTTCGAGTTTTTATACATAAGCCGTTATATTTGAAAGTGGTATAAGTCCACTTTTCTTCATTTCAAGAAATATCTCGCAAAACATTAAAGGGTGTGGCTACTTGTACATACAGTATCGACGAATTATTGTCTATTTGTACATGCAGAATCGACGAATTATTGGCTATTCGTACATAAGAATATTATAAGAATATTCCAAAAAATGTTGTATTCGCAGACACCCGAAGAGTATGATGTAAATAAAACTATTTTTTTGAAGGAAACAAGAATGGTGGAGATATTTTCCCAACATAAAAAGTTTCTCTTGTAGAATATTTTAGTAAAAATTGGGATTCGTGCAGGGAATTGTGGTTATATTGTTTTCGAAAGTATCTCCCAATGATGGGTGATTCTACAACAAATAGAATTGAAAGGTCCTTTTGGACGCTCAAAAGCCATATTAAAACCAAGCTTCGTCCCGTTCCGTCTATTGGAATTTGTATTATTGAACTTCTTAACTACATCAAACTAAGAATTAAAAATTCAAATACAATGATGGCACAAAAAGTTAATCGAATAATGGATCCAGTTCCTGAAACAAGGCAATTACTAGATGTTGCTTCACACAAATTAACAGCAGGAGGTATGCAATTATATCACAGATCTTTAAAATTACTTATCTTCTTGAGAAGTTGGCCAAGTCGATGGAGTTTTTTTCTAAAATATGTTTCTTTTTCGTTGTTTCGTAAAATTGAACATATTTTCAAATTCATTCACATACTGCAGGACAATGGTGACTATCAAATGAAATGTTTGTGTTGCTCAAATCTGTCGGCAACTTTTTGCATTGAGTAACTTTCCAATATTTACAATCTTCAGTGTTGAATACTTCCTTCCTGCATTTTTATCGTTAAAAAAATCCAACTACTAAACAACACATCTGTCTTGGTACCGTGATTTTTGTAATCAGTACAAAATACAAAGCTATCAACAAATCTGGCGATGAAGTAATTTGTCGTAGTATCCAATTATTGCTTCCGTTTGTCTTCATTCATATAAAAGCAGTGCTTGTTACAATGTCTTTGCTACTCTACCAAGCTACCAAGCTAAAAGAAAGCTAGATTTGAATTTCGTTGGTGAAATTATTTCCTTCAACACATTTGTTGCACACGTGTAATAATAACGGCGATTAGTTTACACACCAAAGTTGCGTATGTTACTCTCGGTAACTGTACAACTTTCGTATGATAGAATCTTTTAATTGAAACTGCTCATAAAGACGTCCGAATAATCTGTAGTAACGCATTTTTTTATCTTATCGCAATTTACCACATCATTATTAATAACTAACATGTAATTAATAACTTGCGCAATATGAATTCCTAAATTTTTTTCAATCGATCACACTTTTCATAATACATCAACATATGTACATATATTTCGTAATTCACTTGTCTCTATATCTGAATGTTTATTGTTTTTATTATCACCTTTAAATTCTTTTGTTTTTTTTTTACTTATTATTTTTTGTTTTTGTTCATCTTATTCTTGAATTGTTATATAATCTCCTTTAAATATAATAAGTTGTTTTAAAAATACCAAATTTATTGTTAAATCTGAAATTTCGCTGGCGCAATATAATGCAATGGCGCCTGTTTTTCAAATTATCTATTTTGGATTATCAAATCTGGAACTTTGACCATCAACTTTGACAGTAAAAGATATCGAATTTATATATATATATATTTTATTTCGCCCGGATTATGATAGTAAATCGTTATCAATATTGTTCGATATCAATAATACAGCCTTGGCCAAAAGTCTGAAGCACACCCTTTTTTTGTTGATATTTTTGAAATAAGACATTTTACAAACGCTTGGATCAGGATCATTTATCTGTAACACGTATTTCGAGAATATGAAACGGTAAAAATCCTTTTTACTTTAATCTATGTTCGTAGTAACAATAGATGAAGTTTTGTTTTTTTTGTTGTTTATGTGGATGGAAGAGAGCATTTCTGTACTTTGGCTCATACTAGCGAAAGCTGTCTTGGTAGTTTGTCGTGTTGTAACTTTTGACGATTTGTGTTTATTCACCAAATTTCTTTTTTAATTGTTTCATTTATCATCAAATTTAATTAAAATGTCACAAAATCGCGAATTGGAAGAATGGCAACGTGCAAATATTGTTTTATTGAACTCTCAAGGCATGAGCGAATTAAAAATTGCCCAGAAAATGAATTGTTCTCGTGGAGCAGTTCAAAGCACTCTAAAACGCTTTAGGGAAACTGGATCTAACACATCCAAACCCAGATCAGGAAGAAAAAGGGCTACATCAGTTCAAGAAGATTGCAATTCAAGCAATTTGGTACGTCTGTCGTTAAAAAACCCTAAAATGACGTCGTCAGAGCCGGCTGCTGAACTTGCTGGAGTTGATACACCCAAAATTTCAGCAAGGACGGTGAGAAGGGGGCTTAATGAAGGTGGATTAAAAGGCTGCAAAGCCAGAAAAAATCCTGGCTGTCTGAGGCCAATAAGAAGAAAAGACTGTTATGGGCCAAAAAACATCAACAGCTGAAATTTTTTGTGTATCAATATTCTTTTGGTGTATCAATTTTTGGTGTGAAAATTCTATTGATAACTGGCTTACCTCGATAAAATAGACGCATTTTATTTAATTCTCATGTAAAGATATTTTAATATATTATCCCTATTAATTCAATTCAGATTCGTGGAAATACGAGTAAATACTAGTACGAGCTTTTAGCTCGCAATTTTACCGATTTAAAATTCAGCACACTACCAATTAACCATTTTAAACGAAAACAAAAAATAATGCGGCCAGAACACTATCCCAATAAACATGTTTCAATAGAAAAATCTCAATATAAAATAGTATTAACATTGGTAAAAAATCCCAAGTGAAAATACGTACTTTTGGCTTTTGATTTTGATTTTTTTGATTTTTAAATGCTTTTTATTATTACGAAATTATGTTCACAATACATCTTATATCTATTTTAATAGCTACTGATCTACTGGTCATTTTCTATTTTACAATTTAATTTAATTTGGTTAGTAATCACAGTATTATATTATTCTAATGTTAATCTAAAGCATAATAGGAAAAATAGCTCAAAAACCTATTTACAATCCTTATAAATGTTCATAATACATCTAATACATAATATCTAAAGTCGATGACCTAAAGCAGATTGTGTTTAGGTAATCTGTGTTTATACCTGAAGGGTATAGACATTTTATTGTAATCACCGAGACTCTTCACAAGTGTGTTAGTATGGTTATTAGTGATTCTTTCATAGAATCTACTGGTTAGTTTGTTAGTAATGTCTGTAACAAACGGAATATTATATATAGCATGCAGTTTTTTCAGGTTAGTATATATGGGTGTATTATAAATTATTTTAAGGGATTTATTTTGTATTACTTGGAGCTTGGAAAGGTTAGTATTCGAGGCGTTATTCCATACAGGTGACGCATAGGTTAATAATGGTAATATGAGCGCGCGATATAATTTTATTTTATTTAGCGTTGATAAAGAACTATGGCGATTAAATATTGGATATATTGAGGATATACCCCGCATCGCCTTGCATTTCGCTGCCTCAATGTGAGGTGCCCATCTCATTCTTTTATCAAACGTTACTCCTAAATATTTTATTACTGACTGCCATTTCAGACTTTCTCCAGAGGGGATTTTCAGATCTGAACTTGGCTTATGTTTTCTAACACTAAAGAATATGGCGTCTGTTTTGGTTTGATTAATTTGAATTTTCCACTTAGTGAAGTGTTCAGTCATTGTTTTAATTGCAAATTCAAGATTTTTAAGAATAGTGTCTGGTTTTTTGCTACTTGTGAAGCAAGCTGTATCATCTGCATATAGGGCTATGTGACAGTTTTTTGGAATAGGTATGTCATTTATATATATGGAGAACAAGAGTGGGCCAAGCAAGCTCCCCTGCGGAACGCCAGCTGCGATTATTTTTGGAGACGATAATTCATTATTTAAGCTAACCACTAGCTTTCTACGAGTTAAGTACGATTTGATGATGAGAATTAGGTAGTTTGGTATTTTGTTAATAAGGAGCTTATGAATGAGTCCATCGTGCCAAACCGTGTCGAAGGCCTTTTCTATGTCGAGACATACCATTCCGGTACTTCTCTTCATATTAAAGTTCTTCGTCACGTGTTCAGTTAGTCTTGTTAGTTGTTGGGTCGTGGAATGTCCAGTGCGAAATCCAAATTGTTCATTTATTAATTTCTTATTTACGACTTTAAGTAAACGTGTGTAGATTCTTTTTTCCAGAATTTTTGAAAGCGTGCAAAGTAAGCTAATGGGTCGATAATTGGCCGGGTTTTTTGAGCTTTTATCGGGCTTAAGTATGGGAATTACGTTGGCTGTTTTCCAGTATTCTGGGAAATACCCGGTGGCTTTTGATTTGAACTGGACGACTACTTAGAGAGAATTGAAAGCTGAAAAGTACTACAAATAAAAGATAAAATAGCCAACTATAGATTCCAATATTCATTTTGAACAGGAAATTGACATATTTTGAGACATCGACCGAACAACACCAAGATATAGAAAAATCGCGCGATTTAAAAAACATACATATATCTCCGAATCTCGAGCCAATCAACTTTTTTTATTACCAGATTCGTGTATACTGGGCATAGATAGATCTATTAGAAAAGTCATATCTCATCTCTGAACCATTTTTCGTGTCGAACGGTGTAATTAGACATCTGAGTAACGTGATTTTTAGCGACAAGCGTCAACGAATGACTAAAAATTTCAAAATAATATTTAACCCTTTGGTCCGAGGATTTCCAGATCGCAATTAATTTTACGATTTTTCGTTTGCCAAATGTAAGAAATTAATTTCTAAAATAATAATTTTAACTCCTTTTCTATATTATTTCTAGCATTTAAAATCGACTTATCAAATTGTAAAACATGTGTTTGAATTTTTAAAATATAGCGGAATAAACCCTAGCAAATCTCTATCGATAAGCCGACCATAAATAACAAAAATAGTCGTATTGAATTTTGTAGTTTTATTTTGGCGGGTTTATCGGCGCGGCTTTGTCGTTTCCCGACTTTGCCGGGTCACTGTATTATGTCTAAAATGATTTATTGCCTTGTCAATGTTTGCAGTATCAGTTTCTTGTGTGATGTGTAGAGCGCGGATAGAGACCGTGCTTTTTCCAGGAATCGGGGCGGTTTGGCTCTATTTACAAAGCTAGAGTACAAAAAAAAAAAAAAGGTTTGGCGAACCTTTAACAATGCATTTACCACAATTGAACAATGAACGACGCGCTCTGGGTCCGCTCTTTAGTGATGTGGTAACAAAAAGTGCGTTGTGTATTTTTTGTAGTCATTGTAAAAAATAAAAAAAAAAACATGATTGTCAACAAAATGTATGATTATAAACGGGGGGAGGGGGTTTAGGTGAAGGACTGTCATCTGTGCGCGGACTTTTGACCGAACGGACACTTGGCCGACAGACGCTTGGCCGAACGGACATTAGGCCGCCGGAATTTTGGCCGATTGTGTATCGAATTTACTCAATATTCGGAAATCACTTCGACATTATTAAAATTTTATATTTTTGATAAATTTAAACAATTAAAAATTTCATCCGGCCAATAGTTAGTCATCCGTGGCATCCCACTTAAGTTTAGTTTATAACGTATGTTTCAACCTTTTTAACCCTTTGGCCACTTTTATTTTTGGGTGTCCAAATTGATAACGGTATCAACTTCTTGTAAGTATATTTTTAACTCTCGTTCATAAAGAGAACTCGTTTAAATTACTTCCGATGAACACTATTGGTCATCAGTAGCCCTGCAGCACTCAAACGTGCAATTAGTCGAGTGCAGTGGCCTCACTTACGATAACATACCTGAGTTATTTTACGTAAGTATCATATATACATGTATGTATGTAGATTACATCAACACTTCTACGGAACACTGGCATTCTGTGAAATATACATATGTACATATGTATGTATTACAAAATCCTTCAGATATGCGTTCGATGTGAGATACGAAATTATTGTGATGTATACACATACGTATCGATGTATTTTGATTATTGTATTTTTCTTAGTGTTTCCTTTCACATGTAAACTGGCCCACAAACGCACAGGTGTATTATTAGATTAAAAATAAAATTTAACTTTTGGATCAGGTCTATTATGAACGTACCAAAATTCAGATCGAAAGTAGACTTCGTAATTGAAGGCTTGTTGTATACCGTGGGATCAAGATATATAACTCTCTATTTAAGTAATACAATTATTTTTACGATTTATTTGACCGCTCCAAATCAACTGTTTACTTTTGGTTCGCCTGTTTTGATTCACAACTGTTCTGAGGCATATGTTCAAGCATCAAATGTTGGATGACGGCCTTACTGTCTGGTAGTATAAGCTAATTTTAATGACGAGTATATATTAGGACACGGCGCAATATTGAGTCAGTATTGTTACAATATGACGTTTCCGAAAATATTCATATACGCATGCACTTTCGTTGACGCGGGTGCACTCGCCACTATTACGTCACGTTATGCGTGAATATTTCCACAGTGGCCAAAGAAAACCGGTTTGGCTTGATACGTTTCGTTGACGTTATGTACTTCTGTATAATATGAATAGATCGTATCGGTTACTGCTGTTTCGAATATGCCACGTACACATTACGGAATATATTGATTTGTCTATATACCTACAGGCTTGAGCTGTACTGGTATAAACGAACCTTTACTTGGTAACAAATTCTAACGATCTTGCGGCCAATCATGCCCAAAAAAGTTTCACTTCAATTCAAATTTAATTTTAATACTTTTCAACACTTGCCGCATTGTGATTGATAGCGAGTGACCAGCACTTATTTTTTATTTTATTTCTCTAATACAGTAAATGCTGGGTCTTCATATTTTATGTATTCCTCATCAAAACCTCTATGGTTCAAATTATGTCATTACGAAATAAAAAAAATGACCAATATCAACAGAAATAATCATTTTCGCGGGGAGCCCCTTGTCCACATGATGCGAGAGAGAGGGAGAATTCAGTACGCGCCGCGCTCAACGGTCAGTGTGAGAATGATATCCACCTTGGAATGACGACTCTACTTCGGTCGTTATTTTTTTTTTAGTTTCTTACACTTATTTTATCTTATTCATGATTTAATACTTGATAAAATGATTTTTATAGTTAATTACAATAATTAACTCCGCAAATTTTGCATTATTTTAACTTAAAATACATATTTTTAACTAGACTCTTAGCGTTCATCACAGTGGATAGTGGATTTTTTTTAGCACAGTAAGGATTTTTTTACCACAGTGAGTGTTGAGGCCTTTTCGGTTCGCACCCACTTTTAAAGGTATACATTTAATGATTAGTTTACACATCGGTCTTTTTGAACCTAACCGTAAATATTCATGTAATCCCTCAGTGATAAATGCGGAATGCAAACTAGATAGAGAGATAAAGCGCATTTCTCGGTTTGCATAACAATGCTTACAATGCGATATTCGGCGAATTCAACTGCCGTGCAAAATTTATACCGAAGTAACAAAACATGCATTAATTTAAGTTTCGCAATCGCTTGCAAATTGCGCAACACTTTCGGCCTGTTTGATGTTGCAATCGGCGTAAAATTAAAAAAAATACATTATACGATCTTCTGTTAAGCGATTGACGATCTCGCTTTTATTGTGCGCAATTTGCACGTTGGTCGTAACAGTTCTAGATAAGTAGGTACGTTTCGTCTATGTACTTTGATGTGATTTGTGCTAAATAGAATGTATGTAAATAAGTGATACCTGAATTCTACTTAGAATGTGAATTCGAGCAAAAACTCTTGTGAAGTAAAAAACAGCGGAAACACTTGTGAATTACCCAGCGTTGCTCGGTAGCATGAATGTCGAAAAAAAACGCATTTCAAGAGCTCCAATATTTTTTGAGCCTACGGTCTAAGTATATACATACTTATTTAAATACTATACCAAATTTATATATATACATACTTATTTAAATACTATACCAAATTTGGTTGTCTCAAATTAAAGAGAAGAATTATGACTTTGTGTCGAAAAGTAAGCGAGATTATGACTGAAAGAAAATAATCTATTCGTGAAGTAAAAATATATATGAGAGATAATGAGAGCCTATAATGCATATTTTATAAAGTAAAGTGTGAAAGAAAGAGACGAGTGTGGGCTACTGGCCATTGGCAAGGGTTAGCTGTCATCGTCTGCACAATTTTCGAATTTTTAAACACGTTTATGACTATTAAATTTCACTATCGACTTAGCGAAAATAATTGAAATCTCTATCGGTGGCCAAACCTCGCAAAACGGAAAAGTTTCAAAGCGATCCGAAGAGTTTTGAAAGGGATCATTTATTTTTGAACGAAGTGAAACTTAGATAGCTACTAATTGTAAGGATGAATATGATGATGGGTTTTTTGGCCGTAGTAGACCGGACTTTGGATGGAAGAAATAAGTAGTGTGACGATATTTTTTTTATGACATGACACGTCACCCTAAATCGACACTGTGATAGCGATATTCCGTGTGAGCAATTATCACCAAGCTGCATGTTTATCTAAATCAAAACACATTATACAATGTAGGTTAACAGCTATTAATTAAAACCGCAAGTCAATGTATGCTTGCAACAATTAACAAATTTAAATATGTCGAATTTTTGAGAGACTGCCAATTTTATAGGATCCGTCACAACAATTAGGTTAGATACAATGGCAAATTCTAACAGGAGAATAGGATTTGAATCCAAGAGTTCTCTACTGGTAAACAATCGCTTAACCAGTCAGTGACTAGTGTGACATTATTGCAACGTAGAAATTCCGGACCAATGTAAAATGGAGAATTCCAAGTTGGTAGGGAATTCCTAGTTTGTGGGAAATAATGTTTATAGGAAATGCTGGGGCTGCTCGGACTACTGCATGTCTGAACACTTGGCTACCTGCCTTTAAAATGGGGGTGCAAACGGTAGACGGACACTCTCCAGCGAGTGGCGGTTCCGTATGAACCTCCCGAGTCGTAGAATAAATGCTGTGAACTGACTGGCGTATCATTTGGATCCCTGGATCCACCCCTACACAACAGTATCTATGACTAAAGAGCGGACCAACTTTGTGTTGTTCATTGTTCATCGTGCTTTGTTAATTTTTATGTTGAACCTTTTTTTTATGCTCTCTAGCTTTGTAGTTTGCACTGTTTCCTGGAAAATAGACCCAAAACATCCTGTTTCCTGGAAAAAGCACGCTTCCGGTCCTACCTCTATCTATGACTCATAGTTAAAGCGCGGCGCGTGGATGCGCCGGCTGGAAATAAATGGGTTTCTTTTGTCATTTTTTTTGCTCTCTAGAGAGCAAAAAAAGGTTAACAATAGAAATTGACAAAAGGATCCCGTTTCGGCGCATTCGTCCGCCAAAGACAGCTCATAGTCTTCGGCGATGGAGCATGCTTTTTCCAGGAAAGAGGGCGTTTTGGGGCTATTTTTAAGGAAACAGGGCAAACTACAAAGCTAGAGAGAGAAAAAAAGGTTCACCGTAAAAATTAACCTGGTGTGCAGGGTCGCGCCGCACAGTATCATAGTCTATAGTGTCTATAGACTATGAGACTATAGTAGAAAGCAAAGAACTGTGTGGATAAAAAAAATTCAAGGAAAATGCTTTGAAGTAAATTGCGCATATGATAGAAGATTGGTGATGCTGTCATCTTATGATCTCACCTTCTGAACTTGGATCGTGAGTTTTAGTATAAATCGTATTGGCAAATGGTGTTTGTGGAAAAAATTCAAAGCCATAACATTCCATATTGAGAGTAAAAACAAATCTTATCTCCAGTCACCGTTTCTTTTGCTTGCATCCGTCCGGTCATCTCCACCTGTCGCACCATCCAGGATGACCAATCGCTTCGTCTCACTCTCGCGTCATTCAACGAGTGCATCTTGAAGGTGCGTCATAATGAATAATGTGTATCTACGAAGCTGTTCCGTTATCCGCGAATGCGTCAGTCTGCAACCTGTTCGAATCGGATCGAATGAGACGGCAATTTTCAGATCAGCCGGCCGCGGCTCGATGCAAAAAAAAATACACACCGACCAATCGAGATGAATCTTTAGGTCAGCGAGCCGTGTGAACGAAAAACGAAAAACAAAAAATTGGAATAAAAAGTGCATGCAAGAGCGTATTGTTGGCTGTGTGAATCGGCACTTGCCCGAGCTGGTTTTGTTGTGTGTGCATGGAGAGCTCTTGTGCCACATTTTGTGTCTCGTCTGCTGCTTTCTCCTGGGACGAGTGTTGTGGTCGTGCTAACGGCACATGGACCGCGGATGAAAGGCCTAAGACAAGGGCTAGGACAAGATCAGTTAAAAATTGCGAAATGAACAAAGTATGAAACTCGCCCCTGCTCTGGTTCAAACCTATAAGAATGGCATCCCACATATCAAGCATCTCAAAATAAAATGGAGTAAAAGTCAATGTATCGTTGTAAATTTCTCAAAGAAAAAGTAGAACGCTTAGATGTTAGATGTTAGCTGGCTCAAAGTTATCTTTTGATGTTCTAAGCCGAGTGGTATTTAGTTTGAAGGCACATGTAGACAAGTGATTCTACAAAAAAAATGTTGGTGGCATATAAAAGGCCTTGACCTCCGGCAACAGTGGCCAAAATGGCGAACTCTTAAGATGAAACAAGCGCAAAAGTGACGGAGAACTTTGGCACTTAAAAAATCCTAGTGATTTTTTTAATCAACTCATCCATCTCATACCACACATTTTTCTTATTTCATCCACACGTCTTCCCCGTGGTCTAGCTTGCACCCTTTTACATTCTCTCGGGTACCATTCGAACACTTATTTCGTCCATCTATCGTCCGTTCTTCTAGTGACGTGACCCATTCAGCAATACACGGACTCTCAATTGCAATACCGATATACCGGTTTACCGGTAAATCGCCAAAATTCAAATCACCGGTTATTACCGGGAATTGGTGAAAACTATTTTATCGCGAATTAAGTACTTATACGGGCATATAATTGCGTAATATTACATTAAAAATCGGGGCAAAGGTTGTCTGAAATTGGTTTATTTTCAGTATTAAATGTGGTTATTCCAAATTCACTGGCAACACAGACCAACCAAATCGTAATAAATCTGTTATTTGAATTATGATCGAAACTTACATATTTACGAATTTACTTTAATGCATTTATGACATTATTCATCCGAGATGTGTTTTAATTATTTATAATTCAATCTAGGTTAACGTTTTGAGGAAAAGTAACCACATACAAAAATAAACTTTTTTAATTTACCGGTAAATATCGGTATACCGGTAGTAGGAAAATCATTTACCGTTTACCGGTTAATGCAATTTGACGTTTAAATGCAATCCCTAAATCTGAATCAGATTTAGGGATTAGGATCAGAATCAGGAGAGTAACCAATCGTATGATCGCGACGAATGGCGAATCACATGATTGCCAAACTGACCGGTGTACAATTGGGCCTGTCAAATCGCCACGTTCTATAATTTTAGGCACATTCGAATTTTGCATACATACAAATTGACTTTGAACTTTTTTAGCACATGGGAATATTTGATTTAAACCAGCATTAGCAAAACTTTGCTTTGTTGTGGTAAAAAAATCGTTGGTTTTAAACAATAAAAAAATGACACATTAGCGACGTCCAACGGAAAATAATGACAAAAAGTTTTTTTATGGAAATAAGTATGATGTATTTATTTTTGTCCTCTTATGCAGTTTTGAATGGAAACATCCATCATCAACTTATCAAAGTCAAATTTGACCGGGCCGTTTTACAGGTGGTTTTTTTTTTTTTAGGTCAATTGGCAATAAAGAAGTGTGTCGCGTCGAGGCCTTGCCCTTCACTATCTCGAATGAAATAGGAATGCCGTCAATATTGACGGGTCAGTTAGTTTACCCGCTAGCACGGAATATAATGTACAATAATAATTTCATTCGAGCGGCATCAATTCGAATAACTAGTTTATTGCATATTAATATACTCACTTGGCTATTGGCATCACCGTTGCAGTGCTACCAACGACCCACTTATTTTACACAAATTCTGCACGTTTGATCATGATGTCATTTATCGGTAAAAATCGATCCGCGGCCGGTTCAGACATTCTTAGTGATGAGTTTCGTGAATTAAACTCCTTTGTCGACATCCGACAATTATGACCCATTGTTGCTCCGTCTCAATTGACGGCAATTTCGTCTTCCCGTCATATTTCGTTTTCTTTTTATTATCATTTCGGATTTGCAATTGTACGCTTTGTCTTGATGGCGGTCTCCTCCCATCTCTCGGGTCGCGAACCCGCATAAATTTAATTTTTCGTCGTATTCAATTCGTTACCGCCCGTTTATAAATGTCCCGGCACGAGTCAGACGCCGTAAATTGATCTTTCATAAAAATGACACACTTTTTGTGCATACATCGGCCCCTAGCGAAACAGTACAAAAACCAGTCCATAGATAAATTTAGGCGCTAAAAAGTACAGAATGTGAAATTCAACGCAAAACATTGCTCAAGAAACACTAGAATGCTTATGATATGATGCTGCGGCCCAATGTCGCAGACTATGGAAACACACCTTATGCTTTCAAAATTATCGGAAGACAAGGTTACTAAAGGCGCAGACACAGAGAGGCACATTGCATGTGCTTTTTTTTTTGATAGTTTTGCACATGTAAAAAAACGCTAGCACGCATAATCTATGCTAAGGCATCTGGGTCTAAAATCCGTGTACTGACAAAAGTACGACACGATAGTGATACCCATATTTGAAGAAATGTAGGTGAAACTAGTCGAAAAAATAGCCCCTGCGGTGTGAAACTCCTTTTTCACCACAGGAGACCAAAAACGCACCCGTGCCGTTCGATTCAGTGTGTTTGCGCCTTAAGAGTGCATTTCCTTAACATAATGGCAGAAAAACATTGAGATCATCATTTCTGACATTTCTATCCTATTGCTCTGTGTTATTGATTATCTTCTACTATTTTACTAAACGTTGCATGAAACGGTTACCTATTCGTTTATGTCGAATATGACAAAAAACTAAATAAAATGTAAATATAAAAACACCTAATCAATACAGTAACCTAACTGTCGTCATTTGAAGAGTAATTTGAAATGCAAATTAGCAATATTTTGACAAACTTTTGCCTCAAATATAATAGATTGGCAGTATCAAAACTTTCTATAAACAAATTTCTTATTACAAAAAGGATTCGGCAAGAGCCACAAAACAGTCTCTAAAGTAATTAAAACCTATACTCATATTGTAGGATCTGGTTGTCGGGAGACATAAGCGGTAGAGTAAAATAATGAGACTCGTTGGGTGGTTTAAAACATTGTTTATTACTCGGAGAGCCACAATGAACTGTCAATCACCAACCTCATCATTCATTCTACTCATGCATTGCAACCTAATCATTCATATATGAATTCTTCTAGGTTAAAAAAATAAATCTCACAATATGAAAAAGCAACTTTTTAAAACATAATGAAAAAGCCTTGTAAAAATGTAATGTAGTTAATAATAACTCGACTCTTTAATAATATTTTTTTTAAATATACATTTATCGGGAAAAATTCAGCCAATTGGGTTTGAGTCCTCGCTTAATTGTTTAATTAAATTACCGCTATGTAATAATTATAGACTAGTTCCGACGAAATATCATCGGGTGTATTATTAGAATAAAATTTATGTACATACATACATACATATGTATAAACAAACTTAAATTGAAAAATGTTTGACTAATGATATATACAAACGAACCAAAAGATCACATATTTTACCCGGCTTCGCTCGGTATTTGTTATATAAACAGCTTAAGCATGACTAATCTAATAGTAAACATTCTATTAAATTTATTTGAATAGTTTTATTTTATATAAATTTATTTGAATATTCATTTGTTTTTTTTTATTAAATTGACTATCACGAACAAACAAACATAAATACAAAGTATCTTTCGAAATTATATGTATACCAGAGTCCGGTGCCCCCCCCCCCCCCGGCACCTTCACCCCCTAGGCCTTCGCCCCCGGGGCCTTCGAATCCTTTGAATCGAAAAAAAAATCGAATCGGCGCCTATGAATCGAAAAAATAAAAATCGAATGTGTTGTTTACGAACCAACCAACTAATGTTACATATATACAAAGTCTCTTTCGAAATTACATATTAGATTTAAAGACGAATTTTAAATCTGTTATTATCTCGACGTTAATGCGTTCGAGTTATGAATAGGAGGCTCACGGGTTCGAGACCAACCCATTGAGAAACATTTTTTCTCTGGCTTTATGTCATATGTCATATTATATGTATATCTAATAGCTTTACCACAAACAAACAAATATACGTAATTGTACCATTTAATATATCCTACGGTATTTTTATCTCGTACGACAAAAAACTGATTTGAGGAAGTGGAACAGCAACGGACCAACATAAAATATTCATATTAAAATTGATGAAATCAATTATATTATTTTAGTATCTAAATTACCAAACGTATTTTGGCGCCCACCCTAATCTTGCCGTGGGTCTTCTGCCACTCCTCCCTGCTACGGATCTGGTACAATATAATGTAGACAGAGAGAGAGAGACAGAGACCACGAGTAAGCAAACGCACGATGAACTCCACGGACAGGGTCACCCCGGCTTACATCTACACGACCTTGAAATTTGCCGATTTGCATTTCGACATGGCAATATTGTGTCATCGCTGACGATACGCAACGCTCGTACAGACGTATTGTATATTAACCATGTCTAAAATTATCGAATTGAATCATTAGTAGAATGTGTGGTGAGGAGCAGAAGGAGGAGGAGGGGACCGGATAGAACAGCTGCGGGAAAAGGACCCTCGGTAACACCCTCAAGTTTAACCGAGTTATTTTGGGAACGCTCATCAGGATCGTTCTGTAAATTATGTGAACCGACCAGTTCGACCAGATGGATAACGTTGATAGGGAATGTGGAAATGCTTGGAACGTTTTGTCTACTCGCGAATTCAATCGCTCTTCACTACAAAGAGTTTTGTTTTGTTCGTTGTGGTCGTATGTACGTATGATGATTGTGCTGGTACCATTCACTGGAAATGATTTTGCGTTTGATTTCACCTTTTCACAGTAGACCCACTATTTTTGCATGACTCCTGGAATCACCTGCTTCCTGCAGGTGCATCAGTAAATTCAAATTATCAGTTTTAAGGCATTTCCATCTCATCTTGAATCTATTTGAAGTCATCGTCCAGCGTTCCATTGAAGTGTATTTTGTGTGTCTTATTAAGGGCGAAAACACACTGAGTGGTATAAGTCTTCACATCCCTGACTTCCCATACCACTCAGTGTGGTATGGGAATTCGATAAACCGAATTCCGGTGTAGTTGCAAGTGCAGAATGCATATGTTTGGAAGGTCGCACGTGTTTGCATATCCATATGCAACCGACAAGTTTCTCCAACATTTCTTCAAATATGGGATTCAACGTTATCGATCACTGTCAAGCAAGAATAAAATATCACTGAAAACACTTCAGGTGGTGATTTTTTGGGACTGTGTACCATGTATATGGGCTGCGTTTTTTTCGCATGTTTAATAGTATAACAAAACACGTACCACTCAGTGTGTTTTCGCCTTAATCCTCATTTCGAACAAGCCTAAATTTGATGACTTGAGTTTCAACTCCACAGGGATTATTATTTCTGGTCACGTTTTTCACATCCCTTAGGTATTCAGGGCATTAATAATCGCCATGACTTCTAACATGGAAGATTTAGCTAGTATATGGATTATATTATGTATAGAGTGCGTGAGGGTGATTTTTAATTAAATTTGACTAGTTTCGTTTATTTGATTTTGTTTGTTTATTAGACTAAAGTTGACGTCAAAGCTATTCAAATGTTATCCAAAATTGCTTTGTATTATAGCAATGACGTTAACAGATTAAAATCATGAGATTTTTATCCAATTATACACTACAGAGGCAACGAACCTTTTTGATTCGCGTAAACTTTTCAAAAATTGTAACCCTCATATACCAATTTTTGTAATTTAAACCCCCAAACGACCCCTTTCGTGACTGCGCTTATGGAGCTTGTACATATTTAATACTTAGCACTTGCCTTATTGTGCTAAAAAAATCTAGTGAAAAACGTGTGTTTTAATCTAAAATAATGCAAAATCTGTAAAGTTTATTATAAAAATCATTTTATCGTGTATTTATACGTCGAATATTGTATGGAAAATGAAAGAAATAAAAATTGAAAATCTAAATTTCCCCTCTCTATAACATCTGTGAGGCACATGTACAAGGGACTTTTCGCGAAAAAAATTATTTCTGTTGATATTGATCAATTTTTCTATTTCGTAATTACATCATTCGAATCGTAGAGGTTTTGATGATGAATAAATAAAATATGACGACCCTGCATTCACCATATTTGGAGATATATAATAAAATTAGTCCTGGTCACTGTGCGGCAAGTGTTAAGGAAATCGTCCCACGCTACGTTTGGTATAATACACAAAAATAATCATTAATCGGTACGCGAAAAGGTCAGAAATTATGAAGGTTAAATTTCCCCCATAGAATTTTTGCGTAAAAATATTTTTAAAAAATGTCCGCGGCGCATGCTATTTCTTTCATAATGAAATATTTTGTTTTTAAAATTCAAACGAAAAATCCCCCCTTCCCCTTCTCTAAACATTAAATAAAAATAGCTCTGACTTTAAATCAAAACCAAGATAAATTTAGTACGGCCACAGGAAACTTCTGTAGGACCGTTGATGCCAATGTAATCATTCTTTTCCCAGGGCCCGAATTCAATCTCGGCGGCCCTGCACATGTCGTTCTCATTATATTTTTAGAAGAATGTTCACCAGTGTAAACAAACCACAATTATCTATTATGTCAATTGTGCTATCTAGCCATCCAAGGTTTCTGACGCAGGTTCTTCTAACAAACTAGTACGTGCAGAGAATGTAATTCATACTCCAATACCTCTCAAATCTTATTTTCGAACATTAAATTTATTACATATGCATTTCGAAATAAAAACAGAAAGCGTTGATTATCCGGGCGAGCTACGAAATTCGCAACCATGCATACTATTACTATCCCCGGATAATCGGGAGCGATCGTAATAATAGCACAACGCAAAGCCTGTACCAAATATCCTGGTCATTGGGCAATAGTACAACCAATGTTTAATTTGTCTCTTTGAGCATTCATATACATACCCAGAACTGGTAGGTCACAAGTTTAAGGCTTCAAAAAGGGGACATGTCCACAAAGCGGAACCTGCCAATCGACCGACAAATAATAAGTACTTCTAAATTTTGATGTTTTGAATGAATTACATATGCAACTGTCCATATCGCGACTTTATGTAGCTCAATGACGTATCGTTTCTCCTTATTGGCATTTGACAAAAGATTCTCAAAAACAACGTCAAGAGATCAATCTATTGTATATTTTTTAACAAGTTGTGAAAATTTGATCAGTGATCAATATTGATTACAAATCAATCAAAATCTCTAGGTCGAGTTTTTTCACGACCACACATTAGTGTACTACATTTGTTGATATTTGATAGAAAACTGAATATGTGAGTGAGAAGTATGACAAGGGTAGTAGTTACAATGGAGAGAGTGAAGGTATTGAAATGGCAATGGGTGGTTCACGTAGATAGAAGAACGGACGATAGATGGACGAAAGAAATGCTAGAATGGTACCCGAGAGAATGTAAAATGTATGGAATGTGTAATTAGAAAAATGTATGGAATGAGATGGATTGAAGTTGCCCAAAACAGAGACGAATGGAAGCGTGTTGGAGAGGCCTTCATCTAACAGTAGATGTCAAATGGCTGTAAATGATGGATGATGATATACATTAAGTAAAAATAGTTCGGATTATCCATACTTTCTAGTTATTTGTGTCCCCCTTCCATCGTTAGCCCGGATAATCGAGAGTGCATGTATTACAACTTTGTCTCGTTACGAAATAGTGTTAGGTGTTTTATTTTTCGTTTTTTTTTCTTCGATCTGAACGACCTCACCTTATTGGAATTTGTTTCTGATATTGTTCCATAGGTCGTGACTGACCTGAGGCCATAATACGTCTCAAAATCAGCGGTTCTCATACGTAAATATATTATACTAGTTGTTTTACCCGGCTTCGCTCAGTATTTGTAATATAAACAGCGTAAACATGGCGAATCAATAGCAAACATTCATTTGTTTTTTTATTAAATTTATTTAAATCGAAAAAATCGACTCGTCTTCATAGATATTTTGACTTGTTGACGAAATTCCCCGCCAAAGATACATATATACATACTTACATACAAAGTCTCTTTTGAAATTATATATTAGATATTCAAATTTAGCTATTTCAATTACCACAACATTACACGTGCATATGTACATATATATTATTACTACCGCAAAATTGCACTATTTCTGCTCATTTCTACTGTTATTTTTAACCGCAATTTAATAATTATCATCAACATAAATATTATATCGCTTGACACCGGATGCATTACATTTTCGGTTACTCGTGTGCGTCATTTCAGATTTCCTCGTTAAAAATGATGCATAACGATAACACTTATGCAGAATTTGAAAAGTGTTTGTCGTCAATATTATTTGCTATATTCCTTTTGCGGTCAGAGCTAAAAATGAACCACAAAAGTTATAGAAACTGCGAAAATATCGCCTTTCCGTCCACATAGTCAAGGTATGCATTTTCACTCACGATTAAATTCTCAATAAAGTGACGTCATCGCATAGTATATTTGCACAATGGAATAACGAATGACGTATCGTAAAGTTTTACTGAAGCCACCACGTGTGTCATCTACTATTTCATACTATGATCTCATATTAGCACAGATGTTTACTTATCTATGTACTTGCATGGGTAATTTGAATCAGTGCAAAATTCTGATTTAACAAGTTTATCATGCTTTTGGAGAATCAATCTCCTTAAGAGGGCTGTACACCCGAAACCTTAATTTTGTTGGCGTTCCTTTCTTCGATATATATATTGAGTGAATGCGACAATATATATCAATATATATATATATATATATATATATATATATATATATATATATATATATATATATATATATATATATATATATATATATATATATATATATATATATATATATTGAGTGAATGCGACAGTTGCGCTTCGACCAGATAAAACGTATTTTAAATTGACAAAATCGAGGTTTCGTATTCTACTATTTTCTCCTCCGAAACTGGACCAATTTTTAAAAAAATTTCATCATCGGTATGAGAAAGATATTTTCTTTGCATCTATGCGCGTATTTTTTTTAAAATCGACCGTTAAATAAGCACGCTGGACTCTTTTCGTGGGTGTAAAAAAGAGGCGATTTTATAGAAGTTTGGCGGCTCCTAGCTCCTATAAAAGATAACTAATAAAAAAAATAAAACGATGGATGCAACCTAATGGTGGATATCCATAGCATATTAAAAAATAATTTCTCTAGTGCCATAATTGAGGAAGGGAGAAGTCTAATACGTTTGTATGGACAAGGCGCTGGTGTCCAGCCCTCTTAATATTATATTTAATTGAATTTGAATAAGTGATTAGTTGCAAGCCAACGCTGTCATGATATTAATGATAGCACTGAGCCATGACATTTGTATCAACATCATTAAGCCTGTTATCTCTCGGGGAAGATTATGTAGAGATTTATGACTTCAAATATGTAGGGGTAATCAAATACGTAATTTAATGGCTATTTATTTCCACTGGAAAGGCTTTTAAGTTTTAAAATGCTCTTATTTTGTACGATTTTGACTCCAATCATCAGCTGTTTCCTGCAGGTGCATCATTGAATTCAAATTGTCAGTTTTTAAGTACGTCCAGCTCCTTAGAAAAAGATTCTTGAATTTATTTAAGATATTATCATCCAGATTTCCATTTAAATATATGTATAAAAAATCTAAATTTGATAGCTTGGGTTTTTTTTAAAGTTATTCTAATTTACAAGGCTTCGTATTTCTGGTCACCTTTTCGCATCCAATTAGTCTTAAGTGCATTAATTAATCGTCATGATTTCCAACAAGGACGATAGCTGAAATACGAAAGAAATTATGTATAGAGAAGAAGAAAGTTTTAACCATTGATAATGTATGGAGTAGTATGATTGGAATTATGAGCAATTATGGGTGCAAAATTTGGACATTGAATACAAGAATGCTTTATAAATGTAAGTATTGGAATAACAAAAAGATATCGGATAAGAAATTCTTGGGTGAGAAGTAATGTCAGTTGAAAATGTCGGTAATTTAAGGTGGCAATGTTGCCATGAATGAATTGATAACAAATGGAATAAAAAGGAAGTATTAGGAAGAGGTAGACAAGGAATACCAAGTAGAAGATGAAGTAAGTGGATGTGGTTGCGCAAGAATTTAAGAAGATTGGAGAAGCTTTCATTCATCAGCAGATAGCGAAGGGCTGAAAATGATGGTAGCATATATCACGTAGAAAATGAAGAGGTCAAATGGAAACTATGTAGTTGAACGATACTCAAATGGTACCCAAGAGAATGTAAATGAAAGGTAGACCGCAAGTGCTTTGGGCCGACCAATCTACGACGATGTTTGGAATTGGACGGAAGAGCTGTAGGGGCTTTTTTTCCAATCGTGGACGCTGCACAGATCACGATGATGTTGACGGTGATGACTCATTCATTAACATGTACCAATTTTTCAACGTTACTCTCATCCCCACCACAACCGGTGGACACGTGACGTGATGTTCATCTCGGGTCGTTCGCGTTTACCGAGGATCGTCTGAAGGTCGCGTCTGCCAGGATACGTCGTAGCTGGTGGTCTTTTACGAGCCACCAGAGTAGGAAGACGACCAGAGGTTGGTCCGAATGACCCACACTCGCCGTCTCGAGGTCACAAACCGGCATTCCTGACCGCAGGGCACTTTGGGAAACACTTTCGCATTTGCTTGGAAGTCCGTGCGAAAGTGCAATTGCTTAACGTTACGAAATCGACACTATGATACCAGAGGAATTTTCGAATCTGATCCTTATTAATTCATTCTGTCTTTGGTATGCGCAGCGAAAATCAACTACGGGTATTTTCGTTTTTTCTTTGCCAAGCGTTGTATGGAACGGTTTCCATTTATTCCGAATATACTCGTCTAATATATAAATCTAAAGAGATAAGTATGTAAGAAAATATGTAATGTCGGTTCGTAAATCCGTGACGTCATCGAACAAAAGAATATTCAAATAAAATGTTAACTATTAGGTTGGCCATGTTTAAGCGGTTTGTATGGAGCGCTGTATGCTTGGCATAACGAGGAAAGACAGAAAGCGGAACACGTGGGTGAGAAGTATGACAAGGGTAGTGGACATAGTAGATAGAGTGAAGAGATTGAAATGGCAATGGGCGGGTCACGTAGCTAGGAGGATGGACGAAAGGTGGACAAAAGAAGTGCTTGAATGGTACCCGAGAGAATGCAAAAGGGTAAAAGGAAGACCGCAAGGAAGATGGGTGAACGAAATTAGGAAAATGTGCGGGGTGAGATGGATGAGTGTTGCGCAAAACAGAGACGGGTGGAAGCGTGTTGGAGAGGCCTTCATCCAGCAGTGGATGGCGAGTGGCTGTAAATGATGATGATGATATTACAAATACCGAGCGAAGCCGGGTAAAAATACTAGTTGGAAATAAACGAGAGTGAAATAACCTATTAGTGAAGTAAAAAAATATATATATGAGAGATAATGAAAGCCTATAATGCAAATTTTATAAGATATAATATGAAAATGATAAAGTTATAGCTTTTCCCAGGGGGGGGGGGCAAAATTTTTGACTAGTAAGGAATGACTTTTTAGGGGGGGGGTGTATTATTTAAAAAAACAAATGTATGTACAGTAACATGCAGAGAAATCGCATCACTTTCAATTGTTCGATGTTTTCGATTTTTTTTTTAATTACATGAAGCTATACACAAGTTTTTTTGCTTTTATTATTTGATTTCAACTATTTAACATGTTTTACGATTAAAAAAGATTATTTATATTTTTAAATTAAGGCGACATACGAATTTAAAAAAAAACATGCAAAATAGGGCATTTTTCTTATATGTATTTCAAATGTCTCTAGCTAAAATAATATTACATTACTATAGTATAGCTTCATGTAATTTAAAAATAATCGAAAATAATATTACTATTGTATAGCTTCATGTAATTTAAAAATAATCGAAAACATCGAACAATTGAAAGTGATGCGATTTCTCTGAACGTTACTGTATATAAAGTAATATATTTATACTGAAATATTTTATTATATACGTTACTGTATATAATAAAATATTTCAGCGCAAGACAAACAACAAAACAAAATATATTTGGTAGTTAAAATTTTTTTTCTGATAAAAATCGACATGTTTTTGCCTGACAGTGTTCTAACGCATTTCAATATTCTATTTTTTTGGTTTAATATTTTATTTCAAATTCATAATAATACATTAAACAACGTTGATAGTCCCCTTCAAATCTAGGGTTAATCTGCCCCCCCCCCCAATGACGCCCCTGGTGTTATAACAATTTAAATCTGACAAAACGAGTGGGGGGGGAGTCAAACAAAACGGCTTTTGGCAATGGGTTAGCTGTCACCGTCTCCACAATTATGTCGGTAAGATATCAAAGTGACCTGAAGAGGAAGTGGTTCGAAATCAGATCACAATTTTTTGACGGTCAGGAATGTCATTGAACTAACATTGAATCTAATAAATAGCTTGTAAAAATCAATATGTTATTAATATAGTAATTTCATCACACTGATGATTGTTCGTACATACGTCACAGCGACAATGCGCAGTTTTTGAAACGGTTCTCACTTTTTATCAAGTGCACAAATGCGTGCACCTGGTCACTAGTGAGTTAATGAAATTGAAATGGTTCAAACACTTGATTTACAAAAGTTTTTATCTAAAAAAAAAACAAGTAGTTTGATTAACAACAGATTAGGCTTATCACGATACAATACAATCGGATCATATAGAACATTTGTTCGTAGGTGTATTTTATATAAATAATGTACCACACATTATAATTTATGATTTATTTTCATATATGTAATATGTGAAGAGGAGATTATATGCTTTATCAAGCCAATGTCCACCTTTAGATGTTGTTGACCGTTCTGGTGCCAGGTTAATTGTTAACCGGTCACGTGTGTGAATGTCTTCGATTGAATCTAATTGTTCCAATTCTTGTACACCTCTATTTGAATATTCTCGACAAGTCTAACTCCAAAAGAATGTACACATACTTCTGGTGTGAATTGACTACACCTTTTATCATTACTTTTGACCCTCTGGTGCAGTTGGTTTCAAGGTTATCCTTATCTTGGATTTAATATACGGTAGGTAGCGCTTATATTTTTAGATAACATACTCAACTGTGGTCTAAAACATTTTTGATGCATATCCGAATACGGTATTCGCACAATTATCCGGCGATGTAAACGTTGTATTTTTATTTCAAGAAACTAACCTAGATAGTGAGCCCATCCATCTACTGTTCGCCCAATCAGACTTTTATGTAGTACGTCTCTGATTTCCAACACATTTTCTACGTTTTTTCTCCACAGATTTTATGATATTCTCTTTGTTTTGATCGTTTCGTCATTTTTACCCTCCTTCCTCTTTTTTTTTATTCTAATTTGTTTGTTTCAAACTGTATTACATTCCAAATGCCTTATTTTCTTTCTTTTAATGCTTATATATTTATATACAGGTAGGATTAAGATTCAAAAGGTTCGAAATGATCCAAAGATTAGACCAAACAGAGTTTTATTGTACGTCTTTACGTCAGGCCTGACATATGTACATAGGTCAAGTGCCCTCCATCAGTTAGATAGTTACCTAGCACTGAACTATACACGCTCGCTAACTACACACTCTGCACGTTCAAAACCAAATCCTACATATACGTCCATATATACATACTTATATTTTTATTTTTGAACTTTATATGCTATGAAACTTGTGTAACCCTTTGCCCGCGTTACCAAATTTAGCGAACGTGCCCTGTACGCGGCTGCTTTTTTGCGGATTTTGTTATCGCGTTTTCGACTATAAATATTGGTTGTAATATTTTATAAATTATTTTAGCCTATATTGAATTTTTTTTGACTACTGCCATCTATTGAATTTGGTAAAGTATACATTTAATAATATTTTCAACCAAGTTATAAAATTTTAACACAATAGACGGCTCTTATGCAGGTTAGAACTTCCAAGACAACTATGCGTGTCTCACGCGCTGAGGGCATGTTCGCTAGGACATGTATAGTAGTCGTACGCGGTGGAAAGGTTAACAATCTAAAAATTGTTTAAGAATCTCTTAAACTTTTATGGGTCATAAGTTATGCCTCATTTTAGTTAACTTGGAAATAGGTCATAACTAAGGATAGGCGCTCGGTTTATATTTCCCATGATAGAGGGGTTGCCCATTGTCAATTTATTTTATACTGAAAAGCTAGAGAGCAAAATAAAGGTTGACAATGGTGGACCCAATTTTTTGCCCAAATAGAAACCGATCGCCGTCCCTTAGTCATAAGTTGACTCATAACTGACCAATAGAAAGTGTGTATTTTTATTTCTACCCTTTCATGAGATATATAGTTTCAAAGATCAATAGTCTTTCAGAAAAACCAAATGGATAATGTTTTTTATTCTGCTGCTTAGTTGAACGACAGCACGCATTTCTTCCTGTAAAACCTTATTCTTGTAACTACTGCTTCCACTAGAGTTAGGTCCGCGAGGTGCTCAAGCACATAGCCACAGCATAGTTCACTGATTAAGCGATTGTTTACCTGTAGAGAGGTCGTAGGCTCAAATCACGGCTGGAATCGAACAATTTCTTTGGTTATCTCGATGATTACGTCTCGATAGTCTATCAAGATCTGGATGGATGCTAAATCCAGATCGACCGTCACCTGTTAGAGTTTGCTAATTTATCTCACGTAATTGCTCTCACGGTTCCAATGAAATCGGCATCCTCTACCCCTCCCGCAAATTCGAATTGCACTACTTGCTCACCAAATTTCGTCACTCGGGAGATCTTCAGAGGTATTCCGGCCCGATGAGTGACAGGAGAAAGAGATCTCCGACGACGATGATGATCATCAGCGCGTAAAGCCGGCACTGGGGCAGATCGCTCACGCCCAGACGAGCTGGCTAGCTACACTGCATTCCCGCGTACATATTATGTATAACACGTACATATAGTAAGTATGTATGCCAGAGGAAGTGATCTCACAACGAGGCGCGCGCTCGTTTCCGAAACGCTGTCCAGACAAACAATGGCTCCATTGTCTCTCACGCCGCTCTCCCTCAGATGTCATTGCGACCCAAAATTGCAAAAATTCCACTAAAAACGCACACCTGCCGAATGAAATAAATAGGTGTTAATTAAAGCCGTTTAAAGGTCAATGAAATCGAACTATAAAACCCTCAACATGAGGCCACCACCCCTCCCAACTAATACAATCTGAGAGATCCTTTCGTTGGAGAACGATACGGCTCAATCATTGCAACAGATCAACCGCACATCCACTGCCCATCATGAATTCTGAAGATTTGAGCTGATGTTTCCAATCAATCACTTTGCAACTTGGTAAACACAAGAGAATGAAGTTAATTACTTTTTTTTTACGGGAACAATAATCTTCTCGGTGCTATAGCAGATGTGGTGGTTATATGAAAGAAACTACAAAACTGTGATCGTTGTTGACGCGCAACTGCATGTGCCTGGCAGTTAGACCTCACGCGAAAGTAGCCCCATTTTTCGACTTAAGTCTTTTTTTTTTGTAACAATAACTCATCTATGAGAATTAGTACATCATCTTAATCCGAGTTTAAATTAAATAACGAGCCATTTTTATCGAAAACGAAATGATTCACTTCGCATGGTTCTGGGTCATTCACCGACTACACACATCTCTACCGTACTTTAATTATTTCAATTTTAAATGACAACATCTTGCCTAGGAGCTCTTAAAATGTCGTTATGAGACTAACAGCTCAATCTAAAATCCGATCGTTCTACTTAATACTATTTTTTAATCTCAAAAGTGTTGATTTTTTTACCGAGCGATCGCCAGAAATGCAGTTGTGTCAGTTTTTTTTTGTTTCAATTTATTTTATACATATTATATTATATTTAGTTCGCCTCATTAGTGCGCACTGATTATATTTATTCGCATTCGGTGAATATCTTACTTGGTATCGGCATATTGAAACATTTGAAATTGCATTTGCGTTTATATTATGCTATTGAAGATTTTACTAACTTATTATATTTTGTACGTATTCACACGTCTAAAATTCTAAGCCTCAAGTTCTTCGGACCGTAATAGTACTAGTATGGCTTCCCGTCTGCGAATTCCCCGTGTTTTCATCGTTTCGCTTACTCGTTGAAATCGACCCGATTGATATTTCATTCTGTTGGCTTTAGCTTCAGCTTATCTGCCCTCGAATGGTTTTATACCTTACCGATTGATTTGTTTAAGCGTACTGCTAGCATTCGTAGAAAGACGGTTCTTAAACTTATAAAGTTAGGCGCTATATTAAATTTCATTTCAGTAGTCTTAGTGCAGTAGACAAACGCTAAATCTCGAATCCTTATTTCTATATAATTGTATATTTATTTGTCAATATTTTCTTGAAAACCAGACATTATTTTGCCGAAACTTTTCATTTCGCCTAATTCTGGCATAAATATTCTACTGAAATAGGTCTCAACTTTGGGAAGACTCATTTAGGGGGTGAAATCGTTGAATTCAACCCCAATGCACACCGTTGCCTATACAATCAACGTCGGTAAACTAAAAAAGAAAATGTTATCAGTGATGGATTCTGAGGTCGAATCAGTTGAAATCTTGATATCGAATTTTCTCATGATCAAAAAATTCATCTGTTGTTACTACGTACATAGATAAAGTAAAAATTTAGATCAACCTACATACATACATACATATATCGTATAATTAAAAAAATATATTTATGAAGCATTATTAAAAATATTGTAACGCAGAGATTAAGGTGGGTGGCGCTCGTGGACCGATGGCTTACGAGCGCTCTAATCACCTGATCTCTCGTTCGCGCCAAAATGTCCTCGCCGAATGAATAAGCCGTATGTAACGTCCAAAGGGATCGCCCCACTCATCGACCAATCGTTGTGGAGCCCAAACGGGTATAAATATGGGGCGCTCTCGGCTTGGAAACCATTCCGACCCGGAGCGCTGATGAGAGCACACGAATAAACACCTTCTACAACATCCTGCGTCTTTCTCTCCGATTCTGGAAGCCCCCTTTTCACGTCCACGCAAAAATATTATTCATATAATATAGCAAGAACCTAAATATCTGACTCGTTATTGGAGATTGGATTTTGAATTAATTGAATTCATATAAATTTTTTAAATAAATGAAATAGCATTCAAATGAAAAGTTATTCGAAATAAATTAAATGCTATTCAAAATAAACGAAATACTATTTAAAATAAAATATATGAAATACTACATATATTATATTAGACTTCCATATATTTATGATCTATTTTTGGACTCTTCTTAATTAATGTATATATATTACATATACTTTACATCTAAGTTCTAGTGCTTGTCCAATCAGCAAGTTTTGGGTAGTTTCGGGAAAATACAGTAAACCCGCATCCAACTTAATGATTTGATTGAATAAAACAGGCCGAGTTATTTTATATGACAATCAACTTAACTTTCGAAATATAAGGAAGCTTCGTTTAGAATTTTTTGCTTTTTTTTGTGCATAGTATTGTTCTATTGCATCGTGCTCGTTTGCACACGCAGCCGAAACAATGGAGAGATTTATTCAAAAACTTCAGGGAAAGATTTTGCAAACTTGATTAATTGCTGAGAACGTTGAATCTCTCACATACTCTTTCTGAGGTATTTTTCTCTGGTTTTATCTCAAATACACACACATTTTTTTTTAAATCGTGGAAATGTAATCAGTGATCGATTCCGAGTTCGAATTTGTCAAAATATCGATTTTTCTCAACTTTTTCACTGTCGTTCACAAACAGTTTTAACATGAAGTAGTTTCCGCACCTGGTACCTTTATCTGTTATCATTTATCAGAAATTGCGATTATACAAACGATATCCCATTCGCCATATTGAACGTGGAAATTTACACATATTTTTGAGTAAGTCAAAGCTTTTTTCATTTTTGACTGGTAAGAAAATGAACAGCGTTCATTTAAACCAAATCATACAATCAATAAACTTGTAATATACAAAAAAAAGTATAACCATTTAAAATTAGCACTCGTATGTGTGCTCATATTAACAATTTTCAATTTACTGTCTAAGTTTCAACAGACGGCCATATTTTATCGCTGTGATAAAAAAAAAGGATGCACGTTCAATCCCACACATTGCTATAATATATTTTTCAGGAATTTATGTATGTGTACGTAATGGGTTTCGGTTAACTAATTTGAATTGTTCAATGCTGACAGAATTATCGGGAACGTATTGGCGTTAGAACGAGCATAGGAGTTTGTTTGCCTTCTTGGACAAAACTGAAGAGGCAGCTCTCCGTTCAAAATTACCTCATGCGTCTCCGATCATGCAGGGGAAACATTACAATGCAGCATATCAGGAGTTTCAGACGACGGGACGGAAATATGGTAAAGAGGGGACGGGCCACGTTGTCCGCACTTCACACTAGCATGCTTCAAAATCTCTGCTCATTTCCATATTACAACTGAATCAATGGGATTGTTTTGATTGTTTCGAATTTGGGTACTTTTATTTTTGAGCTTGTTCAATTATCTTGCAGGTGTAATGGATGTGTTGGTGAGTCGATTCTTCGCCAGTATGTCATCAGTTCATTAGCTTTTTTCTTGTTTTTTGTATGTGTCTGTTACATTTTCACCTTTTTTTTATGATGGATTGGTTTCGTTTTCATTTTTCCTATTTTTTTTTTGTGCATGTTTCTTTTTTACATTTTTCAACACTTTTACATTAGAGCATGATACATTTGGTGATTCCTTTTTTTTTAAATGCATGAGCATGAATTTTACATTATATCTGTTACATCTTGTCAGATATGATGTATGAGTATCAAAAGCAGTGACCATATTTATTTTTTTTACAAAGGACTTTTATAATTTTTGAAACATTTTATTCTTATATTATTTTGTATGCATACATACATATATGGAAGAGATTACAGCAATTGGTCAGTTTATAATAGTTGATTACATAAAAGTTTAAAAAGGCACAGCTTAGTGCATTGATAGAGCTATTGCATACCAGTAGATTTGTCTTGGGTTCAAGTCCCGGCCAAATACGTTGCTGGCGAGATCTTGTGCTTCTCAAAAAACAAAGATTGGCCGTCTCCTGTTAGAATTCTCAGATTACCAAAATTATGCCTTATACTAATCGATAGTACAGGTTTTTCATTCGAAATTGACCCTTTTTCATTTCAAATTGACCCCTTTTCAATGTCAGTTGGAATGAAAAACCTATATATTGGCTTAGATTTTACTTTTAATTGGCCGACTACTATTGGTAGACCTATCAATTGCTGTGGTTTCGTTTCTATCACGAGAAGAGATCATTTTAAGAACAGATACATTGAAAGATTTCATAAACTAGATCCACTTTGTGGATTAGATTTGTTGCTGAACAACTGTATGTTGAGTGGAGACCATTATACAAAGGTTACAAAAGCAGAACAAAAACTATTATATTGAAGAATTTATTAGAAGAACGTATGTATATATACAATATCTATTGTGTGTTTGAATTGATAAGATTATGAGAGTGGAAATAATTGATAGCTTAAAAGTCATTATAAATAAATAAATAAGAATGAAAGGAATTTATAATTTCAAATATACACATTTTAACATGCTAGTAATTTGATTCAAACGATTTATATAAACATACATACATACATATTCACTTCCCCAATCAACGCAAGCTTAACTCATAATGTCATTCCTCACCTTTTAATCCTTGATTTTTTTTGTTTGTATCATTATTCATCGAACAGTTTTAACTGTATGGTCATTCCGGAACTCATCTCACACAGGCGGCAATTTGTTCAGCTGGCCGGCTCATTTCTATGTGTTTTTAGCTTGAAGGTGTGAATAATAATGTGTTTGTTAGCTTTCCGGGCGTTTTGATTCACTTCTAGACTGATGGTTATGTGATTGTTTTGTAGTACCGAAATTTAACGAGCCGGGAGGATATGCGGCACAGTCGCAACAGCGTAGCAACATGACTCAGCGCGAGGATGTGCTCAAATTTGAACAGGGCCGCATTAAGGCACTGCAAGAAGAAAGGCTCCACATCCAAAAGAAGACGTTCACGAAATGGATGAATTCGTTCCTTCAAAAGGTGCAACGACACATTCATATTGTCTCAATATTGAAAACGAGTTGTATTTAACTAATCGCGCTTTTGATTTTAGGCTCGTATGGAAGTGGAGGACTTGTTCACGGACTTAGCTGATGGACGTAAACTTTTAAAATTATTGGAAATCATCAGCGGTGAAAAGTTGGCTAGACCGAACAGCGGCCGTATGAGAGTGCACAAAATTGAAAATGTCAATAAGAGTTTAGCCTTTTTACACACTAAGGTAATTATAAATTATTTTCATGCAAATATTACATTGAGATTGTTACGGCTTCACAATGTATTCCATTGCACTAAGTATTCCATTGCCTAAGGGTCGGACCGCACCGTGCGACTTGCGAGCGACTTGGTTGAGGGCGACCAGACCAATGCATGCAGGTAGATGGGACATGCCACACCCGTCAACTTGTTTGTCGCACACATTTCCATACATTTTTTTGCGCGCAACTAGTTGGCCGACAAAGTCGCACGGTGCGGCCCGGCTCTAATTCGTGAAATAGGTCCAATTTTGACTCATTTTGTAAAATTTGTGCATTGCTGATTTCATTTATTCGGTAAAATGAGTTTTCAATGGGTGCGATTTAACTGTACATTGAGAAAAATATATTGTATCTTAAAAAAAATGTTTGTGCATTAAAAATTTGCATTATTTTCGGTGTATTAAACAATCTCGTATTGTCCATCGAATAAAATATTTTGGCATTATAAAGTGACCATTAAAAAATTTGAAACGATCATTCGAAAAAATAAATTTTAGCATTAAAATAGATACAAAAAGAGGCAACGTTGCAGTCTTCCGCTTTAACAACTGTCAACTGTTAGTGTTTACTTTTATTTTCGTATTACGTGTGAATATGAATGATGATGTCAGGTCGTACAGTCGAAGCCAAGGTCGTAGGTCGCAAGCCGAAGAGTAAAATAGAAGGAATCCAGTAGAGAGGAGCGTTGGTCGTTGTCGGTTCATATTTTGGTATTCGCGACGTTCCCGATACAGTTCATCTGCCATTTTAATACACATTTCATCCGCTTTTTAAGTAGCAAATATTTTTTTCAATGATCAAAAGCAAAATTTTTAATGCAATCTGTATCCGTCATTTAGAAATGCACACAATTTTTCTGTCATGTACAGAAACTTTTTTAAATGTACAAAAAATTTTTTACATGCACATTTATTTCATAAAATGGAAGTTTAAATTGTTCCCGTTTTCAATGCAGACTTTCGTCAGAAAGTGGTGTGTCTAAAGTTTGAATTTGATTTGAATAAGACCAAAAATTGCTTGCGATAATACCTGATATATTCAATTCATTTTTAGGTGCGTTTGGAATCCATCGGAGCTGAAGATATAGTCGACGGAAATCCACGTTTGATTCTTGGTTTAATATGGACAATCATTCTACGGTTCCAAATTCAAGAAATTGAAATCGATGTCGTAAGTATTATGTAATATTTCTTCCCACGCAACCTTCTTTTTATTTATATTGTTTAATTTATTCCATTTTAATGTATAGGATGAAGAAAATGAATCATCCGAAAAGAAATCAGCCAAAGACGCTCTACTCTTATGGTGTCAACGCAAAACAAACGGCTATCATGGCGTACACATTCACAACTTTACAGATTCGTGGCGTACAGGTCTCGGTTTCAATGCCCTTATCCACTCTCACCGTCCCGATCTATTCGACTACAGCCGTCTCCATGCCAATTCCAATATGGATAATCTTAATCATGCTTTTGAAGTTGCCAACGATCAGTTGGGTATACCACCGCTGCTCGATGCCGAAGGTAACACATCTATTTATTATATGTTGTAATAATTTGGAAACAATCTTTTATTCATGCTTAAACTTTCAGACGTGGATACGAACAGACCAGATGAAAAATCTGTCATAACTTACGTAGCTAGTTATTACCACACTTTCGCTCGTATGAAGAATGAACAAAAAATAGGACGAAGAATAGCTAACGTTTGTGAATGTTTTTATTTTATTTATTGTGTATGTATTTAATTATGATATTATTATTGCAATTTTTGTTTTATTAGATTGTTGGTCAATTGATGGATGCCGATGCTAAAAAAAGTCAATATTCCCAATTGGTTTCCAATCTTTTAGAATGGATTCGTTTGAAAATCGAAGAACTCGGCGACCGATCTTTCCCAAATTCCTTAGACGGCGTACAACAACTTCTACTTGCGTTCAAGCAGTATAGAACAGTCGAGAAACCACCAAAGTGCGTTTATATTATTTAATTTATAGTAAAAATTGTTTTACAGTGGATGTATTTATATGTGGTTTGACTTTTTAGGTACAAAGAAAGGGTAGAAATTGAAGCATTATTCTTTCACATCAACACGGTGGCTAAGTCTATGTGGCGTGAAGCTTTCACTCCAGCCGAATGGCAGCAGCCAGTCCAACTCGAGCATGCGTGGAGACGTTTGGAGGCCGCTGAACATCAGCGTGAAGTCGCACTACGTGAAGAACTGCTTCGGCAGCAAAAGCTCGAACATCTTAATTACAAATTTAACACTAAAGTATAATATTTTTGATCTGTTTTTATTATGTATATCGGAAAGTTCTTTTATATTTTACATGGTTTAACAAAATATCAGTTAACGAACCATCTGTCAATGAAATATCTATAAACGACATTTCTGTGAACCGAACGTGAACTGGTTGCAGACTAACAGTCCTGAGCGGTTTGTTGTGAACGAAGTGTCAGTGAGCGAGTTATGGGTGAAAGAAATTTCCATGAACAACTTGTCGTGTAATCGTTTACAAACCCATATTTATAGCTATAATTCTCAAAAAACAAATTTTTATGGATAAATGTTTTATATTGCATAATAATCGAATTTTTTAAATGTCTTTTAAACTTTAGTCTATAAATATATGTATTTAAGTGTCTAAACTTACATATTTTATCTAAAATCACTTATTTATGTGAATGTGGCTATTCAGGAATTATCAAATAGACCAAGCTGTAATTTTCGTTTGAATTAGCCGGTTTCCACATACAATATCATAAATTTAGATGTAAATATTAGAAAAGACAACAAAAATTACGTCATTTATTTTATTTTTTATTTAAATTGGCACACATACAAAATAAAATATAAACGAAAGCAGTGAGACAAAAAAGATACAAATATAAATGAAAATATTATATTCCAAGTACAGTGAGCACCACATGGTAATATAAAGAAAACAAAAATGAAAAATTACAAAAATAGTAAATAATGAATGACAATGAAGGTGAAGAAGCAAATCAACCACAGATTTGCTTCTTCACCTTAACCCTAAAAGTACTGAAAGAGTCAGCAAAAAGGTCAGGGCAATTATCCATACCATTAAATGATGTCTTGTTATGACAAATTGGTGGATAGAAAAGATTTGTACATCTGGTGAATCGGGCATTAACGATATTTATCAATGGTAAAAAATTCGCTTAGTTCGATATTAATTTCGCAACTCCAGAATACCAAAGAACTTTCCGTACACGTAGTCTCTCAATACAACTGTATGAATTTTATCAATTTATTTTCTAGGCTGTCTTGCGTCAAGGTTATTTGAAAGAAATGATACAAGTTCTATCTGATCCACGCTATGGATCCAATCTCACGCAAGTAGACGCTACGGTCAAAAAGCATGAAGCCATATCAGCCGATATAATGGCAAGGTATGTATAACACCACTCAAAGTATCCAAAATGTATGAAACATCGTTTTAAAATCATGAATATGTGTAAATATGAATTAATTCCAGAACTGAGAGAGTGGAAGACCTTTCGGCAATGGCTGAAGAGTTGGTGAAAGAAAACTATCACGGAGCTGAAGCCGTCAAAGGAACGGCTGAGGCGGTACGTAAGCGCTGGGACGAATCGTTAGAGCTTCTGCAACATCATCACGATGCTCTAGCGTCACTGTCCGCATTGATGACTCTATTACGAGAAGTCGACACTGCACTATCATCCATTGCACAATTGAGGGTAACTTTTCTTTCTACGTTTTCAAAATATAGTGGAAACCAGTTGAGCTAAGGTTTTTTATGCTTTATTGTGCAGTCTCAGCTCATATCCGACGACGTCGGTCCACATCTCATCGGCGTGGAAGAGGCCGCTCAGCAATTGGCCTTACAAGAGCTGCAGTTGGGTTCTTTGGGTGAAACAGCACGTAAACTCGCTCGACAAGTCAAAGCTTTGCCTCCTACGACTATCCAAGCTCAACAACAACCTCGCGAAATGTTGGAGCAACGCGTAGTCCAATTGCAAAAAGAATACGATGAGTTAGTTTTATAATTTGTATATTTTGTTCCGTATATGTAAGATTTTTGCTGACTATATTTTATTGAAAACAGATTAGTAGCAGCCGCCAAAGAAAGAAAAGCTCGCTTGGAGTATGCCCGAAATTTGTATCAATTTATTGAAGATCATGAAGAAGAAGAAAGTAAGGATATCTTTTTTTATCTATATATGTGTATGTATAAGTGGTTTTTGTTTAATTATTTTTACGTATTTTCAGGTTGGGTTACGGAACGTCAACGGATTTGTCGTACGGGTGTAACTGCTAAAGATTTGCGAGCAGTTTTAAGTCTCCAACAAAAGCACACTGCTCTCAGGCACGAAATGAGAGCTAGGGAGAGACACACAGCTAAAGTCACTTCGAAGGGAAATAGGTAATGCTTTTTCTTTGAATTCTTGATTAAATTAATATATTGAATATGTATTGAAAACAATCTATTTAAATTTTTTAGTTTGATTGAAGAAAAACATCCAACAAGTGCGGAAATAGGTAAACGTCTTGAAAGTCTAGAAAATCATTGGCAGCAATTGAGGGAGTTGGCCGACATTCGAGAAAAACATTTGAGAGAAGCTGCCGAAGCTTATCAGGTATCGTATATATTTCGTTCATCAACTCTGTCCAAATTTATCTATTACTCACAATATTTATCGTTGTAGTTTTACGCTGATGCTAATGAAGCCGAGTCTTGGTTGAAAGAAAAAATGTCTCTGGTGAGCTCTTCCGACTTGGGCAGCGATCAACCATCGGCTCAAGCATTGCTCAGTCGACATCGAACGCTACAGGGTGAATTGGCCGCTTATCAACCAGAATTGGGAACACTCAATACACAAGCTGATCGCCTCATCGCTCAAGGAATTGATTCTTTACAAGTACGGCAAATGCTTCCCATTATTTATTATAATATAATGTACAATTTATGGTGTGTAAATGTAATAAATCATATTATAGCTATCGAGTGAGCCAGATCCGGCAACTATTGAAATCGATAATGGCGAAGAATGGGTCAACGAAACTCGCCTAGTGCCCACGGAAGTATGGGAAGAAGAACCAGTCGAACGCCTCGAGCATAAAACTGTCACGGAACAGAGAAATTTTCCTCAAGTGAGATATAATTACAGATAATTAAAAATTTTATACTATTAAGCCATTGTATATTTGTCAATTTTATCTTGAAAATTGGCGAAAGATTTTGATAAAATTAGATGAAACTACCCTTTTTCTCCCCAAAACAATGTGATTTAAATAAAACACATTATATATTTTCACTTTTTTGGCCCTCTTTGTTGAGTGAAGTCCAGTCTTTTAAATTTTGTATATAATAATGATCATATGTATGTACTTGTGTTAATAATGAGTGTTTTAACTTTCAGGTGAGAGCTTTATATCCATTCACCGGCCAAGGTATGGTCATGTCCAAAGGTGAAGTGATGTTCCTAATGAACAAAACAAACCCTGATTGGTGGTCGGTCAGGAAAAGCGACGGCACTGATGGGTTCGTACCGGCCAATTACGTCAAAGAAATAGAGCCGAAGATTGTTCCAGTAAGAATTGGAAACTAGTACGAAATTTTCATATATTTTTATAGTGCCAATTTATATAAATTTATATTTTTATAGGTACAAGTTCGCAAGGCCGAAAAAGTACGCACGGTTCAACGTGTCAAAAAGACCGTATTGATGAAACAAACCGTACGCGTCCGACAACCTGGACGCAGAAAGTCGATACCCCGAGCTAAAGCTGCTAAATTATCAACAACTGAAGACAGCGTGGATGTCCGTCGTCAACACATCAATGCTAGTTATGGTATAATTTAAATACTTGTTTATAAAATTCGATTGTAATAATATTCGGAATGATTTAATAAGTTTATGTTTAATTTGTAGATAATTTATTGAAGCTTGCGGCTGAGCGTCATGCTGCTTTAGAGGACGCCATTAGGTTATATGCCTTCTACGGCGATTGTGACGATTTGGAACGTTGGATAAAGGATAAAGAAAAGCTATTGAAAACAGACGATCCTGCAGACACTGTCGACGAAGCTAAGAGAAAATATGAGGTGTGTGAAATTAATTAATAATTGATTTTGCCATTTGTTTTTATATATGCGTATAAATATATGTATTTGTTTTTAGAAATTTGTAACCGATTTATCAGCGAGCAGCTCTCGTCTGGCAAATATAGACTCTGCTGTGCAAGAATTGACCCAACAGAGACATCCACAACTAGAACGAGTTACTGCACGAGCGTCTCAGATTCATCGGCTCTGGGACAATCTCAATAGGCTCCGAGCGCAGAAGGAAAAAAGTCTCGAAGGCGCTTCAAGGTAATAAATACTTAGCGGTATTGTGTATTAAAAAACAATTTAATGATATATTTATCGAACAAGTGTGTCGTGAAAGTTTCTACAATCCACTTTCAGTCTTAACTATGCACAATTTTCATCTACATATGTATATTCCGGTATCACGATGAAACGTCCCGGACAAAATGGCGAATTCAATTTATATCTATTTTTTTGTCATAGGTTTAAATACATTGATTTCTTTTAAAATATGAGAAATGGATGTGCTTAAAATAAATTATTAATATAAACCAGGGCTGTGGAGTCAGTTCAAAATTTACCGACTACGACTTTATCTTATGATTCGACTCCGACTCCAACTTGAACGATTTTAATTGTATAACGTATAAAATTGTTAGTAATAAAAATAATAGCGATTTTGACATGTAGCCCAATCTATTGAATGATTAGTAATGAAATAGTTATAAATAAATAATAAGTACATTAATATGAATGAATTACATACACCAACAAATCAATTTAATTTAATAAACGTCAAGTAATCCGAAAAATCAGAAACTTGAAACGCGTTGTATACGATATTTTATCTCCAACGTAATGGCAGACGACACATTAACGTATATTGATGACCAAAATGAGCAATATGGCAAAGTATGAAAACGATCGGATAAGAGATAAGAGATATAAAAAATGACGTGTTAATGTGAAACGTAAAGGAGGTTTGTAATAAAAAATGAGAATGAAAAAAAAATAGTGACGGAGGAAACAATCGGTTTTGGCCACAACACAACAAAATACGTGAAACGATTTTAGAAAATAATAAAAATTAGTCCGAGTTGGTAGATTTCTTACGACTCCACAGCCCTGATATAAACACATTCTCTACTCCCCATATTACTTGAAAAACAAACATATGCTTCTTTAGGTAACTAATAAATTGTATTTAAAATTGATTTTCGATTTATTAGTGTGGAGCTATTCGAACGCACCTGCGACGAAGCTCGAGAGTGGACCCAAGAGAAGAGCCGTCAATTGGAAGCTGACGAACTCGGCGCCGATTTACATACGGTGAGAGCATTGCAGAGAAGACACTCGCAGCTGGAACGTGAATTGGCACCGTTGAAAGAAAAAGTGGAACGAGTTCATTTGCTCGCCGAAAGGTTCATTTCATTTACTTTCTTTGTTTCAACATACTAGTATGTCTTCAAATAAAATATGAATCCAATGTGATGTGTCCGATTTCAGTGTGAAATCGTCGTATCCAAATGAGCGTGCCAATGTTGAGACTCGCCAAAAAGAAATTCAAAAGATGTGGGAAGAGTGCGAGGAAAAAGCCCGAGACAAACGTGCTCGCTTGGAGAATGCTGTTGGTCATCAGATCTTCAACAGAAGCAGCGCCAGTTTACTTGCGTGGTTACAGGTGATTTTCACATATGTACATATGTATATAACTATTATTAATTGAAATGATTTTATTCTAAATATTGTTTTTAATCACTTTTAGATTGTGAAAGAGCAATTGGCTGCCGAAGTTACGGCAAAAGATGTTGCAACTGCCGAGAATCTTATCAAACAACACAACGAACTCTTCGATGATATCAATGCTCATCGTGATGAGTCAGTTTTCAATATTACAAACATACATATATTGTGTTTCCTTTTTTTAACTATTTTTTTTTTCATTTTTGCAGATTGAACGAAGTCATAGAGCTCGGAGAAAAATTGGTGAAAGGCAATCGAAAACTAGCCGAAGTTCCTGAAAAGATTGAAGCCCTCAAATTGGGAAGGAAAACAATCGACGACGGTGAGTGATATAATTTCCACGTTAAATTAAATTTTGCTATTGGAAATTTTACATTTGAATAATTTTTATAGAGTGGAAGAAGAAAAACGAGCATCTCAAAGAGTGTCTTAAACTTCAGTCGTTCAACCGAGAAGCTGATAGGATTGACGCTTCAACTGGAGCTCACGAGGCTTTCCTTGAATTCCAAGATTTAGGGGTGAGTCTTCAGTTCATTTTTTTATACAATTCATCATATTTGCTCGTTGCTATAATAATAAATCAATTTTAGGATTCTGTCGAAGCTGTAGAAGCCCTCGTCAAACGTCATGAAGACTTTGAAAGCACACTTGCCGCTCAAGACGATAGATTGCGCACATTCTACAATTTAGCACACTCATTAGCTAAAGAAAAGCACTACGCCACTGAACAGTAAAGAAATTTATTCATTTTATTCAATTTAAAATATTTTTGTTTATATAATTAAATTAAATTTAAATTTTCAATATAGTATAATACCTCGAATGGAACAAGTAAAGGATCGTCGAGAAGCCGTCAGACTACTGGCCGCTGAGAGACGTCGTCAATTGCAAGCATCGTTAGCGTACCAACATTTCTCGGCCGAAGCTGATGACCTCGATGCCTTCATTCAAGATAAAATGAGGATGGCTACCGATCAATCATACAAGGATTTGATGAATTTGGAGCGGAAACTCCAGAAACATGAAGCTTTCGAGAGGGAACTGCGTTCAAACGAAGCCCAACTTCGCAATGTTGCAGATGTATAATCATTTTTAATATAATACCTTAATTTTATTGAATACATAGTTCATATGTCTGATTTTGATTTTATTCAGAGTGGAGAATCGGTGATTGCTTCGGAGCCAGCTAGAGAGCCAGTCGTGAAAACTCGAGTGGGCGAACTCGATAGCAAATGGAAGGCTTTGCGTCAAGCTGCAGCCGACCGTGGACGAGGTCTGCGTCAAGCCAGTGCTCAACGTGATCATGCCGTGACTTCTCAGGGCGCCCGAGATCGTCTTGCATCATTGAAACGCTCATTGGGAGGTGAAGTCACTGCGAGAGATTTGCGCACGTGTAAAGATCTACTCAATAAACATCAGGTATGATTCACACTCCCTGTGCTCTATAATTAATATACATATGTACATATTTCGATTCTGATGTGGTCATTTTTATGGTCATATAGGCGTTTGAATTGGAAATATCGCAATGGAGACAAAAGATTCAAGAGCTGCAAACTATGGGCGACGATCTCGCCGCAGAAGGACACTTCGATGCAAAGAATATTCAGATCGAGTCCCAACTTGCCGTGCAAGCTTTGGACGATTTGGCTGAACCAATGGCAAGGAGGCGTGCCATGTTGGAAGAAGGATTGAAGTAATTATATATTTTAATAAAAATCACTAATAACCATTTTAACTTGGGCAATGAAAATGTTAAGTCCCTCACACAGCATGTTTGAGTGCTGACGTCTTTTCTGTTGAAAGTCCGCTGAAAATTTCGCCAACATCTTCAACTAGAATTATTTAGAAATCCAATAGAAAGCAGGTATAAAAACCCTAGATAACTACCGCCGAGGATTTGGAGTTTTGTAAATGTGTATTTAGACTCTAATATATCTTGCAACAATATAAAATAAACAAAAGAAGTCTATTAATGAATGTATTCTTCCAAAACTAGTTGCATCTTCTTCATTGTTGTTAAAATGTAATGCTCACAATCTAAAAACCAAGCCACAATCTAAAATACTCGGCAGTTAGGGATTTTCATCGAGAAATTCTGCTATTGTCATAAATTCAGAAATTCCGGTGTCAACCAGTCATTATAAACATTGACACGGATTACACGAGACATGTTCAATGCATTTTTACTTTATCTATGTACGTAGTTTTTTTTTCAATCCTACCTGGAAAGGCTTAGCGGGTAGTATTCTTGTTTATTTTTTACAACAACGTCGATAGACGTATTTCAGGCTGATGGACTTGTTGGCAAAACGCCGATCGGCGTTGGTCAGCATTCGAAGGGTTAAGTAGCATTTAATGCGTTGAATTTTCACTTGTATGTTATCCTTCAACTCTTAGATAGTGTGAGCTCGGTGAACATTCGCGTTCTCCTTTAAATTACCCAAAATAATTATTATATATGCAGGATCTTGTTATAAAATGACACTCGTTGAGCGGTTTAAATCATTGTTTACTTGGCGGAGCGCCACAACGATCTATCACTTTACATACATATTACCAATCTCATCATTCATTCTACTCATGCATGCCAACTTAATCATTCATACATGCATTATTTTAGGCTATAAAACTAAATTCCACAAATTTTACACAGCATGTGTATATTCAATGGTCAAATGAATACAAAAATTCTATTTACTATACATATACATATTTGATTCGTAGATTCCACAAATTTAAATTTACTTTGGACGCCGAATTGCAATGGATATCGGAGCGCAAGGGAGCCGCAGCCAGCGAGACAGTCGGCAACGACTTGCACGCCGCTCAAGGTTTCCACAAGAAGCACAAGAAGCTTCTCGCCGAAATCGCCGGACATCGACCCAGCATCGATCGCACTTTGGAACGTGGATCGGAATTGATCGAAGAGGGAATACCCGACGGAGACAAGGTCGCTATACACACACACACATATGAATTGCTTTTTTATTCCGACTCGAATAATAATTTCGTTGGTTTGTAGATCGCCGTTCTCTGCGAGGAATTGGAAGAATCGTGGAAAGCTTTGGAATCGGCCGCGGCTCAAAGAGGCTCAAAACTTGAACAGTCGTTGAGAGCGCAACAATTTCTGCACGATGCGTTGGATGTCGAATCTTGGATCGAAAGTCGCAGGGTTGCCCTGTCCTCTAACGATCATGGTCGTGACCGTGACTATGCCATGCAACTTCTGACTAAGCACAAAGTATGCTTCAATTTACTTTAAATTATGTCACCGTTTACTATTTGAAACTGTTTCGATCGATTTGATTTTAGGCTATCGAATTGGAGTTGGATACGTACGAAGCTATAGTAGCCGAAATGGGACATAGTGCTCAAGCGATGGCTGCTGCGGGTAACGTAGACGCTCCCATTTTATTGAACAAACACACGATGCTGACTCAATCCTTGAAAGAACTTCAAAAGTTGGCTTCACTCAGACAGAAAGCACTCGTTGAAAGCATGTGCCGGTACGTATCATAAAATTAATGACAGTATTCTTACAGATGGACGATATTTTGAATCGAGTGCAAAATAGTATGCATTAATTGTAATGTTTAAATTTATTTCAGACACGAATATCTCAGTGAAAGTGCCGAATTGGAACAGTGGATATTGGAACAACTTGCCATTGCGTCCAGTGAAGATTACGGCTTAGATTATGAACATCTTTTGGTTTGTACAACTTTCGATGCATTAAAAAACGAGAACTATTTAAACGTCCATTTTATCAAATAAATTTGCATTTAAAAAAATTTTTGTACAACACTTTGTAAGCGGGTAGGTCGCGCGGCCGCCTGAAAGGAGAAAGCGGGCGTATTTTCGCGATATTGCGGTTTACTCTCAATACTCGCTAAAATTCGTATAAAAACTCTCGAAGTTCTCATTGTATTTCAATAAAATTTTTGATTTGTACTCACCAGTATCTGCAGATTCTATTTATGAACATCACAACACAAAAAAGTTTTACTTTCACTTATAAATACATATTGTTTTATAGTTTTAAAGTTTTAATTAAAAATGGCTTATAACATAAATAATAGTTCTATACAATGTTTAAAAATGGTAATTAATAGTTTACGCGTGTATGACATCTATCAAAGCAGGTATCTTTATGAAGTGGAACGTTACAGAACTCGCAAAAGTATCGGGTTTCTTTTGGGCAGTACATGTGTATATTTTTTTGTGCCGCTTGTCATTATGGGCCGTAATTTATGACTTCGTAAATCCATAGATAATCTTAGGGGATGGTCCTTTGTCTTTGCACGCTTCCTTGGTGCTGGTGTTGTTGCATTATTATCGGCAAATATTTCATCCTGATCATCAGCACAAGAAGCCATTTTTACGGATTAATTCAAATTAAAATTCACGAAAGAGACCAGAAGAACCGAAAAGGTCAATGTCTTACATCTGGATTTCATTTTGTGGTGAAATAGGAAGAAACAAGCGATAGATTGAAAAAAATGGGTGTGACAAATTTCAAACACATGTTACGAGTTTAAATGGTTCCACGAGACAAAATATATAACACAGGTTCCGATTTTATCATTTGTATATGAAGTATATATCCAGTTATAGAGATGTCGTTGATTAAAAATATTTTAAGAACACGAGTTTTCTCATAACCCGCAGTCCAAGAGCAGACTACGTAAACACGAGAATTCTCGTGACCCGATCACAAAGTGTTAAAAAAAGTTTCTGTACATTGCAAAAAAATTGTGTGCATTTCTAAATGACGGATACAGATTGCATTAGAAAGTTTGCTTTGATCATTGAAAAAAATATTTGCTACTTAAAAAGTGGATGAAATGTGCATTAAAATGACATGAACTGTATCGGCAACGTCGCAAATACCAAAATACGAACCAACGTTTGGTTAGGTTTTATTTATTTATGATTTGGTTAAGTTAGGGTTGGTTTTATTTATTTAAGATCACATTTAACTAGTGAGATTATAATTTCACTTGTGAGAAACAAAAGTAAACACTTGTCAGTTGACAATTGTCAATAGTGAAAGACTGCAACGTTGCCACTTTATTCTAATGCTAAAATCTATTTTTTCGAATGATCGTTTCATATTTTTTAATGGTCAATTTACAATGCCAAAATATTGTATCCGATGCACAATACGAGATTGTTTAATGCACCGAAAATAATGCTGCAAATTTTTAACACTTTGTGATCGGGTCACGAGAATTCTCGTGTTTGAGTACCCAACGCTTGATGGCGGGTCGCGAGAATTCTCGTGTTCACGTAGTCTGCTCTTGGACTGCGGATTACGAGAAAACTCGTGTTCTTAAAATATTTTTAATCAACGACATCTCTATTACTGGATACATACTTCATATACAAATGATAAAATCGGAACCTGTGTTATATATTTTGTCTCGTGGAACCATTTAAACTCGTAACATGTGTTTGAAATTTGTCACACCCATTTTTTTCAATCTTTCGCTTGTTTCTTCCTATTTCACCCTAGATGTAGGTTTCCGTAAGACGCTGACCTTTTCGGTTCTTTTGGTCGCTTTCGTGAATTTGAATTTGAATTAATCCGTAAAAATGGCTTCTCAAAAATGGCTTCTCGTGCTGATGATCAGGATCAAATATTTGCCGATAATAATGCACCAACACCAGCACCAACGAAGCGTGCAACGACAAAGGACCATCCCCTAGGATTATCTATGGATTTACGAAGTCATAAATTACGACCCATAATGACAAGCGGCACAAAAAAATATCCATGTGTACTGCACAAAAGAACAGCAGTGAAACCCGATACTTTTGCGAGTTCTGTAACGTTCCACTTCATAAAGGTACCTGCTTTGATAGATGTCATACACGCGTAAACTATTAATTACCATTTGTAAATATTGTATAAAACTATTATTTATGTTATAAGCCATTTTTTAATTAAAACTTTAAAACTATAAAACAATATGTATTTATAAGTGAAAGTAAAACTTTTTTGTGTTGTGGTGTTCATAAATAGAATCTGGAGATACTGGCGAGTACAAATCAAAAATTTTATTGAAATACAATGAGAACTTCGAGAGTTATACGAATTTTAGCGAGTATTGAGAGTAAACCGCAATATCGCGAAAACACGCCCGCTTTCGCCTTTCAGGCGGCCGCGCGACTTACCCGCTTACAAAGTGTTAATGCACAAACATTTTTGTTTTTAATATACAAAATATTTTTCTCAATGTACAGCTAAATCATACCCTTAAAGAACTAATTAAAACATTTGTACAATTGGCTTTTATTACTGTAGTCTTTCCTGTACTAGCTTTATATAAAGTTCTCTCGTATTATTTACAGCTTTTGTGTTCGAAATTTGACGAATTGCGTCACCGAATCGAAGCTGGCTCCGAGAGGTTCAACCAATGCGAAGAGTTGGCAAAGAAACTGGTGATGTCCGAAAGTCCTTACATAGCCGACATTGAAAAGACTCAAGAGCAACTAGGGTAAGTTTGGTTTTGATGGTGAATTTTTCAATTTTAGAATCTAATTCTTATTTATTATTTGAAATGTGCAATATTTTTTTATCTATAATTGCATGACAGACACTCGAGGAAAAGTCCAGAGGAATTAGAGGACATTGCACATATGATAGAACGTCGCAAATCAATATGGTAACTCACATTATAGACAGAAAAGAATTGTGAAAGTGGCCAAATATTTGTTTTCGTCGTCTGTTTTGTATTATTGTCTATTAAGACGATTTTGTGCAGCTTATCTATGTACACATATAATATTTATTGCTTATGTTTTAATCATTTTAACTCATTCAAATGAAATTCAATTACAGTACAATGGGTTCACAAAGATTCACCAAAAATCATAATGCTTGTTATTAACCTTTCCCTTACGGTGCCAAAAACATCCGCGCGCTCCGATGAATATGTATTTTGTACACATAAATTGACGTAATTCGTAATTATATTACGGAGGAATACAAAAATTCTGAACCTCGTATCTATTACATTTCATATCGATATTCCCATTATTAGAGTCGAGTTGTAGTAAATACATATCACAGGGGAGGAAAGGTTAAATACATACGTAGTTAGAAAACGTTTTAAGCAGTACTTACTTATTCATTATATGTATATATTATTTATTTGTAGTGCTTCAGCCGTGTTCAATGTTTTTGAATTGGACTTTTTGCATTACTCATACTGATTGTGGAACTTAAACGCTTTTCAGCGACTCGTGGCAAAAGTTGGTCGATCAAATCGACAAAAGGTCGAAGAGATTAGCCGCTGCTGGTGACATTCATCGTTTCCACCGGGACGCCACAGACGCTCTCGGACGATTGCAAGACAAACGAGCGGCCATCCCAGACGAACCGGAGCCGACCAAAGACTTGAACATGGCTATGACACTGTTGCGCAGACACGAAGGACTCGAGAATGACCTACTTGCACTGGAAGCCCAACTTCAAGTTCGTACAGTTGCAACAATACAGTTTATTCCACATGACTAAATAGTATTCGAAATATTCTCACTCACAAATTTAAACGTCACACATACATAGGTTTTTGTATTACTGTGGTGAACAAATAATTAAGTAATTTATTATAAATTGAATATAAAGGAATCAATAGCGACAAGTATGTATATAATTTTATGGGTTTGGTGATTATTCCGCACAAATCGATCTTGCACACGTCACTATAATCTCGATCACGGAACATTTGGCAACCGAAAATTCCATCCATCGAGAGTTATTCACGCGAACTATCATACTAATCAGAACTCAATAGCCAAATATTCCGTATTCGCGTTTTTCATGTGCCGAATAATCTGTTTACCGATGTTATGTATGCATTGCGCAATTATACAATTGTGTGTATGCACTTTGCGATTATACGACTAGTCGTTCACGGAAGATCCGTTCGCCGACAACTTGCACGCAGCTGTTCGTTCACTGATGAGTCGCTCACTGACGCTTCATTTCGTTGACAGGCGGTTCATTAACCGATATTTCGCTCACATATATTTCGTTCACATACGTATGTTCATTTACAAATATAAAATAACTCGTAAGTGGACGGTGCAGGGTCGTTATCGAATCATTTTTTCCAGCTTTTTTTTCATAATTAAATTATTATATTGTGTACGATTCGCAAAGGCAATTCTTGAAAAAATCGCTTTTTAAAGGTAACCCACATTAGAATCTCCCGTTCTACAGTTAATGTCGAAAATTGTGTTTTGAAAATAATTATTTAATACCGAGTCCGTAATTTTTTAATGCGGCTAGGTATATCAAAAACTAGAGGTAAGAGTTAAAATGTAATATACATTTTCGTCACATCAAAACTATAAGATTGGGTGAGTTTCATTAAATGGTAAGAGATTGGGGTGAATTTATCAAATAGTGTACTTTAGAATATTTCGAAAACAAAACTATTGCTGAAGATTCTTTGACGAAAAAATTGCGTCTTAGCTGGAACACAAACAAAACTTTTCTTTTTCAATATTTGGTATTCATTATAACGATTTTTTTCGAAATCACTCGTTTTGCAAGATCATTTCGAACCTAAGCGAAAAAAAAGTAATATTATGGTATTATTATATATAATATTAATAAATGGAAGGAATCAATGAACGAAGTATCTGAACGAAGTGTCATGAGCTATTTGTCGGTGAATGAAATTTCCATGAACGACTTGTTGTGACTAGTGGATATTATTCAATGCGCTAGCTAGACGAAAATTGAAAACTTTATTTGATTTTCTCAGTGTTTACCATAAGTTCTGGATGATTATAAAATGCAAATCAACTGCGTCGTGTCAGAATTTACCCGTTATCTAACAATAATTGTTGCAAAAGTTCCATACTAATTTGGCATCACTAAAAATCCAACATATCTATCAAAGTCTATTCCCACTTTTTACTTTTTCCATTCTGGACTGTAAATGTGAACCTATTGGAAATAAATATCTTTCTCAATATGACAAATATTTAACGCAGTAAAGCCCGCCATATTCGGAATTCTGTCTCCTATCTACATAGATATGTGGAATAATTTGGATCGAATTTAATGTATTTTTTCACTTATTTTAGTTGTTGGCTGAAGAATCCGTCCAATTGCAACAACGGTATCCTGGTACAAATGCTACTCAAATCGCCCAACAACATGAAGCTCTGTCAAACGGATGGGATTTGCTTCGTGAAGCTGCCGCTGAAAGACGTGAACGTCTGCACGCAGCTTGCGATCTTCACAGATTCCTCACACAAGTAACGTTTCCTTGCTCATGCATACTCATATGTTTGTAAATAATCATACAATAATATTCGTGATGTACATAGGTGCGTGATTTGACTTCATGGTCTACCGGACTGCGTGCCAGCATGAGTGCCGAAGTTCCCGTACGAGACGTGGGTAGCGCTCAAGCTGCGCAAGGTGAACACGATGCCGCCAAAGCCGAGATCGAAGCTCGTGATGATCTGTTCCGAGCCGTGCTCGATATGGGACAAGCTATGGTTCAAACTGGTCATCGATCGGCGCCTGTAAGACTTTCGTTTTAATTTTTCGTTCCATAGAATAAAAAGTGCTGGATTTGATTACTTATTATATATTGACAGGAAGTTGAAGAGAAGTGCACGGCTTTATTAGAAGAACGGAAAAAATTGTACACCACCTGGCAGAGCAGACAAGTTGCACTCGATCAATTGATCGATCTTCATTTCTTCTTGAGAGAAGCCAAGCAGTTGAATCACCTTTGTCAAACTCACGAAGTGGCACTCGGCACGTCTGATGTTTCACCACAGAGCAGTGTTGAAGAAGTCCATGCCCAATTGAAAAAACATGACGCCTTTGAAAAGCTTCTTAACACCCAGGTAATATATAAGTCAAATTTCAAATAGATGTATTTATATATTTAATCTAAACAAATATCATTTCTAGGATGAAAAAGTAGCCGCTCTCAATTCTCATGGTGCCAAATTATTACAACAGCACCATCCCAAGAGTGACGTCATATCTGAAGAATTGGAAAATGTCAACGATAGAAGAAAGAGGGTACCTAAATTTAATTATTTCTCAATATAAAATTTGCGATGGGTAAGATAAGATAAGATGGATAGATAATTCATTTTATTTATTATTTTAGGTGCGAGAATTATGTATCATGAAACGCGACATGCTTGATGACGCGTTATTGCACGCTCAATTCGCCAGAGACGTTTCCGAAACACAATTTTGGATCCAAGATAAGATGAAGAAGCTGGATATGGATCAAGGTATAGTAAAACATCAAACATATGTATTTGTGAATAATCTGTATTGTTTTTATCACATCAAAATTACCATTGTAGCCGGTGAAGTGGTCAGTTTGGAAGACAAGATCAAAAGGTTGCAAAAGCATCAAGCTTTCCAAGCAGAGCTTTCTGCAAATGAAGGTCGCTTATCGGAACTGGGAGATCTGGCCAAGAAGCTCACCGAACGACGTGGACCTGCTGAAAGCGCACCTGTAAGGGAAACCATGGATCGCTTACAACGCGATTGGTTGCAACTCATTCAAAAGGCTGAACAGACTGGTTCGTTTTTACTTTATTTGTTTTGTAGAGAGATTTTACTATGATTGGATTTGGACTAATGTTTTTGCCACTGTTTTGATAGGCCGCGGTCTCGAAGAAGCTCAAGACATATTAGAATTCAACAACCAAGTAGAGAAAATCAAAGATTGGATCCGACATAAGGAGATGATGGTGCAAGCAGCCGATACCGGACGCGATTACGAACATTGCAGTGCACTCTTGAGAAAATTAGATGACCTCGACAGTGATATGAGAGTCGATGACAAGCACATTCATAAGATCAGCGTCTTGGCCGATAAGCTTCTCCAACAGGTAATTAAACGTTCATTTAAAACAACCTAAACTCTTGAAGGATGTAGATAAACGGTTGTATTTTTTTATATCAGGGACAATTGTCGGGACCTGCAGTTTCTGAAAAACGTGATGCGTTCATGAAAAAATGGCATGGACTAAGCGGTGCGCTTCAGCAGTACCGTGACAATCTGGTGGCCGCTCTCGAAATACATCAGTTCAACAGAGATGTGCAGGAGACGATCGAAAGAGCCGCTGAGAAGGCAGCTTTGCTCACCAGCAGTGGTACCGTCAAGGATCTTCGAGGAGTGGAACGATTACAAAGGCGCCGAGATGCACTTCACCGAGACGCTTCTGCCGTGCAGCAAAAGATCGACACGCACGTGAAAGACGGCTATGCTTTGATTACCAAGTTAGTATATTTTGAAATCTATTTTAATAAAGCTACTATTTTTATTGTATTTGACTAATATTCCTATTATAGATACCCTGTCAAAGAAAAGGAAATCAATGAAAAGTTGGAAGAATTGCAGCAAAGTTGGGAACAATTGCAAGAGCAATTAGAGCAACGTCGCGAACAACTGGACAATTCTCATGCAGTGCACAAATTTGATGGAAATCTTAAGGTTTGCTTATGTGAACTAGTTTTTGGTAATATTTTACATAAATAAATACACTATTTTGGTGAAATACAAACTCAACTACATACATTTTCAATTTTCTTATAAGTTGAGATACAAATAATGTATTATTTTTGAAAAGTGGTTCAAAACATAAATTAATTTGTGAAAGCTACATACATATGTTGTCTCATAATAATAAATTTGTTTTAAAACAATGTCTACAATTTTTATTTTCTTATAGGAACTTGAATTATGGAACAGCGAGACGGTGAAACGAATGGGAATCGTAGAATCACCAGCTAATATAATGGAAGCTGAAGAACTTCTCGAGTTGCATCAAGAGCGAAAGGTCACTAATAATGAAAAATTATTTGTCCCGCTCATATGTACACATTATCTAATAACATTTTATTTTAAAACAGGCCGAAATCGACAACAGGCAGAAGGCCATCGAAGGTTTGCAACGAGAAGCTGAAAGTCTTCCTTTACCGGCTGATGAAGACATATCCGAACGACCGAAGCGCCTGGCCGATCTATCCACAGGCCTCAGCAAAGCTTGGGACAAGAGGAGAGTGTATCTGACTCAAGCGCACGAATTGCAAATGTTCAAAGAGCAAGCGAGACAAACCGAAGATTGGCTCTCAGCAAAGGAAGCCTTCTTGAACAACGATGACTTGGGAGACTCAGTACCCGGTATGAAAACCTTCAATATGAAATAGTATTGGTGTTGATTTTGAACCCAATTGATAAATTTTGTTTTTTGCAGCGGTCGAAGCACTCATTCGTAAACACGGAGAATTCAATAAACTAGTGTTGGCGCAACAGGCAGGCCGAGCTGATGAATTGAGAAAGTTTGCCGAAGTGTTACTCGGTGACAATCATTTCGATAAAGATTATATTGAAAGGCGCCTCACTGCTATTGAAACTCGTCTTATTAAACTCAAGGTATAGTAAAAATACATATATAATAAATATTTTTTTATAATGAAATATGTATCTAATGTCACTGATTTATTATAGGAAACATCAGAAATTAGAGGCCGAACCTTACAACAATCATTACAACTGCAACGATTCCTCCAAGATCTTTATCACGAACATGAATGGATATCTCTCAAGTCTCAAGTTGCCAATGATCAAAATTACAAGTATGGTTTTTTTGTTAGTTCAATATTATCTTTATATATTTATTGCATCGATTAATGTTAATTTATCTGACTTTCAGAGATTTGTCTAATCTTCAAAGTAAAATTCAACGTCACACTGCTTTCGAATCTGAGCTTTTGGCCAATAAAGATCGCATTCATTCAGTTGTTAATAACGGAGAAGATTTAATCAGTTAGTATTGTTTGGCTTTAACATGTAATATTTTATTGTTGAATGGTCATCCTTTGGTATATTTGATTTGAAATAAATCTTGTATAATTTTTGTACAGAAAAAAATCATTACGCTGCCGATGAAATATCCAAGCACACCAATGGATTAGAGAATGAATGGACGTCTCTTCAAGAAACTACTGCCGAGAAACGGAACAGACTCAACGCTGCCTATCAAGCCAGAGTATTTCTACGCACTCTTGACGATTTCACAGTGTGGATCGATGATGTAGAATCCCAATTGCAGAGTGACGATCACGGTATGCTTTTATAATATTGAACAAAAATAAATAACTATCCACTCTTTCCTTGCTCATTGAATGTGGATTGTAGGCAAGGATCTGGCTTCCGTTGGTGCTTTGCTCGCAAGGCACACCCGGTTAGAGCAGGACGTTCTTCAACGAGGAGACGAATGTAAACAGTTGCGCGATACCGCCACTCAGTTGGCCGCTTCTGGAAACTTCATGGGCGACGAGATCAGTCAACGAGTGGATATAGCTATCACGAGGTTAATAATTCAACCTGAAAACGTCGGTTGTATGAAGTTTGATCAATGAAATTAATAATTATCATCTGCTATTAGGTATCGTCAGCTGCAAGAGCCTTTGCAAATCCGACGCGACAATCTGGAGGATGCGCAATTGCTTCAACGGTGGTCGCGCGACGCTGATGAAGAGATCAGGTGGCTCCGAGAAAGAGCTCCGTTGGCTGCTGCACCTGTGGTAGCGTCTTCACTCACCCACGCTCACAATCTTCAAAAGAAACACAACGCACTCGAAGTGGAGCTTTTGTCTAGGTGTGAATTTTATTTGAAGTAATGATGTTTTTAGTTTTTTGGTGTGGCATTAAAATGTGTATTTGCAAATTATGCAGGGAGCCTGTCGTAGCGTCTCTAGCAGCTCGTGCGTCGCAGATGCAAATGCGTGGTCATTTCGGCAGCGAGCAATTGGAGAAAACTACCCAAGAATTACAGGACAACTTGCGTCTCATCAAAGAAAATGCTGCGATTCGCAAATTGAGGCTACAAGACGCCGTCGATATGCATTTGGTGTGTAATTTTTTTATTATTCAATTATAATCTTTAAGTATCTCATTTAATATTGGGTAAAAACGCTACAACCCCTTTTAAAGACATCTATTGTCCATCCAAAACTTAAATACGGGTACCGTGAGTAAACGAGTTACATTTAGTGATGTAAACAAGCATACAAGCATTAATTTTTATTTACCGTACATATAAATCCCGTATTGTGTTGTTGAGCAGTGGCTTCTTTCTGCTCCTGAAACCCTATAAACTGGCTTCCATCAGACGTCTTCTTGCGGTTTGCAGAGAAAATTTTAAATTTCATTCTGTTTTCACTTCTTCAGCTAGCTCAAAAGGTCCGCTTTTGGGATTTTGAAAGACATAGTCGTTAAAATGCGATCACGACACATTATTCTCTCCAGTAGTGGCTCGTGATAATTCATAGTGGGGGGGGGGGGGCTGCAGAAATTAATCAGGATGTAGTAGCTCGTTGACCATACTGGTGATCAAATGAAAACAAAAATAGCATGCATATTAACTGTACTGGGAGGTCTGCAGCCCGCATCCCATATTTTCGACAAAAATAGCATGCACTTGTACTGTACTGGGAGGCTGCAGCCCGCAGCCCATATGGACGAGCCGCCACTGATTCTCTCCCTTATTCTTCTAGTTTTCGATTGATTTTTTTATAGAACCAATCTCTCTGTATCCTTTTAATGTCGTTTAGACCACACATCGAGATAATTTAAGTTGGGATTTTTTTATTTATCCCGACCCTTTAAAATGAGATGCACTTAATTAAAAAAAAAATGGCTCTAAACATTGATTTGCGTAAAGAAGACAATTTCTTTTTTTTTTTTAATAATAACCCAAGGAAGATAAAGTAGGGTTAAAAACTAGAGAAATTTCTAGTAAGATGCAATGCGGGTAGTCGTTCAAATACCCGAGTATTTTCTTTCAAAAGCATTTTTATAAGTGGCCTATTACATTTGTAATATATATAATTTTTTATATTCTTTTAACAGTTCACAGCTGAGGCTGCCGAAGCTGAAGCATGGCTCGCCGAAAGGAAACCACTTCTGGAAAACAACGAACACGGACGCGATGAAGATTCTGTGCAATCGCTACAGAGGCGCTTGGAAGCCATTCAGCGTGAAGTAAATCCACTATCCATATATAGTATTTAATTTTTAATTTACGCATCATATTAATTTCATTAAATCATCAGATTGGCACATTCGACAAACAAGCTAGCAAAGTCGAAACACTCGCTAAAGCTCTGGAAGCCCGCAACGCAGAAGGAAGCGCTGAGGCTGTCCAACGATCGACGGCTATAAAACAAGCGTTGGAAGAGATGACTTTGCTAGGCGCCAAACGTCAGAAGCGTCTCCAAGACAGTGACAAATATTTCAGGTAAATAATGCACCGAACCTAGACTCTTAGACCCGTATAGACCCACTGCTAGGTAGATGACAGGTCTTTCAAAAACTCCATTACTTTATTCGCTTGTTTTAGATTTGTACGAGAGTGCGAAGAAGTCAACGAATGGATCAACGACCAAACGACTGTTGCCGCTTCTGAAGATTATGGGACAGATGTCGAACACGTTGAAATCCTCATACAGGCATTTGACAATTTTATCGCTGGATTAACCGGTTCGTATCAATCAGATCGTAGCTATTTAATGCCCATATATATATATATATATATATATATGCGTGTACATTCGTTTAATTCGATATTATTTCATGCAGCCAATGAAGGGCGAGTGGAAGCCATCTCCGAAGCCGGCGAAAGACTCTTGGAAGAGAGAACACCCGAAGCCGATAATGTGAAAGCTCGCGTTGCCGATACTCGCAACCAGTGGGAGGACTTGCGCGAGTTGGCTCACGCTAGACAAGATGTAAAATACTCATTCATAAATCATCATACACACTGTCTTTAATGTATTTTCTATAATATAAATTATTTTCTTCAGGCTTTGGCAGGCGCTCGCCAAGTTCACATATTTGACAGGACAGCCGACGAGACCATCGCTTGGATCGCTGAGAAAGAATCTGCACTCAGCTCGGAATTATCGCACAACGGACCCGACGTACACACAATTCAAGTATGATTCTATGATCATAGCCAATTTAAAAATAGTTTATAAGCAAAGATCAGAATCCTCAACTGTTGTTCAAATAAATTTCACCATCGTTTTAATTTATTTTTAGGCTTCGGCTAAAAAACACGACGCTTTAGAGGCTGACACTGCTGCTGTCAAGACGCAAGTCGAGCATTTGAAGACGGAAGCGAAACGGTAAGACTATTTGATTGTGGTTTTGCTTTTAAAAACATACATATGTATACCAGCAGAATAGACTAGTTATTAGCATGTAATGCTTTGAACAGAGTGGTCACAGGTTCAAATCCCACTGGTTTCTGCTGGGCAGACCTTGGATTTGTGACTCCAGGTCGATCGTTTCTTATCAGAGTTTGCCGATTTATCTGATTTTAATTGAAATGGTTCCAACAAATTGGCAACCTTACCCATTTTCTCGCAAAATCTCGAGTTTTCTGTATTCTCGAATTTCGCTGAATTGTATTAAAAGCTGCAAATTTACAAATCTGACCATAGATGTTAATTGATATGTATTTATTTATATACTTTGCACAATACTTATAATATTTGTATCAAAGTTTCTGACCAGGAAGGTGCATTGGGGTTATCTGTTAGGCTTCCTGATATAAATTAAAGGATAAAATAAAATGGAGAATGGAATTGACTTAGCTTAATTTTACATTTCAGATTGGGTGAAGTGTTTCCGGACGCTCACGCTCACGTATACGTCAAATTGGACGAGGCTACTGATTCTTTGACTCAGCTCTTACATCAAGTATCGTCCGCCAGAAATAATCTTCAACAGGCTGGTCAGTTGCGGGCGTACTTTGATGAACACGGCGAACTATTGTAAGCGTTTACATTCATCCATTGTGTTGTTTATATCGACTTTGTAAATTTATGCATATTGTGACGTGTTCTGATGATTTCAACAGGGCTTGGACCAGTGAGATGATAGCCAGAGTGACAGCCCCCGAATTGGCTGTGGACGTTCCCGGCGCTGAACAATTACTAGCCAGACACATCGAGCTCAAGACTGAAATTGACGCTCGACAAGACGACTTCCAAAACTTCTACAAAACTGGTATACATTGTTCTATATTAATTGTAATGTATGGTGTGTTGATGCGACGGTGTTTGTACTCTTTTTTGTGACTTGCAGGAGAGAGGTTGATCGCTCAAAATCATTTCTTGGCGAACGACATCAGCGAAAAGATGACCGTGCTACGACAGCGCGCTCATCTCCTTCACGAAACGTGGAGGAATCGGCACACTGTCTACGAACACCATCTCGACAGTCTCAACTTCAGGAGAGACGCAGACCTCCTCGAAAATTGGATCACAACTAGGTATGTCACTGCTGCCCTTACGAGCGTACCGGAATAGACTTCAAATATGTGTGCGTAACTGCAATATGATCTTTTTAGGGAACCTCAACTTCGTGATGGTAAACTCGGTGAATCAGTGCCGCAAGTCGAGGACTTGATCAAAAAGCACGAAGACTTCCAAAACACCGTAGAAGCACAACAAGAGAGATTTAATATGCTCAAACGAATTACAATGGTATTGTTTTTATTAATGTATTAATTTTATTTTATTTATTTAATACTTCGGAAAGGCAACATAGCCGATGGACCTTATTTTTTTTATATTTTCCCATGATGGTGTTATCGAGATGCCACTGAGTGACATCTTTAGTTTTAAACTTGTACATATTACATGTTTAATACTAAAGTATAATTAACCGAAATCTATATATATATAAAAATCAATGTTTGTCTATCTGTCTGTCACGTATGCGTTCCTATACCATTCAACCGATTGCGATGAAACTTACATGAGTTATTGTGTGTATGCCCCCGTGTTTTCTTTATAAAAAAAATCGCCCAAAAATGGGAACGGGTAAACAGGAATGATTGGCATTGCAACGCAATCATTTCAAATGTGTTCGCCTCGCCACCTGCGTTATTAGGGTAAAATAAACAAACAATTGAATAATTTCAAATGTTTGCCGCCTGCGCTTTTCCGACAAATAGGAACGGGAATGGGAATTGCATGCGTTATTGTGGCATTGCAACTGGGTTCAGCTAGTAGATTATACATTTTGAAATCATATTAAAATAATGGTGACATAGTGGGTAGGATGGTTTTTTCAATTTGATGAGGAACTGTTTCAATTATTAGATAAATTAGCAAACTCTGATAGGAAACGATCATCCCAATCGTCACAAATATCCAAGCCTGACCAGCAGTACTACAGAAATACTCTGAATAAATTATTGTCAACCATGGTCGACCCACGGGATCTAGCCTAGCAATTTCTCGGTGGTTAGCACTAATTCAACCACCAAGCTATGCTGCTGGCTAAATTATTATATAATTTTATGACATATTATGCCTTTGTGCAGTGGTAGCGAACCTATGGCATGCTTGCCAAAAACAGCCTGCAGGAAAATTCATTGCTATTTTCAAATAAAAATCAAATTACAAAGAATTACAATTGAAATCTGAGACTTTTAAGCAACCTCATTACGGCTAGCTTTGTGATAGAAAGAAAAGTATGCCATTCGTATTGGTCAGCTAAGATTGTTTGAACAAATCAACTGAAACAGAGCACACTATTATAGAAAAAATTGCTGCAGGAGAGACACTGTTTTAGTTGAATTTAGATACTTGAATGACTGATTCGTTTTTTAGTCAAAAGTAGAAAAAATCGCAGTAATAAGTTAATATAGTTTTGGAAAGGTTAAGTACCAAACTTGTATTTTAGATTTTTCAGCATATTAACTCAAAAAGTTTCACCATAATGACTATACATTGTCCCAATATATATTATATATATAAAGTAATTGATTTTTTTTTAGGTTGAAAAAGCGTTTAGTAAGCAACAATATTTAGAAGCTGAAGCTAGACAAGCCGAAAAGGAGAGGCTCGAAAGGGAGCGAATGGAAGTGCTCCGAAATGCAGAAAGGGCACGTTTGGAACAACAACGGCGTTTGGAAGACCAGTCCAGAAATCGCGATCACCTTCAGCATCACACAGCTGTATTTATTAACTCTCTCACTTCCCTATTTTTTTCTTTCTTCGGAGCGTGTTCGGCTTATTGTTTTATCTTGCATCTTCAGATGGAGCCATCTCCCCCGGCGAACACATTCCCGACCGTGCAAGGCTCATCTCCCGTCGTCACTAGTCCGAGCAAACCTCCAACGTCTATGCAAAAGTCCAACTCGACGGTTCACATAATGAGCGATCATCTCAGAAGGGTTACAAATAGCGTGAAGAGGGCTGAGAGCATGAAGGTTTTTACTTTGTTGTTATTATATTGAAAGTTTACATTACATACATATATGAAATATGCTTACAACAGTTCTGTTTATTTTTTCTTTTAAGTCTGTCGATTATACATTTATATATATAATATATATGCTTTCGCTTTAGTTTCTTTTTTATATCGTATATATACATATATGCTTTGCAGAATTATATTGAAAATTATATTGTATTATTCCCTAAATGAAGTTTGTAGTATTGATATCGCTTATAGCTTTGATGTGTGTTACATTTGAATTGATGACTTTTTCAGCGTATCTAATTTAAAAGTGTATTTGATTGGGTTCGGTGATGTTTTATAACCTAATATTGTGTATCGATCATTTATATATTTTTTACATACCTCCTTAACGTTTCACTTACCATTACAATTCAGGAAAAAGTTTGCCTCTTATCCGATCGTTTTCATACTTTGCCATATTGCTCATTTTGGTCATCAATATAAGTAAATGGATCCTCCGCCATTACGATAGAGATAAAATATCGTTTAAGAAGCGTATCAAGATCGAAAATTTTTAATCTCGGTGACGTCTCGTAGTCATTAATTGTATACATAGATGGCGGTAGTAAAATAAAATTAATGGTATTTTTATTCAAAATAATAATTTTATATACAAATTATAGAAGAGTTATGTTTTTAAAAAACTTTTTTATTTACACATTTAAAAATGAGACAATTTACAGCAGACTTTGTGACACCTTCGGAATAATAGTTGTTTAGGATAATGTTCAAATAGGATTTTCGGGTTTAATTTAAATTAACTGTAAAGTATTAGTATATTTTTATTATTATAATTCATATTTTATATTTTTACATTGAGCAACCAAAAAAATACCAGAGTGGAGATTAATCAAGCTTTACTACATAAGTTTGACTCACTGAATTCGAATGCGACAATGATTTTTGTTGATTTGTTCTCGTTTAAGAGATACGAGCGTTTATAAATGATCGATATGTCAAAATCTTTTTATAATATTCACGTATGGCATTCAATCGAAAAATCGAAAATGTTCTTTTGTTGTAATTACACCCAGGATTTACATATATTTTTGCTTCGAATCGATCATTTGAATGCCAGTGTGTTATATTATAAAGTGGTATTTGTAAGTTGTAGATTGAATATTACTGGCTTTTTTTATTATTATTATTGTAATCCGTTGACTTTATGTGGTTTTTGTGTATGGGGAATATTTGCAGCCGGACACAATTGCAGAGCAGGATAACAAGAACGTTGGAATTAAAAGTCCCGCATCGAAGGTGAGACAAATATAAACAAAAAAAATCATAAAACGAATCTTACACAGCACGTTTAAATAAATAAAAAAACAACACATCTACATTTACACATAACAGCACGTTTTCACACTTTAACACTATGAAATATATATATCGCAAACTATACTGTCGATTAATATTGTAGCGTGGGGAACATGAGAGAGTATCCACCGTTCATTCGTGCACAGCATTTATTCAACGATTCAAGAGGTCCACACGGATCCACCGCTCACTCCAGAATAATCTTATCTACCGTGTGTACCTCCTTATAAAGGACAAGTTGCCCATCACAGCTTCCCCCCATCCATCAATGTGTCTATTATCTAAGCACTTAAAGGCCTACCCTACCCTGTCGGGTCTATTGTTTACCAGTGACCCTTACGGCACAAACTCTGCGTTTATGAATATTCGAAAAATGAACTCGTACCAAAGCATTGAGATTAGGAGTGGGGATAGACGGTTTCGTCGGCTCTTCCCATCAATCTCTTCGCATACATGTGTACATGTCCCGTAAATAGCCTACCCCCCCCCCCTCACTCCTAATCTTAATGCTTTGGTGCGAGTTCATTTTTCGAGTCTTCATCAACTCAGAGTTTGTGCCGTAAGGTGGACCCATTGATTACGCACGCACTCGGCCAGGTCTGTGAGAACTCCAGCGTATCCTTCGTTCGGGCACTTCATCCCGTTAGCCTAATCCGGGGTCTCTATTGTTCACCCACGAATGCACTTAGACAGTGGATACTCTCTCTCGGGTTCCCATGTTACAATATAATGATTGAATAGAATATTTCACTTCCATTGAAATAACACCAGATCCATTACGACACACTACTATTGTCGTAATGAACTATTTTAACTGGTGGTTTATTCTTATGAAGATGTCTAAGAATGGATTTCATCGGTACTTCCATACTATTATATAGAATGTGATTTTCTTGAATTTGAAACTAATATTAATTGTTAAATAAAATTTAAAATCAATCATTCATTACTATTATTTAACTATTTTTCAGACTTGTTTAATTTTCACATTCACTATTTTATTTCCGATTAATTTATCGACACACAGCTAAGTATACTGTTTTTGATCGGTTTTCCGGTGGTGGATGTTTTACTCGTTCTGTAGCATGATTATCGGTGCATGCGGTTTTGAAATTGTTATTGTATTGTCGATGTGGTATATTCCGTAGCAGCGTGAGCATTTTTTTTTAGAGACGAGGCATAATGTATTTCGTTCGGTTTAGGATTCACCGGGAAAGACGACTAAAAGAACACCGTCGTTCACGACCAGAAGGCGAACACAGAGCTTTAGGAAATTCCAGAGAGGAGACGCCAGCGATCTACCGCCAGTCGAAATCGAAGGTTACTTGGAGAGGAAACACGAGTTTGGCTGCGGCGGCAAACGTGCCACCGTCAGGTCTTGGAGAGGTTACTACACCGTCTTGTGCGGCCAGCTATTGTGTTTCTTCAAAGACGAAGCCGATTTTACACAGTCGAAAGCGGCAGCTCCACCTGTCGTCATCTTGAAGGTAATATATGTACATTAATATATGTAATTGTTATTTGTAAAATTTCCGTTTTAAAATACATCATTTCTATTGTAGGCCAAGTGCGAACGCGCTGAAGATTACACCAAACGCAAACATGTGTTCCGACTTCGGTGCGTCGACGGCGCCGAGTTCCTCTTCGGGTGTGAATCGGCTGCCATGCTTGAAGATTGGGTCAATAAGATTGTATTCCACGCAAACTTACCTCCGTCCATGCAGCTGCTCAGCTACGGAAAGGAGCCAGATGTAGAAGCCATCCGTCAAAAGTTGAAAGAGTAAATATCATATACTATTCAAACGAGCCATTCCCGTGTATGAAAATGGGCATTTGATGACATTAGATGAACCCGGCATATACATATATAAAAATCAATGTTTTTCTGTCTGTCACGTATGCGTTCCTATACCATTCAACCGATTGCGATGAAGCTTACATGAGTTATTGTGTGTATGCCTGTGATGGTTGCTGTAAAAAAGAATTTCAGCATAGGTACAAACAAAACGATTCGGATGGGGCCAGCCCACGACTTTATCTATGTATTTGAGGAATATAAGAAAGATAAAAAACAAAATTCGATAATTAAACAAACATGTTCACATATACCGGCTATGAGAGCATTTCCGATACAAATTGGGCGCAAATGTGGGGAAACTCACACAAGGCCAAAGTTCTACTTCCGGCTGTCGGATTTTGTTCAAAATTTCTTGATTACTTAAAATCACTATAAATGTTATACACATTAAATATCAAGAAGATAAAAATAATTTAAAAGGCCGAAATAAAATAATGAAATATTGTTTTAATGACTACTTACGGCTTACGAATTCTGACCAAAACTTTATCGACTAAGTTAGTACATAAAGAATACAAATATAAATTTTCAGCTTGATACGTTCAGGGGTGTGGAAAAAATCGTGTGGTCACAACATTTTTGACTTTTTTTGAAGAGATAAAAATCCCACTTCCGGTTTATTAAATTTGATTTAACCTTTCCACCACGTACGACTACTATACGTGTCGTAGCGAACATGCCCTTAGCGCGCGAGACACGCATAGATGTCTTGGAAGTTCCAACCTGTATAAGAGCCGTCTATTGTGTTAAAATTTTATAACTTGGTTGAAAATATTACTAAATGTATACTTTACCAGATTCAATAGATGGCAGTAGTCAAAAAAAATAAATATAGGTTGTAAAATTCAAAAAAATATTACAACCTATATTTATAGTCGAAAACGCGATAACAAAATCCGCAAAAAAGCAGCCGCGTACAGGGCATGTTCGCTAAATTTGGTGACGCGGGCAAAGGGTTAATAAACCGGAAACCAGTACTGTTTCCGGTAAAACCAGTACGAATGGCCTTGCCACCTTTATCCAAAGTTAATTTTTGACTATTAGCACCTGAACTAAAACCAATAGCTCGTTTATGAACAAAGTAGTATGTTCATGAACGAACCGGAGTGAACACGTGCACTGTAACAGACACAACTCGAAGAAATAATTGATTACGAACAATAATACACGTTTGAATTTAATTAAACCTGTACTTATCTCACTTGTTTTCGCATACAAATTATTAAGATTTCAAAACAATTGATTTAATATAAATATATCAGGGTTTAAAAAATCTATATGTTCTTGACCCTCTTCATATATGTATATAATATGAATTGTGTTGCATACACTGACAGTATGATAAGAAATTATTTGCTAATTGAGTTCACTTTTTCATCAACAGTGGAAATGCATCGTCAGGTTCATCCGTTACTTCGTCTCCAGAACCTCGTACTCGACAACGAACACAAACGGAAATATTGACACAACATAGAAACTCGCAGCAGGTCTTTATTTAACTATACATATTGCTATCTCTTTTGTATTTTGAATTTTATCTTTGTAAAGGCTTTTTTATTGTTTATTTTGTATAGTCACTCGCATCGTCCGATCTTCCGAGTACTCCACCGACGCCGCCTAGAACGTCTACGCTTCCGGAATCACCCTCAAAACAACGTAACTATCGATCACAACACTTTGCATATACATATAACTTCTTCACAGTGCTTATCGCCATTTTTATTGCTTTTAGTTCCGCCAGCAGTTCCTCCACGGCTTCCACCTGTTTCGCCCAAGGATAATAACAATGTAGCAGTGTTGAGGTAAATAAAAACTGACTGATGATTTCAATTCCTGAATAGTCAGTTGGCGGTCAAAATATGACTATTTGGTATAATGATATTGTTGCGTAGAGGTGGGTGGAGGATCCAAGTAATAGGCCAAAGTCGTGTCACAGCATTTATTGATGATTAAGGAGATACACACACTGGCAGTGCTCAGTCCAGAATGTCTTGATATCGCCTAAGTACCGCCTTATAAGGGGCAGGTCTCTCAGGACATCTTCGACGTATGATTTGTTTACCTATTGTTATGGTCACGTACTCGGATATGTATTCCCACGACATTCGGTCCCACGGTACCAAGGTATCGGTCAATTCTGAGAAGGGACCAATAACGGCCAACTCGGTCGCCATTGTTTAGCCTACATGCACTTAGTTTGCCGATAATCCTCGAAACCAATTATAACGGTCACACAGTCTCTGGGATGCTACTTGGGCTAATCCGATTGCAACTACTCGGCGGCTCTTTTTAGTATACGTAACAATATAATGTTTTGATTGTAGACATCATCCTGATCAACATTTGAGCAATGGCGCTGGTCGACCTCATTCCGAGCAGGTTCTAATGGCGGCTCCGAGGAATCAAGGCTTTCGAACTTCGCATCAGCCGGCCAGTAACCACGACTTGAACACTCAATTCATTCGATCACAACAACGTAAGTATCATGAAAAAAAAAACACTGAATGATTACAATAAAAGTTTCTATACATACATACAATAATAGAATCATTTCACGCATTTGTTCATAATTATGCACTGTTATGAATCATCGTTGCATGCGTCTATCATATTTAGTGATTTAATTGATTTATATTAGGGAACAATTTAAACGTCCGTTTTATACGATAAATGTGCATTTAAAAAAGCAATTTAAAAAATTGTTGTGCATTAAAAAAAGTTTCTGTACATTACAAAAAATTTGTGTGCATTTCTAAATGACGGATACAGATTGCATTAGAAACTTTGCTTTGATCGTTGAAAAAAATATTTGCTACTTAAAAAGCTGATGTTTGCTACTTAAATGTGTATTACAATGACCAAAATACGAACTTACAACGACCGACGCTTCGCTCTACTGGATTCCTCCTTTTTTTACTCTTCGGCTTGCGACCTTCGACACCTACGACCTTAGCTTCGACTCTACGACCTGACATCATTCATATTCATACGTTATACGTAAACAAAAGTAAACACTTTTGATAGTTGACAGTTGACAATAGCGGAAGACTGCAACTTTGCCACTTTTTGTATCTATTCTAGGTTCGGTGATTACTAGTCAAATGTGAACCGGTCGCTCTAGATCGGTCACACGTGATCACCCGTCACATTAAAACTGGTCACATACTAAAATCGGTCAACCTGTTTTCTCGTGACCGATTTTAGGGTGTGACGGGTGATCACGTGTGACCGATCTAGAGCGACCGGTTGTCCTGTGACTGGTTCACATATGACTAGTAGTCCGTTTACCCTATTCTAATGCTAAAATCTATTTTTTCGAACGATCGTTTCATATTTTATAATGCCAAAATATGGAATTCGGTATATAACCGAAAATAATGCAAATTTTTAATGCACAAACATTTTTTTTAAGATACAAAGTATTTTTCTCAATGTACAGTTAAATCATGCAAAATGAACGCTGATCTTAATGAACATTTTACTACATATTTATTTAAATTCAACGCACTCTAGTGTATCTTATGATGCAAACATCATATCGATGAAGATACGTAGTTAGTATACATATATAGAAACGGGAAAACAAGCATATTTGAGTATTGAAATGTACGAATGGATTAGATGCGGAAAACCATCCACCGCCGCTGCCGCAGACGCTCCCGCCGGCTTCACGAAGACCTCTTCAATTCGACCACATGCACCATCATCAGCATCACGACACCGAAGATTGGCAACACCATCGCCAACGCGTCATTTCGTCGTCCAACAATAACAATCGGCCGTCGAGCCAGACCAGCTGGACCGATACGGCCGCGCCCACAGCTCAATTCTACTCGGCCAGCGAATACGGTCAGTCGACTACCGTCCGAGGATACCTGCCTACTCCGCTGCATGATTTTTTTTTTTTTTTTGTAGAAATTTTGATGCTTCACTTTATTTTCTCATCGCTAAATCAGATTGTATATACATATATACATGTCTTTCGACGGTTTGATTTCTTTCCAGCTATTCTTAATCACTATTTTTATTATTTTTATTACTTTAACGTGTGATTATTTTCAAGTTTGCACACTCACTATCTATTATTTATTGCATGGATTTTATACATACAGTGCTTTTATCTCACGAAGGCGTATTTTGTTAATTCTATTAAGCCTATTTCAAATGTACATATTTGACACGAATACACACATGTACATTGAAATTGGATTTGTTAATAATACATCATTTTTGATGAGGAAATACTACATATATGAGATAAAGTATGCCATCATGAGATAAATACACTATTTATTTTTCGCTTGGTTTTAATAATTCGCCTCACAATCCATATTGATCAGTTTTACACTCACTCAACTAATCCATTATGTAAATATTTTTATTTATATATTATATATTTTAGTTTAATATGTGATCAAATATTTTTGATTTTATCTATTATTAATTATTTGTATATACAATGTAATATATCAAAAATATGTGGTCGCCTCTCTTTAAATGTATTTTCTCCCTTATTATATCTTAACCTCTACTTTTGAATTTGGTGTTTTGAGTTTTGAGTCTTGTAGTGAATTTGTGGTGGTTAAGTCATATGCAAAAATAAACCAATTCCTTCAGAAAGTATTAAATTATGGAGTATTTTTTTTTTGCTTCTTTATTTATTGGTTTAAATTCGCAAGTTATGTCCCAACATTTAAAACAGTATTAAAAATAGTGTTTGTATAAATTTTCAGCGGCTTATCAAGGTTCTAGTACTGGAGCAGCAGAAAGTTCCGGAGAATCCGAGCTATCTACGGGCGGCGCACCGGAGAAAAAGGATAAAAAGGGAATTTTAGGATTTTTGAAAAGAAATAAAAAGAGCTCACATTCATAAGTAAAAAGGTAAAAGTGTTATCTTTGTATAATATACATAAATTCCAATATTGCTTTGGGACCAATTTTTATCAAAAACAAATGAATCATTTTCAATATTCAGTCTTTGAATAAAGTGGATTTTATTTTTATTTTTTTTGACACCTTGAATTGTTAAAAAATCACTTGCATTTTACTTTTTTATTAAGTCACATTAATTGTATTTTGTTCATAGTTGACAAATGTCTAATCATGTATATGTAAAAAAAATTATATTATACATGTATAATAGTGTTATATATTTGTATATGTCTATTATAATAATTTTAATACAGTTATGATTTCGGTTTTTGCAACATGTTAAAATTGTATGTTAACTTATCATAATGCCATGTGTATAGATTTATAAAAAAAAGTATACTTTTTTCTTGATTTTTTTTATATAATATCTGTTAAGTTGTTACTTAAAAATTAATATTGTTTAAATCAAATGTGATATTGATTTATTTCTAAAAGAAAATTAAATATTGGCATTCGGTCTGCGCCATTCGCGCTAATACATTTTAATTAAGCTAAAAGTTTCAAAAATCAATATTGTACTTACTAGTTTGTAACTTTTTGATAAAATATTAATTATATGATAAATATAAATGTCCAATATATTTTGTGTTTTAAAACCAAAGTGGATTTAAAACATTTTTTTTTAGTTTACGAAACCAAAAATCTTTTATAAAATTGCCAGCCCAGAAACTGAAAACACGAATGTTGCAACAATAGTATTTTTGGTTTTGTGCTCGAATACAGTGCAATTTTGCATTATACATTCAATTTTGTTATAAATAATTCCAACTACAACCAAATCTATTTTTAGTGGTAAAATTCATATATACATATTTTTTAGTTTTATTTTTATTATATTTGCTTATTGATGTATATGTACAAGACATTATTGACCCATTTGTATGTACATATGTTTTAAAAATAAAAACATTTTTAATTTCTGAATGTATGTTTTTGATTTTTTCATTAAAGCCCCATACTTTCAGTGGCATTCTTGCTGGCCAGTGTACAGTTATTGACCTTGGGGTTAAAAAAATAACGATATTTAGAGATCCTTTCGTACCTTCGATGATGCTTTCATTCACCGTGCACAGATTTTGCCAGATTCGTCTACTCGTCTAACAGATTGCTCCAAAGCGACGAGTGTGCTAAAAAGATAAAGAAAGGACAAAAGGAAAAAAGTACATGAAATTTTACAATTAAAAATACTTAAAGAAAAGAAAAATAAAGAAAACATGACATAGAAAAAAAAATTCTTAATAAATTCATAATTGAATAAACTAACTCAACCTTTCTAAATGGTCGCGACTTCCGTAACTTAGGAAGTGGTGCAGAGAATGAAGAGAGATGTGACAAATGTCAATGGCACCATCCGGTGAATTTAAGAAACGGAGGCCACGAGGAATGGGAGAATAACTAAAAGCCACAGTTCTAGCCAGAGGAGTGTGAAAAAGGGGACGATGGAGGGTCCATATCACACTCTCCGGAGCATGAAGGCCCAACTCAGCCAGGATAGACGGACAGGAGATATAGCCTCTAAGTATGCAATACAAGAACTTGATGAGGGCAACACTCCTCCTGTGGTCAAGAGAAGTGTAGCCGACCATACCCATGACGAATCGTGAAGGAAATAAATATGAGTAAATCCCATATTGCTCCTTATAAAGCAGTCGGAGAAAGCATCTTTGGATAAGTTCAAGTTTCATAGATAGAGGTTTAGTGGAAGGATTCCAGATCATATTTCAAGATACTCTTAACTAGAGCATTGTACAGCAATCTCAAAACAGCGGGATTATGGTAGTGTCGAGAATTACGAAAGACAAACCCAAGTATTCGTGAGGCAGAGCAACACACGGAGTCAATATGATCAGAGAAATTTAGGTCACTCTGGAATGCAACCCCAAGATCAACAGTAGAATCGATCCAGTTCAATAAAGAGTTACCAACAAGATATGAAAAGGTACGATCGGGGATGGATCTATATCTGGAGTAACACATAACCTTGCACTTGGAGACATTAAGAGGCAAACAGTTGGTTAACGACCAATCATGAAGAGCATTAAGATCATCTTTTAAAAGCTCACAAGAACGTTCAGAATCGAGACTCAAATAGAGCTTTAGATCATCAGCGTATAGTGAGAAACGACAATTGACCAGTTTATTACTAATAGCATTTACAAATAAATTGAATGCAATATAGTACTTCAGGGATTGTCCATGTGGCCAACAATTAGAATCTCTAGAATATAATAAATAGATGTAAAGCGGGTTCGGTGATTACTGGTCACAAAGTCACTAAAATCTCTATAACGGAACATCTGGCAGCCGAAAAGTCCATCATACTAACGAAAACTATCATACTAACGAGAACTTGAGTGCCAAATATTGTGTATTCGCGATTTTTACGGCAAAAATTGTCTTTGTTACCACCGCAATGTGACGAATAATCCAATTACCGTAAAGCGGTTGAGAGATATGGCCGTTAAAAACTTTATTTTGGTTATCGCAGCTGTCATCGTCTGACAGACGCTTGTCAGAAGTCAACTGCTCGATTTAGTTTTTTAACCAGTATAATCAACACAATCAGCAATGTACACAATTTAAATATGTCGAGTTGCATTCACATTCAATAACATAAAACAATTAAATCATATTTGGACACATTCCATCGACGATTGATTTTGAGGTTAGTTTTTCATACATTGTATAGTAGTGTTCGCCAGAGTTATCAACTGCATATATGGCCACATATATTACATAAAAGTTTCCTATCATCTATTTCTAAACTAGCGAACTAAATAGCGAGCAATATATAATGTGATTTTTATTATTTATATTGAACAGCATTAGAAAGACAGAATCCCATCAAGATGGGAGGCAAAGCTGAAAAGGGTACACCGAAGTACATAGCAAACAAAATAAAAGCCAAAGGTTTGCAGAAGCTCCGCTGGTATTGTCAGATGTGTCAGAAACAATGTCGTGACGAGAACGGATTCAAATGCCACACCATGTCCGAGTCGCATCAGCGACAACTGTTACTATTCGCTGACCACTCTGCTGCATACCTGGACCAGTTCTCGAGGGATTTCGCCGACGGATATTGTGAACTTCTGCGGCGGCAGTTCGGCACGAAGAGAGTCAACGCCAACAAAGTCTACCAGGACTATATCTCTGATAGGTAACGACGAATTTCCGTTTTTGTATTTAGTAACTTACCAAATACATGTGAAAGAGTTTCAAACCAATCCATTGAGCAGATAAGGAGATAATTAAATCCAAGTACATATATACGTATATGTATATTAAAAAATTCTAATGTGACCAACCGACGACTTTATCTATGTATTTGAGGAATATAAAAAGTATATAAAACGAAATTCGATAATGAAATATACATACACGTTCATAAATACCGGCTATGAGAAAATTTTCAATACAAATTGAGCGCAAATGTAGGGAAACTTACACAAGACAAAAGTTCTACTTCCGGTTGTCGGATTTTGTTCAAATTTTTTTTATTACATAAAATCACTATAAATATTATATAAGAAGTTAAAAATAATTTAAATAATCGAAATTAAATAATGGAATATTGTTTTAAAAAAAATTACTACTTACGGTTTACGAATTCTGGCCAAAACTGTATCGACTCTAAGTTAGTACATAAAGAATACAAATATAAATTTTCAGCTTGATACGTTCAAGGGTGTGGAAAAAATCGTGTGTTCACAACATTTTTGACTTTTCTAAGAGGAAAATTTCCCACTTCCGGTTTATTTAATTGAGTTTTTTTTTTTTTTTTCATCACATTGATACAAGAATTATACTTGAATTTTTTCGTGAAGGGCACACATTTTTAAAGGGTAGAAAAAACAAGATTAAACTACCACTTCCAGTTAATGGATGCTTACCAAATTTTATACATAACTTGCTATTAAGCTTAAACTTCTAGATATGAAATTTCAGTTCAATAAACCAAAAGGTTTCTGAGAAAAATATAAAAACACTCGTATCTCTAGAGTAAAAGTACTACTTCCGGTTCAGATAAAAATATTTCAAATATATAAGGTTATACAAAAGATTATTATTACTATTACATGTAAAAAAACTTCAGTCTCATTCAGTTCATTCATAGCGGTTTGGGAAATAATTGAATTCAAAAACTTACAAAAAAGAGGACACCTACAAGGGGAGGTGCCATTTCCGGTCAACTTAAAAATTTGAAAAAAATTTACGTCGTATCGATAAGAATTTCAGTAACCGATACTAAGTTTCAGTTCGATAGGACGAACGGTGTTCGAAAAATCCCCAAAATACACAGACACACATTTTTTCTAGATCATGAAGATGTGATCAGTGATCGATTCCGAGTTCGAATCAGTCAAAATCTCGAGTTGGAATTTTCGCATGATCACAAAACTTCATCTATTGTTACTACGTACATAGATAAAGTAAAAAGAAAAACTACAAGTGCATTAGGAATTTCCTGTAATGCTACCGTTGTTCTAAAATTTAAAATAAATAATTGCATTTAAGGGATCATCTGCATATGAACTCCACACAGTGGGAGACATTGACCGAGTTCGTTAAGTGGCTCGGACGTGAGGGCCGTTGCACAGTGGACGAGACTGAAAAGGGATGGTTCGTAGCTCACATCGATCGTGATCCAGAAACGATAGCCCGGCAGCAAGCGCTGGCGAAGAAAGACAAGATGGAAAAAGACGATCAGGTATTTTGAAGCGCTTTTAATATCGCCGTACGATCTTGGCATATATACATATGTAATGTTTAATGTTTCATTGTAGGAGCGGCTCATGGCTTTCATAGAGAAGCAGGTGGAGAGAGGCCAACATGCAAGCAGTTCGGGAGAACCCAGCTATTCCGAATTACAAAGATCCAACGATGAAAAGATTACCGTCAATCTGAAGACGAAAATGCTACGTAAGTTTGTTTAACTGCTTCAAAATCAGCATAGCTTGTTTGTTAAGAGGGCTGTATACCCGAAACCTTAATTTTGTTGCCGTTCCTTTCTTCGATATCTATATATTGAGTCAATGTATATATTGAGTGAATACAACAATATATATCAATATATATATTGAGTGAATGCGACAGTTGCGGTTCGACCAGATAATACGTATTTTAAATCGACAAAATCGAGGTTTCGTATTCTCCAGTTTTCTCCTCCGAAACTGGACCAATTTATAAAAAAATTTCATCATCGGTATGAGAAAGATATTTTCTATGTTTGTATGCTCGTATTTTTTTAAAAATCAACCGTTAAATAAGCATGCTGGACTCTTTTCGTGGGTGTAAAAAAGAGACGATTTTATAGATGTTTGACGGCTCCTAGCTCCTATAAAAAATAAGTAATCAAAAAAATAAAACCACAGAAACAAGCCTATGGTGGATATCCATAGTATATTAAAAAATAATTTCTTTAGTGCCATAATTGAGGAAGGGAGAAGTCTAATACGTTTGTATGGACAAGGCGCTGGTGTCCAGCCCTCTTAAGCTTCTGCCTGGCACTGAGAGGCGCCGGGTTCGATCCAATGAGCTGACCTCGATTGAAAAAAAAATTCCGAGTATATCTGTAGTGCTGATGGTCAGACCTGGATATTTGTGACTCCAGGTCGATTGTTTCCTATCAGAGTTTGCCAATTTTTCTGATTTCATTGTTGAAACGGTTCCCGATTAAATTGGATAAAATCCTTCCTACCTACTAAATCACCACTATTTGAGTAAGATTAATATACAATAAAATGTATGTACAATTCATAGATGTCTCCTTAATTACGAGTTTTCAGTGTCTCGTAATTCATTGACTTGTGTAATGAAAATGCTGCATTGTTTGTAATTGGCCAGGAAGGCGCATTGGGGTTTACCTGTAAGGCCTTCCTGGTATATATATAAAAAAAAAACATCAATATTGAATAATATCATACTGTATGTTTTAATCAGAGTGCCTTTACGAATAAATAAATTGTGTCAATAATATGCGGTACGTCTCCTCCATAACTACGCTACAACGCACGGAAAATAATCAGGGTCATTACATATTCACTACAGAAATTAAAGTTTTATTTTGATATAGATTTATTTACAATTTGAGTCGATGCGGTGCAAACGATCGAAAAGCGCCAGACAGACTGAACCACAGATTAACTGTACGTGTACCTTATGCGTGCGCACTACTCGCACTTACACTAAGCGAAATCTACCCGAAGTCCCGACATACATACCTACCCTGTATACGTTCTGTGCTTCTGATACTTTAGTTCCGAATTTTGCCTTATTAAACTCGCCAGAAAGATCCAACTCAATTTTAATAATTAACATTATAATAATAATTGCATCTGTGCACATCGAAAGGTTACTCGTCATCTGATGTGCAAGCTATCATTCGTGAAGTCGAGAATTGCGTTTAAAGCAGCCATCCAGTTAATCTGTGGTTCAATCTGTCTGGCGCTTTTCGATCGTTTGCACCAAACCCAATTTGAGTATATGGTGGTGTTGGGCGTTGGTGGCCAATCCGTTTCTTTTCTCAGTAGGCGGATTATTTTTATCCACTTTTTTTGTATTTGTCTGTACTTGGGAACTCTTAAATTAACGTGTAATGTATAGTTTCAACAAAAATATGTATAATATAAAATGAACAGTGTTTATGTTAATTAAATTTAAATAATTGGTTATTAATATAATTGAGTACTCGGCGCCACCAAGAAAATGTTTTTACATTTATTCAAAAATAATTTTTAGATTTCTCTGGTGCCACCCCTGAAATTTTATGTAGAATGCGGGCGAACGCCATGACACTTTTAAAAACGGTCAAACTACGATGTTAATTGAATAATATGTTACTTAAATGATCAATTTACATATAAAAGTGCATCCCATGTTGTTTATTGTGTGTTTTTGAATGCATTGTGCTTTTTTTTAACGATGCACTTGCCCATCTTGCGAGTAATGTAAACAAACAGAGAAGTTTTTACCGGACATACGTCGAGCACCAAGCATCAAATACGACTGATGCTAAAATATTTGGAAATGTCTGTGGACATTCCTTACTTGACAACAATATGACGCCTAAAGCCACTTTTATTATTATAATTTTTTTTTTGGTTTTATTGCAATGGATTTCTTGAACAATTTCAGCTCCAAAGGCACCGATGCTCACTCCGACGCCCCATATATTAGACAAAAGAAAGTCTGAAAGCGTCAAAGACGACTATTCAAGTAAAAGATCGAAGAGTGGTTCCGTTCGAGACGCAGAACCCCAGAAAAAATTGTCTGCCTTAGAAGAAATCATATTGGAGGAGCAGAGACGAAAGAAATTCCGTAAATCAAGAAAAGAGTATGTTTTTATTTTGAATCCACTTTTCATTACAACAGAATAATGTTTTAGATTCTTCTTCTATTGATCTTATTTAACACTTGCCTTACTGTGCTAATAAAACCCACTATCCACTGTGCTGGACGCTCAGCGTCCATTTAAAAATGTCTGTTTTAAGTTAAAATAATGCAAAATCTGCGAGGTTAATTATTGTAATCTAATATATAATTTCGAAAGAGACTTTGTATGTATGTATGTATGTTTGTTTTGTTCGTAAAATCCGTCACGTTCAATTTAATAATAATAAAAAACACATGAATATTCAAATAAATTGAAATAAAATAAATTTAATAAAATGTTTACTATTAGATTGGCCATGTTTAAGCGGTTTATATTACAAATACCGAGCGAAGCCGGGTAAAAACACTAGTCTAATATATGTATTAAACGCGAATAGTATTAAATAAGATCAAGAAATGAAAAAAATAACAGGGAACTGAATTCCCCCCTTTCCCTATCTCTCTCTTGTATCTGTGATGCTGCGTACGGACCAAACCAACGACGATTTTGGGCCAACGTTTTAACCAGCAGGATAAAACCAGTAGCGTACAAAATATCGAAATAAAAATTAAATTTAAACATTGAAATTAAATATCAAAATTAAAACTATTATTATTATATTAAAATTAAATTCAAATATCAAAATAAAATTATAATCATTATATTAAAATTAAAATAAAATATTGAAAGTTACAACAGAACATGCCCAATTTAAATAAATTTTCGAGATTGACCTAAAATTAGATCATCAACAATCACATACAGGTAATCCTCGACTTTTGTTTGTCGAAGATGTTTTGACTTACGAAGATACGCACTAAGATCGAAAAAAAATCAAAGAATTATTATTTTTACTTCCCCGTAATGCACAGTTACTGAGAATATATCATGTATTAGTATGGGTGATCGAGCGATCGTCGCCTATCCGTTGCGTTGTCGGTACATCAATCGAAATTTTTTTAGTCTTCAATTGTTTCTCTCGTCGAAATAAATCAAATAATTAAATCCATCTCAGAGGTAAAATTTATCGGATAATGTGTGATTATTAATTTTATTTCGACGAAAGAAAAAAAAACCCTTTGACAAATCACCGACATCCGACACTGACGTTTTTTTTATAGCATTCGGTGAATTGCTACTTCATCTACATAGATCAATCGAAAATGTGTTATATTTTTACGATTAAAAATCTTTTGATGAGCTTTTAATTAGAATGTATCCCCAATTTTATGGTTTAACCGTTTTTTTCCGCGCACAAGGATTTCTGATGACGACAGTGGCGATGATTGGCTCAAAGAAAACATAGTCGTCAAGGTGATAACTAAGAGCTTGGGCGACAAATATTACAAAAAGAAAGGTGTCGTTTTAAAAATCATCGATCGGTACGGTGCAGAAATTCAAATGTTGGATTCCGGAGACAAGCTCAAATTGGATCAGGTATTGTTACACATTTTTATTTGTTGTGGTTGTAGCTTTAAATTTGATTTAATCTTTCGATTGTTTAGGACCACTTGGAAACTGTAATACCGAATGTGGGCCGCAATGTTATCATCGTATCGGGACCCAAAAAGGGAAAAACTGGTGAACTGCTTGGCCTGAAGGACGGAGGATGCCTGGTCAAATGTAAAGATAGGGAAATTCTACTGCAATATAACGAACTTTGTAAACTGCACGACACCAAGTCGAGCTAAACTTGTGATTAATTATAATTAAATAAATATATTTTTTTGTATTTTGTATTTGTGAATTATTTACCCATCAGTATGCACCAGTTTTATTATTAAGTATTTATGTAAGTTATTTTGTGGAAAATTTCTTAATCCTACTGATACATGGTTACCGATGCGGTGCAAACGATCGACAAGCGCCAGATAAACTGAACCACAGATTAACGACACGTGGACCTTATGCGTGCGCACTGCTCGCACTTACACTAAGCGAAATCTACCCGAAGTCCCGACATACCTACCCTGTATACGTTCTGTGCTTCTGATACTTTAGTTCCGAATTTTGCCTTATTAAACTCGCCAGAAAGATCCAACTCAATTTTAATAATTGCATCTGTGCACATCGAAAGGTTACTCGTCATCTGGTGTGCAATCTATCATTCGTGAAGTCGAGAATTGCGTTTAAAGCAGCCATCCAGTTAATCTGTGGTTCAGTTTGTCTGGCGCTTGTCGATCGTTTGCACCAAACCCAAGGTTACATATGTACATACATTTTTCAAATTATCTGTACGAATTTTTAGGAAAATTCATTTCAAATTCCAATGATAACTTTATATTCAAACCATATTTAGCATCGTTATTATTTTACTACACAGTGTTGTGTCAGTCTGATTATATATAGAAGAGATGGTATATGGCAAAAATCAGTACACAGATCTGCTTAATAGTTTGATAAAATTTATATATAGTTAATTGTTTGATACAATTTATGATGACCCGTTGATACATACATATTTATGGATATTCACCGAATGATCGTGCCTTTCCTGTTTCATTGAAGCGCAATAAGATCAATTTTCGGCATCTGGAGAGTACATTTGGACTCTATTAGTGGTTGTTCCCTCTTGTCACAACCCACCCGTTGCGAAGATGCTATCGTCCATGACAGAAGCACTATGACAGTAAATTGGCCGTGATAATGGAACGACGAAATCCCAACTCATCGATTTGCTGTTCGACCAATTCAAAATAAATTGAAAGAAACAAGAGAAAGACTATCCACTGTCGTGGGTGAACAATAGAGACCCCAGATTAGGCTAACGGGACTCAGTAAGTGCCCGAACAAAGGATACGTTGGAGTTCTCATAGACCTGGGCAAGTGCGTGCGTAAACAATAGACTCGCTAGGGTAGATCTTTAAGTTACTAGACAATAGACACATTAATGGATCGGGGAAGTTGTGCTGGGCAACTTGTCCTTTATAAGGAGGTACACACGGTAGATCAGATTATTCTGGGGTGAGCCGTGGTTTCGTGTGGACCTTCGTGAATCGTTAAATAAATGCTGTGAAACGACTTTGGCCTTTCAATTAGATCCTGAACCCCACCCCTACGCAACAATAGTAATTACTTTTTATTCCTGACGATAGGGAGAATAGTGCAATCCCCATCGTCCATATAAATAAGGTTGTGGCTATTTGCAGGTACTATATCTGCGACAGGCGCAAAGCCTTCTGCGCAGGCTTTGCACCTGTCGCAGATATAGTACCTGCAAATAGCCAATAATTCGCAGATATAGTACCTGCAAATAGCCACAACCTATAAATAATACAAATGAATTATAAAGTAAATAAATAGAATATAATGATAATAATAAAATATATACATATAACAATATTAAATAACAATAATTATAAGAAAGTCAATTTATGGCGGTCATAGGAAGCGTCGGTTATAATAGGAAGCGTCTTGCGTGCCACTCAAATCCTTTGGCGTATGGTGTGCTAAAGTAGAAATCAATGAAAAGATTAAAAACAAACTAATAAACAAATAAAAAAAAACTTAATATAGGTATAATCTTCGAATACCTCCATCATAAGTAGAGGTCGGAATCTGAAGGGGCCGGAAACGTGCCGCCTATTGTTCCATTGTTGTAAATCCTTTGTAAAAAAGGTTCGGCAAACCTTTAACAATGCATTTACAATCTTTGAACAATAAATAGCCCCTTCAGATTCCGGGCTCTAATCATAAGTCCCGTTAACTTTACGAAACTTAACAGCTCCTTCAATTTCGCTCGTCTTTTATCATCGTCTTCGTCAAAGCCACAACTTGACAGAACTCATCACTAGTGGCCGGATCCACAGCGCGCCGTTTATTGTTCAATTGTAGTAAATGCTATTGTTCAATTGTTGTAAAAGGTTCGCCCAACCTTTTTTTTTGTACTCTAGCTTTGTAAATAGAGCCAAACCGCCCCGATTCCTGGAAAAAGCACTGTCTCTATCCGCAGTCCACTCATCACTAGACACCGGACCCAGAAGGTGCCGCGTATTGTTCAAAGGTTGTAAATGCATTGTTAAAAGTTTGCCGAACCTTTTTTACAAAGGATTTACAACAATGGAACAATGGCAATAGCACTGTGACTATCCGGTGTCTACTCATCACTAGAGGTCGGAATCTGAAGGGGCCGGAAACGCGCCGCCTATTGTTCTATTGTTGTAAATCCTTTGTAAAAAAGGTTCGGCAAACCTTTAACAATGCATTTACAATCTTTGAACAATAAACAGCCCCTTCAGATTCCGGTCTCTACTCATCACATGCACTTCAGAAGACACGCATAAATAATCAGATTTGATGATGTCGATCAGCGCGGAAAATGGCAGGTTGAGAATGTCGGGGGCTTTGTACAATTGAAATTAAAATAATTAGGTAAGCACAGTAACTTCACTTTAAAAAACATCTTCAATAATCTAAACAAACTTTTTCGAAATTTTCTAGGGCATAAATTATCGCCGTTTCAATAGAATGTCAAAGCCTTTAAGCTGTTATTAACGTCGATCGTTTTGTTATACAGATTATAAATCCCTAATTGGGGGGCAAGATCCTTAAATTTCCCGTACAGATTATCCTAATCGAAAGCATTACATGCTAACCACTGATCTATGTTGCTGGTTACATTTGTACATATATGCTAATTATGTCATGTACTAGCTTATACGTTTGTACATCTCGGTTTGCACAGTGATGAAAACGAAACCTGTAGCCAAGACTTGTATCCAAAAATGTCAAGACCAATCTTACTCTAATCTGGACGAGTCATGGAAATAAAAATGTGAAAACCACGTGATTCGAGATTATTCTACCTCAAAACAATCTTGAGATCAGACATGTGGGATATTTTTTTGCTACACCCATCATTCACTGCTGATCATCATTCATCCGATCGGCAAGTCCCACTAACTGTACCATTAGCATTTATATTCATTAACTCACACGCTATTTCCTTTAAGGAGAAAACTAAACACTTTGAAAGATGTACAACATTGAGGCCAAGCCAGGTTTTCAGACGAATCGACTTGAAATGTTGTATTTGTGGATTGATTTTTGCAAACTACCGTTTCCTCGATTTGAATGCTGTCTATCTACTTTCCGAAACCAGTTGCTTTGCATAGGTGCGTTGTATTTTTCAGTTTTTATTCTTGAAATCAATATTTCAATCATATATGTATGTCGTGATTATCAGTAGTCGAGAGATGAATAATGAAACACATAATTTAAAAACAATTATTTCTCGATATTTGTCAATAGTATAATTTGACCTAATAAGCGCCTAATACGACTATAATAATGGATGTTTATTTTTAAGTGACCAACATTGAAGAGGTAGGAAAATAGTCGATGTTTTAAAATACGATGGCGAAAATAAAATTTGGAAAACCTTAAAAAGTCTTAACAGTGCAAAATTTTCCAGATAATGAATAGTGGAATTCGTGAATTTACACTTTTAGGGTATGAAAAAGCTAATCTTGACTTATTTCGGTGGTTGAATAGATGGTTGATTTCCTTTTGGTCCTCTTTTACGCTGGGCCTATTCATTCATGGAAGGTTTTATATAGGAAACAAATAAATATACTTCATCATCATCATCTACAGCCATTCGCTACCCACTGCTGGATGAAAGCTTCTTCCACACGCTTCCATTCTTCTCTGTTTTTCGCAAATCTCATCCACTCACTCCACACAATTTCCTAATTTCGTTTACCCAAACTTCCCGCGGTCTTACTTTTACCTTTTTGTATTCTCTCGGGTACCATTCTAGCATTTCTTTTGTCCATTATTTTAGCCACGTGGCCCACCCATTGCCATTTCAATCTCTTCACTCTATCCACTATATCCACAACCCTTGTCATACTTCTCACCCACGTGTTCCGCTTCCTGTCTTTCCTCATTATGCCGAGCATACAGCGTTTCATACTATTTGAGTGCATTGGACTTTGTATAGCAACTTGGCGTTCAATGTCCAAGTTTCACATCCATATATCATCACTGGCAAAACACATTGATCGAAGATCTTTTTCTTCAGACAAAGTGGCATTTTTTATTTAAAAACCGCATTCATTCGTCCAAATGCACTCCGTCCTAATCCTTCTTTACTACCAGAAATTTCAATTATTTGACCTAAATATAAATAATTATTTATTACTTCTACTATTTCATCATCTAATGAAATGCTATCCGGCATGCAATAACTATTGAACATTAGTTTAGTCTTATCTACGGTATTTTATAATCCTACTTTCCTTCTTTCCCTGTCCAGCTGTGTTAGTCTATTAAGTACGTCAGCTGGATCGTGAGCTATTAAAACTACATATATCGTGTGTGAACCGAAGATGACTCTATACTTACACGTGTACATTGAAATTATATTAGTTTCTTATCTTCTATATATGTATATGAATATAAAAACGAATGTCTGTCTGTCTGTCTGTGTGTCTCGAATAGGCTCCTAAACCACTGAATCGATTACGATGGAACTTTCAGGATTTGTTGTATGCATGTTCGGGAAGAATACTATGAAAAAAAACGGAAACGAAAACGGGAAAAACGGGAATGAGTGTCATTGCAACGCAACAATTTCAAATGTGTTCGCTGCCTGCGTTTTTCCGACAAATGGAAACGGGAACGAGAATGGGAACGGGAACGGGAACAGGAATTGCATGCGTTATTGTGGCATTTCAACACATGCCGGGTTCAGCTAGTATATCATAAAAATCTCATACATATTGTATTCTTGGAGTTTTGGAAAGTAATTGATAAGAGATCGGTTATTGAAATCAAAACACATTATATGTATACTTGTTGCAAATCAAACAAAGCATGTGTCGTTATTTTAAAAAGTTGCTATCGCACTCTGATTAAATTTGAAAACAAGAACAAACTCAAATTAGCCAAATTGTGGTGTTTGTGAACACCAATTAGACAATTTTGGAACACATTTGCGCTGTAATGATACGTTATGTATAAATCTTTGAAATTTTCCGATGAAATTATCAGAGCATACGCCATTTCAGGGTTGAAGATGTTGAACCGGTTCGATGACGTATCGTACAAGCCATTAGCTGACTAGTGGCTAGTTGACGACAATTCGTCAGCCAGTTCGGACGTCCATACTGATCATCATCGACGTACGTTTGCACATATTTTCAATTTTAATTTATACCATAGACACAGGTTTAATTAAATCCCCATTGTGAAACACTCACCCTCGTTCATTTCATTCGGAATGTTTCAAGTATGATTTGTTTTCAAATAAAAATAATTCTGTACTGCAATATTGTTACAAATTTGGCATCAAAAGACATTAAGGAAATTTATAGAACAAAAGTATGAAAGTTAGAAAATGACTTCTTTGTTTTCATCTGAATCTTACTTACTATATAACTATCTTTATGTATATATGTACAATTGAATTTTAAGGTATTTAGCCATTTTTGATCTCACCGTACCCTAATTTTCACTGTAGATATGTTTTGGAAGGTCTCGGAGTCCGGGATCAAAGGGTACCAATACAAAAGTGCCTAATTTAACGGTGTTTTCCTCTTATTATTTTAGTAGTTAGAGAATTATTTTTTGGAAGAGGCTGAAACCCTTTAAGATGACCTTTTTCCCAATTTACCAAAGCACGCCTTTGCCGGGCTATCTTAACAAGTCTATTTTCAAAAACCAATTGTAAAACTATTCTTTTCCAGGTATTCTATAGAACTATCAATAAATAGTGAATATTGTTGATGAAATTTCATGTACAACATATCAATCATATCGATCTTAATGAATATACATTCATATATTATATAAATATTTTCAAAAATAAACTTCACATTGATCAATCAGTGTGATTTATTTGTATTTTTATTTTGTGTGCTATATATTTATACTATAATTACATTTATTATAGTTACTTACAGTTAACAATATAATTCTTTGATTAATTCCATATATTCTATATACGTACATATACATATACATACTTATGCATGTATTATTTTCGATTAGAAAGGTTATCAAAATGAATGCCGAAAATTCTTAGTAGTGATTTAAAAAGAATCTTTTATTTTGTATAGAAACCGAGAAATAATAATAAAATAATAGTGATAAACTTTGATCTTTTCTAATATGTATTTTTGTAAGTAATGCTGTGTTTATTTTTGTATTGCAATTTTATCAATTCATATGAATTTTTCCTCAATATTACATGCTCATGTTTTACAAAAACAATCAATATGAGTTGTTATAATATAATAAGACTATTTTGTATATATTCATGTAAAATAAATCAGAAATACAAACAAATGAAGCGATATTTCCAAAAATAATTAGAATGTTCGTTTAAAATTATAATATATTAGAAATTCTCGGCACGTAAATTGTATTCGACTATTTTTAGAAAATAGCCGATTATTTCAATATCGATCAAAACATACCAAAAAGTGATTTTAATCTTTTTTTTATTTTCTTTAAAATATCCTATGTATGTACATACATATATGGTAGAATCAAATAAACCGGTCTCCGTGACGAGCCCGAATTTGAAACGCCGGAAAACCCAAATATCAGAAGGCAAAGATGGAAAATCGAAAGATCTTAAGTCGAAAGATCAAAAAAAAGGGTGCATGGTAAACGGTATATACTCACTTAATTTGCGCGAGCAGCGTACAACAGGAACAAGAGGAACAGGCTTTTCCTCCCGTATTAATGTGCGCGCGCAGAATACGGGAGGAAAAGCCTGTTCCTCTTGTTCCTGTTGTATCCTGCTCGCGCAAATTAAGTGAGTATGTACCGTTTACCATGCACCCTTTTTTATCTTTCGACTTAAGATCTTTCGATTTTCGATCTTTGCCTTCCGATATTTGCGTTTTCCGGCGTTTCACATTCGGGCCCGTGAGATAGACCCCAAATAAACATATGTTTATTTATTTAAGCATTAGCTTGAACCATTATGGCATTATAGGAAGAACTTAGTGCGCCACAATGGCATACATAAGAAAACAAGAGAGAAAAAAAATAATTCATAGAATAAAAAGAAATAAGAGGCAAAAGCAGAGAAATAAGATAAAATAACAAAAGAAAAATAGTACATAAAAATGAACATAAGGAAAAAATCGATAATCAAGAACACCACTGCTATAATTTGTATTCAATCGGTCAGTACCTTGAAATGCTCTTGGTCGGTTTAAATTTCGCGCCGACATAGCCGCGCAGAACAAAAGTACCTACATTTTATATCCAATGAAAATTAAATCGTACTCATAATTAGTCGAGGTAGGATAGTCACAGTGCTATCCATTGTTGTTGTAAATCCTTTGTAAAAAAGGTTCGGCAAACCTTTAACAATGCATTTACAACCTTTGAACGATACGCGGCACCTTCTGGGTCCGGTGACTAATAATTAGACATCAGTCACAAAAAAAAAGTTTTCGCAAGAGCCTAATTGGATAGTACATACTTCTCACAAAATTATAAAATAATATTTATACAGTTTTATAAACTATACTAATAAAATAATATTAGTATAGTTGTTTTTGTGATTTTGTAATATTCAATAAACTCAGAAACAGTAGCATAAACGTCGAAACTACGTATGTATAACGGAATATAAAGTAAATGCCGACGAAAGGTAAAAAGTTAAAATTTTGCGAGAGTCATAAAGCTTTATGACGGTTTTAGTTTTAGTCTAGTATATATATATTTTTTTCAATATTTTGAGTCCTTAAAATCGGTGCGGTGCAAGCGCTCGACAATCACCAGACAGACTGAACGACAGATAAACTGGATGGCAGCTTTAAACGCATTTCTCGTCTTCTCGAATGATAGATTGCACATCAGATGACGAGTGACCTTTTGATGTGCACAGATGCAATTATTAAAATTGAGTTGGATCTTTCTGTCGAGTTTAATAAGGCAAGATTCGGAACTTATCGAATCTTGCCTTATTAAACTCGCCAGAAAGATCCAGCTCAATTTTAATAATTGCATCTGTGCACATCGAAAGGTTACTCGTCATCTGATGTGCAATCTATCATTCGAGAAGACGAGAATTGCGTTAAAAGCTACCATCCAGTTTAACTGTCGTTCAGTCTGTCTGGCGCTTGTCGAGCGCTTGCACCAAACCCAACGGAAGACAAACTCCTTGCTGGTAACCCCCAGGTACACCCATTTTTCGTTTATACATACATATTATAACCAGCAGTGTGGATTGGTGGTTAGCATATTATGCATTCGAACGGAGTGGTCTCAGTTTGATCCCCAATAGTAGCGGCTTGTGACTCTAGGTCGATCGTTTCCTTTCAGCGTTTGCCAATTTTCATTGAAACGGTTCCTGTAAATTGGCATCTTCATTCCAATCTCTCTTGCAAATCTCAAGTTATTCAGCGTCTTGAGGTTCGTGAATTTCTATAATAAAATGCTGCAATTTCTATAATAAATTTCTACATATGTACATAGATGTCACTGTGGATGATATTAGTATGAATTCGCATTGTATAAAATTGCTTGTATTATTGTATTGTAACTGTATTAGTACACTCGTCGCTTTGGAGCAATCTATAAAGGCGAGTGTACATGTTCGATTGAAATAAAAATAAATATATTCAAAGCGCAAATTAAAATCCACTAGCATATTTGCTTTTTTATATTAATATCTTTAATATATAATTTCGAAAGAGATTTTGTATGTTTGTATCTTTGGTTGGGAGTTTTGAAAACAAAACAAATTTTCTATGACGACAATTCAATCGGTTGAATATTATATTTTTTTCGATTCAAATAAATTTAATAAAAAAACAAATGAATATTTACTATTAGATTCGCCATGTTTAAGCTGTTTATATTACAAATGCTGAGCGAAGCCGGGTAAAACAACTAGTTAATAATAATACAAAACTTTTGATAAGATAATATGAATGAAAAAAATAGTTTCTCGTCTGAACTCAACCTGAAATACTTACATAAATACATATATTATATTTCAAAAACGGAAATAATTAAGCGACTCAAAAAAAAAAAACACTATCTTCAAAATTAGTCTTTTAATGGTCTTTATTGACACGTTTTCCCTATTTTTTTCTTTTTAAAACACGAATAAACGTTTATCGACATTATGTTTATCAACGTATATGGAAATTCCTAATTGCAATACCGAATTATTTCGTCCCAATAAATTGTTATTAGCTTATGTAATTTGTAACTAACAAACTTATTTATATATTTAATTATAATTTACTAAATAACGGGTGATCCAACTGTTATACTGGATGTTTTTAAAACTAAACCCACATTTTACGATTGAACATTAGACATGTAATACGGTTTGATTTATGACAATTGAACACATTCTGGTTCTTATGACGGGCGAAATTGAATAATATGGATATTAATTAGCGCTGGTTTCAACAAGAAGGCCCCACCTTTAAACAAGTCATCAAACAATCGCTTTATTACCCTCAGTTCAATGATCGCGTCATTGAGAAACGGCGAGGTCAATTGGCATCCAAGATTGTGCTGCTTTGCATTTCTTTCTTTGAGATTCTTTCTTCGTAAAGCTTCAACCCCTTCAAAAAACCAATCACTATATCTATAGTATTGTTGCGTAGGGGTGGGTGGAGGATCCAAGTAAAAGGCCAACAGTCGTTTCACAGCATTTATTGATGATTAAGGAGATACACGCACTGTCACTGCTCAGTCCAGAAATGACCTGATATCGCCTAAGTATCGCCTTATAAGGGATAGATCTCTCAGGACGTCTAATCTGTTTACCTACTGTATAGTCACGTATTCGGATATGTATTCCCACGGAATGAGAAGTGCAATCATTGTTTAGCTTTCATGCACTTAGCTTGTCGCTAATCCTTAAATCTGGGAAGCTGTGGTGAGCAACTTGTCCTTTATAAGGAGGTACTTAGGCCATATCAGATGATTCTGGAACGAGCGCTAGCTGCGTGTGGACCTCCTGAATCATTCAATAAATGCTGTGAAGCGACTTTGGCCCTTCATTTGGATCCTCAACCCACCCCTATACAAAAGCATGTTGGAAACTGTGGGGATTTCTTTGATCCCGGGTTCCGAGCCACACCTAAACCCGTCTACGGTCAAGTTACGAAACCAATACAAAATGTCCAAATTAAAAATAACAATACAAAAATATAAATACACAATAAGCCTAAGATTATCGTATGTTTTCTTAACACTTTGCAGTCAGGCGTGCATTTGGTGTTATTTACAAAACAAATCGGACAGAATCACAGCACGTACAACAATTCTATTGATCCTGTCTGTGACTGTGAGTTAATGCATATATAATTGCACCAATACGTGATATGAATTTTAAAAACCCAATTTTAGTGTTAAAAAAAATTATTGACAGTATACATTACACAATATTTAATGTGTGCTTTATTACTTGGTATATTTTAAGCTGTAAATACGTCCATAGACATGTATGCATGTTTTTATATACATATCTGCGAACTATTAAACTGTATTTAATTTAATGTGTACATTTCTCACTGAATAATTGCAGAATGCAATTTTTTATAATGAATTTTTAAAATTTAGCTTTTGACCTTTTTTCCACTGACCTCGATTGATAAGTGTGCTCCAAAACGTATTATTATATTTTATAAACGAATATTTTGGTAATGATATTATTATGATTTATACAAACATATTATACATTTGACATTTAAACTGGAAGTCAACTAAATTGTATATTTTTACAACACTTTTGGTTATTGTTCTTTTTACATTTACTCGTGTAAGCTATTCTGCTCTTTTTTTTGATGATTTTTAAATACATACATATGTGTTTATAGGGAGTCCACTATCAGTAAACCGGCCTACCGGTTTATCTGTAAATTACCCGAAAAATAGCTTGGTAAATTATTACTGTTACCGGTAAATTAACAAAACTTCATTCACTTCATTTTATCACATTATTCTCCATTATGCTATTTTCTGGCAACATTGCTCCGACCCATCCAGTAGAAAAAATATTAAAAATAATAGTAGAAATTGTAGAACGGATTTATATATATATGTATAATCAGACCCGCCCCTAGGGGTCCGGCCGCCCGCGTTCGAAAATATTTTCGCCGCCCCCTCCCCCCATTTTTCAATTTTTTTTCATTAATCGATTATTAAATACTTCTATTTGCATATAAAGCATACAAAAATTTATATTTATGATATTATTTTTTTTATTAATCATGCAGACTCGCCTAACAAATTACTCTAAAGCGGCGAATGTGCTAAACAGAGAAATTATATATTAAATACATAATTATTACATACATACACATGTAAATCGAAACAACACCTGATATCTATAGTCAGACATTACAAACATTGTAAAAAATACGATCATGTAATAATACGAATTTTTACATTCAATAACACTGTTCGACAAATGACGACTTTTTTTGGTTCAGAGACGAGATATGACTTCTTATAGATCAATGCCCAGTGAACACGAATATGGTAAAAAAAATGATGATTGGCTCGAGATTCGGAGATATATGTGTTTTTTAAGTCGCGCGATTTTTCTATATCTTGGTGTTGTACGGTCGATGTCTCACAATCTGTCAATTTCCTGTTCAAAATGAATATTGTAATCTATAGTCGGGTATTTTATCTTTCATTTGTAGTACTTTTCAGCTTTCAAATCGTCAAATCGTGTTTACTGGGCATAGTTCTATAAGAAGAGTCATACCTCGTCTCTGAACCATTTTTCGTGTCGAATAGTGTAATCATCCACTGAGACATCTATGGAGAGAAATCTGGCGAAACCTTAGATATAACAATAACTCAAGGTTTGCAATAGACAGTTGGATATAAAAAGTCAATTTTACAGGATCCGTTTCAATTAAAATCAGAAAAATTGGCAAATTCTGATAATCAACCGATCGACCTCGAAAAACCAAGGTCTGGCCAACAACGAGACTCTAGTGGGAATTGAACCCGTGACACCCTGCACGAAATAATATAATACTCACCACTAGACCACGCTGCTGGTTATTAGTTTAGTTATTTTTATCATTTTTAATTAAACTCGAAAAATCGTATGATGATTATAGAAGGATACTAGTGAAAAATTCGAACGATTGATCATTAAAAAATGTTATATGCATTGGTACAAGGTTATACTGAGCCTTAAATATTATATGTAGATTAAAAATGAATGATAAATGAATTTTCTTATAAATTTCTTAATTAATTAATTTTTCTATGGATGTTTTATATTGTCTACATGCAAATGTAGGTAGGTAGGTAGTTTTTGCTATTTTTTTCATATTAAACAATTCAATATAAATATATTTAAAATGTAGGTATTTGTAAAAATACGACCACGGGCGGATCGAACTAAAAATATATATCTAAAAAAATTAGATCACAACTATTGGACGATAGTGTGAATCCATTATGTTTTATTTGGTGTCATTTTCTTAAAATAAAAATAAATATTATTTTAGTTTTTAATATATGCTATTGTGTTTAATACTAAGTGCAATGTTTTCAACATATGTATAACATCAATTAAATGTGAGTACGTACTAATATAATATTAAAAAAGCTGTAGATTTTCCCAATTGCTTGTTGAATAACGGTTATTACGAGGAAATGTCGTCCGGCCCTCAAGTTTCATTATAGCCGAGTTCGACCGCATGACCAAATCGCATATTCATACCACAATTAATTATTTCTGATGTTTATTTATGTTTTATTTCTGAGAATCGTAAATGATGAAACGTGCGCATAGCGTCTGTATTTCTCTTTGTTTCTTCACCCGTGAAGGAAAACCCCATCTCGAGCCGACGAAGGTTGCATATATTGTAAAAACATGACCTTGTCGATTCCCAAAATGACCTACAATCGTTGTTATCCACAGTTTTGGTTTTGTTTTTCGTAAAAATTAAATTTTGAACCGGTTTACAATTTAATGCTCGGCTGTGAAACTAGTTTTACCACACGTCTGATTTGTTCATATGTATATTACATCCTTGACCAGTGCAAAAAAGTAAATACGGCTATATGTATATGCACATATGTATAGTGCATCGAGCTGCTTACTATATTATTAAATACTAGCTGTATTACCCGGCTTCGCTCGGTTTTTGTAATATAATCCGCTTAAACATGACTAATCTAATAGTAAACATTTTATTAAATTTATTTGAATAGTTTTATTTTATACAAATTTATTTGAATACTCATTTGTTTTTTTTATTAAATTGACTGTCACGAACAAATAAGAACAAATAAGTTTTTTTTATTAAATTGACTGTCTCGAACAAAAATTATATGTACGCCCCCGGCATTTGTGCCCCCGGCTTCGCCCTTGGCGCCCCCTAGGGGGCGGAGCCTTAGGGCTTTGCCCCCGTCGTCTGCGCCCCCAGGAACTTCGAATCCTTTGAATCAGAAAAAAGCGATTTCTACGACCCAACGAACAAAGCATACGTACATACATTCAAAGTCTCTTTCCAAATTATATGTATATTAGATTGAAACATATAAATACGTCAAACATATTTTCTTGAAAACTAGAACATTTCATTTACGGAATGAAAATAACCTTTAGAATTGGTAAAATTTCAACATCCTGCATCCTGCTTGTGCAAATGCTAGCAATACTATGTGCGATCAAAATATAAAGGCGCAAACATAAAGAGCGGTATATTTTTTTTGATAGTTTTTGCACATGTAAAAAAAAACGCCAGCACGCCTGATCTATGCTATGGCATTCAGGCCAAAAATCACCCCCTGGATTGGTTAATATTTTATCCTTGTATTGACATAGGTTTTTCAGTGATCGGTAACGGTGATTTATATGAGAAACTTGTTGAAATAATAAAATCGTACGAATTAACAATGACCGGAAGAAAAGCCCTCCCTAGCTGGAAACCGCGAAAACGTCAACGAAGTACGTTTCAGTGTATTTGCGTCTTATACCACGATGCCACGATGCGAGTTGGTTGGACCAAGTAGCTTGGACGAGTAATTTGGGCGTCCAAAACTTTCAAAAACGGTTGGATCACCTATTTTCAAACTGCGAGTAACGCCCAAGTCATCCGAGCTACTTGGTCCACTCGCATCGTGCTAATCTGGTATAGCGTTGTAGTTACCCGACCAAGTAACTTGGTATAAGCTATTCACATTTTTCCCACTGTTAATACATCATAAAATAGTATTAACAGTGGGAAAAAATCCCAAGTGAAAATACGTACTTTTGACTTTTGCTTTGAACTGGATGACTACTTAGAGATATTTGAAAGATGAAAAGTATTACAAATGGAAGATAAAATACCCGACTATAGATTCCAATATTCATTTTGAACAGGAAATTGACAGATTTTGAGACATCGACCGAACAACACCAAGATATAGAAAAATCGCGCTATTTATAAAAATCATATATCTCCGAATCTCGAGCAAATCAACATTTTTTATTACCAGATTCGTGTTCACTGGGCATAATTCTATAAGAAAAGTCATATCTCGTCTCTGAACCAAAAAGAAGTCGTCATTTGTGAACAGTGTAATAGAAACGCCTTTACGAATAAATACATTGTTTCAATATTACGCAGCACGTCTCATTAACTACGCTAAAACGCACGGAATACAATAAGGGTCATCACATATTCACTACAGAAATTAATGATTTATTTTGATATAGATTTATTTACAATTTGAGTCGATGCGGTGCAAACGATCGAAATGCGCCAGACAGACTGAACCACAGATTAACTGTACGTGTACCTTATGCGTGCGCACTGCTCGCACTTACACTAAGTGAAATCTACCCGAAGTCCCGACATACATACCTACCCTGTATACGTTCTGTGCTTCTGATATATTAGTTCCGAATTTTGCCTTATTAAACTCGCCAGAAAGATCCAACTCAATTTTAATAATTGCATCTGTGTACATCGAAAGGTTACTCGTCATATGATGTGCAATTTTTCATTCGCGAAGTCGAGAATTGCGTTTAAAGCAGCCATCCAGTTAATCTGTATTCAATCTGTCTGGCGCTTTTCGATCGTTTGCACCAAACCCAATTTGAGTATATGGTGGTGTTGGGCGTTGGTGGCCAATCCGTTTCTTTTATCAGTTGGTGGATTGTTTTTATCCACTTTTTTTGTTTGTCTGTCCTTGGGAACTCTTAAATTAGCGTGTAATGTATAGTTTCAACAAAAATATGTATAATATAAAATGAACGATGTTTATATTAATTAAACTTAAATAATTGGTCATTAATATAATTGAGAATTAGGCGCCACCAAGAAAAATGTTTTTACATTTATTTAAAAATAATTTTTACATTTCTATGGTGCTACCCCTGAAATGTTATGTAGTATGCGGGCGAACGCCATGACACTTTTATAAACTGTCAAACTACGATGTTAATTGAATAATATGTTACTTAAATGATCAATTTACATATGCAAATGTATCCCATGTTGTTTATTGTGTGTTTTTGAATGCATTGTGCAATTTTTAACGATGCACTTGCCCAGAGAAGTTTTTATCGGACATACGTCCACTACTAAGCATCAAATACGATTGATGCTAAAATTATTTAGGAATATCTGTGGACAATCGACACTTGTCAAAAATATAACGTCTAAAGCCACTTCTATTATTATAACATTTCTCTGTACTTACGTTAGCACAAAAACCATAAAAGTGACATATCGTAACGCAATATCGAAATTTGTCTAGAAGGGTTAATATGGTTGTTTTTTTTTGCCCACTCTTACCAATTGCTTATGAAATCATTTTCAACGTCGGTATTGAATTGATTTATAATATTTTTGTTGCCAAAGAAATGACGAGTACTTTTTTCGTTTATGTGCACACTAGTAACCAGGTGTACGCATTCGTGCACTTGATAAACAGTGAGCAATCGTTTGAAAACTGCAAATTGTCATTGGCAGACTGTGCATGCGCTCTGTTGACTTAGCCTAGATATGTAAGAATAATAGTCTTAAATGCATATATGTAGATTCATATTGCTAAAAATAATAATTACACCTTCGAAACCTGTTTTCGACGTGCTCTTTAGTGGATGTATGTCTGCACCTATGTACAGGATTCACATATTTCAATGTATTAACATTTTACATACCAGTGAATTTTAACCCTTTGAATGCTGACCAACGCTGATCGGCGTTTTGCCAACAATTCCACGGAACTGAAAAACGCTAATGGGCATTGTTTTTTGAGTATGTAAAAAATAAAAAAAATAATACTACCCGCTAAGCCTTTCCAGGCAGAATTGAAAAAAATGCATTGACCATGAGTCGTGTAATCCATGTCAATGTTTATAAAGACTGGTTTACACCGGAATTTCTGAATTTATAATCATAGTAGAATTTCTCCCTAATTGCTGACTATTTTAGATTGTGGCTTGGCATTTAGATTGTAAGCATTACATTTTAACAACGTATTCATGGGCTTGTTGGCAAAACGCCGATCGGCGTTGGTCAGCATTCAAAGTGTTAATGCACTTTTAACTCACCTTAAGATGATTACTTTAGTTCGGGTTAAGCGATACGTGCTAATTATTTAAGTATATATGTAAATAATATATTTTTTTTATATTGCAGAAATCCGCCATGTTCAAATTGAAATTTTTTACATTCCTGACAATACTATCCTGTATATTTGCACAAGAAATTGACGATGAATTACAAAAGGCAATTTTAGACGTCTTTGGACCAAATCCGAATGCAGTCAGTATCTTTTTACTTTGTATATATCATTTATAGTATCATAATCATCATTTACAGTCATTCATTCACCAATGCTACATATTTTCCTCACTTCCATCACTTATCTCACTTGTGACCATATTGGATACCATTCGAGCACTTCCTTTGTCCATTCTTCTAACTACGCATGTACATTACCTGCTTCATATGAAATCAAAGCTAAAACTTATAATTTTTGTGCATTGGAACGTTATTTTGAAAAATTACCAATATGCTCCGATGGAGCTATCATAATTAGAGTACGGATAGCCAAGGTGCCGCTCATTGTTGTAAATGCTTTGTAAAAAAGGTTCGGCAAACCTTTAACAATGCATTTACAACATTTGAACAATAAACGGCACCTTGGTTATCCGGGGTTTACATAATTGTGGAGTCTATGTACGTCTTGTCCGGTCTTTAATGATTGTAAACAATCTACTATTTCATTAATATGGGATTAATGAGGGGAAGACTCCAAGAAAATACGACGATAGTTCTTTACATAGCTCTATTTCGTGATCACACCATGGGCACCAAACAAGTAACCGATAGTGTTGCCACCAACTTAACCAGAATAACGTGTTCATGGACAACCCCCCCCCCCCCCCCATACGTTCGTAAATCACACGATCACGAAAAAATCTTTATCACAGAAATAAAGATTTTTTATGCGGTTGTATCATATAGTTTTATTTTACATATAACCCTAATACACATGGAATCTGTTTTTTTTTTGTAATAATCTGTATTTTGCTAGCCCACTGTAACACCCACAACTGCCCCGACGACTATAATCACCGATGACGGTACCAGTTGTATTTGTGTGCCATATTACCTGTGTGATGCCGATAGCCGCACCATCATAAGTGATCCTACAGCCACTGGAGAAACACTTATAGACATCAGGTATACAACAAAGTTCATTTGGAATGCAATATATTATATGGACCGTGTGGTTTAATGCACAACTATTTAATATGACGGCCGAGAAGGAAGTACAGTGGTAGCTACCAATACGGTCGAATCAGTCCCAACTTGACCATGTCGTAAAGCCCCTACAGCAAGATGAATTCTTTTAATATTTGGTCCATAAAAGACATAAAAATAACAAAAAAATCGTTTATTCTATTCTACTTGATATTCTAGTCGTATGAATTTACTGAATATTTTTTTCTTTGAAATTTATCTAACTTTCCGCGAAGTCTAGGAACTAAGAACCGCTTGGGGGGGTTTCACCTGTGCTTCAACTCCCCCCCCCCCCTTAAAAAATCCTCGCTACGACTGTGGCATGCCCACTGTTCAAATTGTGTAGTTTTTAATTGTTAATTAATTATGTAATTGTGCACTCTTTCATAACGTTGAATAGCAATAACAATTGGCTACCGACTAGTTATCTGGAATGAAGAGTATTAATCTGCTTAAGAATATTTCAAAATTTCAGATTGTACATAAACTTTATGTTTTTGAAACTTATTGAAACTCTATTTTTGTGCGTGCGCAAGAATGAGTCACGAGTCCGCGTGAGACCAGTCGTTTATTAACTTCGCTCACTGTACATGCGTTTGTTGTTATGATACATTTTCTTGATATTAGACTATATAGTAAAATGTCTATTAATTTGATTTTAAAGAACCGAGTTTTGTGTGTGAACTTATATCGCTGTAATTTGTGAGGTGTATGTATGTAAGAAACAAACACATTAATTATAAATTTGCAACGATTGATCAATGCCAACGAACATTTTCAGATTCGATAAAGACAGTTGTCAAGAATCTGTCGAAGTGTGTTGCAAGGAAGCTCGCGAAGCAACCAATCCGATACCACCTGTGGTAGTTCCGTCAAAACCTCAAGGATGTGGTATCAGGAACGAAAATGGCGTCGATTTCCAAATTACTGGCGATTTGGTAGGGATTTTTCTAGATTGTAAAAATGAATCATTGGTTGTTTTATTCAGTGTTTGATGTCTATTATTGTTTACAGGCTGGTGAAGCACAATTCGCAGAGTTTCCCTGGACTGTTGCGATTTTAAGCAAGGCCGACAGCAGCGCCCTCTGTGCCGGATCTCTCATACATCCACAAGTTGTACTCACAGCATCTCATTGTATAAGCAAGTAATCAATTTGAATTTCACAACTACTATTGCTAGTAATTATTCTGTATTTAAAAGCGAGCATATTATATATAATACATATGTATGTAGAAGTGTCATTCAATTTCTGTAACAACGGGCTTAAAATAAATGAGTGATTAAACATTCAATATCCAGATGGTTCAACGAGATCCAAGAACACTAATATTAAATTTGCATTACCATTTCAAAAAAACATTTCCGACAAATAGTTGTGTAACTGTAAATCAGGCTATTTGAAATTCCAGTTGGGGCTTGATGCCTCAAAAATGTATCCGTTTATATGTACCTATGTAGATCGTGAAATATTGCACTGAATGGCATTCGTGGAACAATTTCGATATGCATATGTTTATAATTGCTATACAATAGTCTAAATTCTAACAATTCTATTACATATTGCAATTTCAGGCATCGTGTCACCCAAATCAAAATTAGAGTCGGAGAATGGGACACGCAAACAGTCAAAGAACGCTTTCCATATCAAGAAAGAGACGTTGCTAGGATTGTTACTCATCCTAACTTCAATGCTAAAACACTAGCAAACGACATAGGACTACTTTTCTTGAGCAAACCAGTTGAGATAGCCGAAAATATCAACACGGTAATACCAATCATACAACATTAATCTAATATCTCAAATTAAACCACCAAATTAATATTTTCTCAACATATTCCACTTCAGATTTGCCTTCCAAGTCAAAATTTCAACATGGATACTTCAAAAGACTGCTATGCCACCGGATGGGGCAAATCTAACTTCGGTAAATATTCATATGAGACTAGTCAATTTTATATATTTATTGAAAAATCTAGGCCATTGTGGCATAACAGGTCACCTTATTGTGCCAAAATAGTCAAAGATAAAAGACAACAATAGAAATACAGTATAAAATGTAAAATTAATAATATATGGATCTGGCTGTCAGGAGATATAGACAGTAGAGTAAAATAGCAAGCATAACGCAAGCAAAACGCATATAACCTATGAGTGAAATAAAAATATATATGAGAGATAACGAGAACCTATAATGCAAATTTTATAAAATATAGTGTGAAAAAGAAAAAGTTATATGCGTTTAAATAATTAAAATCTGACAAAGCCAGAGGGTGGCGGAGAGGAAGATAAATACGGCAACTTACCATTAGACGTCGTATTTGTAGCATCTTTTAAACTTGTCTATTACGATTATTTTTCACTATCGTACTGGCGGATTTGATTTGAATATATATTGTTGACCAAATCGCGCAACATGGCCAAGTTTCAAAACGATCGGAAGAATGTAGGATAACAAATCCAAATGTTGTCAGACGAACGAGCGAAGGCACACATAGAAGAGGGTTGTAAACATTGAACTAGAATGGGAATACATTATACTTCAATGGTTGTAAATAATAATGAGCTCGTTGAGTAGTTTAAAACATTGTTGTGCTCGTCACATGCACAGAATGACAACGTAACCATTCGTTCAAATCATGTATGCCAACCTAATCATTCATACATGCATTCTTCTAAGTTAGAAAGCTGAATAAATCCCACACATGTATGTATGTACACAGTATGCTAATCATAATAAAGAAAATGTTAAAAGCGTACGTATTGTAAATATACGATAATAAATTTTGAATAGGGAAATAATCTTGCATCTACAATACATGTAAATACGTGTGCATAGAATGATGTAAAATATCAAACATTAGGACCAATTGTTGGAAAGTGGATCAAAAACTTGCCACATTCATTCATTATTACATAGTTTTATTTATATAATAACATATAACTTTATTTTAATTCGTGTATTTAATTCCTTTCCGAAACCACTCACATGTATGTATGTTTAAAACCTACATATGTATAAAAACGGACGCAATGTATGTATGTATGTTTGTGGGTATGTGGCGGACGCGTCGACCAACAACCAACTCCTGATATTGAGCGCCGAGCGACGTTAAGTCGAGTGACAGGTAACGTCAGCGTCAGATGCGCTGCGCAGGAGCGTACAGTCATACACCAAGAAACACACAAACGTTCATCCATCATTTCAAACGGGTGAATGGACTGAATCGACGAGCGTTTAATGCGCGCTCTCAACTTTATCTATTAATACGTGCGTGCCTATAAATTACCTTACATTATATTTATATATAACATACTAGCTGAACCCGGCATGCGTTGCAATGCCAGAATAAGACATGCAATTCCCGTTCCCGTTTCAAATGACGGTTGGAGCTCAACGCCGTTTCGTCATAAACCAACTGTTAACATGGTTACCAACAAACACAGTTCCTTGTCTACACAATGGCGCTTCAATATTTCGCGTCGGTAAAATCATAATTACGAATATTATTACTAATTTCAAATAGCTTTTAAATATATTTATATTTAACTAGCTGAAACCAGCATGCGTTGCAATGCGTTCGCGTTCCCGTTCTCATTCGAGTGTGAGGTAGGCGCGGCGCGATTATTGTCACACTCGCGGCGTGATGCTTTTAAGGCGGGAGGATAGCTTTACTTTCGCGTCAGTAAAATTTTCATTACGAATATTATTATTAAGAGGTTTTTTCCCGTTTATTTTTCACAGTAAGCTTCCCGGACATGCATACAACAAATCCCGAAAGTTCCATCGTAATCGGTTGAGTGGTTTAGGAGCCTATACGAGACAGACATTCAATTTTATTTATATACATAGATCACTTTATTGTAATTCGTGTATCACCTGTTGAAATCAACGGGCACAACACTATTTATTCATAATCACGGTACAACTAATAAATTGAATTATTTAACAGGACAACAGGGGCGGTATGCTGTGATCATGAAGAAAGTGAAATTGGATACAGTACCATACGCCACCTGTCAAAGTCAACTGCAAAAGACTCGATTGGGTCCAAGATTCAGATTGGACCAAACTTTCATATGTGCCGGAGGAAAAGCAGGCGTCGATACTTGTCAAGTAAATACAAATATGCAATGGTATAACAGTTTTTAGTTTATTTAGAGGTTCTTAACCGTGCTTGAAATGTTTAGGGTGATGGTGGTGCTCCTCTTGTATGTCCAACGGGCAAGGGTCGTTATCATCAAGCTGGGGTCGTTGCTTGGGGCATCGGCTGCGGTGAAAAAGACGTGCCTGGAGTGTATGGATACATAGCCAAGCTCAGAAATTGGATCGATGAAAATGTGAAACAGGCTGGATACGACACTTCATACTACACCAGTCCTTAACGTGTCAATCAAAACGATCTTTGTATACTTTTATAATGTTATTTTATACATTTAAACTTTTCATAATGTGATCGTGAATAATATACTATTTTTAAGCATTTTTTTTATTTTATTTTTTAACATATTGTTGCGTAGGGGTGGGTGGAGGATCCAAGTAAAAGGCCAAAGTCGCTTCACAGCATTTATTGGTGATTAAGGAGATACACGCACAGCTAGTTCTCTGTCCAGAACGCCTTGATATGGTCTGATCACTTCCTTATAAAGGACAGGTCGCTCAGGGCATTTTCCTCGACATATCTGTTTACCTATTGTTTTTTATTTATTTTTATTTCATACCAGGAAGGCATTGCAGATTTAACCCCAATGCGCCTTCCTGGCCAATTACAAACAATACAGCATTTTTTTATTATATAAGTCGCTAAATTATGAGACACTGACTTAAACTCGATAATTAACGAGACATCTATGAATTTTACATACATTTTATTGTAATATTTACATTAATCATACTCAAATAGTGGTGACATAGTGGGTAGGAAGGATTTTTAGTCAATTTTTAATCGGGTATCAGAGAAAATTAACAAACTCTGATAGGAAACGATCGACCAGGAGTCACAAATCCTGGTCTGACCAGCAGCATTACAGACAATTCTTTTCAATCGAGGTCAGCTCAAGGGATCGAACCCGGCGCCTCTCAGTGTTAAGCAGAAGCTTAACGACCGAACCACGCTGCTGGCTAGTTGTAGTCGCGTACCAGATATGTGGTCTCACGGTCTCGCACAGTCAGTTCTGAGAATTCTAGCGGGAAGTGGCTGGGTGCCGGTACCGACCGCTAAGTGCATTCGGGGGTATCCATTGTTAGTGGACATCACTTAAGCCTGGAGATAATTCTTGGAAACCAATTATAACGGCGGCTCCTTTTAGCATATGCTACAATATTAACCACAGTGATATTACAGAGAGCTGTAACGCGTCACTGTGGTAAGTCATACAATCATAACATCATAACCTTAATCATAATAATAACAACTTGTTATATCTTTGATGGAAAAATCATTGACGTTTATAATTGATAAAATCAACCATTGGCGTTGCTCAACAACCACTCAACCAGTTAAGCACAGTTTACATTGAAGAGGTCAATTTCACCAGCAACCCGGTTGAGCAGATATATCGCTCTAGATATTGGAGACGTTGACAACATATTATATTTGTGCGAGCCACAGGAGGAGAAAAAAAATCACGATTCCTCAGGTCCCTGAACTTATGTACTAGGTGCATAAAACTTAAATTCATTAAGAGGGCTGTACACCCGAAACCTTAATTTTGTTACCGTTCCTTTCTTCGATATATATATTGAGTGTATGTATATATTGAGTGAATGCGACAATATATATATATATATGTATATATATATCAATATATATATATTGAGTGAATGCGACAGTTGCGCTTCGACCAGATAAAACGTATTTTAAATCGACAAAATCGAGGTTTCGTATTCTCCTATTTTCTCCTCCAGAACTGGACCAATTTTTAAAAAAATTTCATCATCGGTATGAGAAAAATACTTTCTGTGCATCTATCGGCGTATTTTTTTAAAAATTGATCGTTAAACAAGCACGCTGGACTCGTTTCGTGGTTGTAAAAAAGAGGCGATTTTATAGATGTTTGGCGGCTCCTAGCTCCTATAAAAAATAATTAATCAAAAAAATAAAACAATAGATGTACTCCAATGGTGGATATCCATAGCATACTAAAAAATAATTTCTCTAGTGCCATAATTGAGGAATGGAGAAGTATAGTACGTTTGTATGGACAAGGCGCTGCTGTCCGGCCCTTTTAAGAACCTGAGGATTATCTACTATCCCATTTAATAGCTTAAAAAAGTGCTTTCCCAGAAACATGACACGAGGAGACTCCAATGAGTTGAAGCCTAGCGCCCCTAATAGGAATACACTAGGATATAGCCAAGGATAATAACCATACAATTTCATATAAAGGTATCTGAGAAACCGTTTTTGGATCCTCTCAATCTTCAATGAATGAGTCATACGGGTACGACTCCATATATTGGAAGAAAATTCGAGAATCCTGCGTACTAGAGATTTTCATTTCGTTTCATTCAGCTTGATACAACTAGTTATATACAACGATTTTGTATTTAAGTAAATTTACTCAGCTTTCAGCTCAGTCACGGAACTTTGCAATACTTAAAATAAATAGTCCATGCTATAATAATGAAATGCTTCTGTTATTTGATTTTACATATAAAAAAGCCTTTTTTGGGACCATCTAATATATAATTTCGAAAGAGACTTTTTATGTATGTAATTTTTGGTTCGTAGAATCCGTGACGTTAAATTTTATAAAAAATCAAATGAATATTCAAATAAATTTAAATAAAATGAAACTAATCAAATAAATTTAATAAAATGTTTACTATATATTATATTAGCCATGTTTAAGCGGTTTATATTACAAATACCGAGCGAAACCGGGTCAAACCACTAATCTAATATATGTATAATTTCGAAATACACTTTGTATGTGTGTAAGTTTTGGGTAGAAGCATCAAAAACAGATCAAAGTTTCTATGACTACGATATCGATATCGTTGCATATTATTTTTTTTCGATTCAAATAAATTTAATAAAAAAAAAACAAATGAATGTTTATTATTAAATTAACCATATATAACCATATTAGCCATATTTTATTTTATTTATTTTATTGTTACAATCAATATACACTCGTCATTACAGATCGCTCCAATGCGACGAGTGTACGGTCAGAAATACAATAATACATATACAATCAGAATACATAGCATATAACAATTAATCAGTACAGAAATAATAATCATAGAGACATCTATAGATTATTTTTAGCGTTAAATTTAGTTAAATAAACACGAAATTATAGAGATGTCTATAGATATATCTATAGATTTCAGATTACTGTGCATAATTTTTACAAATTATACACACAGATTTTGTGACAACAGGAAATGATCTAATACCAATTTTCAGGAACCGTTTCAACAATGATCAGATAAAATTGGCAAACTCTGATAGAGAAACGATCGATTTGGAGTCACAAAACCCCCAAACCTAACCAGCAGTTTGACGAGGACTCGAACCTTCGACCTCAGTGGTGCTAAATATATACGCTACCATTAAGCCAAACTGCTGGCTTAAATATATATAACCATATATAAATAATACGTCACATTTTGAACCTGGAGAGGCTAAAAAGTTCGCCCAATATTTCTAAAAATATATTAGTATTGTTGTGTAGGGGTGGGTGGAGGATCCAAGTAAAAGGCTTTAGTCGTTTCACAGCATTTATTTATGATTAAGGAGATACACGCACTGACAGTGCTCAGTCCAGAATGACATGATATCGCCTAAGTATCGCCTTATAAGGGATAGATCTCTCAGGACATCTTCGACGTCTAATTTGTTTACCTATTGTTATGGTCACGTACGGATATGTCTTCCCACGACATTCGCTCCCACGGTACAGCTCAATTCTGGGAAGTGCAATCATTGTTTAGCTTACTTGCACTTAGCCTGTCGCTAATCCTTAAAACCACTTATACCGGTCACACGGTCTCTCAGGACGCTACCCAGTAACAGTATCAATGTTTAAAATGATTTATATATGAAAAGACTTTTTTCAACGACATCGAAGTACATTCAAAATTTTTTTTTTTTCTTTCAACAACTATAAAATTACATTACAATTAGGGTTGCCACCCCCTACGGTTTTGACCCAAGTTTCCGGGTTTCAGCTAGTCGTATCCAGGGTCCTGGTTTGAGTGTTATTTCTCCGGATGTGTAGTAAATCTCCAACAAAATGTTATACTTATTATATATTCATAACTTAAGAGAACTTAACATAATTAAAGAGGTCTGTGGCGTATATTTCGTGTTCGAAATTTTTGGCGATATCTCGTGTACAAAAATATGTTATAAAAGCGAAATAAGTTATTGATTATAAAGGCAATTGACTACTTGGTAAAATTTTATAATTCTGAAAATTTTAAATATCAAGATTTTTTAGATGTTGCAAAATACGTAAATGTAGAATTATATGCCGATAAAATGTATGATGATATCTGCCTTCTTAAAAAAATATCATTCCTTCCATCAAATCGCTCTATTAGCATGCCGATAAAACATGGATAAAAATATTTTCCAGCAAGGCTTTCACGGAACACTTTTTTTTAATATAATTTCGAAACGTGATTTTTTTTAATAATTTATATAAATAAAAATTCTTTTCGTATTCTCCGAGTGAAATCTAGGTTTGAGGTGGCAACCCTAATTACAATTAAAAATAAAATGATATTAAGGCTCACCTAAAATCAAAATTATAATATTTTTTCTTTAAAAAATGGTATATTTATTCAATGGTAAAAATAATTTCTACTTTACCGACAATAGCCGTCAATAACTGTATTGACTTTTATTAATAGATGTCACTGCAACTTTTTAAAATTGTTAATGGTTTTACAGCATATTTTCAGTTTGAATCTTAATTATGGATGTACATTAATATACCTTCATTGAAAAAGGACATAAAAAATAAAACTGACGAAAATCGTACAAATTATTTTTGGCTTTCGAGCCTCATATTGTTCGTCCATACTTATACTAGCGACAAAAAGATAGCAATAGGCGATAGGGGAGCGCTTCAATTGTTTCAACTTGAGATTTTGGGGTGAAGAAAAGCATCTTTGAGGTCACCAAGTGGGTACTCTCTGCTTGTAAGCCTCCACTTCACTCTACTGTCGCGATAAGGGCGAGAGTTAAACGATTCCGGAAATTGTGCGTGGAAAGAGACGACATCCGGTGAACGGGCTTGAGGACCTCTTAAAAGTTGGCAACCCTGACAAAAATGGGATTCGAGCACCACTCACACCTTTGCGTGCATTCGCATTTTTTTGTTGTCAAATTTAATCGAAATGGATTAACGTCCTAAATATCAATTATTTTAATTTGAAACTACATTGAATTTGAAATTCCATAGTGCTAATAAATGTGCATTTGAAAGAATTGTTGCACATTAAAAAAAGTTTCTGTACATTACAAAAAAATTGTATGCATTTCTAAATGACGGATACAGATTGCATTAGAAACTTTGCTTTGATCAAAGAAAAAAATATTTGATACTTAAAAAGCGGATGTTTTCTACTTAAATGTGTATTACAATGACCAAAATACGAACTGACAACGACCAACGCTTCTCTCTACTGGATTCCTTATTTTTTACTCTTCAGCTTGCAACCTTCAACACCTACGACCTTGGCTTCGACTTTTCGACCTGACATCATCATTCATATTCATACGTAATATGTAAACACTTCTGACAGTTGACTGCAACGTTGCCACTTTTTGTATCTATTCTAATGCTAAAATCAATTTTTTCGAATGATCGTTTCAAATTTTTTAATGGTCACTTAATAATACCAAAATATTTTATTCGATTCACAATACGAGATTGTTTAATGCACATTTTTTTTTAAGATACAAAGTATTTTTCTCGATGTACAGTTAAATCGCACCCAATTTCATATACCGATGCGACTATGCAATTTGCAAACAAAGCCTCGAAATATATGTATATAACAATTAAAATCTGAATTTCAAATGAAAAATCGGTACCAAGTATAATATTATGCACGAGCACGGCATTAACGTAACTGGTTTACATGTACATTTTTATAAATCTCCGGAAAAATTTCAATTGGTTTACTATTATAAGGTTTCACTTATGAATAATGCAGATTGTAGACTAGTCATCGAAGTAAACATAATAAAATAATTTAAATTTTAAAGACCACCATTCCATGGTGAGCGGCTGTAAATGATGATGATGATGATGACACACCTATACACGTGTATATTCGTTCATTTCAACGCGTCGACACATTTAGTGAGTCTATCAAACCGACAACTCCAACATGTTGGCTCTATTTTTCATCACGTTATAAATTTTGACTAATGGTGATTAACGAGTCGTCTTATATTCCGCCGATGGATTGAAATAAATAATTCGTCCGACTGTTCAGTATGAGGGTTGGCCTGATTTTTTGTATGCATATATGTATACATACATATATGAAAAACAACAATTGAGCCAATGTGGAAATCGTGATGAAAAGTGCACGTCACGTATGATTGACATTTGAAAAACCATTATTAAAACATACTAAAGCCTCGACATACAAATCGCACACGTTACAAAGAGTCATTGAGGAATAGAATAGTAGTGTAGTGCCCGATGAAATATCATCGCATGGGTTGCGGCATATTAAGTTATTAAATAAATAAATATGTCGGTGCTGTGTTCGATCCACAATGCAGTCGTATTTTTTTCAAATAGCTTTTAAATATATTTATATTTAACAAGCTGAACCCGGCATGCGTTCCAATGCCACAATAACGCGTGCAATTCCAGTTCCCGTTCTCATTCGAATGCGAGGTAGGCGCGGCGCGATTATTGTCACACTCGCGGCGTGATGCTTTTACGACGGGAGGATAGCTTTACTTTCGCGTTAGTAAAATCGTAATTACTTAATATTATTATTAATAGGTTTTTTTTTCACAGTAATCTTCCCGGACACGAATACAACGAATCCTGAAAGTTCTATCGTAATCGGTTCAGTGGTTTACGAGCCTATTCGAGACACACAGACAGACAGATATTAATTTTTACATACCTCTTCTTAGCTTGTTATATATGTATACTCACTCTGCCTGAAGAAAAAGATGTAAGTATAGAGTCATCTTCGGTTCACACACGATATATGTAGTTTTAATAGCTCACGATCCAGCTGACGTACTTAATAGACTAACACAGCTGGACAGGGAAAGAAGGAAAGTAGGCTTATAAAATACCGTAGATAAGACTAAACTAATGTTCAATAGTTATTGTATGCCGGATAGCATTTCATTAGATGATGAAATAGTAGAAGTAATAAATAATTATTTATATTTAGGTCAAATAATTGAAATTTCCGGTAGTAAAGAAGGAGAAATAAAGAGACGTGTGAAATTAGGATGGAGTGCATTTGGACGAATGAATGCGGTTTTTAAATAAAAAATGCCACTTTGTCTGAAGAAAAAGATCTTTGATCAATGCGTTTTGTCAGTGATGACGTATGGATGTGAAACTTGGACACTGAACGCCAAGATGCTACATAAAATCCAATACACTCGAAGAAGTATGGAACGCTGTATGCTTGGCATAACGAGGAAAGACAGAAAGCGGAACACGTGGGTGAGAAGTATGACAAGGGTAGTGGACATAGTGGACAGAGTGAAGAGATTGAAATGGCGGGAAATGAAAATGGGCGGGTCACGTAGCTAGGAGGATGGACGAAATGTGGACAAAAAAAGTGCTTGAATGGTACCCGAGAGAATGCAAAAGAGTAAAAGGAAGACCGCAAGGAAGATGGGTGAACGAAATTAGGAAAATGTGCGGAATGAGATCGATGAGTGTTGCGCAAAACAGACGAGTGGAAGCGTGTTGGAAAGGCTTTCATCCAGCAGTGGATGGCGAATGGCTGTACATGATGATGATGATGATGATATATATATAAAATGTTATGATATGAAAAAAAAGGTAAAAACTACCTACCTAACTACACATAAACAATACAAAACAACAATAGAAAAATTAATTAATTAAATAAATTTTTAATAGATGGTGCTAAATGCTCAGAGATAGCCTAGAGGAAACATCGTTAGAAAACAGTATATATAGAAGTTTTTTCTTTTGTTATTATATTCGTACATATTTTTGGCGGTGTTTTATTTGTGGCGTAATGCGTCACGAGCCTTATCTTACACAGACACACAGAATAGAGATATTATATATGATTTATTATTTATTATGATGATGATTTATAACAATTGTATACATGCAGTGCTTTTACATCGTGATTCGCACTAGTAAAACGTTCGTAAAAGTACCAATTAATCTTCAATAAGATGTAATTTCGGCAGAAAATTTTACATATTTTGCGGGCAAATATCCTGGGCGTTAATAAGTCGGGGTAATACTACGCGCTAATATCCCGCGCGCTAACGTCGGGTCGCCCTCCGTACTATAAAGGATCATATTCAATCTGCTTGATTTATTGCAATATTTAAAATAAACTGCACTGAAAAACCAATTCACTAACAGATAGAGCTCGGCTTGATTGGGATTTCCGTAGTGAATTCGCCGTAGGGGGTCGACCGGGTGTGTAGAGAAAGACACTATCTGAATCAATCACAGTGTAAATCCAAACATGGGTCTAATACCTCACCGGAATCCATGATTGTCATCTTCCTGTCAGTATTATATAACGCTGTAATAAAATAGTCGCATTGAAAGGTTTAAGCGTACTTTAAACTTACTAAATATAATTTGTAAAACACGACTTTGTGAGATAAAATCACCGTGCGTATAATATGAAAGTAAAGCGTCACAAATTTGTGCGTGTGTGACGCAAGATCTATATCGGACGCCACTGATACGAAAATAAACGGTTTGGTTTTAATTTGGAACAGAAAACACGCGAATGACTTGTTTACAAATTTAACACTGATTCAGACTATTTTTCAGTCGAGACTTTCAGCGCGGCCATACCGATAATTTCAGATTAGCTATAGTCGATTCTATTTCGTTTTTATTATTGTAAACACACGCGTTTCATTTCATAGCGAATGGCAATAAAATAATAATTAATCACTCGACGAGTATCTTGTCTGTTTATTCGTTGCCTAAATCTTACACCAAAGGTGGGTATTCACGGAGAGATTTGTCTGCAGTTAGCAAAAAACTGTGATAAAATTTGTCTAAATAATCAAACTATAGTTGGTCTGCCGTAGGAAGACACTTGAAAACAAGGTAAAACATAAATGCTGTCCCTTACACCTCATCTCGACCAATAGCATTTCAGACGTACAATGTTCTATTGTCTATGCAGCGGATGGACTTTAGTCTGAAATAAATATTTTTATATTACCTGTATTTATTTAAATTTGTGATATTTAATCAACCAGTTGTAAATAGGGATTGCAATTTACCGTTAAATTTAATTTACCGGTAAACGGTAAATAATTTCTTCCATTATCTATGTGGTTATTGTGTATTATGTATTGGTTATTTTCCCTAAAAATACTAACCTACTGTAAACAGTTAAAAAAATCTCAGTTGAATAATCTTAATATATAATTGCGAAAGAGACTTTGTAACTATGTATGTATGTAAGGTTTGTAGGTAACATTTAAAACAAATCAAAGTTTCTATGACGACGATTCGATATATATGTATATTTTTTGATTTAAATGAATTAAAAAAACAAATGAATGTTTAACATTACATTGCTGTTTATATTACAAATACCGAGCAAAGCCGGGTAAAAATACTAGTGTCATATAAATACATAAAGTACATTCGTAATATTTGATAACCATAGTTGAAACATCTGTCTGATCCATTGATGTATAATACAATAGATGGGCCCTGACGTGTGATTTTGGTCGGAGATCTTGTCTTCACTAACTGAGGGGTGCGGGGGGTTTAACTAGCGGGGAAGTTGGTAAAAAAAAAGGTTTTTTCCCTACGACGCAGCGGTACCTGCATGCGCCATGAAAATTTGCATGCGCCAAAAGGGCGACCAGTATAAAGCGTGAGGGCGGATCTATGTGTATTATATATCTATGGTCTGATCGCATTTATTTCGACTTGGTTGGTCTGTGTTGCCACTCATAAGCACGCATCAGTGTAGCCACTCTTACGAATGCATCAGCGGTGCTACAAGAGAGATGTCAAACTGACAGAAAGCTCCCTACTCGCTACAACTTATTACAATGAGTTAATTTTACATTGCAGTATATCGTATTCATATTAGAGCCAGCAGTGGGAATCAATTGTAAAAATTGCTGTTTAGATTAAAAACTTCATCCCACTCAAAATTTTAGTCATTTTGGACATTTTATATTGAAAACAAACAAATTCCAGACTATCTAATCCACAATACGCTATTTGCATCGATTTTTAATGCAATAGTATGCTTGTATACGTATGTACTTTATTCACGATGATATAATTTCAGGTAATAATTATTACTGAAATTTTGGCGATTTACCGGTAAATCGGAAAGGCAATCTGCTATTATTAGAAGGCAGTCAAAATCAGCAAAGTATGTGTTTTTTTTTTCAAATATATTTTCATTGCTTTTTGAAAGGTAACACAAAATATTTCTTTGTCTCTAAATAATAGTGGCTAGGTAAAAATTGGACGAGTCCCAATTTTTTAAGAAACCTATGTAGTAGAGATCAGATAAAATCCACAAATTCTGAATGGATTAAATGGCGTCCGAATTTTGGCAACGGTAGAATGAACTCTGATTCATGCATACAACAAAATGTAAGTGGCACAATATATTTTATTTTTTAAATAAAACTTCTATTCGGACGGTATAATAAATTGCTTGGATGCGTCACAAATGTTTACAACCTTGAAACAACAGGGAAGGGGCTCCAAACCTCCCTCCTCTCATTGAGAATTACCTCACAAACCCAGTGAGGATGTTGATTTTGAGTAAGTAAGTTTCACTTCTGTTGTGTGACGAATATATTGCAAAAAGATAAATATTTATTTGTTTGTTTGTCTGCCGTTTCTTCAGTTTTATTTCAGTTTAGTCCAAATTTGTTGCGGTAGCCTCCTTTTTTGACAGGTGATTCAGCCTCGTCCTGCAAATGTGACATGCTCTCTAAGAGTTTATTTATTTATTCAATCGATCACGTACAAACATTTGTACACATGTACTAAACAGATCAAGAAACACTAAATTATGTATAAATACTTAATTATTATATATTTTTCAATATACACTACATCTATGGTCAAACATTGTGAAGTAGCATTGCAAGCATTTATACAATACGATCAATACAGGCATTTAAAAAATACGAATTTTATACGATCATCATCCATAGAGACATCTATGGAGAAATGATTGCCGCATTTTATTATATAAACGAACCTCAAGACGCTGAATAACTCGAGACTCGCACGAGAGATAGGAAAGGGGATGCCAATTTTACAGGAACCGTTTCAATGACAATCAGAAAAAGCAAGCTGATATAAGGCTTATTAAAAGTTGACCAATTCTAATGCTTATGTACATAATGTACATAAGCATTTTATACAATGCGAATTCATACATAATCAAATCTGCGAACCTCAAGACGTTTAATAATTTGATATTAGCAAGATCTATCTATCTTGCTAGTCTCAAGTTATTCAGCGTCTGATGAAAGTCAAGTTATCAGCGTTTGAAAGGAGATGCCAATTTTACAGGAACCGTTTCAATGAAAATCAGAGAAATTGGAAAACTATGATAAGAAACGATCGAAATGAAGTCACAAACCAAGGTTTGGCCAGCAGCCACTAGTGGGACTCGAGCCCGTGACCACTCTGCTCGACAGTAATATATGTATGCTAACCATTATTCGATACTGCTGGTAATCTCGACCTCTAAAGTTATGTGATCGACCTCGTCAAATGTACCGCCAACATTAAGCCACTCTGCTACATGTGTCCTTCTGCTTTTGCATTGAACTGATTGAACCCCTTTGGTGTACTATTCTAAAATATACAGGGACGGGTTCCGAACCCATTCCATTAACACTGTATTACAAAAAGTATTAAAACCTGTCTTATTGTAAAAACTAACAGTACACTTATACCCAGTGGTGTAGTGCTAAGAAAATAAGTGCTGGAGCACTGAACTTATCTCCCCCCCCCTTATTTTTTTTCGAATTGACTAAAAATAAATTTATATTCGATAATATAAAGCTGTATTTTCATTTTAGTTTATTTATTATTTGTATAATGATATGAAAAAAGGTGCCGCCAGCAGAATTTTTTTTTCAAAATTAAAAAATGTTTGGGAAAGAGATAGCTAGGTACAAAAAACGTATAACGAAAGCATCGAATTGATGCTCAAGTTCCAGTTGAAAGATTTAAAAACAAAACTAAAATATTAGAATTATTATAACGAATAGTCAGTTTAAATAATTAAATAATTAAATTCAGGGTCACGCCTACTATATGTACAAATGTGTGCAACGCACACAGGCGGCTGAAATATTATATAAAGGCGGCCGAAAGAAATGAGAGTCGAATAAAATGCATTTAGGTTGTCTTGTTGTATATTTATGTCTTGTTGTATATTGTCTTGTTGTATATATCTAATCTATAATTTGGAAAGAGACTTTGTATGTAAATATCCTTGGTCGTCGTCGTCGTCGTCTTCGTCGTCGTCGTCTTCGTCGTCTTCGTCGTCGTCGTCGTCGTCCGTAGATCGGTGACGTCATCGAACACGTGATTCGATTTTTTTTTTTTCGATCCATGGGCGCCGATTTGTTTTTTTCGATTCAATGGATTCACCCCCGCGGGGGCGCAAGGCGAGTAGTTTCATGGGGCCCCGCCAGGGGCGCCACAAGGGGCGCAGCCCCGTGGGGCCCCAGCCTCATGGGGCGCAGCCCCATGGGGATCAAAAGGGGGCGCCACAAGGGGCGCAGCCCCGTGGGGCCCAGCCTCATGGGGCGCAGCCCCATGGGGCTCAAAAGGGGGTGCCACAAGGGGCGCAGCCCCGTGAAGCCCCGAAGGGGGCGCGGGGAGCCCAGCCTCATGGGGCGCAGCCCCATGGGGCTCAAAAGGGGGCGCCACAAGGGGCGCAGCCCCGTGGGGCCCCGAAGGGGGCCCGGGGGGCCCAGCCTCATGGGGCGCAGCCCCATGAGGCTCAAAAGGGGGCGCCACAAGGGGCGCAGCCCCGTGGGGGCCCGGGGGGCCCAGCCTCATGGGGCGCAGCCCCATGGGGCTCAAAAGGGGGCGCCACAAGGGGCGCAGCCCCGTGGGGCCCCGAAGGGGGCCCGGGGGGCCCAGCCTCATGGGGCGCAGCCCCATGGGGCTCAAAAGGGGGTGCCACAAGGGGCGCAGCCCCGTGAAGCCCCGAAGGGGGCGCGGGGGGCCCAGCCTCATGGGGCGCAGCCCCATGGGGCTCAAAAGGGGGCGCCACAAGGGGCGCAGCCCCGTGGGGCCCCGAAGGGGGCCCGGGGGGCCCAGCCTCATGGGGCGCAGCCCCATGAGGCTCAAAAGGGGGCGCCACAAGGGGCGCAGCCCCGTGGGGCCCCGAAGGGGGCCCGGGGGGCCCAGCCTCATGGGGCGCAGCCCCATGGGGCTCAAAAGGGGGCGCCACAAGGGGCGCAGCCCCGTGGGGCCCCGAAGGGGGCCCGGGGGGCCCAGCCTCATGGGGCGCAGCCCCATGGGGCTCAAAAGGGGGCGCCACAAGGGGCGCAGCCCCGTGAAGCCCCGAAGGGGGCCCGGGGGGCCCAGCCTCATGGGGCGCAGCCCCATGGGGCTCAAAAGGGGGCGCCACAAGGGGCGCAGCCCCGTGGGGCCCAGCCTCATGGGGCGCAGCCCCATGGGGCTCAAAAGGGGGCGCCACAAGGGGCGCAGCCCCGTGGGGCCCCGAAGGGGGCCCGGGGGGCCCAGCCTCATGGGGCGCAGCCCCATGGGGCTCAAAAGGGGGCGCCACAAGGGGCGCAGCCCCGTGGGGCCCCGAAGGGGGCCCGGGGGGCCCAGCCTCATGGGGCGCAAGCCCTAATAGGCATTAACTAAGGGGGGCGAAGCCCTAGACGGCAATTAATCATGGGGGCGCGGAGGGGCGAAGCCCTAAAAGGCAACTGATCATGGGGGCGAAGCCTTAGACGGCATTTAATCATGGGGGCGCGGAGGGGCGAAGCCCTAAAAGGCATTAACTAAGGGGGGCGAAGCCCTAAACGGCAATTAATCTTGGGGGCGCGGGGGGCGAAGCCCTAAAAGGCAACTGATCATGGGGGCGAAGCCTTAGACGGCATTTAATCATGGGGGCGCGGAGGGGCGAAGCCCTAAAAGGCATTAACTAAGGGGGGCGAAGCCCTAAACGGCAATTAATCTTGGGGGCGCGGGGGGCGAAGCCCTAAAAGGCAACTGATCATGGGAGCGAAGCCTTAGACGGCATTTAATCATGGGGGCGCGGAGGGGCGAAGCCCTAAAAGGCATTAACTAAGGGGGGCGAAGCCCTAAACGGCAATTAATCTTGGGGGCGCGGGGGGCGAAGCCCTAAAAGGCATTAACTAAGGGGGGCGAAGCCCTAGACGGCATTTAATCATGGGGGTGCGGAGGGGCGAAGCCCTAAAAGGCATTAACTAAGGGGGGCGAAGCCCTAAACGGCAATTGCTCATGGGGCGTGGAGGGGCGAAGCCCTAGAAGGCAAAGGCTCAGGGGGGCGCCGAGGGCGAAGCCCTAGAAGGCAAAAAAAAATTTTGATTTTTTTTTTTGATTTTTTAAAAATTTTTTTTTTAATTTTTTTTTTATTTTTTTTTTATTTTTTTTTTAATTTTTTTTTTGATTTTTTTTTATTTTTTTTTTATTTTTTTTTTTTAATTTTTAAATTTTTTTTTAATTTTTTTTTTTTTTTAATTAAATTAGCTTAGTCATGTTTAAGCGGTTTATATTATAAACACTGAGCGAAGCCGGGTAATACAGCTAGTACTCATATAAAGACAATTTAATATATTATCCCTATTAATTCGATTCAGATTCGTGTAAATACTAGTACGAGTTTTTAGTTCGCAATTTTACCGATTTAAAATTCAGCACACTTCCAATTCACCCTTTTAAACGAAAAAAAGAACACTAGCCAGAACACTATCTCAATAAACATGTTTCAATAGAAAATACTCAATATAAAATAGTATTAACAGTGGGGAAAAATCCCAAGTGAAAATACGTACTTTTTACTTTTGATTTGAACTGGACGACTACTTAGAGAGATTTGAAAGCTGTAAAGTACTACAAATGAAAGATAAAATACCCGACTATAGATTCCAATATTCATTTTGAACAGAAAATCGACAGATTTTGAGACATCGACCGAACAACACCAAGATATAGAAAAATCGTGCGATTTTAAAAACAAACAAACAGCCAATCAACATTTTTATTACCAGATTCGTGTTCACTGGGCATAGATCTATAAAAAAAAAGTCATATCTCGTCTCTGAACCAAAAAAAATCATCTTAGGTAATAACTTATGATCTAACAAAAGACAATGTAATAAGATTTAAACTGGTTCTAATACTCATCCATTCCAACTTCTAATACTTTTTAATCGACCCACATTCAAAATACCTCTCATAGCTTTATTTTGCAATTTTTGTATTTTCCCTAAAATCTTGACCATTAAACAAGTTAAGCACGGTGGCACAATAAACCACGTGTAGCAAGACAATTGTATTATAAAACTAAAATTTTACTTTTTTTACTTAAAACATTTCTTAACCTACATAATACACCAACTTTTCTAGCCATTATTTTAATTATGTATTCAGTAGATATTTTATATTTTCAACTTTTTCCAATCATTTTTCTATCAATTTTAACTGTAATTATAATTTAAATAATAATTTTAAAGCTTTTAGCTAAGTGACCCCCACCTATATTGGGGTCTACCTTACGGGGCCGAAAGTGAAATGGTCGAAAAAGCAAATATCGGAAGGCAAAGATCGAAAATCGAAAGATCTTAAGTCGAAAGATCAGAAAAAAGGGGTGCATGGTAAACGGTACTATGTATATATAATATATATATACATATATGTATATCAGTGGCATGCGGTGAAATCCCGTTGTATCCTGCTCGCGCAAATTAAGTGAGGATGTACGACGGGGGGAGAGAGACTTTTACCGCACGCCACATATATATATATATATATATATATATATATATATATATATATATATATATATATATATATATATATATATATATATATATATATATATATATATATATATATATATATATATATATATACTAACCGTTTTTCATATGTATGCATGATAACCAGCAGCGTGGTCTAGTCGTGAATGTTGAATTATTTCGTACTTGATGCTACAAGTTCTATTCCCGCTAAGTCTCGCTGTTGGCCAGATCTTGGTTTGTCGAGGTCGATCCTTTCTTATCAGAATTTGTCAATTTTTCTGATTTTCATTGAAACGATTCCTGTAAAAATTGGCGTTTCCTTCCCAATTTTCTGTTGCGAACCTTTAGTTATTGTTATATCTTAGGTTTCGCCATATTGCTCACCATAGATGTCTCTGTGGTTGTTTATCGAATATAAAATTCGTATTGTTACATGAAAGTTATTCATCATCATTTATCGTATTAATACGATGTTTGTTATATCTGACCATAGATGTCAGATTTTGTTTAGATTTATATGTACATATCTATGTAATAATTATGTGGAGCAGGAAGGCGCATTTGGGGTTTACCTGTTAAGCCTTCCTGGTATATTTGTATATATGTATGTAAAAATATGTATGTAAAATAAATAAAATAAAATAAAATAAACGACTAAATAAACGAATAAAGAAGACAAACTTATGATAGTAGATAGAATGCAAACAGACACCGGGAATGTAACCTTGGATGGAGAGGTGATAGAAAGAGTAAAAAGATTCAAATACCTGGGTACCTGGCTGAATGAAGAGATGGACCCAGATGAAGATCTAAGAATCCGCATCGAGATGGCTAGAACAGCATTTGTAAAAATGAATGCGGCGCTTACAAACAAGCATCTCAATCTTCATACGCGGTTGAGATTCGCGAAGAGCTACGTCTGGACAGTATTACTACACGGATGTGAGACGTGGACTCTGAAAACCAAGATAATCAGCCGCATTGAAGCTTTTGAGATGTGGATCTATAGGCGTATGCTGAAGATTCCGTGGACCAAAAAGATATCAAACGAAGCTGTCCTCGGCATGATGGGGAGAGGCAGGGAACTTGTTTCTGTCATCAAGCGGAGAAAGATGGAGTACCTCGGACACATGATACGGGGTCCAAAATACGAATTTCTCCGTTTGATAACCATGGGGAAAATAGAAGGAAAAAAATGGATTGGCGCCGAATATGAGCACCGAAGAGCTGTTCCGAGCCGCTGAAGACCGATGCGGATATCATATATATAAAGACGGTAATCTGTGTGTGTGTGTGTGTGGGTGTGTGTGTGTGTCCTAACTCTCGCCGAACGTAATGAACGAATCGATAAAAATCGATTAATTCATTTTTCGACGAGACGACTTTGTCGCGACTCGAACCGATCACCCCAAATAGCCTGAATATGGGTCTAATGAGCTAATGGTCTCGGACATCGCGCCAAATCCAATTTTTCATTTCGCCTTTTTTTTTTAAACATTAATTGAAATATTCCTTCTCGCCATATAAAAATACGTAATTTTAATAATTTCATTTAGCGAGGTTTTGAACCATTTTTTTTTCTTTTCATATAAAACAATTAAATATATATTTTTAATTGAAATTATTGAAATTAATTTATATTTTAGCGATATTTGAAAAATAAAATTAATTCCAAAACGCGGGATCGAGCTGGGGTCCTCGCGTTCAGAACATTCACGCTAACCACTACACTGCGGTCTCGATAGAAAAAATGCTTTAAATTACGTACATAATATTCGATTACCCTTTACAAGTATGGGGAACCAATCATTCGCATATCTTCGGCTTTCATCGACAATCGAAAAAAAAATTTTTTTTTCATTTTTTTCATTTTTTTCATATTTTTCATTATTTCATATTTTTCATTATTTTCAGTTTTTTCAGTTTTTTTCAGTTTTTTTTTCATTTTTTTCAAATTTTTCATCTTTTTCATTATTTCCATTTTTTTTCAGTTTTTTCATTTTTTTCATATTTTTCATTTTTTTCATAATTTTCATTTTTTTGTGCCTTTGTCTTTCCGAAACCAGTCGATTCCATATCTTTAACTTTATTTTTATTCGAGTTTCAATTTCTTTTCCACCCGTTGAAATCAACGAGCCCTACACTAGTATTCAAATAATCGACGAGGTGGTCGCCAACGTCCGGATGCGGACAAGGCATTAACAAGAAGAAGAAGAAAATAAAAGAAAATTTTCGACTTTTTCACGGTCACCCCCTATATTGCCATTTCAATATCTTGTGGGTGAGCCGTGGAAAAAGCTGGATCTGGGCCTGGAGAGGAGGCACCTTCCCAGTTACGCGCCCCTCCCGCACACTTTCGGACCTCATCCCCTAGGTGGCGCTCGCGACAGACATAAATCCAACATCGAGGGGAACCGAGCGGCGAGCGGACGGGAAACGGGATTGAGTGTGGTCCAGGCGCTATAGTAGGTGTCTCACGTTGCGCGCGCTTCCCCTCCACCACATACTCTCCCGGTTCAGTAGCGAGTCGTCGCTCGTTCCGCGAACACTCTCTGCCAAGTTCCGCGAACACGCCGCGTTCGATCGCTCGTACACGCGCGCGCGATCGCTCCACGATCGGGCCGTGCTCGCGCCATGCTCGACGCGAGCCCTGCCCTCAATCTGGCGGTCTCCAGATGAACCGGAAGTGGCCGGAAACGCGGGTACATCTCGAGCAACTGGTGGCTGGCCGCGTTGCTCTGCCCTCTCACTTCACCATCGCCGCACACGACGACTTTCTCTTGCGAAGGGTTTTTCCCAGCACTCACCCTTCCCTGCCGCACCTCTCTCGTGGAAACGTTCGCTTTTCCGACGAATACGGTCCATTACATAAATAGATTTTCACGCAAGGACATTTCGCTCCTTGGCATGATCATTCAATCGCTCGATCGATTTTTTATCCTTTTTTTTTCATGTATAAGAAAAGCGTTACAGTCGTTGGCCATGCTTAATCTATCATTGGCCACGTGAGTTTTGAGAGCATCGTGTGACGGTGTGGTGTATCTTATGATTTTTTTTTGATTTTTATTATTACGAAATTATGTTCACAATACATCTTATATATACATATTTTAATAGCTACTGATCTACTGATCATTTTCTATTTTACAATTTAATTTAATTTGATTAGTAATCATAGTATTATATTATTCTAATGTTAATGTACAGCATAATAGGAAAAAGAGCTCAAAAACCTATTTACAATTCTTATGCTCATAATACATCTAACACATAATATTAATTAAAGACTAAATTTAAAATACTCTAAAGTCGATGACGTAAAGCAGATTGTGTTTAGGTAATCTGTGTTTATACCTGAAGGGTATAGACATTTTTTTTTAATCATCAAGACTCTTCAGCGGCGAACACATTTTAAATTATTCCAACCTATTTACAATTCTTATAAATGCTCATAATTAAAGCCCGGACCCTGAGTGGGCTGTATATTGTTCAAATGTTGTAAATGCATTGTTAAAGGTTTGCCGAACCTTTTTTACAAAGGATTTACAACAATTGAACAATAAACGGCACGCTTCCGGTCCTATCTCTACTCATAATACATCTAATACGTAATATTAATTAAAGTCGATGACCTAAAGCAGATTGTGTTTAGGTAATCTGTGTATCTTCTGTTCACTTCTTACTAGTAGCAAATATATAAAAATTCGATCAATTGGTGTTTTTGTTTAATTTTAATCTATATTTAGTATATTCCCTGTTTTATTTATTTATTTTAAATTAAATTTAGACCATAGTGACTTTGCAGGTTGCGCCAAAGCGACACTATGGCCGGAAACATGTACATATACAATATCATCATCAAGAAAAAATATATCATAAAAAATAGTAATAAAAATAATACAATTATATCAAATATGTGCACCGAGTGCACAGATTTGACTTCTGATTGACGACAGTCAATTGGAAACGAATTACATACGTCGTTTCGGTTTTATATATGAGATTTATTAGTAATTAATCTCATATATAAAATTATTACATAGTGTGCTCCAAATCGACACTTATGGCCAAATTTGTATTTACATATCGATGGATTGGTGCACAGATATTGTATGTCCATTTTTAAATTTGTATTGAATTTTAAGTTTATATGTAGATGCTGGAATAATTCAGGTTTTTCTTTTCAAGGTAATTTTTGAATACCACATAAATCTACAAACTTAAAATTCGATGCAAATTCAAAATGGACATCTGTGCACCAAGCCATCGATATGTAAAAAAATAAATAAAATAATAAAACCAAATAAAATAAAAAATTTATTGACCAATGATTAATTATCAGCCGCTCGAACAAATAGAATACAAAAATAGCAATGTTATTATTACGATGCTTTCAAAAACAATATTTTTATGCTTTTGTCTTATAGACAGCAAACATACAAATATACATATACATATATTTATTTTTATTTTATTTTTTTTTATTTTTTTTTATTTTACATATATACCAGGAAGGCCTTACAGGTAAAAGGCCAGAGGTATGTATGGACAGAGATATGTTATCTAATTTTTAATTAATTTTAAAACGATAACTGTAAATAAAAAAGTCGAAATTGATACAATATAATCGAAAAAACAGTTTTTATTATTTCTTAATTAAAATATATATTGTTGGATTTACGTGATAAGTTAATGTAACGATATTTGTATGTATGTAGATACATATGTATTGCTATTAGTCAATAGTGAACAGGAGCATTTAGTCGTATTTATAGTATTTATAGTATTATTTATTATTTATTATTTATTATTATTATTATTTATTTATAGTATTTATTTAGTCGTATTTATAGGTAACCGGATCGTCCAGCGATCTTCGCGTGGATTAAAATTTTTTATAAGATATAGTGTGAAAAAGAAAAAGTTATAGGCGTTTAAACAATTAAAATCTGAGAAGACGAATGGGTGGCGAAAAGTCAAATATATAAGCCTATTAGCTATTAAACATCAATTTCTTTAAAAATTACGCAAATTTAGACGTGTTTATTACAATTATTTTTCACCTTCGAACTATCAGAGTCGATTGAAATTTCCATCGTTGACCAAACTGCGCAAAATGGCTAAGTTTCAAAATGATCGGAAGACTGTAAGAATAGATACTGAATTGTTAGCGAAGTGAAACTTAGAAAAGCCTTGTAAAAATGTAAATCATATGGTGGTTCCAAATTAAAAACGATACATCCATACAAAAAAAGTCATCCATCTTTATGTAATAGGCGAAATGTTTATAAAATGTTTGTAAATTGTAGCCGTTAAAATTCGATAGGCGCGATCGCAACAGTGCTAAACACGGCCATGTCCGAATCGCACAATAATCGAATCGAAAACATTCGACAGTTACGTTTCCACGACGCAAATAGATTCTCAAAATTGAAAATATCTTTTGTTGTTCATCCGTCATCGGTGAATGTTGTTTACGCGAGCAATCAATATATTCGCTCGTGGGGGGATTACAGACAATGGCGGAACGATTCGACGATGAAGATAAATATATAAATGAAAGAAATGGAAAATAAAAATATTTATATAAACGAACATTATCTCTGAGAAAATTTCCCATGGCGCCCGTTCGAGGCGAGCGGGAGAACCTCATTACTAAATTCACAACCGAAATGGAAAATAATGTCTTTCTTCTCCCGACGAACGTTTTTGATATCTTTGTGGGCCGCACCGCACGACTATTCGCATTTGCATATTTTATCTACGCTTTTGAAGCGCACAATTTAACATTGTGACGTTTACGCGAAACGGCGGGAACGAGTTGAAATTCGAGAGCCCCAACCATCGAATACTATCATTTAATATAATAGTGCGGCGACGGAAAGCGAGCTTTTACGGCCAAATTATGCATAGGTTGAAATTTAAATGGCCGCGCTCGACAAATGTCAAACTCGCGACACGGGTCGTAACACCGCAAACAACGACCATATCAAAGTCAAATAAAATCAAATTGGTAATTGGCGTTGGCCAACGACTAGTCTCCTTCATGCTAATTTCCACACAAGAGCCATTGCTTATTGAATATATTTAAATATACCAGACAACTTTATATTGAAAATTGAAAAGTCATATTTTACTACCTTCGAGATAAAATTTGATTTTTATATACGTAATTACTAGTGGTGCTACTGGCTTCGCTCGTTAAATGGAAATGAAAACCGTGAATTAATCGAAATAAAATATTATTAAATATTATAAAATGACCGACCAATCACAAACGTTTTTGATCAATGCAGCCAATACGAAACGACTTTGACGACAGCCAATCAGAAACGAATTACAGACGCCGTTTTAGTTTTATACATAAGATTTTTGTTGTGACGTCTTTAGTAACAATCATCAATGTTTTCGACGAACAATCAAAACTCATTAATGCAAAATGCTTTTTGTTTATTGTAACTTTTCCTTGCAGCACTATTGAAACGTGTATTATTATTATTATTTGGGATTGACCTAATGACTATCCGTTGTCTAATCGTAAAATATTTCATGTCTTTCCAATAGGTAAAGTCTAAATCTTGATTCTTGAAAAAAGTTTTGTTGTACACCTCTTCATACATATTAATAGTTACTCAATTAAAATGTCGTTAAAAATATTTTTTTCGCCCCTACTTATATTATTTATACACTACTGTTGTTGGTTGTTGTATAGCTGTTGGCCAATTTGATTTTTTATTACGAAATCAGAACCCTATGACGTGACTGAGAACCTTTTATACGCTCGATTGTAGTTCTAATAACTGACGACACTTTATCATTTATTTTGCCGTCAACTGGAGTCGATTTCAGTGGCCAATAACTATGATGCGTTTAAATATGTACAAATTTTGTAAAAAGAGTCGAAAATAAACAAAAAGAATGGCCTAAATTTTTAAAAATTAGTGATTATAGTTAAAATAAATTTAAAATAGAGCCTGATGGTATTATATGTTTGTACATACATGCATACATGATATATATGTACGATAGCTTCCCGGGCATAGCCGGGCAATGCAAGCTAATGTTTGTTAACAATAAGAGAAACGCCACAATAATACCCGAGCTATAGTAGTTGGCCACACGGATTTCAAAGTTATTTATTATAGAAGCTAAGCTACATTTATCTATTATTAACGAACATAAGCACCATTGCTGACTCAAATAGCGCCCATTAGTGTAATTTTTTATCTTTAAAATCCACATAGCCAATTAAAATCACGGTAATGTCGTGATTTTGGCGCAAATATAAAATTTTGATGACCATCATAAGACACACGGCTCAGATCGTAACATCGGAATTAACGGCCATATTAAAATCAAAAAAACTGTTTATGAATCGACATATTTTCCACATAATATATTTTACGATTTATAATGCGAATCTATGCGACAAACAACGTAGATATTCAGCTCGCGTAAAACAAACACAATATCCATTTCCTGTTAAAATAAGTACACACACCTCATTGATTCGTATAAATTGCTTAAAAGGAAAACGGAGACAGGGGATGCGAAAGGATGAGGAGAGATAGAAACACATAGAGGATGAGGGAAAGAGAGAGGGGGTGGGGGTGAAAGAGACGCAGTTTCCGGCGTGTAGTTTGATACAAAATGGAATATATATATATATGTATATATATATATATATATATATATATATATATATATATATATATATATATATATATTTATGTAGGTCTTATAATATTACGCTACGTATAGAAAGGGAGAAAGCGTCATTCGTTTATGACAAAGTTTATATGTGTGCCATTTTCATACTTTCCCACGCTTTACGTATCATTTAACGTTAATAAATCCCGGAATTGCGACGAAGCACACGTGCGCGTATGCGTGTGTGCCAATTTATTATTTGGATCGCGAAAACAAACCCATTTACATTTTTTTATGCGTCCAACTTATGTAATTCCGATTGTCGGAGGGGAGGGATTGAGCGAAACGCTAAGGAGTGGTGGCGAAAAGCGAACGGTGCCAGCGACTAACTAGGACGGTCGAGAAATGTATAAATTTCGACCAGCTTATAATTGTATATGTCACAGTGAAACTGTTATTGTCAGTGAAATTATAATTTCAGTGACTCAAACAGTGAGTAAGGATATAGCAATAGAATTACAAATTCATTTCTCATTGTCAATGAATTTATAATTCGAATTACAACGTACGAATTAGAATCACAACGTACTACCAACCCTAACAACCTAATCTTAAATAAATAAAATCAACCCTAACCTAACCTAACCTTAAATAAATAAGTGTTGGCTGCTAAGATATTATGATGTGTTTGCTTCCGCATCCAGTTCCACACATGCGGCATAAAAAAAAAGTTAAATCGAAACAGATAGTGGACCATGAAGAGAGTGGGAATGGACAGGAACGGGGTTGCGGAGGGTGTGTTAGCGCGAATTCAGGATCGGAGTGGGGATGGAGAGGAGCGGGGTTGTGACACACTAACGGGGTTCCGCGACGCACTAACATCCAATTGTCAAAAATTATAATTTCAGTGAAAATGTAACTGGTTATAATTTCACTGTAACATACATACTTGGCAAATATATTTTTGGCAAAAGTCGGAATTCCCCACAGGGTGGACCCTCTAGGCTCGGTCGACGCGCTGCTTCATGTGATTGGCTACTCTTTGCGATGCCAATAGTATTGCCGTGCCCTGAATTAATTCGACTTTTACCTGATGAAACACTCCGACATATACTGCTTGGTTCGCATATAATTTCGCACGGTTGGGCAGCGTACGGAAATATTCCTCATATTGTGAATGGAATATACACGCATTCGTTTGTAGTTCAATACAAATTCATCTAAAAATATGTATCAAAACGGGCACGCGTTGTGCCAAATTGACATATAATATTTTCCACATATAATATTTTCCACATTTTGCGTATGTATTTCACCATCATTTGGATCCACGAAATTATCCTGGTGAACCACTTTTACCGGAATTCGGAATATTTCCGTACGCTACCCATCCGTCCAAAATTATATGCGAACCAGGCAGTATATGTCGCTCATTCACCCAAATCGAAGGTTTTAATTTTTTTACAAATTCACTGTAAATTTTATAAAAAATAAGCTGATTAAGCTAATGAACTCATACTTCATTTATAAAAGAATAAATCTTTTTTTTTAATTATTACTAATATAAAGTATATTTTATTAAAAAAAAAACAATTTTATTAAATAAATAATTATATTTTTTAGAAAATTAACTGAGTATTTCATCAGGTAAAAGTCGAGTTAATACTAGTAGCCAATCACAAGAAGGAGTGGGTCGGCCGAGCCTAGAGAGTCCGCCCTGTGGAGAATTCCGACTTTTACCAAAAATAATATATGTCACAGTGAAATTATAACCAGTTACATTTTCACTGGATGTTAGTACGTCGCGGAACCCCGCTAGTGTGTCACAACCCCGCTCCTCTCCATCCCCACTCCGATCCTGAATTCGCGCTCACACACTCTCCCCGCAACCCTACTCCCGTCCATTCCCACTCTCCTCATGGTCCACTATCTGTTTTGATTTAACTTTTTTTTTATGCCGCATGTGTGGAACTGGATGCGGAAGCAAACACGTCATAATATCTTAGCAGCCAACACTTATTTATTTAAGGTTAGGTAAGGTTAGGTTAAGTTACAGTTAAGTTACACAGGAAGGAGTGGGTCGACCGAGCCTAGAGGATCCGCTCTGTCGAGAATTCCGACTTTTGCCTTATTTTTTAGGAAAGCTTAGGTGATGGGAGGTTTGGGGGGGAGGGGTTCGATTCAGCGCGCAAAAGCGTTACAGAAACCGTAACGAAAAATGAGTGCCGTTCCTTTTCTACCATGCGTAGCCTAATAAATTTCCGTTTTTTTTAAATTTATTTGGATTTTTTTCAGTAGTTCATGCGCTTTAGTGTAGTTTGACAATATTTTGTGGACGAGTGATGGGCCTTGTGCTTGTGTCATTCGAGTGGTGATGTGTCCGGTGTAGGGTTTCGGAGCCGGTGGTGAGGTGGTGCCATGGCCACACCACCGGATTCTCCCATCGAGGAGGTGGTGTACGAGCTAGAACCCACCAGGTTGCCCAAGCCCATCCCCGTGGCTTTGGATGACCTGTGCAGGCAGACCAAGTTCACCAGGCAGGAGATCAGAGTCATGTATCGAGGATTCAAAACGGTAAGAATTTCATATATGTACATTTTTACTCTTACCAACTTAATAAGTAAAAACTAAACTGAACCAAAATCAGGTATATTTGAGTGAAAAATAAATGTATCACCTCAATTTCTACTGACCCGACATTCATCAGCTGACAGTTTGCGAATCTCCACGGGTCACGTTTAAAGATCTTGCACGTGCAACGAGAATGCAAAATTCAAGGAAAAATCTAGACCAAAAGGTCAACCATGAAATATTCATCTACGCAGTGGCGTCAAATTAGATTTGCGACGTTCGATTATCGTTTGCATAACAAATATTTTGAAACCCCGCTAGCGTAATACAGTTATGCTGATAATCGTATTACGAAATGGTTTTATTCAACTTGTTGTTTTTGTTTGTTTGGATCAAATATTTTTCATCAGGATTTTCTTGAATTTCAGCACACATAGATTTCCAATGACGAAACAATTTTATGTCAACATTTCAATGGATACGCCCTTCTCCTCATTCAAGCTACTCAAAAAGTCTTTGTCGATTCTTTTTTATCTCACGAAGGTGTATTTTGAAATAGTGTAAGGTAAATATTAAATGATCTCACGAATGCGTTTGTATATAATACATATATTGAAATTGGGTCTACGTGACCAGCCGGAATGTTAAATTACCGAAAACGCAAATATCGGAAGGCAAAATCGAAAATCGAAAGATCTTAAGTCGAAAGATCAAAATAAAGGGTGCATGGTAAACGGTACATACTCACTTAATTTGCGCGAGCAGGATACAACAGGAACAAGAGGAACAGGCTATTCCTCCCGTATTCTGCGCGCGCACATTAATACGGAAGGAAAAGCCTGTTCCTCTTGTTCCTGTTATATCCTGCTCGCGCAAATTAAGTGAGTATGTACCGTTTACCATGCACTCTTTTTTTTTTGATCTTTCGATTTTCGATCTTTGTCTTCCGATATTTGCGTTTTCGGTAATTTAAAATTCCGACTCGTCACGGAGACCGATTGAAATTATGTATATGAGTAACCATTATATGTAATTGTATAAATCATTACGCGTTCGAGGAGAGAAAATATGCCTTTTATCTATGCGAATCATAGGCCGTCGTGAAATAAAAACAGTATGCATTGAAATTGTATTCCAACAAATAATTATAAATATATTTTATGGTTCCACGACGAAAAGGAAACAGACAAAATGTCTGACGGTAAAATGTCTACGACAAAATGATTGCGCGACTAAATGTTTATGCGGCATAATGCTCACGGACAAAATGATTGCGCGACTAAATGGTTACGGAAAAATGTTTACGCGACATGATGCTCACGGACGAAATGATTGCGCGACATAATGTTCACGGAAAAAAAGATTACATGACATAATGTTCATACAAAATACATTAATACGTTAAAAACTTAAAATAATTCAATAAAACGTTTAGTGGTGAATAATACATGTCCTTCGACAGATTATTAAATAAATATCAGATAAACCAGTCCAATTGAAATATAATCATAAATAACAAACTTAAATCATACGAATTTTCGAATTCTTCGTCTTAATAAGAAATCGCAACTATCAAATAATATGGAAATTGTTTTTTTTTTAATGTTTTTATTGAATTTTAGTACGTTTGTTTCATATTTTTTTTTTTTTTAAACGTATGAATGTTTTGTGTATTAACACTGTGTCGCGTCATCATTTTGTCCGTAAACGTTTCATCGTGATATCATATTATACGTATATTGGGTATATTGATCTTTTCGGGGAGAGAAAATAAGCCCTTTCCCCAGGGCCGGCCTTCTCCAGACGGAGATTCGGGTGCGAAAAAAAAATTGGATTCCAGAAATTCAACCTCAAGTACCTGAGACGGTATTTCGATTGTTTGAAACTTTCTATATCGCTTTTTTGTACCAAATTTGCAACGCTGAAAAGAATGGGACGCTGAGAAGGCGTCCGCTTACATAGAATTTCCCTCAGAAACCTAATCTGTTTCTTATCTGGTATGTATGTAAGTATTGCCTAAGAAAATTTCACATATTTAGTGTGTAGTGTAATAAAACAAACGATCGATTTTTTTTTTATAATTAGTTAGTACATGCAAAGAAACATACTTATGAAAACATACCTACATACAAAAAGGTTCAAAAGCTTAAGCTTAATTTTCCCGACATTGATTTTTACAATATGAACGGATACAGTAATTATATCCGAGTTCTTCGAACGACTTCTTAAAATAGACTATTTTTTGTATTGTATTTTACTTATATTATACAAAAGGTCTGTAATTTTCGAACCGTGCCAAAATTCGCGAGATTCTAATCTCGCTCCACCAGCACAGTTACCGCTGACAGTGATTGATTTTATAGCGACAAAACATTAACCAATAAACCAACGGGGTTTTTCCTCGTATTGCGAATCGATTTTCCGCTACCCGTGTGATGTTCATCTCAAAGTTTTAATTGGTACCAGTATTGATTTAAAGTTTATTTCCCTGGAAATAAAACAGCTTGAATCAAAAATGCCAAATTAAAAGTTTTGGCCGTGCTGAAATATTGTTGCGTACATTTGGAAGGGTGTGCTTACACATTCATATGAATTTTCAAAACAATATTTTAGATTTATTATGAAACCAGTTTTTGGCCCGTTGATTTCAACGGATGGTTTCAGAAAGGATTGTGTTTGATGCGTATCCTCTTTTTTTTTTCAAATAACGTTAAAATATAATTAATTTAATATTAATAAAAGTCTCTGAACTCAGGTATACCTATAAGAGGATATTTGTGTTTAACATTCGTATAATTTTTTTTGTATAAATTATCATTCGACTCCGAAAAAGAATTTATACAAAGTTAAGGCTTTTTATCGATTCATCATTATGTTCGGCTAGCGTGAGGATACACAGTCTTTATATATACCTATAATAATAATTTAATTCAATTGTTTTTGCTGGCGTACATTTTTTTTTTGTTCAAAAGCAACATATCTACATATGTACATACGTCTATGTTTATTTGACTGCCATGAAAATCTACAGTTTTCAATTTAGAACCATCCGAAATAATGCAAAGTGACGTTTTAAAATTTATTCATATTGACACAACACAGACCGGCAACTGCACGTAAACAGCAGTACGAAAAGAGTATCCACTGTCTAAGTGGATTCGTGAATGAACAATAGAGGCCCCGGATAAGGCTAACAAAGGATACGCTGGAGTCCTCACAGACCTGGGCGAGTTCGTGTATCGAGTTCAATAGATTCGCCAGCGATCTTTATGTTTACGTGCAATATACACGCCGACGGATCAGGGATGCTGTACTGTGCAACTTGTCTTTTATAAGGTGGTACATACGGTAGATCGCATATTCTGAAGTGAGCGGTGGTTTCGTGTGGACCTCCCTAAGTGTATGTAGAATAAATACTTGGAAGCGACTTTGGCATTTCATTTGGATCCTGAACCCACCTCTACGCAACAGTACCAATTTTTTTTTTCGTACTTCCATTTATGTGCAGTTGCTGGTCTGTGCTTTCAGGCCAAAGATCAAAAACGTTTCATCGTTATTTTAGTGATATACTGAGACTTAATCTTACCCTACACGGTAGATTTATTTCTACATAAAGATGTTGATTTGTCGACCCTGCAAATCTACAGTTTTCAATTTCAACACCAAAATTTGGTGTGCTATTTCATGGTAAACTTGGACCTTAGAAACTAGACAGGTTTTGGATGAGTTCGAAATGCTTGGAAGGATTTTTATTTACTATCATCCGCTCGAGCAACGCTGGGCAGCAACTTTAAGCTTCTATATTTTATTTTTACATAGATATACATATATACCAGGAAGGCCTAACAAGTAAACTCCAATGCGCCTTCCTGGCCAATTAAAAACATCTATGTAAATAAAAAAAATAGAATAATTTTAACAAAGCATCATAAGAAACATCTATTGAGATATTTTCTGATAAACTTAAAACATTTTTTATATAAATCGACAAATTTAGAGATACCAAAAATTGCGAGAAAAAAAAATTTGCCAATTTGTTGAAATTGTTTCAATGAAAATCAGATAAATTGACAAACTCTGATAGGAAACAATCGATCTGGAGTCACAAACCAAGGTTTGGCCAGCAGCACCCAGTGGGACTCAAACCCGTGACCACTATGTTCAAATCTAACCAATAAAAGGATATACGTATTCTAACTGCTAGTCCATGCTGCTGGTTATATTAAGATGAACCTTTTCAAGAAATTTGGTAGTCTTAGCGGCTATGTAAACATAAGATAATACCTATAAATAAGGTGGCGCTAAATTGAAAACTCAAGATTTACATAATTGAACGAAAAAAACTCGTCTATAACTTTACACTATTACATAATCCAAATAATAAAAAAGTAACAAAATTATAAAAATATGAAAATCCAAAACATATATGAAAATTCTCATTCATCCGATCAATATCATGCCAAATAGACGATTAATATCTTTCGATAATAAAATCAGCTTTCTTCAACCTCATTCTTTGTACATAATACACTTCGGAAAAGTTGGGCAAATACACGGGAAAGCGCTTTTCCGGGCGCTCGTTACGATTATTCCATCGACCGCCGCGGCTCGAAAAAGTTTCTCCGAAAAGTCCGACTTTACTCGCAGATTAGCCGCCATATTATCTCTGGCTAATCCAGCTAAGATCCCGATGTATTAGATCGACAAATAATAGCACACGGACTACTACACTTCCAATTAGTTCTGCTAGAGCTACCGCATGGCACTCTTTTCCCAGGACATACTCTTTTTGAAGCCTCGAATTTCCATGCGGCCGGGTTTTTAAATATGGATCACCTTTTAGCGGCGTTTTTATGATACGCATTATCAATTTGCATAATATTCCAAAATATTAAACTTTCCATATTCCATATAGATACATATAGACAGCAGTATGGCTCAGTGGTAGCGTGTATGTTTAGCACCAAGTGATTATTGGGTTTGAGCCCGCTATACTGCTGGTCAGACTTGAGTGTTTGTGAGTCCAAGTCGATCGTTTATTATCAGAGTTTACCAATTTTATCTGTTTATTGTTGAAACGGTTCCTTAAAAGTGGCAAAAAATTGGCATCCTACCTGCTGTCACAAATCTTCTGTAATATGTACATATATACAATTTGTAAAAAAATATGTACAAGTCTAAAAATCCATAGATGTCTCAATGAATTAATTAATTAATTGTTAATTTCGTGTTCTTCAGCTTATAGAAATATGTACAGTGATATATGTAATAAAAAATAGTGCATTTTTTGTAATAGGGCGCATTGGGATCTTCTTGTCAAGCCTTTCTGGTATATATCTATGTAAAAATAAAATAAAATAAAAATATGTAGGTAGGTATTTTTATTTTATTTTTTTAAAGTTTGGACCATTGTGGCATTACAGGAGAGTTCCTACATAATATGTAACAACAGTCGACAATACAACAGACAAAAAATACATAATTATACAGAAAAAAATACATAAATAACCAGCAGCGTGGACTAGAAGTTAGCATATAATGCTTTCGAACAGAGTGGTCACGGGTTCGAGTCCCACTGGTGGCTGCTGGCCAGACCTTGGTTTGTGACTCCAGGTCGATCGTTTCCTATTAGAATTTTCCAACTTTTCTAATTTCCATTGAAATGATTCCTGCAAAATTTGAATCCCTCTTGCAAATCTCAAGTTATACAGCGTCTTGAGGTTCGCCGGTTTGTATAATAAATTTCTCCATAAATTTATATGTATATCTATTCTATTTAAATATTTTTTTAATACAATGTAATTTATTTTGTAGTATATGAATGTATGTGTATTTTTCTTTTATATTTCATTTTAATATTTTTTTTCTTTTTCTATTTCCAACATGTAAAATGGTCAATTTTTTCTTGACCGTAAAAATAAAATAAAATAAAATAAAAAATAAAAATAAAATATGTATATAAAACTCTGTGGATGATGTTTGTAAAAATTTCGTTTTGTATAAATGCTTGTATTGATCGTATTTTATAAATACTTGCATGTCTAATTGTCGGATAGTTCTAAGAAGTTAGATATATACATATGTACATGCATGAACAAATACATATATAAATAAAAATAAAATAATGGACATAAATGAAGTACAGTGGACATAATTGGGTACAGGGAGATATAAGTAAATTGGATATATGAAGATATAAGTAAGTAAGTTGTGTTTCAAGCACGATGGAAGTGAAACTTCCGAGTCAAGAATGAAACATGGCTCGGTGGTTAAGGAAGGGGCAGAGGTACATACATATGTATGTATATCACTATAGGACATTGAAGAAGTGAATAGATGGGGTGGTGTTTTAGGGGTAGGGAGGGTAGATATGTTAAATTTTATAAAATTAATGTAAAAGAAACAGACATAAACGCTGAATTTTAATCAATGATGAATCAAAAATTACATTACCCAAAGTATTTTAATTTAACCTAATATTCCGTCTGTTTTTTTGCTGATTAGATTCAATATAAAAAAATAAACAAAAAAATCGACCTGGTTGGGTCTCGAACCCGTGAGGCTCCTACTGATAATTCAAACCGCGCTACCATTGACGTAATCATGGATTTAAAATTCAGCTTTAAGTTGATAGTAAATATATAATCAAAACAGTTATTTAATCATATGACTACACATTTTAAATCCAATGTCAATTCATATTGGGTGTCCTCGTTTCTAACGACCAGGATATGGTAGCCCTAGTCATACGATTCTGTAACACTTTGATAGTGCAAGTCCCTCGAATCGATGAGGCCTTTGTGACAGCACTTCCGGTCTACTGATTACGAATTACGCCCGCTCAAGTACAAAATGGCGTTAATATTATATTAAATGGTGGCTCGACGAGTATCCAGGGTGAATTTAGCGCTCGCTTAGTAAAAATGGATATAGCGCGAGTGTGGGTGGGTGTGTGCGACTTTTTCTTTTGTGCCAAAGGACGTATGTACGTGTGTGCATTATTAAAAAGGTCATGACTTCGATGTTGATGAATTGTTAAATGTGAGAAATGTTACATGCCCCTAAGTGCTCGTGAAACTTTATGATCAAAGCTCCCCCTTACTTTCTGCGCGGTACAAATTTAGCGTTTCGGCTTTTGAAGCTCGGAGCTGGGGCGATAAGGGCTTCTAAAATTGTAAACGTAAGTCGTATTTGACCTGGTCTTTATTTTTATTTTTACATTTCGCTCCCAAGGGTGTATGCGTGAAATTGCTTTTCATGGAAAAAATCGCTGAAAAACTCATTCGTTCGATGAACAATGTTACATAATATAAGAATAGCTTGGCGCTTTTCATTTGAAGTGGCATTTGTTTCATACATTTAGCACAGAGTGTTCACACATGCATACATAATTTCTTTTTTATAATAAACTAGTGGTTTTATCGGGCTTCGCTCGGTATTTGTAATATAAACCGCTTAAACATGACTTATCTAAACATTTTATTAAATTTATTTGAATAGATTTATTTCATATAAATTTATTTGAATTCTCATTTATTTTTTTATTAAATTGACTGTCACGAACAAACAAACATATATACTGCCCCTTTCAAAATTATATGTATACCAGAATCCGGCGCCTGCCCCCCGACGGCTGCGCCCCTAGCGCCTGCACTCCCGGAGCCTTTGCCCCCTAGAGCTTCGCCCTCAGTGGCTGCGCCCAAGAGCCTTCGCCCCCGGCGGTGCCTGCGCCCTCGGCGCCTTCGCCTCCAGGGACTTAATCCACAATAATAGTCGAAATATGATTTTTCTAAGTGGAATTTTATTTAATGCTCACATAATAAAGACAATTTAATATATTATCCCTATTAATTAAATTCAGATTCGTGTAAATACGAGTTAATACTCAAATCAAATCAAATCTCAAAGTAGTAGTCCAGTTCAAATCAAAAGTCAAAAGTACGTATTTTCACTTGAGATTTTTTCCCACTGTTAATACTATTTTATATTAAGTATTTTCTATTGAAACATGTTTATTGGGATAGTTTTCTGGCCACACTATTTTTTGTTTTCTTTTAAAAGGGTTAATTGGAAGTGTGCTGAATTTTAAATCGGTAAAATTGCAAGCTAAAAGCTCGCACGAGCGATAAATTAAAGATAAAATAATAAAAACTAGTGAAAGCACACAAGGTACAGACCAATGAGACTCATTTAGCGCTTTAAGCTGTTTTTAACCTTTCCACCGCGTACGACTACTATACATGTCCTAGCGAACATGCCCTCAGCGCGTGAGACACGCATAGATGTCTTGGAAGTTCCAACCTGTATAAGAACCGTCTATTGTGTTAAAATTTTATAACCTGGTTGAAAATATTACTAAATGTATACTATACCAAATTCAATAGATGGCAGTAGTCAAAAAAAGATATAGGTTGTAAAATTCAAAAAAATATTACAACCTATATTTATAGTCGAAAACGCGATAGCAAAATCCGCAAAAAAGCAGCCGCGTACAGGGCATGTTCGCTAAATTTGGTGACGCGGGCAAAGGGTTAATACTCGATGCGCCGAAACGAACTGTCGTTTAATAGCGGTGTGCCAACTTAAACATACACTCGACCCAAGCATGCAAACTTAATCATTTATACATGCACTCTTCTGGGCTCGGAAACTAAATCCTACCAGTATTTACACGCTTTCCATTCAAAGCCATCACACATTTTATCGAATTGGAAATTTTCCATCAGACACCGCCACGCGACGCGTTTTGAATATTTCGCACGATAATATAATATACGAGTGTGTTTGCTTAGCGGGGAACCTTTCAGGATCCGATGGCGCGGAAAGGGTTAAATGTGTGGGCGAGGAAGTGGAGCCAGTGGCGTACGACAATTTCAATTAGGAGCAACCCATGGGACCGCTAAATCAGGTCTCGTTACACTCTTTGCAAATCCCGCCGGTACATTCTTCATTTTTATGATGCACCGCAATTTATGACCAACCCCCTCTGTTCTCTAGCGGAGCCCCACCTTTTGCTATATGTGCTCGTAAAAGCGAAACAACACCCGACATGTGACACCGTTATAAAAACCAGCTGTGAGGTTTTATCGATATGTACATATATTACTTGATTTGAATACTTGGCTTGACCCATTCGTATGAAACGGGAGTTACGAGAGCGGTAGCATAAAGTGTGTGCTCTTTCTTTGGATGTCTTTTGAACACCACTACTACCCCCCACCCCCACATTGTCGAGGAACAACTTGGAAGTTTCACTTCAGACATGCGTAAGGTCACGCACGGTCGAAGTGAAACTGGTGTTCCTATACCATTCAACCGATTGCGATGAAACTTACATGAGTTATTGTGTGTATGCCCGCGATGGGAACTTATTTAAAACCCTTTAAAACCCTTTTATGTTATGTCCTGACGGACCGGAGATACAAAAAAATGATATCTGATTCACAAGCAGATCAATGTTTGATCTACGAGCAAACCAGATAAACACTTTAATGTTTCCGTTTAATTAAATTCACTTTGTATTTTAATTAGTTTAGAATTTATTATATTCTTTATAAAGTTACAGCATTAGCCTAAGAGAATTTATAGACACCTTTTTACTAAAAGGTCCAGATCACTTCGATGATTTTATGTTCGAGTAGAAGTTAAAGTTTATAAGCGCTAGTTTTAACAAAAGGTTTTCACTAGGCTTTTCACAAGAGTTCACAAGGGTTTCACAAGGGTTTTACAAAGGTGTATGCCCGCGATGGGAAGTTATTGTGTGTACGCCCAAAAACGGGAACCGGAACGGGAAAACAGGAATGAGTGGCATTGCAACGCAATAATTTCAAATGTGTTCGCGTCGCCACCTGCGTTGTAAGGGTAAAATAAACAAACAATTGAATAATTTCAAATGTGTTCGCCGCTGAAGAGTCTTGATGATTAAAAAAAAATGTCTATACCCTTCAGGTATAAACACAGATTACCTAAACACAATCTGCTTTACGTCATCGACTTAGAGAGTCTTTAATTAATATTATGTATTAGATGTATTATGAGAATTTATAAGAATTGTAAATAGGTTTTTGAGCTCTTTTTTCTATTATGTTGTACATTAACATTAGAATAATGTAATACTATGATTACTAACAAAATTAAATTAAAATTGTAAAATAGAAAATGATCAGTAGATCAGTAGCTATTAAAATAGATATAAGATGTATTGTGAACATAATTTCGTAATAATAAAAAGCATTTAAAAATCAATGTATCGCCGCCTGCGTTTTGACGACAAATAATCGTTACTGTAATTTCATTTGATTATTAAATATTAACTTGAAACTGAAACATTCACTTATTAAAACACATCGAGAAACGAGAACGGGAATTGCATGCGTTATTGTGGCATTGAAACGCATCCCGGGTTCAGCTAATATATACCTACAATATATAAAATATAGCAAAAGGAGAACATTCAGTTCATGAGTTATGATGTACTAGGGCTCAATTTTGTGGGTGCTATAAATATTAGTTTGGAAATATCGTATATGACGTCACGAAAATGAAGGGTGGAAAATTTGGTACCTATGGCTCTCGAGAGAACGTTACGAGTGGTGTTGCTAAAAATACGCGATGTAATAACTTTCGAGAAAATTGCGTATCGGCTAAAAATAAATGAAGAATTTATTTTTACTTGACATTTTAATGTGTTGGTTGTTTCAAAAGTTTCAAAAAACCTTAATTAAAAATAGCACCCTTTTGCATTAAGATACTGTTTATGTTTACTCAACATCTTACATAGTAGAATTGGATCGTGCAACTTAAGCCAACAAATGTAGACTACCTACTCTAATATAGACAGTTTTTGAATACTCAAAATCATGCGCCGCAGTTCGATATCGAGCGTGTGAATGTGATGCGGTATTAAGTTGGCTGTAAATCATTGAACATACTGAGATCCGCTTGGGAATAAGAACGTGTATTATAAATATGGATTGAGGTTAGGTTAGGTTAGGCTGCCAGTGTTAGCAGTGTTGCCAATTAACGAAATGCTAACATGACAACCAACTTCTTATTGTTAAACTATTGAATTAATTTACATTTATATTAAATTATAAATTGTTTAATTACTTATAAAGGTCTGTTCATACTTAACAGCACTGCACGTCTTCAGCACTGCACGACTCCGTTTCAAATATGACATTTTATTACATTTCTATTCATATCTACCTACACGTCGCGGTCACGTCACGCTTACAGCAATTTGGCCGAGTGCAAGGCAAAATCGGCTTACTTATACATTACAGGCCTTGACGATACGGCGCATTATTGCATACGTCGTATTGCTGAGTACTTACAATATGAATGCATACACGTGCATTCGTAGATACGCGTCAGAATACAAGTCAGCAAAAATGTTTTGGCGTTTATCGAACGAAAAATTATGTATAATCGCGTTTTTGTTGGAAGAAGAAGCTCAAGAAGGCAATAAAAAAGCACGGAGGCGTTTTGATGTGCATCCCATGTTAAAAAATAGAAAAACCGAATTAAAGTTTTGGACACTGTATAAGGAGCTTGTGGATGATGGACAAAACTTTTTTAAATATTTGCGCCAAAACCATGTCGAAAGATTGAACAGCTGTCAACTGTCACTATCAATAATTGGTACAAAACAGCAAAGCGGCAGACTCATGGCACGTAATTCGCGTGTATATTTCCACGATGGCCAAAAAAATGGATACGATACGTTGACGGATGTTGCTTTTAGGTATGAACAGGAAATGTCGGGTACTGCTGTAAGCCTGCCGTGGCGTAAACGTGACGGTTGTTATGAATATACCCATACAAAATGTACCAAAGAATACTTTTCGTACGGCCGGATACCTGCTGAAGTCGGTACGTGCTGACTAGGTATGAACAGACCTTAAATTGTTAAACTATTGAATTAAATGACTTGCGTTGCTGCAGCGCCTGCAGTATTGCCAACTAACGTGTTCGCAAAACGACAACATGGCTACAACACTCTGATCAATGACTCTTGTTATTAAACTAGTCACAAGGGATTCGTGCACTTAATTTAAAGTGAGCACCGTTTAAAAAACGCGTTGTCTTTGTGACGTGTGTATGAAATATCATTGTGATATTAGTTGACGGAATGCTCATGTGCATTTTCGGTTTATCATTTGAATAGTATAGAATAAAATCAGTGTACATATGTGGCAAAATAACCATTTTAAATATTTTATTTTCCAATATTTTTATAAACATATATACCAGGAAGCACTTTTCTTGGCCAATTACAAACATCGGATAAACAATTATATTGTAACGTGGGAACACGAGAGAGACAGACCCCCAAATTGGCCTAACGGGACTCAATAAGTGCCTGCTAGAATTCTCAGAACCTGGGCCAGAGCGTGGGACTCACTTAAAACTGTACGTGCCTAAATAATAGTTATATAAATGGATCGGGGAACCTGTGGTGAGCAACTTGTCCTGATTTCACTGTTGAAACGGTTCCCGGTAAAATTGGCTAAATATCCTTCCTACCTACTATGTATGTCACCACTATTTGAGATTGATTAAAATTTATGTACAATTCATAGATGTCTCGTTAATTTGCGAGTTTTTCAGTGTCTCCTAATTCAGCGACTTGTATAATAAAAAAAATGCTGCAATATTTGTAATTGGCCAGAAAGGCGCATTGGGGTTACCCGTAAGGTCTTCCTGGTATAAATGTAAAAAATAAATAATAATAATATTGTTGCGTAGGGGTGGGTGGAGGATCCAAGTAAAAGGCCAACAGTCGTATCACAGCATTTATTGATGATTAAGGAGATACACGCACAGCTAGTGCTCCGTCCAGAACGCCTTGATATGGTCTGAGCACCTCCTTATAAAGGACAAGTTGCTCAGGACATCTTCCTCGACATGTTTGTTTACCTATAGCTCACGACGGCATATTAATCGCACAAGTTGAATAACATGAACAAGTTGTATTTCCCCTTCGAAAAAATCTCCATCAGTATATAAGACTTTCACAAATATAAATTTCATAATATAAACGTATTTATTTTCAGATACATTTAAAACCCACTCAATAGAATATTTGTAAAAAAAATTACCTTCGTGAGATAATATTACTATAATATATTGTTGCGTTTGGTGGGTGGAGGATCCAAGTAAAAGGCCAAAGTCGTTTCACACCATTTATTGATGATTAAGGAGATACACGCACTGTCCCTGCTCCGTCCAGAATGACCTGATATCGCCTACGTACCGCCTTATAAGGGGTAGATCTCTCAGGGCGCCTAATCTGTTTACCTGTTGTATATTCACGTATTCGGATATGTATTTCCACGACATTGGGTCTTCCCGTACTGATTCTGAGAAATAACTAATAACGGTCATTGTTTAGCCTAAATGCACTTAGAGTCCAGATATAATCTTGGAAGTAAGTGCAAGCACTTACATAGTTAATCCGATAACAGATAACCCTTGAACGGTCACATAGTCTCTGGGATTCTATTCGCTTAATCCGCGGCGTACGTAACAATATCAAATTATTCTGGAGCGAACGCTAGTAACGTGTTGACCTCCTGAATAATTCAATAAATGCTGTGAAGCGACTTTGGCCTTTCATTTGGACCCTGAACTCACCCCTACACAACAATATTTATACATACATACATATATGGAAAAGTTTCGATATTACTAATATTTCGGGAAATGGGTAAATTTTACAGAGTGGGTAGCATATTTTTTAAATCATAAAATATATCATTCCGTTAGGCGAGTATGCATGATTAATTAATTAAATAATCAAAAAATTCAAATTGCTATAAACTTTAATTTGCGAGAGACAGGACAGATTGCCAATTTTGGTGGAACCGTTTCAACAATTAAATCAAATAAATTGGTAAACTTGATCGATCGATTGATTGATCGATCGAGTCACATATGTGTACGATTATATACATATCTGGAGTCACATAAGGTCTAGTCAGCAACACGGGACCAGGGAATGAACCTATGACCCTTCAGTTGAAATCATTACACTACATGCTACATTACATTACACGCTAATCAATGAGCTATGTACGTTGCTGGCTATTGTTTATATTTATGTGATTTTTTCACAAAAAATAATGGTGAGTGCATATTTATTGGCCTCTTGAAACAATAAACTAATTGACGGCATATCGATACATTACAAACAGTTTTCAGTAATGTCACAGGTTTCTTACTACATACATATTTCAAACTTAAAATCTCGGTGGACAATTACTGTACACCGGCCAACAACTGTAGCGTTTCCTATAATCTGTATGGAAGAATGATTTTACACACAATACATGTAATTATAATTGTGTACACCGGAATGACACGACACGTGTACACATCTGGGTCAAAAGTCACGTCTATTTCCGTATTGAGGACGAGTCCTTCATATACACACACATATGTATATATATACATTTTTTTTTTTCATTCAACTGAATTATCTTTCAGCAACACTGGCACTGGTCCGCGAGTTATCCGTGAATGAAACGATTCAAAATTTGATTTATTCGCGAGTGCAATTTAATTTGGTTTCCGTTATATAAACACCGCTTCCAGTTTATTAATATTTTATATAAACACACACACACACATACAGTCCGACTGCAAACTACCCGACTGTAATTGGCGAGTGAATTAATAATAAAACCCCAGTCGAGAGCAAAGTGAATTTCAATCCCACTAATTAATGTTATTATATAATAAAAATCCAAGTCGGAGATTATTATTCGTAAAGCGTTGACTTCGTTAACTGAGGTTGACTGAGGCGTTGACTGAGGTTTGTGTTGACATTTACTCGACTTTAAAGTAGGGATTAAAATTGAAAATAAGGCGCAGACAAACAAAACCGTACGGCATGGCATGCCTAGGTAGACTCCAGCTGTGAATGGGCGTGTCATGTAATCTCATTGTTAATTCGTACGATGTTATTATTTCGAAAAGTTTCCACGACATCTCTTCAAATATGGGAATAGCAACTGTCGATCACTGTTTATACCTACATATATATAACTAACCTGCAGCATAGAATAGTAGTTGGCATAAAATGCTTTCGAACAAAGTGGTCACGGGTTCATATTCCACCGGCTGCTGCTGGCCATACCTTGGATTTGTGACTACAGATCGATCATTACCTATCAGAGTTTGCCAATTTATCTGATTTTTATTGAAACGGTTCCAAAAACTTGGCAACCTTACCAATTTTATCACAAATTTCGAGTTTTCATATTTATGACCTTTAACCTATACATATTTATTTACTACATATAAACATAGTATGAATCATGATAGTAATTACCCAAAGAGGACACATACATATGGTTAGATTATTTTTGTACATTTTTTAAACATAACCGATTTAAACTAACAGTTTTTCAAACATAAGAGGACATAGAATACAATTAAAAACAATATAGATATACTTTGACAATCAAAAAATTTTTGATTTGTGAAAAAAAAATTGTGTAAAAATTGTATTTTATAAGATTCAACAAATTCGAGATGCTAATAACTCGAATTTGAGAGAAACTGAGGAGGAAGATATCAGTTTATTGGATCCATCACAACAATTAAGCTAGGAAAATCGGATAATTCTAACAGGAGACGGTAGATCTGTACACAAGATCTCGCCAGCGTCGTGTTTGGCCGGGATTTGAACCTACGACCCGGCTACGAATGGTGTGCTACACCTCTACCAGTGCACTACCCAGTAGCTCATATAACGCGACGTAAACTTGGTAGGATATCATTATAATCAGTGATGACGTCCGCAACATTCGAAACGAATGTAACCTCATCCCATTCGTTAATTAAAACGTTGCTATTTCCCTCACAACTTTACATGCATAGTACGTCCGTTACTCTTTTCAAACGCATACGTATGATGTAAATCGCGTGAAACTTTTCACAAAGCTCGCGATGAATAGCATTTTCTCCCGTTTCCCATTTTTCCCGTTGAAAAGTAATGCAAAAAAAAAAATACACAAAATAAAATAAAACTACACAATGGAAAATCCGCAAATAACAATCCACAACGGTCCGTTATTTCGCCGTAACAAATCTAATTTTGACACACGCACGCACGTGTGTTTGTGCGCGTGTACTTTTTGCGGGTCAAAAAGTTGATGGATCGGGTCATGCGAACCCGCATTTACACACCAAACAACCCGAAACCTCACTTTTCCACACACTCCCACCTCCCCATTCCACTTTCGCTTCCTTCTCGCCGAAAATCAACCGTGTTTATTTATTTTCGGACGGTGTACTTAACGATTAGGCGATATCGTATTACAAAACTATGATATAATAAAGGCTCTTAACTAAACCGCTGCCGATATACAGAAGTCGGCAATTTATCAAAATTTCTTACAAAACTTTATGTACATATAAATATGTATATGTACATATACATAGCCAGCAGTGTGGCTTAACGGTAGCGTATACGTATGTTTAGCACCAAGTGATCAGTGGGTTCGATATGCTATACTACTGGTTAGGGTTTTGTGACTCCAAATCGATCGTTTCTTACCAGAGTTTGCCAATTTTATTTGATCATTGTTGAAACGGTTCCTCAAAATTGGCAAAAACATACATATTTCCTGTTGTCACAAATCTTCTGTATTTATTGTGTGTATAATTTGTAAAAATTGTGTACAAAATCTAAAATCCATAGATGTCTCAATGGATTAATTCTGTAATTAAGTAATTAATTAATTGTTATTTCGTGTTCTTCAACTTCTGGAAATACAGTGATTTATGTAATAATAAAATGCTGTATTGTTTGTAATTAATTGTGCAGGAAGGCGCATTGGGGTCTTCCTGTTAAGCCTTCCTGGTATATTCTAAGCCTAGGCATTTGGCCCTTAAAGCCCTCAACATGAGGCCACCACCCCCCCCCCCCAACGAATACAGTCTAAGAGACCCTTTCGTCGGAGAACAAGACGGTTGTTCATGAATATCGCACAAAAACAACTGCACATCACTGTTCTAATAAAAAAAACCACACTGTACATAGCCAAGTACAAAATAAACAACAACGCATGAACACATAAAGCGCGCGTGCGTTAGGAAATAATACCTGAAATGTTCCGTGCGAATGCACGCACACCTCAAGTAAACGCACACCTGGTATATATCTATGTAAAATATGTAAAGCCACGGTGTTTTCGGAAAGTTTGAGCATAGGTGTCGCCATGGGGCAACCTGTCATTTATACATGGTACCTATCGAATAATATGTATTAATATATATATAAAATATGTACTTATGTAGGTTTCAATTCACAAGCCACAACATAGCTCACTGGAAGAGCTATTGCTTACCAGTACAGAGGTCTTGGGTACAAATCCCTGTCAATTACACTGCTGGCGAGATCTTGATTGTTAACAAAACACAGATCAACCGTCTGCTATAATTTTTCGATTTATCTAAATTAATAAATTGATATCCTCTACGCTATTTTCTCTCAAATTCGAGTTTCTAGCATCGCAAATTCGTTGTTTCTTATAAAAATATGCTACCAACATACATACATACTTTTTAATAATTTATTTGGATTATGTAATGTATTTTATCAAAAATTTGTTGATTGTACCATATATATACATATGTCTCTATTATATTTAATATATGTATGTATATGTAATAAAATATATACGGGTGTGTGGTGAGTTCATCGACAAGCATGGATATTTCAAAAAACAAACTTTAGAATAATCAATAGTTATTACGACTTTTATAAATTTTCCGAAAGTTCTCGTTGAAATATCAACGGACACAACACTAGTTGTACTGTTTTGCAATTATTAGTATTAATGTACAAAAAAATCTTGCAAGTTGTCTGCTGCTGCCGATACGTACTGACTAGGTATGAACAGACCTTTACACGTCGATACGCTGAAACGAACTATTGCTTAGTCACGGCGTTTCACAGCATGCCAACTTAATCATTTATACTCTTTTGATTTTGAAAACTAAATCCTACATTAATATTTATACGATTGTTTACCAGTAGAGAGGTCATGGGTTAAAACCCCGGCCGGAATGTCAATGTAATCTCACTTAATTTTTATGACAGTTCCTATAAAATCGGCATACTATCCCTCTCTCGAAAATTCAACCTGAGGAATCGTGATTTGTTTTCTCCTCCTGTGGCTCGCACAAATATGTTGGCAACGTCTCCAATATCTAGAGCGGTATATCTCTTCAACCGGGTTGCTGGTGAAATTGACCTGTTTAATAAAAGCTGTGCTAAACTGGTTGAGTGGTTGTGGAGCAACGCCCGTGTTTGATTTTATCGATTATAAATGTCAATGATTTTTCCATCAAAATATAAGAGGCAGTTATTATTATTTATTTATTTATTTAACGTGTTGGACCATTGTGACATTACAGGAAGAACCTAATGCACACAATGGTCTACATAATAAAATAAGAGGGAGAAAACAAAAAATAATAAACAGAAAAAAAGTAAAAGCAAAAAAAAAGAAAAGTAAAAAATAATACAACATTTAACCTAATCATAAAAATCTTTATAGTAATAATTAAAATTAAAATAAGTAAAATACAAAGAGGGGAATGTCTCGCACCTGCAACCTGTTCCGATAAATAAGAACAATCTACAAATACAAAACATCCCTGCGAGGCCCAAATGGAAGAGAGTAGATTAAGATTCTACACATACATCACATTCAAATTAAGAGAATAATGATGAGCGTAGGTTACCAGATAAATATGTTAAAATAATATCCGATAATCTACGCTCACTTAGGTGGAAAATATCGCATGATTATTATCAAGGTTATTATTATTATGATGTTATGGTTGTGTGACTGGCCACAGTGACGCGTTAGAGTACTCTGTAATGTGGCTAATATGTTAAAAATAAAATAAAATAAAATATATGTATACATACATACATACATCAATTAGTTGATGGTTCATTGAAAAAAGTAAATTATAACCGTTATATGAGGAAAGAGAGAAATAAAATTAAATGATCTTTGCTACGACTTCGCGTCGCTCGCATTGGAATCGCGTCTTTAGGCATAATAATTAGTTCATGGCTTCGCAAAGTCCTGTGCTAATTTCTAGAATTTTATTTGACACATCGGCTTCTTTAGAGCCGAGCCGTTATATGTGACATTGAATATAAATTTTGGCTCGATACTGTGTTTACATACATTCTTCACGTCGGATACTATTATAACTTTATATACGGGCAAAGTAGGTTGGTATGTAATAATAATAATAAAAATGTATATAATGTTTGGGAGGCACTCTCCGAGTGGAATAATATTTCATAGCGAAACGGGAAAATTCTCAATCGGAAATGTTGGTTTCGAGATAAGTACCAAAGTTGCCAGACTCAGCAATATATTCGCAAGCTCATTCCACTCGCATACCTAATATACTATGCAAGCGACGTACGAGCACATTATACATACATATGTATGTATATTTGAAATATGTACATTATGACTAGACATAAAAAAATAAAGTAAAAACATTATGTCACAACATAACTTAGTAGATAGCATTTATTACTGCGAGTCCAAGTCCAAACCGTATCTCAGGTTGAATAAGTATACAATTTTGTCTACGATTTCAATTTGGATAAATCGACCGTCTCCGATTTTATTCGACTTAATTTATTTACATATGCATAATTACAAATATTCTCTAGTACATTGTCCATATTCACACATGCTACATATGTACATAGATATGAATTCCTTTGTAATATAAACAGCTTAAACACGGCAAAACAATCCAATAGTAAACATTCATTTGTTTTTATTATTAAATTTATTTGAATCGAAAAAAAATAACATTCAACGGTATCGATATCGTCGTTTCTCTTTCAAAATTATATATTAGATTTTATATATTATTATTCCTTTCAAGTGTACCGTGGGAATGTGGGAGATAGTATCCACTGTCTAAGAGCATTCATGGGTGAACAATAGAAACCCCGAATCAGGCTAACGGGACTCGGCAAGTGCCCGAACAAAGGATACGCTGGGGTTCTCATAGAACGGGGCGAGTGCGGGTAGACCTACGTGCCTACACACACAGGTCTACCCGCACTTGCCCATACCACGCCAACGGATCGGGGATGCTATGCTGGGCAACTTGTCCTTTATAAGGAGGTACACACGGTAGATCAGATTAAATTGAATAAATGCTGTGAAGCGACTTTGAACCTTCATTTGGATCCTGAACCCACCCCTACGCAACAGTAGTATCATTTACCGTCACAACCCAATATTTGGCAGTTTTTGATGTGTACATACATCATACATATACATATATTATAATATAATATAAACTTATGTATATGTTATAATATGAACGTTAAGGATAGCGATACAAAAACTATTATGGAAGTGCACATCTTACGGTTGACGGACATTCGGCATAAATTTATTTCTACATAATATGAATAGTCAAATATGACGAGACGAGACGAACTTATGAAAAATTACATTGGAATCTTGTGTCAGATCGAAGCGATGACAGCTAGGTACTAGGCATGGCTTTCTACCGCCCCTTCATAGCCCATAGGGTAAACAGTTATAAAAGTTATACATCTATGGTCAAATATTGTACATAATATGTATTGTAAGTATTGTTGCGTAGGGGTGGGTGGAGGATCCAAGTAAAAGGCCAACAGTCGTTTCACAGCATTTATTGATGATTAAGGAGATACACGCAGTGTCACTGCTAAGTCCAGAATGAATTATATCGCCTACGTACCGCCTTATAAAGGGTAGATCTCTCAGGACGCCTAATCTGTTTACCTGTTGTATAGTCACGTATTCGGATATGTATTTCCAAGACATTGGGTCTTCCCGTACCGATTCTGAGAAATAACTAATAACGGTCATTGTTTAGCCTAAATGCACTTAGAGTCCAGATATAATCTTTGAAAGTAAGTGCATGCATTTAGTTAACCGATAACAGATATCCGTTGGTCTAAGTACAATTCGCTCAATCCACGGCGTACGTAACAGTATATTACAGTATCGTAGAGACATCCATGGAGAAATTAGATAATACTATTAATATCCAAGAAATACACACATACTTAACAGAGTGGGCAGCATATTTATAATGTCAGCAAATTCGAGGTGCTATAAATTAGAATGAACAAGAGGTAGGAATGGTTTTTGCTAATTTGGTGGAACCGTTTCTATGTAAATTCTATCAGATAAATTCTGGTTTCTATCAGATAAATAAAACTCTGATAAGAAACGATCGACCCGGAGCTACATATCTACATATATCCAAGGTCTGGCCAGCAGCACCGGTCCAGGAAATGAACCCACGACCACTCAGAAGCATTACTATGATGATCGTGATATATGTAGATTATTTGTAGCTATAGAGACAGAATGAAGAAACCTTTTATGTACAAATGTAGCTGTGGCAAAAATTGTAATAAAGTAAATGTTTCCACTATCGACAAAATACATTTTTTTTACAAAATTTCTGTTTATTTCGGAAAATAATAAATTCGAGGATTTTTCTCCCAATATTTCACAGGATAGAAAATAAACGAATGTGGCGTCCCACGTTATTAACGATGTGCGTACGTCGATAAATAATCCGACTTAATTATGACAAATCGGCTGTCAATATTCGCAAAAATGGCGTAACATACGCCAGGTATATTATTATCAAGTAAATATTATCGAAATGAAACACAAACCCATCGGCAATTATTACAGGACGGGAATTACCAGTCATTGTAATTTTTCATCTATTATTTTTTCCAAGCCTTTGTTTGCTGCAAATGACAGAGCGCTATTCCAAAGGATGCCGCACCTCGTATTGTAGGATTTCTCTTCTTTGTGAGATTGTATTATAAAGATTGTTTTGTTTTATGTTTGTGTTCCTTATAATATATAAAATCCCGCTAATATGCTTATATATAATGGCGTCTGTAATTCTTTTCTGATTGGCTGTCGTCAAAGTCGTTTCTGATTGGCTGGATTAGTCCAAAGACGTTTGTGATTGGTCGGTCGTTAAATAATATCAGTTTTGTTTATTCAAATAAATTTAATTAAAAAACAAATGAATATTTTTTTTCATGGTTTTCCTTGCACTTCCATTTACCAAGCGAATCCGGGTAGCACCACTAGTACATATATTATAAAGGTGTGAAAATTTGGCAATAAACTTCATAATATATGAATAGTGCTTCCACCTCACAAAGGCGTATTTAAAAAAAAAAAAAGATTTTTAGCGAATGTTTTCGTGAAAGTGAAAGTGAAAGCACGCATATTATACTAGTGCAAATTGTGATCTATATATGTATGTATATAAAATACACCTTCGTGAGTAAAAAAAATGTCTCTTTGTCTGTCTGTCTCTAGGGGTTCCAAAAAACCGCCCGAAAGAAAAAGCCGGTTTTCGGTTTTTTTATAAATAAAAAGCCGGTTGGCCGGCTTTCACCGGTTTTATAAAATTAAGATTTTTTTTAAGTTAAAAATTTTTAAATCGAAAAAAAAAATGTAATTTATGTATTATATTTTGTAAAAAAATAGTTTTTTTATAAATTAAATTGAGTTATAAACATTATGAACTTTCATAATCATTATTATTACAAATAACACAATTTGTCATATATGTATGTACATATATCACAGCCGTAAAATGGTAAATCCTAAATACGCACAAATAATTAAATGATTTAAATAAGCTAATATCAATAATATATTATGAAAAAAATAATGTGTAACCTCGCAGAAAAACTATAGTTGTGGAATCGTGAATAGATATTAAGAACTGCTGAGATTCGCTCCGAGTTGTTTTTACGCATCTGTTTTAGCTTAAAATTCCAAAAGCTTTACAAACCGTTGCAAATTTCGTTAGAAATGGCATGTCACAAACACGATAATACTGTTTTCTACCTGAAGTTGGGTAGGTCATTGAAACTACATACATACTATCAATAATATTTCGTAAATATATCTTCGTCCATTACAAATCTCAAAAAAACCGCTAAGTACCTTTTTTTTATGTTCCAAGAAATATACGCCTTTTACTTAAGAGAGTTTAGATATATACATTTATTTTGATCTTACATAGAAATTTGAAATTCATAATTGTTAATTTTGAGGATAAAAGCATTAATAAAAGAAAACCTTAAAAAGCTGGTTGATCGAGCCAAAAAGCCGGTTTTCGGTTTTTTGAAAAATGGTAAAAAAACCGGCTTTTCGGTTTCGGTTTAAACCGGCTTGGAAGCCCTAGTCTGTCTCGTATAGGCTCCTAAACCACTCAACCGATTACGATAAAACTTTCAGGATTTGTTGTATACATGTCCGAAAAGCTTACCGTTCTCGTTTCAAGTGATGGTTGGAGCTCTACTAACGGCTCTTCAACACGTTATCGTCATAAACCAACTGGTAACGTGGTTACCAACGAACACATTTCCGTTACTACAAAATGGCACTTCAAACTTTCGCGTATATTATTAAGAGGTTTTTTCACAGTAAGCTTCCCGGACATGCATACAACAAATCCTAAAAGTTCCATCGTAATCGGTTGGGTGGTTTAGAAGCCTATACGATACAGACAGACAAACAGACATTCAATTTTATATATACATATATGTATGTAGATAAACATCCACAGAGACATCTTTAGAGAGAAACCTGGTCAAACCTGAGATATAACACAATAAATAAATATTTCGCGAGAGGTATTAATAATAAGTAATTGACAAGCATATGTAATGTCAGTTTCTTGAATAAAACAGCGGGCTTGCTCTATTCATGAACCAAACAGTTTTTTGCCCATTTCACGTAATCGTAAACTTCAAATGGACTTTTCGTTCTTTCCGAAACGTTCCCCGACAAGGTCGCTGGTAGAATTTATGGCAAATTTTGATAATAAGATAATAAATTTTTACTTTTAATATCGGTGACGTTAATTGAATCGCAAAATCACGCAAAAATATATTACCCTGTTATAACGACGAGCATGTACGGAATAATAGGAATAGTGTCGCGTGAAACGATGTCGGCAAAGTATAATTAATCTTTATGGCGTTTGACGTTAATGCGTGTGTCAAAAGTGCGGTAATTAAGCGCTTCTCAAACTTTCACCGTTTCGTCCCCGTGCTTTGAATTTATTTGACATGATAATAATGTTGTCGTGTAAAACTCTCCTCTCTCACGCTTATTATGAATAATTATAATAATAATCGCCACCGGTCGCCACTGGGCTATTTGCACCGTCCCGCACCGCAAATTGTATATGTACTGTGTACAGAGCGACCGATGATTCAAACTTTGTTACAGTGTTATTAGCTCACGACGGCATATTAATCGCACAAGTTGAATAACATGAACAAGTTGTATTTCCCCTTCGAAAAAATCTCCATCAGTATATAAGACTTTCACAAATATAAATTTCATAATATAAACGTATTTATTTTCAGATACATTTAAAACCCACTCAATAGAATATTTGTAAAAAAAATTACCTTCGTGAGATAATATTACTATAATATATTGTTGCGTGGGGTGGGTGGAGGATCCAAGTAAAAGGCCAAAGTCGTTTCACAGCATTTATTGATGATTAAGGAGATACACACACTGGCAGTGCTCAGAATGACCTGATATCGCCTAAGTACCGCCTTATAAGGGGTAGATCTCTCAGGACGTCTAATCTGTTTACCTATTGTATAGTCACGTATTCGGATATGTATTCCCACGACATTCTGTCCCACGGCATGGGTCAGTTCTGAGAAGTGCAATCATTGTTTAGCTTACTTGCACTTAGTTTGCAGCTAATCCTCAAAATCAATTATCACGGTCGCACGGCCTCGACGCCTTGACTTAATCCTCTTTTCAGTATACGTAACAATATGTATGATGGTTCAAGTATATGAAGTCAAATAACAATGTTGTACATTTTATTTTTACATAGATAAGAAAAAGATCTTTGATCAATGCGTTTTGCCAGTGATGACGTATGGATGTGAAACTTGGACACTGAACGCCAAGATGCTAAATAAAATCCAATGCACTCAAAGAAGTATGGAACGCTGTATGCTTGGCATAACGAGGAAAGACAGAAAGCGGAACACGTGGGTGGGAAGTATGACAAGGGTAGTGGACATAGTGGATAGAGTGAAGAGATTGAAATGGCAATGGGCGGGTCACGTAGCTAGGAAGATGGACGAAAGGTGGACAAAAGAAGTGCTTGAATGGTACCCGAGAGAAGGCAAAAGAGTAAAAGGAGGACCGCAAGGAAGATGGGTGAATGAAATTAGGAAAATGTGCGGAATGAGATGGATGAGTGTTGCGCAAAACAGAGACGAGTGGAAGCGTGTTGGAGAGGCCTTCATCCAGCAGTGGATGGCGAATGGCTGTAAATGATGATGATGATGATATACCAGGAAGGCTTGACAGGAAGACTTCGATGCGCCTTCCTGGACAATTAATTATAAACAATGTAGCATTTTATTATCATATAAATCACTGTATTTCCAGAAGATGAAGAACACGAAATAACAATTAATCTGTTAATCCATTGAGACTTAATCCATTGAGACTTAATCCATTGAGACATCCATGGATTTAGATTTTGTACATATTTTTTACAAATTATACACATAATAAATACAGAAGATTTGTGACAACAGGAAAGATGATTTTTGCCAATTTTGAGGAACCGTTTCAGCAATGATCAGATAAAATTGGCAAACTCTGATAAGAAACGATTGAATTGGAGTCACAAATATCTCCGAATCTAACCAGCAGTATGTGGGATCGAACCCACTGATCACTTGGTGCTAAACGTTTATACAGGCTACCATTAAGCCACACTGCTGGCTATATGCTTAATGGCTGAATTGTAACTATAAACTGAAATTCAAATTGAAATAACCTATTAGTGAAAAAAATGTATATATGTATAAGAGACAGTGAAAGCATATAATTAAAATGTTATAAGATATAGTGTGAAAAGTATAGGCGTTTAAACAATTAAAATCTGACAAAACGAGTGGGGAGCGGAAAGTTAAACAAACAAGGCTGTCACCTTTTCCAAAATTTTTGGATTCTTAAACATGTTTACCAATTTGAAACCTCTATCGGCGGCCAAACCTCGCAAAATGCCAAAGTTTCAAAGTGATCAGAAAAATGTTTGTCAAACCAATTGATGAAGTGAAAATAATAAAAAACCTGTAAAAAAATACACATAATATATATATATATATATATATATATATATATATATATATATATATATATATATATATAAATATATATATATATATATATATATATATATATATATATATATATATATATATGTATATATGTATGTGTGTGTTTGTATACTAAATCGTTCAATAGTATAGGATAGATGTACATATGTACATAGGTTTATTTAAAAAATGGCTGAATTAATCAATTTCATGGTATTTTAAAAGTTTGACATTAAAATGCAGAAAGGTGTGTTTACTTGTGACCTTATTGATGTCAACACTTAATGTCACTTTGTCTACTTTAAGTGCTGACTATTGACATTTAAAATTGAAGACACTCACAGTGACTTTTACTTTTTGGGTAGGTAGAGAGGATAGGTTTTTATATACATATGTACATACATACATATGTAAATGTAAACAAAATAATTGACATTTGAAAATTGACTCAAATTCAAATTGAAACTGAGGAAATATACTACAATTATAAAATCGTTTTCTAATGTGTTCTAACATACACACTTATATAATACTATATACATAGTATATTAAAAAATATATTTATATAATAAAATATTTCAAAAACTATATTACATGATTGACGATAAATGAAATTTAGAACTGATTAAATAAAATTGTAGTATTCAATTATTAGGTACAGTGGTGCAGGTTAATCAGACTCGTTTAGCACTTTAAACTATGTTTATTTCTCGATGCGCTAACACTAGTTATCGTTAAGTAGTGGCGTTACGCAGCATACCAATTTAAACTTAATACAAGCATGCCAAATTGATCATTAAGCACTCATCTGGGATTGAAAACTAAATCTTACATTTATAAAATGTATAAAATAAATTTAGGATTAAGGCGCAAATACATTGAATCGAACGGGTTTGGCACGTTCATGGCCTCCTTTGGTGAAAAAGTGTATCTCATACACGGAGGCTTTTTTTTTCTCATATAACTGAAGCATACTCCATATTGCTGCGAACCAAATGGAATCGCTATAAATCACTATCAAGGTTTTTTTTATTGTATTATGTCAATTCAAGGATTTTCATTACGCGTGCTAGCGATTTTTTCACACGTGCAAAGCTATCTAAAAAAAAAGCACGCTATTAACCTATGCTTCACCTGTATAGAATAACGCCTCGAATACTAACCTTTCCGAGCTCCAATTAATACAAAATAAATCCCTAAAAATAATTTATAATACACCCATATATATACTAACTTGAAAAAACTGCATGCCATATATAATATTCCGTTTGTTACAGACATTACTAACAAACTAACCAGTAGATTCTATGACAGAATCACTAATAACCATACTAACACACTTGTGAAGAGTCTCGGTGATTACAACAAAATGTCTATACCCTTCAGTTATAAACACAGATTAACTAAACACAATCTGCTTTAGGTCATCGACTTTAGAGAGTCTTTAATTAATATTATGTATTAGATGTATTATGAGCATTTATAAGAATTGTAAATAGGTTTTTGAGCTCTTTTTCCTATTATGCTGTACATTAACATTTGAATAATATAATACTATGATTACACTGTTCGACACGAAAAATGGTTCAGAGACGAAATATGACTTTTCTTATAGATATATTCCCAGTAAACACGAACCTGGTAATAAAAAATGTTGGGTGGCTCGAGATTCGTAGATATATGTGTTTTTGAAATCTTGCGATTTTTCTATGTCTTGGTGTTGTTCGGTCGATATCTCAAAATCTGTCAATTTCCTGTTCAAAATGAATATTGAAATCTATAGTCGGGTATTTATTTTATCTTTCATTTGTAGTACATACTTTTTAGCTTTCAAATCTCTCTAAGTAGTCGTCCAGTTCAAATCAATAGTCAAAAGTACGTATTTTCACTTGGGATTTTTCCCACTATTAATACCATTTTATATTGAGTATTTTCTATTGAAACATATTTATGACCACACTATTTTTTTGTTTTCGTTTAAAAGGGTCAATTGGAAGTGTGCTGAATTTTAAATCGGTAAAATTGCGAGATAAAAACTCGTACTATTATTTACACGAATTTGACTTGAATTAATAGGGATAATATATTAAATTGTCTTTATATGAGAATTAAATAAAATTCCACTTAGAAAAATCATATTTTGACTATTCTTGTGGATTAATAACAAAAATTCTATTGATAACTGGCTTACCTCGATAAAATAAAATCGTCATTTGTCGAACAGTGTTACTAACTAAATTAAATTAAAATTGTAAAAAATAGAAAATGATCAGTAGATCAGTAGCTATTAAAACAGATATAAGATGTATTGTGAGCATAATTTCGTAATATTAAAAAGTGTTTAAAAATCAAAAAAAAAAAAAAACACGTACCAAGTGCCTCTCTTTGTGTCTGCGCTTTTATGCTCTGAGGATTTCGCGAATATTTATTTGGCTCTTTGTTTGAAAAAGGCTCCCAACCACGGATATGTAATATATGAAGAAGCCTGCCGCCAGGTGAGGTTGTTAGCCCTGAATCGATACCGGAAATGGTCTTTCTTGGAAGTGGAAGTGGGCTCTGAAGTCACCGGTGATGACACCGCAGGCGCCACCACGTCTGGTGCAGACAGAGCGAGACGGCGATAGGCCAGCGAACGGAATGGGCATGTTTCCGTCTCGTTTTAGCGCACATCCGGAACCGGAAGTACCGGTGCAAGCTGCCTTGTGTCCATGTGGTAACCTGGTGGAAAAACTTCTCGTTTAATATTTAATTTCGTTTCTTATTCACAGTCTCGCCTCGCACCATACGTATCATATTTTTATGAGCTGTCCTTTCACTTAGGTACATATAATATATACATACATACATACATATGTATAGTATTATACAATACTTTTACAGTATTCGTATAGCTCGTACATAAAAGAATATCTAACTAGCTAGCTCTTTTTTTCTTCTTATTTTATACAAAACAATAGTCGCTAGGGTATACATATTCATATGTATGTACATATGTAATGTTACAGCAGAGTGGATACATCAAAATATCTTGAAATCGATTACGTATGTATATATACAGTACATATATTTGCAGTATATTTTTTCAGTTGTTCAATTGATATTTGAAATATGTAATCAAATTTTAGGTTTATTGAGAAAATAAGGATTTATTTAAAAAAGAAAAGCACTTATGATCGTAGCCGATTATAGTGTACAAATTTTACACGGTAATAAATAAATTTTTATATTAATTTATTGCATTTTTTCATTGTACAATAACGCAAACGAGAATTTTTATCACTTACGGAACATCAAAATTCTGTGGAAAACTTTGATTTTTCCGTAAAAAATACAATTTAATATCGATTTTTTAATCTTCAACACAACATATCAACTCTAATAAAAACGATGAAAAACAAAAAACTTTAAATTTACACCTGATTGTACCGAAAATTTTGAACGTTCCATGAAAATTTCGTATGCGAGGAACATTAACCGACTCTCGTGGAAAACATCAATTTTTCCATATAGTTAATTGGAATAAATTACTTTTTTAAATCGAAAGTCAGTCTTAGGCTTTGACGCATTTATTATATTGTTCATAAGTCCTTTTTAATTCAAGCTTATATATGTAAATATATTAGATACACCTCGCATTTTTACATTTACCTACATACATGTATTATTTAGACGTAATTTCGACTATTATTTGAAAAACCCTCCTACTGAGGTAGGTTTGTTTTTTTATGTAACTATTTTGCAATACTTCCCTACTCCCTTTCTCTTCGTCTTTTTGCTTGTAGCTTTTGTCTTGATTGACACATTGCAAGTCATCAGACACTCATCAATCTGATGGGATTTATCGCCTGCCATTAATCGTTCTAAGACACACACACACACAATAAAATTAATAATATCGAAAAAACAATCATAATATATTGTATTGTAAACACTGACCAATATATCTAAATTGTGTATTGATAATATCTTATTTATATATACATAAATATATGTTTTGTCTGGAAAATTATATCGAATGCAGCATTTGAATTAATAATAAGGACAAATACAAACCTCAACATGCATATTATTCATCTTTTGCCAATTATGTTTACTTGTCTACTTTGAGTGACCTGAAAGTTACGTCGTGTTTTTTATAATTGTTTAATTGCTGTACGATTTTAATTGGTCAGTTACTTTAAATGCTTTCAGTCAGTAGTTATAATAAATGCTCTGTAATCATAATACATATCAATCATAATAAATAGTCAGAAAATAATATGAACGGTCATTACATTCAGACCAGCAGACAAACAGTCAATAATTAAAATAGATGGTCAGTTATATACGATTGGTTGTATTCATATGCATACATATGTATGTATGTACATACAAAGTTTCGTTAATATTTTGTATTTAGCGGTCAGTGCTGTAATTATTTGTAAATATGGGGAGTTACGTAAAATTAGGACAGTTGATACCTAATTTTACTTTTAATGTGCATGATTTTCTAGTGTTCATTAACGTTTTTAATAATCCAAATATTTTGAAAAAAATTTAGCACCGAGAGTTTACCGGGTTTGATCCCGTGCTAATCTTTAATATATGATATTTGTGACTCTAAGTCGATCTTTTCTTATCAGAGTTTTCCAATTTATCTGATATCATTGTTGAAACGGTTCCTCCATTAAATTGGCAAAAATCATCGTACCCGCTGTCACAAATATCTGAATTTGATTTATTTACAATATGTAAAAATTGATGTACAAGTCTAATTCCATAAATCCATAGAATCTGCCTCTTGAAATACAGAGATTTATATAGGTATAATGAAAATGCTGCAATGTTTGTAATTAATTGTCTAGGTAGGCCAGAGAAATGTTATAATTATAGAAGTGGCTTTAGGCGTTATATTGTTGTCAAGTGACGATTGTCCACAGACATTCCTAAATAACTTTAGCATCAGTCATATTTGATGCTTGGTGGTCGACGTATGTCCGATAAAAACTTATCTGGGCAAGTGCATCGTTAAAAATTGCACAATGCATTCAAAAACACACAATAAACAACTAACATATTATTCAATTAACATCGTAATTTGACAGTTTTTAAAAGTGTCATGGCGATCGCCCGCATTCTACATAACATTTCAGGGGTGGCACCAGAGAAATGTAAAAATTATTTTTAAATAAATGTAAAAAACATTTCTCTTCGTGGCTCAGAATACTCAATTATATTAATAAGCAATTATTTAAGTTTAATTAATATAAACATCGTTCATTTTATATTATACATATTTTTGTTGAAACTATATAGGTACATTACACGTTAATTTAAGAGTTCCCAAGGACAGACAAATACAAAAAAGTGGATAAAAATAATCCGCAACTGAGAAAAGAAACGCATTGGCCCAACACCACCATATACTCAAATTGTAAATAAATCTATATCAAAATAAAACTTAAATTTCTGTAGTTAATATTTCATGACCCTGGTTGTATTACGTGCGTTTTAGCGGAGCTATGGAGACGTACCGCGAAATATTGAAACAATTTATTTATTCGTAAAGGCGCTTCTATTATTATAACATTTCTCTGTGGAAGGCGCATTGGGGTCTACCTGTTAGGCCTTCCTGGTTTATATCTATGTAAAATAAAATAAATAACCTAAAAACATGTAAAACGGTCACCTTATCCTAATTACATACTTATAGAATGAACATTTTGATGAATCTTATACGTATTTTGCTCGCCATTTATTTGAATATCTAATGCGCATGCGCAAACTGTCAGTGGACTGTTTTTTATACGTTGCACACGATTTAAGGTCTGTTCATACCTATCCAGCACGACCCGTATCCCGCAGGTGTCATGCAAGTGCGGATAGTATTCTTTGGTACATTATATGGACGTATTCATACTCCATTCGCGCATGCGCATTTACGCATTCATGCGCGTCCATATAGAATGTACCAAAGAATACTATCCGCACTTGCATGACACCTGCAGGATACGGGTCGTGCTCGATAGGTATGAACAGACCTTTAAACAGTAAATTCGGAAATTTAAGGACTTTCATATCCCAACTCGACCTTTTAAAACCAAGGCTTCTATGCACAAAGTGTCAATAGACACGATTAAAAATAGCTGATTGTGATTTGGTCGTTACCAAATGTCAGTCGCGTGCGAAGATTTGGCCCAAACATCGCATTTGTCAATCAAATTCGACGCGCCTATGAAAAACTCGTTTATCTATAAAGATACCGCTTTTCGTTGTCCCGGAGATGGCTAGAGTGACGAGCGCGGGATTTCTCACTTTTTACGTCGGAATCGACCCTTTTTTATCCAGGATAGTGATTTTCCAGGACCCGAGTGTATGTATGTAGATATTCTATGAATTTATGGACGCATGTATGGACCCGAGAGCCTATTTAGGACTTTTACAAGAGGGCAGCTGGGAAATGTGTTGCCGCTTCTTCCAAGGGTTACTTTATGAAAAATTTAGAACTCGGGGTTTGTTTATTTGTCGGCGCCCTTAGAACAAATACAAAAAGTGCACAGAGTCATATGAACACCATTGCAATAACAAAATACTATATTTTATTTCAATCAAATTTGCACACTCGCCTTTACAAATCGCTACAAAGCGACGAGTGTACTATACAATAATCAATACAAGCATTTTTTTATACAATGCGAATTAATACGAACATCATCCACAGTGACATCTATGGAGAAGATTTTGCAGCATTTTATTATACAAATTGGCGAACTTTCAACAAGAATTGGAAAGGAGATGCCAATTCACAGGAACCGTTTCAATGAAAATCAGAAAAATTGGCAATCTCCGATCTGAAACGATTGACCTGGAGTCACAAAACAAGATCTGGCCAGCAGCTACTAGCGAGAATTGAACCCTAACCACTCTGCTCAAAACCATAATATGCTAGCCACTAGTCCACGCTTTTATAATAACTAGATGAAGTTTTGTGAGCATGTGAAATTTTGGGTTTGTGTGTATGTCATTATATCTCTAAGTTGTTTTGAACAGCGTAAGTTATATCGAACTGGAACTTATTATCAACTAATGAAATGACCGGAAGTAGTACCTCCTCTTATACATAGGTGTCCTCTTTTTTTAAGTTTTTTCGGATCCAAATATCTCCTAAGCCTCTTAACGGATTGGACTGAAACGTTTTTACATGTAATAGATATGATATTATACATTACACAAGTTGATATATTTTTAATATTTTTATCTCAACGGGAAGTACATAGAACTTTTACTCCAGAAATTCGAGGCTTTTAATGTTTTTCTCAGAAGTCTTTCAGCGTATTGAACTAAAATTTCATATCTATGTAGTTTTATCTTATGCTGATTTTTATGTAACGGTGCTACCCGGCTTCGCTCGGTAAATCGAAATGAAATGAAAACTATGAAAAATATCTTCATTTGTTTTATTATTAATTTAATTATATAATTTTAGCTATCTAGCTAATTTAAAAAATACATTCTTAATTACTTAACTCTAAAATTGTATTTATAAATTTATATGCACTGTCCAATGCAATGAGTGCATTCACGGTCTTAGAAGACCTGATGCACTCAGGGAGGGCATTGTACACGAGCACACCCCTGTGAAAAACACCCCCAGCTGTCTTATTTTTTCTTACTCTAGCTACAACTAAATTGTTCTTATTTCTAGTAAAATAACTATGTATATCTCTATTTATTATTGTGTAATCCTTATTATTACATTTATTTGAATCGGAAAAAATGAATATTATTCAACGACCGACCAATAACAAACGTCTTTGACCGATCAAGCCAATCAGAAACGACTTTGACGACAGCCAATCAGAAATTAATTCCAGACGCCGTTTTGGTTTTATATATAAGAATTTTTTCTTTTGTTTTTTATCACATTTTTCTGCATTTCCTTTTTTTATTCTTATGTACTTTTATTTTGTATTTTTTTCTTATTGCCTTAGTCCAATCTCTTTATTATGTCCTAGTTTGTCCTAATTAGGGCCTAAAAATTACAATTAAGTAATTTTTAAGTTTATGAACCTACATGTGAGACTATATGACCGGTTCGAATTGAAATTGTAACGTTCTCACAAATTTTAGTTAATGTCGTGACGTCACATCCCCACTGTAATGCTCAACAAAGGTGTTGCTTTGGTGCGTCTTGCCGTCCCGAATTCGCGACACGCTTGAAATAAACACACACACATACGTACACGTCGAGGAATTCGCGATTTGAATTTCAATTGAGACCAGACGCGACCGTCATCCGAGCGGCAGCCAAAGGGTTTGAAGGGTTTGTGGCAATCAATCTTGTTTAGAGTGCGGCCGTGGAAATTGATTCCCCCCCAATCTCACTCCCCATCACTTCACTTTCTCTTGACTCAGCCATTTATTGTCCCACTCTTCGATTATTCTTTAATTGTGAATTGAGAATTAAACTACACCAGTCAAAGCTTTGAAATTTGCATACCTATAATATATTATACTTATGAAAGGATGGGGGGGGGGTTTCCATTACCTCAATTAGTTGTGATTAATCACTTAATTGATTACATTTTTTCAAGTATAAACTTCCTTAGGGTCAATTAATCGGAAGACCGTTACATAAATGGTGTAACGAAGTATGCTTTTTCTTCATAACGCGCTAAAAAATGTAAAATACCTACATGCATTTCATTTTCAACTCCAAAGTTCCACATTTACCATGCGTGACCTCAAATACACCTCATGATGACCTCAATATTTTATTATACAAGGATTTTCTATGTTTCACTTCTATCTATTCCTACAGTCTTCCGATCGTTTTGAAACTTTGCCATTTTGCGCGGTTTGGTCAACGATGGAAATTTAAATCGATGCTGATAGTCTAAATTAGATACAAGTCTAAATTTGAGTCATTTTTGGAGACGTTGACGTTTGATAGCTAGTAGTCTTATATGTTTGACTTGATTGTTTAAGCGCCACAGACTTTTTTCGTTTTTTTTAAACGTTTTTTTCAAACGTTTTTTTTAAAGACTTTTTTCGTTTTTTAAAAACTGTATTTTAGTATTTTAGATTGTGGCGTGGCATTGTGAGCATTTAATTTTATCAACAATAAAGAAGATGGAACTAGTTTTGGAAAAATACATTCATTAATAGACTTATTTTGTTTATTTTATATTTTTGCAAGATATATTAGAGAGTCTAAATACACAAACTCGAAATCCTAAGCGGTAATATCTAGGGGAGTGATCTAGTGTTTGGATTAGCTTAGATTTTTATACCTACTTTATATTGCATTTCAAAACAATTCCAGTTGAAAATGTTGGTGAAATTTTCAGCGTGGCGGGCTTCAGCACACAAAGTGCTAATTAAGAAATGACTTCAAAATTTGATAGGTTGATATTGTTGCGTAGGGGTGGGTGGAGGATCCAAGTAAAAGGCCAACAGTCGTATCACAGCATTTATTGATGATTAAGGAGATACACGCACTGGCAGTGCTAAGTCCAGAATGACATGATATCGCCTACGTACCGCCTTATAAGGGGTAGATCTCTCAGGGCGTCTAATCTGTTTACCTACTGTATAGTCACGTATTCGGATATGTATTCCCACGGTATGAGAAGTGCAATCATTGTTTAGCTTCCTTGCACTTAGCCTGTCGCTAATCCTTGAAACCACTTATACCGGTTATGCACTTAGTTAATCCGTTAACAGATAATCTTTGAACGGTCACACAGTATCTGGGATTCTATTCGCTTAATCCGCGGCGTACGTAACAGTATGTTGGACTTTTCGGCTGCCAGATTTTAGTGACTTTGTGACCAGTAATCACCCAGCCAATAGAACATAGAGGAGAACGGGAAATATAGAAAATAGGGATTAAACGTGAAAAAATTCATCCACCAAAACGTTTTTCTCGGAAGTAAATTGGGAATTTTCCCATCCTTGTAGAAAATGAATGTGTGATACCGGATGACTAAACACGTTTTAACCCTTTGAATGCTGACCAATGCCGATCGGTGATTTGCCAACAATTCCATGAGCCTGAAATACGTTAATGTATTCCGTAATGTATTCCCACGGTATGAGAAGTGCAATCATTGTTTAGCTTATCTCCACTTAGCCTGTCGCTAATCCTTGAAACCACTTATACCAGTCGCACGGTATGCACTTAGTTAATCCGTTAACAGATATCCGTTACAGATAACCCTTGAACGGTCACACAGTCTCTGAGATTCTATTCGCTTAATCCGCGGCGTACGTAACAATATTGTTGTATGGGTTTCCACCGAAGCGTTCACACATGACCTCGCTCGCACATAATAATATTTGCTTATGTATTTATAACTGAAAATATTTGCAACGTTGCATTGCCCGGGAAATCGATTGCATATCGGAAACCTTTGCTTCAATTAGAATTCGTGGAATTCATATTATTTCCATTTTCACAACAACAAGTTGGTGCACGTTGTATGCCTGTATGTATGTATGTACATACATACATATGTACACATTCAATCCTGTGGGATTTCAGAAAGGATTCTGTGTGTGTCAGATATTTTCTCTTTGTTGAGCTTATGTATGATCCGTATTTTGACCCTTTTTAGGCAGACTTCATTTCAAACAATGCCTCTCTTCACCTTTTAATAAACACTTTGCAAGCTTCCATTGAATCAACCTTCGACCCACCGTACACACGTACATACATAAATACACAATACAACATATCACATGATGTGCATACGGTGTATGTCGACAATCGGCGAATGCAGGCATTTGCTGCGTTGTGACAACAATAGGGTGAGTAAGCCAATTTTGTATGGAACCGTTTTAACAATTAAATCAGATAAAAGCAATAAAATCTGGCGGGGGATTCGACATCCCAAATGTAACAATTCAAAATTTCACACTCACTACCAACAAAGGAATATAAACTGCATTGTCATAATAATGCTAGGTCAATTTTGTATGAATTTATATAAGCGGATTATCATATTGAACCTCTGGTCGATTCGATGTAGCGGGAAACTTACAAGAGCCGAGCATGCTATCGCATTCGTGCAATGTTTTGTAACATTGTAAGGATGTAAAAAAAAAAAAAAATATATATATATATATATTGCTGAAACGGTTTCAGCAATGATCAGATAAAATTGGCAAACTCTGATAGAGAAACGATCGATTTGGAGTCACAAAACCCCCAAATCTAGCCAGCAGTTTGGCTTAGTGATAGCGTATATATTTAGCATCACTGAGGTCAAAGGTTCGAGTCCTCGCCACTGCTGGTTAGATTTGGGGGTTTTGTGACTCCAAATCGATCGTTTCTCTATCAGAGTTTGCCAATTTTATCTGATCATTGCTGAAACGGTTCCTGAAAATTGGTATTAGATCTAATCCTGTCACAAAAATCTGCCTGTGTATAATTTGTAATAATTATACACAGTAATCTGAAATCTATAGATATCTCTATCGACATCTCTATAATTTCGTATTTATTGTATGTATAAAAATTGTATACAAAAAAAAAATCTAAAAATAATCCATAGATGTCACTATGATTATTATTTCTGATTAATTGTTATATTCTATATATTCTGATTGTATATGTATGTATTACTGTATTTCTGATTTTCTGATTGTTTATGTATTTCATTAACGTACACCCGTCGCATTGGAGCAAATCTGTAATGGCGAGTGTGTATTGATTTGTGACAATAAAAATAAAATAAAATAAAATAAAATATATATATATATATATATATATATATATATATATATATATATATATATATATATATATATATATATATATATATACATGTAGGAATGATTATACATACATGTAGGAATGTTATCTCATATTCTTCTAAGCATGTAACCAAATTAAAACATTATTCAATGTACAAAGCACTTCCCAAAAAATACTAGAATAAGCAATAAAACATTACACCTTTCAATCATCAAATTACAAGTAAGGCTTAACTAAAACCCCTCCAGGTATTTCACTTCTTCTCTAATTCACTAACGCACACTTTACTTCCATCGGTACAACTTAAATACTATCCAATGCCGGCGGCGATTCTCCGTGACCGTCCGACGAACCCGCCGTCGCCCCACAGATTTCCTGCTAGTAATTTACCATAAATTAAGTCAACACATATTGGTTCTGGCTCACTGATACATCCAATAAGTCTTTTCTCAATCCACGATCCTATATTTGGGTGCTCGTCCCGGGATGCCCGAAGACATTCCAGTGACAGCCAGGAGCGGTCAGACGACGACTCGGAATTGTGACAGTTGAGGTTAAGGACAATTAATTTCATCGTCTAATAATATAAAATGCATACGTATAGCCAGCAGCATAGCTCGGTCGTTAAGCTTCTGCTTAGCGTCGAGAGGCGCCGGGTTCGATCCCATGAGCTGACCTCGATTTAAAAGAATTTTTCTGAGTATATCTGTAGTTCTGCTGGTCAGGCCTGGATATTTGTACTGAATTTGAAATTGTTTAGTTTGGCCAGAAAACTGATCATTCGACAAAAAATACATTGGGGAAATTATTGAATAAACTTTTTAAGCACCAGATTAACAGCACAAACAAACAGATCAGTTCAAATCCCACTGGTTTGTGTTGGATTTGTGCCAGACCTGTGGGATTTGTGACTCCAAGTCGATCGTTTCCTATCAGAGTTAGCCAATTTATCCGATTTTCATTGAAACGGTTCCAACAAATTGGCAACCTTACCCATTTTCTAGCAAAATCTCGTGTTTTCAGCAATCTCGAATTGCGCTGAATTGTATAAAATGCTGCAAATTTACAAATTTGATCATAGATGTCTCTTTGGATATTAATTGATATGTATTTGCATAATAATAATAATATTTGTATCAAATGTACAATGTTTCTGGCAAGGAAGGCGCACTGTTAGGTCACCTGTTAGGTCTTCCAAGCATAAATTAAAGATAAAAAAAATAATAAAATAATAACTTATCAAATTAATAAACATACAAATATATAGATAGATTAAACCGGTACAAAGACTATAAATCCTTTGAAAGTGCAAACCGGTCGTTGTTTGATCATCTTTATCTCTCGTACTGCAGCAGACCCAACAGTCGTTCAGTCGAATTGTACACTGACTTGGCTTTCCATCAGCCGATCACCTGCATAGGAATATCGAGGTGCAGTTCATCAGCGCGATAAAGGTTAAGTGTGCATTGTGGAGGGTGCTCCGCCCAGGGCGCGCGCGCGGTGGGGGCGGCGGGACGTTTCGCTGTATCGATCGTGGTGCCGCCCCCCTCGTGCACCCCCCATGCGCCCCCTTCACCAACCCCCCGCGAAATCCGTCCGCGAATTTGCTCGTCCCGTATAAGGACTGCAAGGACCACTCTCATCCAGCCTCAGACCGCGACCCGCGAACTCCCTTCTACCCCTACCTCCACGATTTTCCCTATCAAACCCCTCCCCTCCCCCTTTGAGCACCCTTGGCGTTGAACAGCTGATCGGGAAATCCCAGCACGCCAACACGCGCTCTCTTATCTTTTCATCTTAGTTAAAATGCTCACCCATGCGAGCGAGGGGACTCGCTTAACGTTGCTTTCCTTAGATACATTGCAATGTTTATCCCCTACTTGTGCGATACTCCACTAAAGCACGGGATAAGCTCTTCGAGTCTTGTATTATTTACTTCGTATACTGCGAAAGACTTTTATTGTCAATCCAATGTGGCCAGAGCTTAGTCCGTAGTGCTTCAGAATTCAAATCCTAGTATTTTTCGATTGGATTTGTAAAGTTTTTGCTTGATTGGATCAACTTCAAATCGGAATGTTCTTTCTTTTCACTTTCAGAAGACGGAAGAAGAAACTAACTAATGAAAAGTCCGAAGCGTGACGCGTTTTCATCACTTTGTTAAAAATTGAACTTGATTAAGTACTTCCAGGTAAATATATCTTCCGCTACTTCTGAAGATTTTCACCAATTTATATAATCTGCTACTCACAACCCTCTCTGGGTCACCTCGCTGGACTTATGCTTTTGTTTCTGATTACGTTCCCTAGTCCTCTTAAGAGGGCTGGACCCCAGCGCCTTGTCCATACAAACGTATTAGACTTCTTCCTTCCTCAATTGTGGCACTAGAGCAATTATTTTTTAATATGCTATGGATATCCACCATAGGCATGTTTCTATTTTTTAATTTTTGATTTTTTAATTAATCAAAAAAAAAAAATAGAAACATGTCTATGGTGGATATGAATAGCATATTAAAAAATAATTTCTCTAGTGCCATAATTGAGGAAGGGACAAGTCTAGTACGTTTGTATGGACAAGGCGCTGAGGTCCAGTCTTCTTAAGGGCGCAAACACACTGAATCTTACGGCACGCCTTGCCTAGATACGCCTATCACGCCAGCAGTGATAGGCGTATCTTTATGTTTTTGTAAATTCATACGATCTTATTATTTTAAGCTTCTCCTACATTTATTTAAATATGGAAATCACCGTTATCGATCAAGTCAATACAAGGATAAAATATAACCGGAAATCCTCCAGGGAGTGAGTTTTGGCCTAGATTGACATAGCCTAGTAAAGTCACCTGTGCCCTAATTGATAGCACTCAATTTCGGTGAATCAATTTCTATGAATTCAATCAGATATCTGAGATCAATGTTGCATATTTAATCTCAGATATCTGAGATCAATGTTGCATATTTTATTTCAGATATCTGATTTCAATTAACTAAATCCTGAATTTGACACTTGACGTCTAATAATCCAATCTATGAGTCATCTTCCAACTAGTTTTAGCGATCAATCAAAAATAACATATTTGTAATTGAAAAGCTCTGAATCTATTGATCGAAAACACCTTGTATATTGTATTATTTCTCAACTGCATACAGCCATGAAATGAATTATATGACAATAAAATTGTGTCAATATGATAAATAATTAACATTTTTCAAAATATTTTTTTCGAAAAGTTGGGCGATCTGTCTTTCAATTTGGTGTAGCAGAATATCTAGCCAGTATACAAAATCTTACGTTCGACAATCAAAAAAGTTATTGCACCATTTAGTTATAGTAAACTAAGTTGATTGTCCAAAATTAAGCATCCTCTGATAAGAAGAAACCCCAGTGGATTTCACTGGAACAATGATTAGGCTGATAAGGCTGGGGAACGTTGGTCTTGTTTCATTATGAATGAGACAAAGAAGATTTTGTTTCAACAATTGAGGCAGAAAACTAACGATCTGCATTTATACATTTTATTATTTCATACATTTATATACACACACACACATGTATATATGTATATATATATATATATATATATATATATATATATATATATATATATATATATATATATATACTAAAGCACATTGATAAGCTATCAATAAGTTATTATCACTGCTAACTCAAGACCCAATCAATCAAGAAACATCATATTATATATAAATACTTATATACATACATATATAACTAGCTTTATTACCCGGCTTTGCTCAGTATTTTTAATATAAACCGCTTAAACATGACTAATCTAATAGTAAATATTTTATTAAATTTATTTGAAACGTTTTATTTTATATAAATTTATTTGAATACTCATTTGTTTTTTTTATTAAATTGACTGTCACGAACAAACAAACATATATAGTAAGTCTCTTATAAAAAAATATATATGTACACCCCCTGCTAGGTCTGCGCCCCCTAGGGCTCCACCCTCGGCATCTGCGCCCCCTAAGGGGCGAATCCCTATGGCTTCGCCCTCGGCGCCCTCTAGGGGGCGGAGCCCTAAGGCTTCGCCTTCAGTGCCTACGCCCCCGGGGACTTTGAATGCTTTGAATCGGAATAAAGCAAATTATTTGTTCGATGACGTCAGAACAATAGACTGTTGACGAAAAATATGTAGGTACATAAATACGGGTCTACGTGACGAGACAGAAAGTTAAACGTTAAATGTTATTCTGCGCGCGCACATTAATTTATTTATTTATTAAAATAGCAAAACTGCTAATACATACAATACAAAATAGCAACAAAAAATTATAAATCATCTTCCACAAAGGTATCCATTAACACCCTTCAAGAAAGCAGCAATTTTATTAGAATTTCTAATGCCTTCAGGAAGGGCATTATACATTTGAACACCTCTGTGAAAAACACCTCCTGCAGTTTTAGCTTTCTTAACTCTACCTATAATTAATTTATTCCTATTTCTCGTTTTATAATTATGTATATCTCTATTCCTAACTATATGATTATTAATACGGGAGGAAAAGCCTGTTCCTCTTATTCCTGTTGTATCCTGCTCGCGCAAATTAAGTGAGTATATACGTGAGTATGTACCGTTTACCATGCACCATTTTTTTTGATCTTTTGACTTAAGATCTTTCGATTTTCGATCTTTGCCTTCCGATATTTGCGTTTTCTGTCATTTAACATTCCATTCAATAGTCTCGTCACGGAGACCGCATAAATACATATTATACATACGAACAAACTTTAGTGTTTTATATAGTAGATTTGCTAAATAACTCGAGATAGAAAAAGGGATGCCAATTTTTGCAGGAAATGTTTCAATAAAAATCAGATTAATTGGCAAACTAACAAACTGTTAGGAAAATATCGACCTGGAGTCACAAACCAGTGGGACTCGAACCCGTGACCACTCTGTTCGAAAGCATTATATGCTAACCACTATTCTATGCTGCTGGCTTAAGTTGGACCGAATATTAAAATGACATAATATAAATGAAGGAATTTGTGGGAAACGAATTGCCGAGTTTGAAGTTTCACACTCTACGAATAAGAAATAAACTGCAGGCTCTTTTCGTTACCGCTTACGTCACCAATGTGTTCCAAGGATGCGATATATCCATACATACACTTTCCTCTAGAATTCAACCGCAAAGGTGATTAAATATACTCCGCATAGATTACGGGCACAGCATCCCAGATTTTTGAATAAGTGCGTAAAACCGTTTATCCGATTTGGCAAACTTCCTCGAGGGCACTTCTTTTATGAACTCGACCGAATATACATGTATAGAGAGTTGAGCCATCGCTTGAGTAATGGCCCCAGTAGTCGTCTTGCGGTCGAGCCGTGCCAAAATTAATTTTATTACACCGGAAATTTATCGAGCGCGCAAAGGGTTAACGCGAGATTGTCGAATCTGTGCCCGGGGACCTTGGAGTCAAATTTGATCCGCAAACAAGTTGAAATTTAATTACGCAGTGCTGTGCTTCAAGATTGACTCGCTGTGGTTATATGTGTGTGGATGTATGCTTGCTCTACCAGCAGCGAAATTTGGGCTTACTAGTATGTATGTACTATGTAACGGTTCTAATGAATTTATCTATTTTAATTGATTGTAGACATGAAAACTTTCTGCTCGATCGAGATCATCCATCAGAATCAAAAAGAAGCTCTGAAAGTAGACAATTAAGAGGGCTGCACCCCAGCGCCTTGTCCATACAAACCTATTAGACTCCTCCCTTCCTCGATTATGGCACTAGAGAAATAATTTTTTAATATGCTATTTATATCCACCATAGGCATGTTTCAATTTTTGGATTAATTGATTTTTTGATTAATAAAAAAAATAAAAAAAATTGAAACTTGAACCCACGACCTCTCAACTTGTATGCCATAGCTCTACCAATGCAATACGCTGTGGCTATATTTATATTACGTTATAAAATATACCTGTTTTTATATGTATATCCATGTTGATTTTTCGTGCCAGGTTTTTTCGAGCATTTTTAATTGTTGTAATGATGCTATTGTTTCAAAGATTGATTGAAATTTATTTTGGATAAATATTTTTATTGGATTAGCCATTTTTACTTTAATACGAGAATTGATGAAATTTAATTTATAATAATAGTCCTGTGTGCCTTAATACCTTTATATCCCCTTAATACCCCTTAATAACCCTAATACCCTCGATGGGATCGGCTAAAACCGCTGTTATAAACAGTTTCATATATAAAATTAGCATCACCAAATCACTATCCCTTTATTCTAGTTTTCACAACAGTAAACGGACATATTATAGAATATGTTTTCAGACATGTAGATATGCCAATATAATATCGAAAATAAAACCGAACAACTCTAACAAAAAAAAAATTGATGTTACGAGTTCGATTCACCGCTAAGTCTCGCTGTTGGCCAGACCTTGATTTGTCTAGGTCGATCGTTTCTTATCAGAATTTGCCAATTTTTCTGATTTTCATTGAAACGATTCCTGTAAAATTGGCGTTTTCTTCCCAATTGTCTGTTGCAAACCTTTAGTTATTGTTATATCTTAGGTTTCGCCATATTGCTCACCATAGATGTCTCTGTGGTTGTTTATCGAATATAAAAATTCGTATTGTTACATGAAAGTTATTCATCGTTATTTATCGTATTAATACGATGTTTGTAATATATTTATACTGACAATAGATGTCAGATATTTAGATTTACATGTATCTATGTAATAATTATGTGGACCAAGAAGGCGCATTTGGGGTTTACCTGTTAAGCCTTCCTGGTATATTTGTATATATGTATGTGAAAATATGTATGTAAATAAAAAAAAATAAATAAAAATTAGAATAACCAAAAACATTAGAATAACTTCAGAACACTAAGCTCCTTCCTTGGAAAACTCTTTGGTTATCGATAAGTTTTTCTGTTTCTACAATGGTTTTCGGTATTTTGACTTTCCATTTGTTAAAGTAAGCTAAGTATAAGTTAAAGTAAGCTAAGTATAAGTTAAAGTAAGCTAAAATTAATGTTTAAAAGCCAGCAGCATGACTCAGTAGTTGCGTTAATGCTTAGCACGAGAGATCACTGGGTTCGATGCTGCCTGCTGACCTCAATTGAAAAGAATTTATTCCGAGTATAGTCTGTAGTTTTGCTGGTCACGCTTGGCTATTTGTGACTCCAAGTCGATCATTTCCTATCAAAGTTTACCAATATACATATGTATCTGATTTCATTGTTGAAACGGTTCCCACTATATCACCGCTATTTGAATATGATTTCAAAAATGTATAATTACTAGTTTAATACTATATGTAGGCCGTAATGGCATCATGAAAAATATAAATTATAATAAAACAATGGCATTTTCTGTGCTGAAACGTGGCAGGTATTTGGATAATTAGTGTACATATATGTATAAGTAACAACAACAAAGCCAATGCAGAGATTTGGTCTCAATAAGCTGATGATTTGAGTCCGATTTTAAATGTTTTCTTCAAGGAGCGAGACTAAAATTGACTATCAAGTCACAAAGAGATAAAACTGAATGCACCGGTTTATTTTCGCTGTAAAGTCTACGTAGGGGGTAGACCTAGCCTAGTCAGTCAGAGTGCACGTATCCTAGGAAATGTGGGATTAATTTAAATTATTTTTTACATACATATATACAAATATACCAGGAAAGCCTTACAAGTAAACCCCAATGCGCCTTCCTGGCCAATTACAAACAATGCAGCATTTTTATTATACAAGTCACTGAATTTCAATACACTGAAAACTAGAAATTAACAAGAAAATTTTATTGTATATTAATCATAGTGTATAATAATAGTGGTGACATAATAGGTAGGAAGGTTTTTAGCCAATTTAATCAGGAATCGTTTCAACAATGAAATCAGAAAACTTGGCAAACTCTGATAGGAAACGATCGACCTGGAGTCGCAAATATACAAGTCTGACCAGCAGCATTACAGAAATACTCGGAATAAATTATTTTCAATCGAGGTCGATCGTGATCGAACCCGGCGTCCTCTTGGCGCTAAGCAAAAGCCCAACCACCGAGCCACACTGCTGGTTATTAATGTCTCTTCAGTATTCACAATAGCCAGATTTTTTTCACATACGCAAACCTTTATCGCGCTGATGAACTGCACCTCGATATGCCTATGCAGGTGATCGGCTGATGGAAAGCCAAGTCAGTGTACAATTCGACTGAACGACTGTTGGGTCTGCTGCAGTACGATAAAGATGATCAAACAACGACCGGTTTGCACTTTCAAAGGATTTGTAGTCTTTGTACCGGTTTAATCTATCTATATATTTGTATGTTTATTAATTTGACAAGTTATTATTTTATTATTTTTTTATCTTTAATTTATGCGTGGAAGACCTAACAGGTGACCCCAGTGCGCATTCCTTGCCAGAAACATTATACATTTGATACAAATATTATTATTATTATGCAAATACATATCAATTAATATCCAAAGAGACATCTATGATCAAATTTGTAAATTTGCAGCATTTTATACAATTCAGCGCAATTCGAGATTGCTGAAAACACGAGATTTTGCTAGAAAATGGGTAAGGTAGCCAATTTGTTGGAACCGTTTCAATGAAAATCGGATAAATTGGCTAATTTTGATAGGAAACGATCGACTTGAAGTCACAAATCCCACAGGTCTGGCCAACAGAAACTAGTGGGATTTGAACTGATCTGTTTGTTTGTGCTCTTAATCTGGTGCTTAAAAAGTTTATTCAATAATTTCCCCAATGTATTTTTTGTCGAATGATCAGTTTGCTGGCCAACAACTAAACAATTTCAAATTCAGTAGTTGTTCCCTCTTGGATTTGAGCAACTGCTCAACTATGCATACGAAACGAGGGTCTGGGGTTAATCTCCAGTCCCATAAAAAGATTAAGCGCTGTGCAATTTGCGTACAAAACCGTACAAAGTTTACCCGGCGATGGCATCTCGGGAGATGGCCGGCATGCGACGGCTAATGGCCGCAGTTTCGGGACCGTAAACGTCAACGCTCGGACAAAAAGCGGACGTCACGACACAGAGACGTCCATCAGCTCGAGGACGAGGGGAAAGTACAGGGGACGGGTATTAATTTCGTCCATTAAATCGAGTGGACTGGTCGAGGTTTTGGCGAGAGGCGCGCCGCCGGCGGAAGCGCAATTTCCCGCGTAAATCTTTAAACCGGAAGTTGGACCATTAGCCCCAGTTTCCTCGACGGCCCATAATAATATAATACATCGCGGTGGCTGTGGAGCCAGCTGGTGTAATTTTTCACGCGCCGGTCCGGTCGTCGCACGCTCCGAGCCCATTAAGACTGGTCGGACTATACTCGCTCGCTTTGTACGAGCGCCGTAATTAATTATGACATTTTTAACTGTTTGTCTGCGCACGTCTTTTTAAAGTCGACTTTGAATTTATTACCGAGAATTTTAATTATTTTTTTGAAGTGAAAGCTTCTTTGCGCACACTAGAGTGAATTAGATTTATGTGGCTAAACGTGTAACGAAAATTTGCACTGCCGAGAAAGTGAGGGACGCTAGAAAAGCACTTGCAGCTCCCCCCTACCCTTGATAAATACCTCAGAAAGTTAAACCAGTGAGCATGAAGTTTTCGCTCAAGTTTCACTTATGTAGAGTAAAATATACGGTCGCTCATTGATGTATAATACACTAGATGGGCCCTGACGTGCAATTTTGGTCGGAGATCTTGTCTTCACTAACTAAGGGGTGCGGGGGGTTTAACTAGCGGGGAAGTTGGGTTTTTTCCCTACGACGCAGCGGTACTTACCTACCTACTAAGAGAAACTGTGCATGCTCCATGTATTTTGCATGCGCCAAAAGGGAGACCAGTATAACACGTGAGGGCGGATCTAGTGTATTATACATCAATGCGGTCGCTTTTTTAATAATATTGTAGCGTGGCAAAGAGGAGCCACAGGCTAATTGAATTTAGAGATTATACGCCATCTAAAGTGCATTCGGAAGTGGACAATAGAGACCCCCGGATTAGGTCGACTGGCATCCGGACGAAAGCGTGAGACTGTACGTGCTTGAAACCGTGAAACTGTACGTGCCTAAACAATGGAGAAGTAAATGGATCGTGGAGGATGCAGTGAACGACCTGCTCTTTATAAGGAGGTACTTAGGCCATATCAGATCATTCTGGAACGAGCGATGGCCGCGCGTGGACGTGCTTAACCACCCAATAAATCCTATGAATTTTTTAACAATTAAATTACATTGAGCAACAAAAAATCACGTTTTTGAATTACCAGAGCGAAGACTAACCAATCTTTACTAAGTTTGGCGAATGATAATGATTTTTGTTGGTTAGTGATCGTTTAAAAAAATGCGCGATTTTTACAGTTTTTTAGCTTTTGCGATCTTTAACTCAAATCTAGTACTGTTGTGCTCAAAGTGAGTATTGGAATCAATAGTCAGATGTTTTTTCTGTTGATTGTAATTTTTTATTGTTTTAAAATACTTATAATTAATTGTCTAGCGAATTTTAAAAGTCAAAAATATATTTTTTTACGGATTTTTTCTCTGTGCTATTTTGCGTTTTTTTGGCCAGTTTTTTATTTCACCACGTTCATAAGAATTGGTTTTATATCTTAATATTTTTTTTTTATCTATACGTACTAACTCGAGCGGTAATCGCGATAGAAATGCTTTCGTTATGTACACATTTGTAACGCGGATAGCGTTGGTGCAAGCGAGATGGCTTGTAATCCACCTCACAGAGTACAGCGGTCGGACTACATGCCATCTCGCTTGCACCAACACTATCCGCGTTACAAATGTGTATACAATGAAAGTATTTCTAGCAGCAAAATTGCAAGGCAATACGTGTTATGTATTCAATATATGAGTATGTATCCAATGTTAAAAATCAAAATGAGTTATCGTTAAAAATAATATCAATTTTCGAAGCTACAAGTTCAAATCGAATCAATCATTGGCCAAAATTTAACTTGGTGTTTTAACTAATCATTTTATTTTCAAAAAATACATATGGAAATCTACATGTATATTATGTAATATCATATAATATAAGCATTGCGTAAATTTTACCCACACATATACACATATGTATATATGTATATTACAGAAAAATATAAAAAAGGCATAGAGAAAGCAAAACAAATAAATATTTAGCTAGGCCGAAAGAAAAATACATGGGATTCGAGTTTATTTATAAAACTTGTTTGCGCGATCTTTCTTTCGGTCAAAAGTGCTCTATGAATCACTTTCTATGATAATAGAAAGCATAATATACTATCTCTAAACTTTCGTGTCACTTCGGCGTAATATACGATCTTTGCATGACCAAAAAGCGAACAAACCCTTCCGTTGCGTTATTCGATTCGTATACACTCGCGATCACAAATCTCGGGCTTAGGAATTGGTTCACTTTTGTTCCGCACTGGAGGGGGGAATGCTTTTAACTCTACCGAATGGTGTTTTATTTGTTTGTTTGCGAGATGTTTTCCAAGTTTTCTCGGTGGTAGTAGATGAGCCGCGAGACTGTTATTTTTATTGGTTTTTTTTTCTTCTATTTTTTTGCACGATGGCAACACTGTCGATATTGACACGAAACCGCCCCATTGCAGCCCCCACCCACCACACTCCTTTCATTTCTTTGCGCGATCATCTCTGCCTCTCTCTCTCTCTCTCTCTCTTTCTTTAACTTTCGCTCTCTTTTCCATTTTCCTTTTTTTTGTATTTTCTCTAGTATTCGGATCGAAGTCCGATAAAAAACAATATCGCGTGCCAACCAAGGCGTTTTGCCGCAGCAGTCACGCCACACACCATTGAAGTTTATAATGTTTGATAACGAAGGACTTGCTGTGCAGTTTTCGCATTCCGATAACGCTAGGGTTGCCTTAAATTTCCATCCAACTGTATTTTAAAATAAAATGTGTTAAATATGTGTCCAAAATAGAACGCCTTATGTCACCATACATATCAGTGCGCGAAATGTGTGTCCATGCGTGCTTTGTATCCTAACTTTTACACAGCTGAAAAAACTGTCTAAAACTCGTTTTCAAGTTACGCAGTTAATCCGTTTACGCAGTGTATGTATATCCCTTTAAATTTTAAAATGCAAATACTGCATTTAATTAATTGATTCATAACTTTTATAAACCAAAACAGTCCCTCTTAGGGCGTAGACATACAGAGGAACGCGGTACGTGCTTTTTTTTTAATAGTTTTACACATGTAATAAAATGGCATCCAAGCTTAAATCCTTGTATTGACATAAGTTTGACAGTGCTCGATAACGTTGATTCCCAAAATTGAAGAGACGTAGAAGAAATTTTGTCGAAAAAAGAGAGTTCATGTTGCTTTTTCACAACGGGAGTCCAAGAACGTGCCCATGCCGTTCGATTCAGTGTGTTTACGCATTTATAGTCTTTTCGGGAAATTTTAAGAGGTACGAGAGGTTAACTAAAATGTTGATAGAATCATATAATATCGCTATTCCATCTGTGTGTCTGTCTATCTGTCTGAGATAACGCTCGCCATACTATTACAGTCGTTTCGATTCGACATACATACATGTATAGGTCACAGCTAAACCACTGACAAAACGTACATATTCTAAACCCGCTTTAAAGGTCAAGGAATTTGACCCTTAAAGCCCTCAACATGAGGCCACCCCCCCCCCCCCAACGAATACAGTCTAAGAGACCCTTTCATCGGAGAACGAGACGGTTGTACATGAATATCGCACAAGAACAACCGCACATCACTGTTCTAATAAAAAAAAACCACAATGTACATAACCAAGTACAAAATAACAAAAACAACAACGTATGAACACATAAAGCGCGCATGCGTTAAGGAAATAATAACGTACATATATAAGAATACAATAACAAAAGAAAAAACTTCTATATACATACATATACTGATCGCTACTAATGTTTCCGTTTGGCGGAGAGTTTATCGGCATCTATTGAAAATTTATTGAAAATTTATCGGTGTTTTATATTGTTTATACATATGTAGGTAGGTAGGTAGTTTTTATAATTTTAAACAATTAAATATAAATATTAAATTATATTTAATTGTTTAAATTATTTAATAACTTAAAATGCCAACACCCATGCGATGATATGTCATCGGGTACAACACTGGTATTGTATTGTTTGGAACTTGTGACTAGGGATAGGACCGGAAGCGTGCTTTTTCCATGCAACAGGGCAAACTACAAAGCTAGAGTGCAAAAATAAAGGTTAATCATAAAAATGAACAATGCACGGCGAACAATGAACAAAGAACGGCGCAAACTTGGTGCGCTCTTTACTTGTGACCCACTAATTCTTTGTATAGGTATAGGAAGCTTTAGTCAAAAAAGCCTACCCTCATATTAACCATATTGTGTGTCTTATTTTCTAATGGCCAGGATATGGTAGTGTTAGTTAATGTACATACATATCTAGGTCTCCCTGTCCCAGGTATAATACTGGTTAAACAACTGCCGTAATATCCTTCCGCATTTGTTCGTGTCACGCACTCTATACAATGAGTAGTTTATGGATTTCCATGTTGAATTTTAATTCTAGGGGGAAGGCTGGAGTTGATGCTACAATTTGTATAATAGAATCCCTGTGAAACGTGTGGGCTTATCGTTAAACGCGATGTTCATGGATTAGTGGTGTCGGCCCTTATTGTTATCGAAATTTTAATCGATAACAGTAATGTTGTTTGAACTCTTGTATGTCAACGGGTGGTTTCAGAAAGGAATTGATAGGACTTTTTACTAAATGTATGTACATACATATATATTTAAAAACACGATTTTGTAAAATTTCTCTCGCCTATTATTATAATAATAATAATAATAATAATAATAGCTTTTATTCCAGACGATGAGGAGAATAGTGCAATCCCCAACGCCCATATAAATAATATATAGATAAAAAAGTATTGAAAAACAGTAAACAAAAAATAAATAAATAAATACATAAGTAAATATATAAATATTACTGATAATAAATAATAATAATAATAAATAATAATAATAATTATTATAATAAGTAAATAATAATAAATAAGTCCAATAATAATAAATAATAATAATTTTATGTCTATTCAAGGCGGTCGGTGTAGCAGTTCCATCCATCGAACATACAATGGAGAATGCAAATGAGAAGATGCAGCAGCAAGAAGACAATTAGGCGATAAAAATATACGAAGACGTAGAGAGGCCGCTCTCATCCTGAGAATGGCTTCAAAGTGAGGCACATGCCCTTCTACAAACATTATGAAAAATGAATTTGATTATTTATATGATATATAATAGTAAAAAGTCGCGCCGCATATTAATAGTAAAAAGTCGAGGCAGTTCGTTCATTATACGCTCGCCGATCCAGCCCGTTCACCAACGTCCAAATGATGAATGAGTATGTGTATGTGTTTGCACTCAAGCTACGTCACCCGGTCCAACCCAGGCGCTCAATATCAGGAGCACATATCAGGGGCTTAGTACCAGGTCCCCACTTCTCCATGTCTCCTCGACACAATCAGTCGTCACGCGACATCAAAAATACCTCTATGTATAACGTATATTCCTACGAAATTAAATATTTTTTTGAAATCTACATACTATTTTGTATTACTAAAATGATAAATCGCTGAAGAGTATATTTTTTCCAACTGTTAAAATATTAAAGAGCGAATATTTTGAAATGTTATATTTTCTATAAGAATCCTTCCAAATCTATGTAACTCGCCTACTGTTCAGAAGCCAAAATATACCCACATAGCATCCCCACAAAGGGGAATATATATGATCGTGGGAGTGTCGAAGTTATCGACGACAGATTGACAGACAAGACCGAGTCATCAGTGTTTATGCACGCTCCGACAAAGAATGAATGTCAAACTGTGTGACCAGGCGATTGAAATTAAATGGAAATCAATAATGCAGAATTAAATTTTAGGTAAGTTTCCACGACAATCGACGACGTTCTGGCGTGATCCTCGAATTCTATATGACGCAACCGAAGTTTTCCCGATAAAATGTCAATTTTTGGTTAATTAATGCTTCTGTACATCCAAGGCCTTACTCGGAATTTTCCCGTCACGTCACGCGAATAAATATTTAGGCACTTTCGTGTTAATGCTTTCCAATAGCTGTGTTTTTTGTATCCATAACATTACATTTTACCCCAAATCCAAAAGTATGGGCAACATTTACGAATATAATTGAATCTCATTTTGTGTACATATGTACGTATAGTGGAAGTCATTTACGTAAATGAATCATACATAGTAGTGTGAGTGATGCGCTCGAAGCACAACCCCATTGGTCATTTGTGATGACATATATACATAAATGACGTCATCGATGAGTTATGGATGAGACTATTGGTCAGAGCAGCTCACGGACATTCACTCACACTACTACGATCCATCTTCATAAATGACTTTTATTATATACTTAATATTATTATCTTTTCGGTAAACGGGCTATTTCGCACATTGCGATCGCGCACACGACATTTGTTGCCACGAAAATGGCGAATACGGAATATATGGCACTCGAGTTCTCGTTAGTATGATAGTTGGCGTGGGTAACTCTCGATGGATGGAATTTCCAGGTGCCAGATATTCCGCGATCGAGATTGGTCGAGATCGCTGTGTGCGAAATATAATCACCGAACCTATCTTTTCATATCTACTAATTGTAGCCTGAAAACTACAATGAAATGAGTCTTGACTTTGGAAAAACTTATTTAGGATGTTAAATTACCATTGTAATTGGTGACGTTTCGATATCGCTTTACATATTGTTTGTAGTGTTCGAGCAGAGTGCAAGCTGTGTAGATTGCGTGTGTTCAAGCAGAATGCAATAGCCACGCTCATGCTTACACAAGAGCCTCGTATTTATTAAGACTATGAAACTCGACCAAAGTCTATTAGCGAATACCAAAGATTAAGACCAAAATCTATTAGCGAATAATCAGAAAAACATTCAAGCAAGGAAAAAAAAGAATGTTATTCGTAGCCTATTTTATTTAAATACTTCAAATACCCATCTATGGGAATATTAGAGTTACATTTTCATATTTATTTAAGGGAAAAAAATGTTTTCATTTTAAAAACTGGCAAAGCTTTGCGTAAAATTAGGTCAGCTTAATTTGCTACCGCAATTTAATTTACGTAAAAAATTTAAAAGATAGTACTCAAATTGAATTAAATTGCATCGGATCACTTGCGGGGAAGGAGAAAGCGAAATGATTATATTACCTGGCTTATTGCATGCTACAATTTTTCAGAAAATATTATTTAAAAGTAGCAAAACTGCAATATTAATTAAGATCAATCTAATGTTATATTAAAGTGGCCTGGTGCACGCATTCGTGCCCGTGTGAGATTGGTAGGAGAAATAGAGGGGGTGGTGAGATATCTTCCAACAATTGTCACACAGATAATTCATTGCATACAGCTATGGAAACGGCGTGGCCTTTTATATAATGGCCATAATGACGCATTAGAGACCTGCCATGTCAACATGATAAAAAAATTTACTAACCTATTAGTTTAGAATCGATTTTGTCTTGTGACGAAGCTTGGCTTCTTATCCGATCGTTTTCAAACTTTGCCATTTTGCTCGGTTTGGTCGTCAATATAAGTGAAAATGACGTCCGCCATTACCATGGTGAAAAATAATCGTAATAGACACGTTTGAAAATACTGCATCTTCGTTCACGGTGACGTCTATCGTTCACGGTCACGTCTATCGCCCATACTGCCCCATTTGTCCACACTGTTCTGATCATTTTTTCTCTTTTCGCCCCCCTCTCGCGATGGCAGATTGAGCACTTTGCCATACTCGTGATCAAAGTTTACGGAGAGAATTGGTGATTTCTTAATTAGGTTTTTTTTATATATTGTCTTAATTTGATAAACAAAATATAGAAGAGTTTAAGTTTAAAAAAAACATCTTTTTACTAACCTCTTATACGTTTCACATGGTTTTCGTGTAAGCGGTCATTTTTACATACCTCTTATACAGTTCACATGGTATTCGTGTTAGTGGTAATTTTTTATATCTCTTATCTCTTATCCGATCGTTTTCATACTTTGCCATATTGCTCATTTTGGTCATCAATATACGTTAATGTATCGTCTGCCATTACGTTGGAGATAAAATATCTTATACAATGCGTATCAAATATCCATAATTTTGGGTACGGTGACGTCTATGACGGTGACGGCAAGCTACTATAATCTATCTTCAACCTTTTCGCCGTGATATGGCCATATCAGATTTTAATTGTTTAAACGCCTATAACTCACTCTATATTTTATAAAATTTCCTCTATAGGTTATCGGCATCTCTAATATATAAATATTTATAGTTTTAACTCTCATATGTATATATAAATTTCAAATTTGGCGTCTAGCTTCATGTAATATAATACATGATATATATTGATTTTTGGCCAAATATGTCAGATCTGACATTTCACTGCTAAAAGTATATCTCTTCACTGAGTTTTATCTGCGAGATAAGTATTCAATAAGAAGTTATGTTTTATCTAATTGTTAATATGATTTACAATAAGCTTACATACATTTAGTTTTTTACAATAAGCTTATTATATATATGTATGTACATATGTATATTTTTTTCTTCTGAGATTAAGTAAAGTCGTAATTATCGACTAACATAAAATTATACAGTATTTTTTTTATATATATGTAGGTACAATATCTAAAAGGCTGTTGCGGTTATCGTAATGGAAAATCGTTGAAATTTAATATCGAAGTTTTTCCAACGAAGCACTTAAAATTTGTTTTGAAAGTTTCGTCCGCTTGTTCTCCGATCAAAAACAAAAAGAAAGGGGTGCGTAACGGAATTCAGCCAAGAAACGAGGTCGTGACCCAAAAATTCTTTTGATTTTCCCCATCAAACGAGCCTCACCATCAAAAGTCGGCCATTTAGTCGAGTATTCTTAGCCATGTAATAATAATTAATACGCATTGTTTCATACTTACAACCCAACCCCACCTCGAGATAAATTCTACAATACTAATGTTTATATTGAAGTGTAAACTTTAGTGATTCATAAACGCGCTTGCGTAAACCCGCTAACGACTCGAAAGTTTCACTTATATTATGCGTGATCTCATACGTTTATACACATCCTTCATCAGAGGGACTTTCACTTTTAGTCATAGATTAAACATTCAATTTTTTTTAATAATTCTATCTTCATCATATGTACGTATGTACTATACCCATGACAGGTTGCCCCAAAATCAATCGAGGTATAACTGATGCCCGAACCCGGAACCTCTCAATAAAAAATATGAATGCTCCCTCCCCTCCTTTACGTGGTTTTAATTTGTTGGTATCATATTTGCTAGCCATCTTGGGTAGGTGATCCACGATTTGCGTCCCTAACCTCGAACATTTTCTGCGAAGACTTCGGTTTACGCCTCAAACTTTTTTATGTTCCTCCATGTCTCCTTGCACTCAATTCCGGGCGAGCCCCCAAAATGTAGGATCTGTTTGACAGGAAACATATGCAGTAGAGTAAAAAAACTAAAAATAGCCTTGTAATGAATAACGATGGCTGCTTTAAAACATTGTTTATTAATCAGAGATCTCCAACGAACTCTCCTTTACTTTACATGTTACCAACCTAGTCATCCATGCCTTCCTAATCATTCGAAAGAAAAATAAATTCCACATACGTATGTACATATTATGTACATTTCTTCGAAATCAATTGGTCGAAGCGAGTAACTTCAATAGCAGGTTATCAAAGCGTAAGTTATTTGAATAACACATTTTTCGAGCGACAAAATTCCTGAATGTAAATTATTACGTTGACGGATAAATGGCACTTTTGTATTGATAATTCAAGTTCATTTAAAACATAATTCCAAGTAATTTAAAACATTCATACATGCGCTCTTCTAATTTAAAAATCTAAATCCTACATAATACTTTACAGCCTTCTTTCTCAATTCACAGTTTGCAAAATCACCAATAAGTACTTCAAGATCTACATATTTACGATTTTTGTTTGTGTTCAATGGCCAGCAATGCAAAATTATTTAGCTTTCGTTGTCTGATTGAGTTCCTATTGTGATGTTTAATAATTTTAGATTTAGAATGTGAAAATCATAGAGTGATTGACTACATTTAGGGCCAGGCCGCACCGTGCGACTTGCGAGCGACTTGGTTGAGGGCGACCAGACCAATGCATGCAGGTAGATGGGACATGCCACACCCGTCAACTTGTTTGCCGCACACATTTCCATACATTTTTTCGTGTCGCGCAACTAGTCGGCCGACAAAGTTGCACGGTGCGGCCCGGCCTTTACGAGTGTCATAATTAAAGCTGATCGGAATATTAATATGCAGTCATTAGTTATATTGAAAAGAAACGTCATCGAAAGTCCATTCTGTCCTCGTAACTTCTAAGATCCATCTAAAAGTAATTGAGAAAGTCGCATACGAAAATTTGTAAATTATTACGAATGTGCCGTTGTTGGGTTTTCTGCAGCGCGATCCATTTAAGAGCGAGCTCACCTTGTACTAAACAATGTACACCGAGTCCTGAAAATATGCCCTGTGGAAACAGGATTAGTCACGTTTTCTGAGAATTACATTGTTCTAAATTTAAATAAATTTCTGAAGGCTTTGACGGCGTCCCTCAGAGTGCTTGCTGTACGTGAGCATTGACGAAAATCGAAATGCTATTTATGACTCAAAGGTATTAGTTTTATTTGCATTCGGCAAAAGCTCAGTCCGATACATACATGTCATGACAAACCTGGGATTTCCGAACGCAGTCAAATGTACACTGGCAGCTTTACCTAGCAAAACAAATTACAAAATGACACGTTTAGCCTCGAAGTATTTTTATATGGAAACATACTGCAACCATATTCGCAGTATGCAGCCTTCTTTCTTGATTTAAGGTTTGCAAAATCACTAATGTAAAATCTGATTGTCAGGAGAAATAAACGGTAAAGTAAAATGAGACTCGTTAGGTGGTTTAAAACAATGTTTATTTTTGGCGGAGCGCCACAACGAACTAAATCGTTCAACGCGTTCCATGTATGCGCAAGATGACAACCCAACCATTCTTTAATTCATTCATACCAACCTAATCATTAATTTTTTTATTCAATAAATCATATACACTCGTCTTCAATTCGATGAGTGTACTCTAAAAATCAAGAAACACCAAATTATTATATACTAGTGGTTTTACCCGGCTTCACTCGGTATTTGTAATATAAACCGCTTAAAAATGACTAATCTAATAGTAAACGTTTTATTAAATGTATTTGAATAGTTTTATTTTATATAAATTTATTTGAATACTCATTTGTTTTTTTTTTATTAAATTGACTGTCACGAACAAACAAACATATATACTAAGTCTCTTTCGAAATTATATGTATACCAGAATACGGCGCCTTCGCCCCCGGGGACTTTGAATCCTTTGAATCGAAAAAAATCGAAGCGGCACCTATGAATCGAAAAATAAATAAATCAAATGTGTTGTCTACGAACCAACCAACCAAGGTTACATATACATATATATATACAAAGTCTCTTTCGAAATTATATTTATTATATATTTTGACATTATACACGACATATATGGTCAAAAATTACAAATTAGCATTGTAAGCATTTTATACAATACGATCAATACAAGCATTTATACAATTTGAATTTAAACGACCATCATCCATAGAGACATCTATGGAAAAAAATTTGCGTGCGATTCTATTTTCAAAATTAGAAACAATGCCCTCCGTCTAATCAGCACCAACATTATGAGCTAATAATGGTCAAAAGTGGAAACCTCACTCATGTATGGTCATTTTTTGATAATAAGTCATTTATACCTACATATGTAAGTTAATTTTTAATTTCAATTGATATCTGGCTAGTAAGCCCCACTGGCATGGCAAATGACAAAACTCTCTGATGATAATATTCTATGCATGAAAATGCATAGAATATTTATTAAAATTATCATTGAAGAGTATTGACAGCATTGGGTTTGATGCATCCGCTCTAAAATCGCCAGATTAACAGAACGGCAGATTTAAACGTAATTCTCGTTTTCTCGAATGATAGATTGCACATCAGATGACGAGTAACCTTTCGATGTGCACAGATGCAATTATTAAAATAGAGTTGGATCTTTCTGGCGAGTTTAATAAGGCAAGATTCGGAACTTATCGAATCTTGCCTTATTAAACTCGTCTGAAAGATCCAACTCAATTTTAATAATTACCATTTTAATACTTGCATCTGTGCACATCGAAAGGTTACCCGTCATCTGATATGCAATCTATCATTCGAGAAGATGAGAATTGCATTTAAAGAAGCCGTCCGTTGATCTGTCGTTCAATTTGTCTGGCGATTTTAGAGCGGATGCACCGCATCCACAGCATTTTATATTGAAAAATTTAATACGTACCCTCTCTTATAAGAATACCTCAGTGTTTCATTCAAAACCTACAATTTTCGACTTGTATAGATTTTAATTACTTTTAAAATATATACAGTTGATTAAATTACACGAAATTATATATGTAAACGACAGTGGCGTGTTTGGCGACAGTTGTGCGGTGCAAAACGTGGGGAACAAATATGCAAAAACGGCCATAAAAATGTCATAACCCGGCATGACTGTGTCCGCACGCAGAAAGAATCGAGTTTTTTGTTTTGTTTTCGAGTGAGTTAGTTTATCAGGCAAAGCTTTCACCAGATTATGCCATTTCGATTGGAGTGTTCGATACGAAAGCTCTATAAAAAGACGGCCTGAATGCACGCATTTCGCGAATACAATTAAATAAGCCATCCGATTTGATTCTAAAAGGGCTTATCGACGTTTTAATATTTTATAATGAAATCTACGGCACAGCTTGGATATGTTCTAATCAATGTATAAATGGACCTTAATAAATTGATTGACGCTTAAACGCGTACTTTTTTTTTTTTGAGGTTTTTTGAGGTTAAGGCTTTGTTTAAATCAAATTTCTGGTAAAAAATATTTCCCACAGGTTTTCCATAGTCTTTTATAAAATTAAGTAAAGAATTAAGGTTGTAAGACTAGGACTAACTTTTTTTTAACAACTCTGTTGTCCTGGTGTTATTGTAATAATGAAACCTAACCTCAATTTATATTCATCAGATAAGAATATTACGCTGAACAGAGCTGGAAACATTCGTTGTTCATCAGCACATAGATGTATATACATATATATATATAAATGTACATACCAGTGGCGTGCGCTGAAATTCTCTCTCTTTTTGTCGTACAGCCTTACTTAATGTGCACGAACGGGATACAAGAGGAACAGGCTGTTCCTCTTGTATCCTGCTCGTGCACATTAAGTAAGGCTGTACGACAAAAAGGGAGAAAATTTCAGCGCATGCCACTGATACATACATATGTACATATATACCCAACGTATAATTGCGTTACATATAACTCAATTCAGCCAAATTTTGACAGGGCCAACATTTTACAACCGAGTAAACCCGCGAGATCGCTCACTTCCAAACGATTACAGCTCGCGTAAAATTTAAATTTTCAGCACAGGACACGTCAAACGCGATGGATGTTCCGGGGATGACCGAATGACCGCATAAAAAACACAAATAAAAAGTCATAAAAAACATGTACGGTCGCGTTCAATTCACGCCCTTCGAAACGATCTCGCCCCTGGTTTTATGTGTCGCACATTTTTTTTCATCATCGTATTTTTTTTCTTCCACTTTGCCTACGCCACTGCCCATACTTTTATATACTATGTATGCGGTGTATAGTCTATATTCTAAATTCTGGTCTGAAATCCTCGCGCATCGGGGAGATTGCTGTGTCGAAACTAAGCGCGATATATGGGAGCGTGGAAGTTGGCCAAGTTATGTACCCACATACATACATATAATATATGTACGTAGTTTCGGAGGAAAAAACGTTAACGAGATCGATCTCGTATGTTTTCGGTTAATGTGGGATGTGTTGTTGCTTCGGGATCAACTGAAAATACAATAGGAATAAATGATTTGAAAATAGAACGTGTTTCATATACAGGCGGACCTCAACTTTCGCACATTCGACTTTCGCACAATTCGCTATTTCGCACATTTTTAAAAAATCGTTTTTTTTTTTTTTTGGTGATAATGCAAAAATGTTTGTTTGCGTGCAATTGTTTCCCTCTCCTCCATTCCCTGTCGCACTATGAAATGCGTATGAACGAGCCCGTACTGTGAAAAGTGTTACATCCTGCACGGCATAATGATGGATGAAATGGAGAAATCTTTGTCTTATTGAATAAGTGACCAAAATCAAAAAACTTCAACAATTCAAGCTAGAGCTCTTAGTTTGCATAAGGATTGGAAGGATAGACTAAAAGAAGATTCTAACACGGTGTTTCATGCAAGTCACGGCTGGTTTTCAAATTTTAAAACAAGATATTCTTTACACAATATTAAATTCACTGGAGAATCAGCTGATGCGGATGAAGATGCTGCAAAAGACTTTTTTTGTTCATTGTCCAAAATTATTGAAGATGGTGAATATTCCTCTAGTCAAATATTTAATGTAGATGAGACTGGTTTATTTTGGAAGCAGATGCCTAATCGTACATTCTTATCAAAGGAAGAATCAGTTGCCCCTGGTCATAAACCTTCTAAAAACCGATTGCTTCTTGGTGGAAATTTAGCTGGTGATTTAAAATTGATGCCAATGTTAATTTATCAAGCAGAAAATCCTAGAGCATTGAAAGGGAAAGATAAAAAATTGTTTCCAGTCATTTGGAAATCAAATAAAAAAGCCTGGGTTACTGCTTTAATATTTAAAGATTGGTTCACTTCACATTTCGTACCAGCAGTAAAGCAATATTGTGAAGTTAATAATTTACCATTTCAAATATTATTAATCTTAGATAATGCTACAGGACCCCCAAAATCTCTACAAAATTTATATCCAGAAATCAATGTTGTGTTTCTTCCCCCCAATACTACGTGTCTCATACAACCCATGGACCAAACAGTGATAGCTACGTTTAAACGATATTATATGAGGTCGATAATGAATCAGGCCATCAAGACAACTGACATGGAAGGTGGGCCCACATTAAAAGATTTCTGGAGGAATTATAACATATGGAACGCAATAAACAATATTGGAGACGCGTGGGCTGAAATAAAAGAGTCAACAATGAAAGGTTCATGGAGAAAACTATGCCCACAAATGATGGGTGATATAAATTTTGATGAAACTCCAGAAACTATCACACTTGAAATAGTCCTCTTAATGAACGAACTTAACCTAGATGTTAACATTGAAGATATTAATGAGATGATTGAATCTCATTCTGAACCCATGACCAATGAATTTCTAATGGACCGGCAAGAGAACGAGAATGATATACATATTGAAAGTGAGGAAGAAGAACCAGAAGAAATCATTAATACCTTAACTATAAAAAATATGAACGAAGCTTTTACGCGTCTCGAAAAGTTTTTGAACATTATGGAAGACTGTGATCCCAATGGAGAACGAATATCTCAAGTACGTAGGGCTATTCATAAGAGTACTGTCTGTTACAGAACTCTCTATGAAGAAAAAAAAATGTCATATTCAACTAACTCTTGACAAGTTCATTACGAGATTATAATTTGCCGTGCCTGAATGCGATCTTTTCCACCTAAGTGAGTGTAGATTATCGGATGTTATTTTAACATATGTATCTGGCAGCCTGCGCTCATCATTATTCTCTTAATTTGAATGTGATGTATGTGTGAAATCTTAATCTACTCTCTTCCATTTGGGCGTCGCTGTGATATTTTTTTTACTATTTTTCTTTTGCAGAATGTAAAACTAAGAATAGGATTTGAGTATTTTATTTACGTATTATTTTTCTTTTGTTTTTATTTTTTATTTTATCGTGTTTTTCTGCTTTTGCTTTTTTGCTTTTTATTTTATGTATTTACTTTACTTTTTAATGTACATATATAAATAATTTTTATTTAATACATACATTTTTTGCTTTTTTTTTTACATCCCTCAACTTTCGAACATTTAACTTTCGCACACATTTTCAGGAACCAATTGTGTGCGAAAGTTGAGGTCCGCCTGTATAGGGCAGTCTGTACGTTAGATTTGGGGATGTTATGTGAGCGGTTGAAACCATTGCGGTTTCGAATAGGCGTTTGTTTATTATGGGTTGCTCTGTTAAATTATGATAATAAACGTTATGTCATATGTAAACTGCTATTGATTACTCATAAATAGGAGTAGCATTGTGGATTGGAGTGGAGTTTCAAATCAATCTATTACATACATTCATTGTTAGAATTATTTTCTTCTACATTAAAAGTGCACACTTGGTTTTTGTGGAACATATGTATATACACATTTACCTTTGTTTAATGCAAAGAAGCAGAATATTTTTTTTAATTCATTCACCGCAGATGTTCAATATTACTTTTTGATCAAAATCTAAAATTTATTTGTTTTTAATTGAATTGTTCGAACTTATAATATTAGAAACGAAAAAAAATGTGCCGCAGGTGAATATTTTATTAGAAATATATTCCGTCTATATTTATCCATTTGGAATCGTATATAGTGGTAAGAGACGTGGCATATCATTTCGTTCACATGATCGGCTGACAAAAACAAAATAATTTTATTTAAAAAAAAAATAATAATTTTAAATCATTAATTTTGTTGATCCGAATTACGATATTTTACCGATTGTACAATTATGGGCACACAGGCACTAGCTATATAAAAATATAATATGTATATATGTACATATTATATATGTAAATAACCAGAATCATGGATTAGTTGTTAGCATATTTTGCTATAGTCTGAGTCAAACTGGTTGCTGCTAGCCAGACCTTGGGTCTTCCCAGACTTCTGAGACTCCCCGGGTTTCTCTCCATATACATATGTATGTCTCTGTGGATGATTGTTGATACAAAATCGTATTGTTGTATAAATGTTTGTTGATCATATTGTATACGATTTTTGCAATGCTCGTTGCTATGGTTGACCATAGATGTCATGTATGATTTCGAATAATTTGTATTAATATATAATTTGGTGTGTTTCTTGATCTGTATAGTACACTCTTCGCAATGGAGCTATCTGTAATGACGAGTGTACATAGATGATTGATCGATTGAATAAAATTTATTATTTATTTGTTTTTTACATATATACCAAGAAGGCCTTACAGGCAACCCCAATGCGCCTTCCTGGCCCATTACAAACTTTGCAGCATTTTTTTACTGTTATACAAGTCGCTGAATTACGAGACACTGAAAAACTCGCAAATTAACGAGACATCTATGAATCGTACATAAATTTTATTGTACATTAATCAATCTCAAATAGTGGTGACATAGTAGGTAGGAAGGATTTTAGCCAATTTTACCGGGAACCGTTTCAACAATGAAATCAGAGAAAATTGGCATACTCTGATAGGAAACAATCGACCTGGAGTCACAAATCCAGGGTTCCGCGACAAATCACTCACGGACTTTACACTCAACGGTGTATAGATTTTGATCGATGTAATGACACGTGTATCAAATGATAAAGAGTTCAAATTAACGTGTAAATTATGATCACTGCAATCGTTTGAAAAAGTCAGATCAATTATTTTGATAAATCTGCGGATTTTCAAAAGCTTTTATTTAGTTTATAGTACCGGTAGTACCAAAAACTTGTTTTCGGTCAAATACCAATACCACCGGTATCGGTACTTTTGGTATTGTAATCCCTAGTGACGGCAACAGAGTGTATTACCCATATTCTTTTTTTTGACAATGCTTTATATTGAAAATTTTTGACAATGCTTTATATTGAGCATAAAGTCCGTGAGTGATTGTCATGACACCACAAATCCAGATCTGACCAGCAGCACTACAGATATAGTCAGAAAAATTCTCTTCAATCGAGATCAGCTCATGGGATCGAACCCGGCGCCTCTTGACGCTAAGCAGAAGCTTTATCAACCGAGCTATGCTTCTGGCTAAATATGTACTCTAAATATATAAATAAAATATGTACATACATACACATGTACTAAGAAAGTATAGATGCCAATCGAAACTTTCGATTCTAATCAAAGCTTAAGAAACCCTGGGTTTTTTTTTAGTAGAACTTCTGGTGTTGTAAGCTCGTTAATGATTTGCCGATTGCCGAAAATCACGCACCGGTCTGTAAATGCATAGGTGGTCTCAATCGCGTGGGCCCCTAGAAAGAACCGTTGTTTATTGCGGAAAATTATATGGCGCCCGGTTCTTCTGGGACCATAAACCAAACGCGATAATAAAAGTGGACCACGAACTAACCGTTTTCGCGTTTTATTTTATGTATACAATGCACGGTGTCGAAAAGCATAACTAGCGCCCCCACGATCATACACGTTGAGGCGAAACGACTCATAACCACGAGCTTATCTTTATGTAGACAGACTTACATGTATTGTAATAATTGATGTGCATATTTTTATTTTGTTTTATTTTTTACATTTTACATAGATACATATATACCAGGAAGGCTAGAAAGGAAGACCCCAATGCGCCTTCCTGGACAATTAATTACAAACAATGCAGCATTTTATTATTACATAAATCACTGTATTTTTAGAAGTTGAAGAAAACGAACTAACAATTAATTAATTAATTACAGAATTAATCCATTGAGACGTCTATGGATTTTAGATTTTGTACATAATTTTTACAAATTATACACACAATAAATACAGAAGATTTGTGACAACAGAAAAGATGATTTTTTGCCAATTTCGAGGAACCGCTTCAACAATGATCAAATAAAATTGGGAAACTCTGATAAGAAAGAATCGATTCGGAGTCACATGTATATGTATATATATAAAGGATCCGGATGTGAAGGATTCCATGTGAAACGCGCAGATTAAGTTAGAACTATTTATTATAACATGTCGTCGGGCTTGTTCTCCAACAAGTGACCATAACAACACGCATCCGGTCTCTCCCATGCATACCACACACATACTTTATCCCTAGCAGTTTGACCAACCACACATACGGCTCGGCTCGTTTAAAAATCATTCCTACATGTATATATATATATATATATATATATATATATATATATATATATATATATGTATATATCAGGAAGGCCCAACAGGTAAACCCCAATCCACCTACCTGATAAATTATAAACATCGATTGACAATTTACAGAGCATCGTATAGACATCTATGAATAAATTCGAAAAAAAATGATATTTTACACATCAGCAAATTCAAGATAAAAAACTCTAAATTTGTGAGAAATAGCTCAAGGTTGACAATTTGTTGAAACCGTTACAATGAAAATCAGTTAAATTGGTAAACTCTGATAGGAAAAGATCGACCTGGAGTCACATATCCAAGGCATGACTAGCAGCATCGAGCAGAGATTGAACTCGCGACAACTCGGTTTAAAAGCATTACATGCTGACCACTGATGTTTGCTGCTGGTTACAATACAAATTAATGTATCTATATTTTCATTCATTATGCCAGCAGCATAGCTCGGTCGTTAAGCTTCTGCTTAGCGTCAAGAGGCGCCGGGCACGATCCCATGAGCTGACCTCGATTGAAAATAATTTTTCTGAGTATATCTGTAGTGCTGCTGGTCAGACCTGGATATTTGTGACTCCAGATCGATCGTTTCTAATCAGAGTTTGCCAATTTTCTCTGATTTCATTGTTGAAACGGTTCCCGGTAAAATTGGCTAAATTACTATGTCACCACTATTTGAGATTGATTAATGTACAATAACATTTATGTATGTACAATTCATAGATGTATCGTTAATTTGCGAGTTTTTCAGTGTCTCGTAATTCAGAGACTTGTATAATAAAAAAAAAATGCTGCAATGTTTGTAATTGGCCAGGAAGGCGCATTGGAGTTACCTGTAAGGCCTTCCTGGTATATTTGTAAAAAAAAAAAACAAAATTACGGGTCACCCTTAATTTGACACTATACTGCTGGCTTGTACTAAAAATGAGACTAGAGATAATTTTGAAATGTGCTTTGAAAAAATATGAAAAAAAGATAAGAACTGAATCAAAACAGGTAGAGAGCTATGTATGTATATAAATATCACCTTTGCGTTATTTAAGGACTAGATATTTGAATGGTGATATGACGTCACTGAGCCAAATGATATTAGAAAGAAACATTACGCACTTTTCGTTTCCGTTTGCATAACACAATCTCTTTTATGCAGTTCACAGTATGCACTTCGCTTCTTTGTATATACTGTAAGGATGTGATATGTGGCTTAGCTTTTTACGTATGCAGACATATGTATACACATATATACATATGTATATACATACATACATATATACATATGTATTTAAGTATATGTGTGTCGGCTTAAAGCAGGAATGCAAAGTGGGATGAAAATCGTGCTGTGTATTTCGAAATCCTCGGGTGATGTGCAATTTTTCTTTCTGTGGTTCTCCATGTACGTATATATTTTTATTTTTTTTTCAAAATTGGATAAAAATCTGTAGATTTATATTAACGGTAAGTAGGTGAGGCTCAACATTGCTCTGACGGGTGAAAGTTGAAAAAAGTGAATGACAAACAAACAAATAATAATTTTTATATAATAATATACAATAAATATCAACCATGTACGAGTATTTAATAATACAAACTACAAAAGTGAAACTTCACTGTGCAAATTTTAGAAAATAATTTTTTTTTCCTATTGATTTATCTTGTCGAAATAATTCTGGGGATTTTTGCAGCTTTTCGTATGATGGCTTCTTTAGTAATGGGAATAATGAAAATAATTTTGCTATTTTTTTCATTTAGGACGAAGTTCAAATTAAGTTTTTATAATTAAATTCAATTTATTTGGCAGCATGATAAAAATGTGACCTTGATAAATCGGCTTTAATTTAAAAATTTTAAAGGAAAAATTTAATGCAAAAGTTAAATAAATAGCGGAAAATGAATAATTACACAAATAAATAAGCTTTTTCATTAATTTCCTTATTAAAAGTTCAATAAAATAAGTTATTCCAAGGATTCGGGTATTTGGCCTTTGTGTGCGATGGCGAAATTTTGGCGATTTACAGGTAAACCGGTATACCGGTGAAATGAATAATTTAATACATAATAATTAAACAAATCTAATATATAATTTCGAAAGAGACTTTGTATGTATGTATTATGTATCATTCGTTGGGAACTTTGTAAACAAGTCAAAGTATCCATTACGACATGGGGACGGGGGACCGGCCTTCGCCCCCGGGGCGCAGGCACCGGATTCTGGTATACATATAATTTCGAAAGAGACTTAGTATATATGTTTGTTTGTTCGTGACAGTCAATTTAATAAAAAAAACAAATGAATATTCAAATAAATTTAATAAAACGTATAAGATTAGTCATGTTTAAGCGGTTTATATTACAAATACCAAGCGAATCCGGGTAAAACCACTAGTAAATAATAAATAAATAAGCTTTTTCATTCATTTCTTTATTAAAAGTTCAATAAAATAATTTATTTCAAGTTATCGGGTATTTATCATCTGTGTGCGATGGCGAAATTTTGGCGATTTACAGGTAAACCGGTATACCGGTATTGCAATCCCTAATGTGTACCGTATGCAACTTATTAAAAATCAACGTATGTGTGAGCACTCTAGTATGAAACGTATGGAACAATATTTCTTCAAATGAAAAGCACTACTATTTTAAGTAATAAATAAGTCCAAATGGTAAATGTAGTCTGTGAAAATGAAATTTTAATGCGATTAAAATTTGAGTATGTTTTTCCGACCGGATAGACGGCTTGGCCCACCGCAAACCGTCAGCACTAACCGATTAAATCGAGCGTGCTAAAACACCGAAGGCGAGTCCGCAAACTGACAGTGTGTTTTCCGCGAAAATTGTTGCACAAGTTAAGCAGTTTAACGGCCGGTTATTAAGCTTCACGCCAAAACTTCCATTACATTCGCCAAGTTAAATTTAATTTTGGTCGATTTTTTTACTCCCCGAGATCTACACGTTTGAGAATCTCTGCTCTCGGAGACGTGACATCGGAAAGCTTACGGTTGTCGGATTTTTCTAAAAGAATTGCCGTCTCAAAGTGGTGTGTCATTCTTCGGAAACAATGTCGAGGTTTCAACCCTTGGCTGAAAGTCGTTATTTTGCTCTGAGCTGATGGGAAAAACTCGAGCATTTATTTTCAAACTTATCCTTGGCATATTTCTATTGCACTCTGAATACGCTCATTCTTATTGCATCAGTTTCAGACTAGTTTGCTTATGGTTACAGAAATGGTGTAACGAAATACATAATATGAGTGGTATTCTGATCAGTTAAGAACGGACCCAGAGCGCCCCATTCATTGTTCCATTGTTGTAAATGCATTGCTAAAGGTTCGCCGAACCTTTTTTTTTTGCACTCTAACTTTTGTAAATTGAGCCAAACCGCCCCGATTCCTGGAAAAAGCACGCTCTCCATCCGCGCTCTACTATCCTCTCCACCAGTGGTTCTTAACCGGGGGTGCGAGAAGGCATATCAGGGGGTGCGGGAGACGTTTCTAACAATATAAATTTAGTTTTGTGATATTTGAAAACTATTTTAATTTTCGATGACATCGGCCAATTTTTTCATTTCCATGAAGTAACGAAAGCGCTCGGATAGCTTTAACTAAAATAATATGATTTATGGCAGGATATTGTGTCAAGCTCTCTCCTCATTTCTCGCAAATAATAACGACAGTTTTCTCAGAATTTGCACACCGTCGTCTCCACTGGTATACTGTTTACAATTGTTTTTGCGACAGTGGCAGTAAAGCAAAAATTACTTATTGATACTAGCATGTGTACACACACGAAAGTTCGATTGCAAACGTTTTATAAGCAAAAACAAATACATACTTAATTGTACAGTAATTAAAACCCGAATATGATATATTGATTACACAAACCTAAGAATTTCTCTCGCAAAATTTTGAATAATATATTATTATTATTTTATACGTTTCTAATTATTATTTAATTGACCGTAGTAAACTGCGCCATGTCAAAAAAAACTGTGGAACTTGTACAACAGAAAAAGATGGTACGCAACAACCTCAATGCATATTATGTTCCAAAATGTTTTCAAACTCCAATTTTAAACCATCAAAGTTGTTAGAACATTTCAACAATGCTAATGGTGGTAAAGGTTGCAGGTCATAGTCTGAACATCTTGAAGTCAAGAAAGGCTCGATTTGATGCCAGTGGTACAATCACAAAATTCAAAAGCCCTTGTTAGAAGCGTCCTATCAAGTGGCATATCTGTGCGCTAAGAAAAATAAAGTAAAAAAGCCTCAGACGATTGCTGAGGAATTAGTAAAACGGTCTTTTATACGCTGAGGCCATTTTGGTGTGAACGCGAGATCAGGTGATCAGCGCTAGTAAGCCAGTAGTGCCTCACTTATGTAACATCACTACGTTACAATATCGATATTTATAATTGACCAGGAAAATCGCATAGGGATTATCTGTTAGGCCTTCCTAAATACGTAAAAATAAAATATAATATACAAAGCCCGCTTTAAAGGTCAAGGAATTTGACCCTTAAAGCCCTCAACATGAGGCCACCACCCCCCCCCCAACGAATACAGTCTAAGAGACCCTTTCGTCGGAGAACGAGACGGTTGTTCATGAATATCGCACAAGAACAACCGCACATCACTGTTCTATTAAATAAAACCACACTGTACATAACCAAGTACAAAATAAACAACAACGCATGAACACATAAAGCGCGCATGCGTTAGGAAACAATACCTGAAATGTGCCGTGCGAATGCACGCACACTTCAAGTCAATATACATGTATGCATATTTATACGTGCATAAACACGCACACACACACACACCAACACACACACACACGCACACACACACACACAAACCACAAAAACATACACACACCTAAACAGCAAACGCACACTCACACACATACATTCACAAAATAAAAATAATAATAATAAATAAATAAAAATGAACTCATAAATGCGTATGCAATCAAGTGGAGTAGTTGCATAATATGTATATGCGAATACACCGCAAAGGCTGTGCGTGCTGAAACCGCTAGCGACAATAACCTCGGGTATCAATTAATTTTCAAAACTACCCGTTGAAATATCAACGGGCACAACATTAGGCACATACATTTATTTACAATTCTAGGTGCAGACATGTGAATTCGACCTCCCGTCGACTCTGACGCAGAGAATGATTTTTTTTTTCAACGCTAGGTGATTTTTTTTTTGTACTTTCATTTCATGCTATCGATCAATCATTGCGGTCATATTTCGGCACGCGTGCCCGCGGTTGCATGCAACTGAAATATTATGAAAAGCAATTATGTTCGCGCACTTAACGCTGATCGTTAATCATGATACGGTCGATATACACTGATTTTCACATATACATACATACATACATCCATACACTACCGGTCAGTGATTATGTGGAAAATCCGCAAGGAAAATCGTCGGTAATTGTACCACTTCACTTTACACTCGATAGGTAATATTCACGATTTAAACTGTGTAACGTGACTTAAATACATTCCCAATGCGAATGAAAAATTCAAAAAATTATCAAAACCTTTTTTTAGCACTCGAAAGGAAACGCCGTGAAGGACATTGCTCAAAACACCATATACTTTTTCTCTTTTTTTTTCGTTTGAAGTATATATTTAATGGTATGGGAAAATTTTTTATAGTGTTTCGTAAATTTTTTGAAAGCATTTCGTTCTTAATACCGGGTTGACACGATAGTAGTAAAGTAGACCGCGTGCGGACCCATTGACTTGCACTCTGACTTAAACTAGTGAGCATCTACGCTGCAATTTTATCTGATCATTTTCACTAATAGGTCATTTCAATTTGAATTTCAGTTGATAGTTACATGTCAGCCATTAAGCATATAGCCAGCAGTATGGCTTAATGGTAGCGTGTATGTTTAGAACCAAGTGATCAGTGGGTTCGATCCCCCATACTGCTGGTTAGATTTGGGGATATTTGTGACTCCAAATCGATCGTTTCTTATCAGAGTTTGCCAATTTTATCTGATCATTGCTGAAACCGTTCCTCAAAATTGGCAAAAAATCATCTTTCCTGTTGTCACAAATCTTCTGTATTTATTTTGTGAATAATTTGAAAAAATGATGTACAAAATCTTAATCCATAGATGTCTCAATGGGTTGATTATGTAATTAATTGTTATTTCGTGTTCTTCAGCTTCTGGAAATACAGTGATTTATATGATAATAAAATGCTACATTGTTTATAATTAATTGTCCAGGAAGGCGCATTGAAGTCTTCCTGTCAAACGTTCCTGGTATATCATCATCATCATCATTTACAGCCATTCGCCATCCACTGCTGGATGAAGGCCTCTCCAACATGCTTCCACTCGTCTCTGTTTTGCGCAACACTCGTCCATCTCATTCCGCACATTTTCCTAATTTCATTCACCCATTTTCCTTGCGGTCTTCCTTTTACTCTTTTGCCTTCTCTCGGGTACCATTCAAGCACTTCTTTTGTCCACTTTTCGTCCATCCTCCTAGCTACGTGACCCGCCCATTGCCATTTCAATCCACTACCCTTGTCATACTTCTCACCCACGTGTTCCGCTTTCTGTCTTTCCTCGTTATGCCAAGCATACAGCGTTCCATACTTCTTTGAGTGCATTGGATTTTATTCTACTGTCACAAATCTTCTATATTTATTCTTTATTCTGTATAATTTCTAAAAATCATGTACAAAATCTAAAATCCATAGACGTCTCAATGGATTAATTCTGTAATTAATAATTAATTGTTAGTTCGTTTTCTTCAACTTCTAAAAATACAGTGATTTATGTAATAATAAAATGCTGCATTGTTTGTAATTAATTGTCCAGGAAGGCGCATTGGGGTCTTCCTGTCAAGCCTTCCTGGTGTATATTTATGTAAAAAATAAAATAAATGTATAAAGAGTGAACATTATTGCCGATGATTGGTGAAAATCGTACGAGAATTTGTTTTTGATTTTAAAATGCTTTTTATTATTACTAAAGTATGTTCATAATACATCTTATATCTATTTTAATAGCTACTGATCTACTGATCATTTTCTATTTTACAATTTTAATTTAATTTTGTTAGTAATCATTAAAGCCCGGACCCAGACGGTGCCGCGTATTGTTCAATTGTTGTAAATGCATTGTTAAAGGCTCGCCGAACGTTTTTTTTTTGGACTCTAGCTTTGTAAATAGAGCTAAACCGCCCCGATTCCTGGAAAAAGCACGGTGTCTATCCACAGTCTAGTAATCATAGTATTATATTATTCTAATGTTAATGTACAGCATAATAGGAAAAAGAGCTCAAAAACCTATTTACAATTCTTAGTAAGAGAATGGCCAGCCGCAAATACCAGGATTTGGAACACGTCGTGGGCAACATCATAATATACAGACAGGCGCTAAGATTGGATTGTTTAATTTGAATTAATACATCAAAATTTCACACGCACGCCAAAAGCAAACAGGCTAATGTTTTTTCAGAGAGTATTATTATACAATGGCCGCCAGGATTAAAGGATGTGTGGCCGAAACGGTCACGACGCTCCATTGTCACGCACCAAATCCCCAAAGTATTATATTATTATATATGTATCTATATAGTCTATTCGGTCTGTTTATTTGTTTGTGATAACGCTTTTGGATAAATAATACGATATATGATATAAAAGCCACAAAAAAAGTTGAGACCCTGGGTGGGTCTCGAACCCGTTAACCTCCTACTGATAACTAGCACTTATCACCGTTGAGATAACGGCGGATTTGAAATTCGGTTTTTAATGAATTAATAACCAGCAGCATGGACTAGTGGTTAGCATATCTTGCTATGGTCAGTGTGGTTATGAGTTCGAATCATACTAGTTGCTGCTGGCCAGACCCTGATTTGTGACCAGGTCGTTCGTTTCCTACCAGAGTTTGCCAATTTTTCTGATTTTCATTGAAACGATTCCTGAAAAATTGGCTTTCCCTCCCCATTTTTCTCTGAAAATCTTGAGTTATTATGTTATATCACAAGGTTCGCCGGATTTCTCTCCATATATGTCTCTGGGGATGATTATTGTATAAAAAATCGTATTGTTGTTATATTTGTTGCTCGTATTGGATACGATGCACTTTGCTTTGTTTGACCATAGATTACATGTATAATTTCGAATTATTTATATAATGTAGTGTGTTTTTTGATCTGTATAGTACACTCATCGCATTGGAGCGATCTGTAATGACAAGTGTAAATAAATTGATTGAATAAAAAAATAACATAAACCAATGGCGTGGACTAGTGATTAGCATATTATGCTTTCGAGCAGAATTGTCACGGGTTTGAGTCCCACTAGAGTCCCGCTGCTGGCAAGATCTTGGTTTGTGACTCCATGTTAATCGTTTCTTATTCTCAGAGTTTACCAATTTTTCTGATTTTCATTGAAACGGTTCCTGTAAAATTGGGTTCTCCTTTCTCTCTTGCTAATCTCAAATTATTCAGCGTCTTGAGGTTCGGCAATTTGATTATAAAATGCTGGAAAATTTTCTTCGGACGTTTGTATGAATTCACATTGCATAAAATGCTTATGGGTATTGATTGTATTTGTATCTGTTTAGGTGCACTCGTCGCTTTGGAGAGATCTGTAAAGCGGGAGTAAAAAAAAATATTTGCTCTTTTAGTGCAGTTGTATTGATTGAAGTTTTAAGAAGTTGTCTCTTCATATGAAAATAAATTTTATAATTTTATTCTGATAATGCCTCCAATGATATTTCATCAGAGATATATCACTAGAGGTAGGACCGGAAGCGTGCTTTTTCCTGAAAACAGGGCATTTTGGGTCTATTTTCCAGGAAATAGAGCAAACTACAAAGCTAGAGTGCATAAAAAAGGTTCATCATAAAAATGAACAATGCACGGCGAACAATAAACAAAGAACGACACGCTTCAGGTCCTACCTCTATATATCACTAGTATTATATAAATGTATGTATGTATGTACTTGTGTAATTTTGCATTTGTTGGAAAATAGAGGTCGCGTGTTTTCGCCGGGTCAAGTGCGATGCGGGCCAGAGATAGTTAACCATCGCGGCCGATCGGTGCAATGAACAATCGATCGCTGTTAACCTGTCGTGTTCCGGTGAGATAAGTCGGAAATTCGGATTATATAATCTTACGTAACTACCAATTCAAATTGGGGAGAATTTTTTTGTAGCACTCTGTATAATGAATCGAAGTAAGACTTCAGGGCGTTTTTTTTTTTGAGAAACCTGAAATGCCAACAAAGCATTTGTGATATTCAACAACTTATGGACACACACGCCATTTTCGTTACCACTTTCGTAACTGCCATATTAATCAACCAGCAGAATATACTAGTGGTTAGCATATAATGCTTTGAACAGAGTGGTCACGGATTCAAATCCCACTGGTTTCTGCTGGCCAGGCCTCGGATTTGCGACTCCAGGTCGATCGTTTCCTATCAGAGTTTGAAAATTTATCCGATTTTCATTGAAACGGTTCCAACAAATTGGCAATCTTACCCATTTTCTCGCAAATCTCGAGTTTTCAGTAATCTTGAATTTCGATGAATTGTATAAAATGCTGCAAATTTACAAATCTGACCATTAATGTATCTATGAATGTTCATTGATATGTATTAACTGAATTTCACTGAATCGTTTAAAAATGTTGCAAATTTTACAAATTTGACCATAGATGTCTCTGTGGGTGTTAATTGATATGTATTTACTTTGTATAATACTTCGTATCAAATGTACAATGTTTCTGGCCAGGAAGGTGCATTGGGATTACCTGTTAGGCCTTCCTCGTATGGATTAAAAATACATATAAAAAAATACTAAATAAATTTTATTTCATTTTTTAACGTACATACATATATAAAGAAATTTTCTTCAATCTATATGTCCATGAGCATATAAATGTCTTCTAAAATTTTCAAAGCATGTTTTATAATGTGAGCATTTTAGGTTAATATTTAAAGTGACCTGAAATATCATACGTTTGAATGTATAAAAGGTCGTGCGACTTTTGGCCGAATGGACATTAGGCCGACGAACGCTTAACCGAACGGACATTTGGCCGAGTGTGTATCGAAATAGCTCAAAAATCACTGAAAACAGATACATTTTTCAGAAATCACCTCGACTTATCATTAAAATTTGATATTTTTGATAAATTTAAATTTTATTCGGCCAAATGTCTATCAAATGTTTATTCGGCCAAGTGTCCGTTCGGCCAAATATCCGTCGGCCAAATGTTCGTTGGTCTAACATCAGTTCCTCCAAGCGTTCGTTCTCCATCTGATGTAAGATGACACTTAGGTAAAACGCACATGCTGTCCTTTTCACCCCATTTCGACCAATAGCATTTCGCGCGTATTATGTTCTACTATCTGCACGAAATGCTATTGGTCGAGAGGAAGTGAAAGAGATAGCATATACGTTTTTCCTAAGAAACTTCCCATAGCGGAACAAGCATATTGTCCGTTGGCCAAATGTCGATTCGACCAATAGTCCGTCAACCTAAAACGTATATATGTACCTACTCTGTATAAATAATCAATTAATTCAACGTTCATATACGTATTTGTATGCAGAATTTTGTTTTCAAACCCAGACGAGTACGTGTATAAATGATTAAGTTGGCGTAATTGGGTCAAGTGTACATATGTTTAAGTTGGTATGCTGCATAACACTGCGACTCAACGACAGTTCATTTAAGTGCATCGAGTAATAAACAAGGTTTCAAGTGCTGAACCAGTCTAATTGATCACTTCACAAATTGAATCCTACGTATTATGTATTTATACGTTTATATGCATGTACATAATGTCATATAAATATATAATTTACACGTCGTTAATCGTAAAAATGCATAAATGTGTACATCTATATATAAAATTGAATGTCTGTCTGTGTGTCTCGAATAGGCTCCTAAACCACTGAACCGATCACGATGGAACTTTCAGGATTTGTTGTATGCATGTCCGGGAAGATTACTCTGGAAAAAAAACGGGAAAAAACCTATTAATAATAATATTTGCAATTACGATTTTACTGACGCGAAAGTAAAGCTATCCCGCCTTCAACGCATCACGCCGCGAGTGTGACAATAATCGCGCCACGCCTACCTTGCACTCTTATTGTGGCATTTCAACACATGCCGAGTTCAGCTAGTATGTATACAAATAAATGTAAATTTATGACACATATGTACGTACATATGTATTAGATTTTAATCGATGCAACCTTTTAACGCGTCATGTTTGATTTTATCCAGTGTAGTAATGTTTCGCATATCGCACGTCATCACAAATCCACGGTCGTCGAGCACGCAAAGGGTTAAAATACAATATGCATGGAAACAAGATTCATAAATACATCCCTCGCGATCCGTCAACCCTATCGTTGCGAACCGTCAAAGTGATACTTTGCCAATATTGGAAAATCGTTTGATAAATCGGCGTCGCGTGAAACTTTTGTCCTCGCAGAGAAAGGGTTATATTGTGCGATATATTTTTTTTTCCGCGACGCTTTTTCATTTTCTTTCGGACGATTTGTACGGCGCCGAATCCGATGTAATAATATATAATAAAATAATATAGTGCGCGAATATAATATAATGCGAGAGCGAAATCGAATTTTGCGCAAGAATAAACTGCCACTTCCGGTCGACCTATTTAAGCTGGAATTATTTTCTTTTTACGCTTTATCTCTGAAACTGTCATAAGAGTCGTGAGAGCGATAAATTAAATTATACATATACATATAGTATATATTCGATATATCCAACTCTTATACTATTAAACGAGCTAATCTCAGAGAAATGTTATAATAATAGAAGTGGCTTTAGCCGTCATATTGTCGTCAAGTGACGATTGTCATGTGAAATATTTTTCATATCAACTAAGTTATAATTTATAATTATAGTCTTATTTATCGTTTCATATATGATTGATGTTCAATTTTATTTAATACTAATCACAGAAATGAATGCGATAAAATAAATATACACTTGCTAGCAGTATGGCTCGGTGTGTGCATTTATGTTTAGCACCGAGAGGTTCCGGGTTCGATCCCGTGCTAATCTTCAATACTGCTGGCCAGACTTGGATATTTGTGACTCCAAGTCTATCGTTTCTTATCAGGATTTGCCAATTTATCTGATTTCATTGTTGAAACGGTTACTCAAATTGGTAAAAATGATCCTACCCCAAAGAAATGTTATATTAATAGAAGTGGCTTTAGGCGTCATATTGTTATCAAGTGACGATTGTCCACAGACAATCCTAAATAATTTTAGCATCACTCGTATTTGATGCTTGGTGCTCGACGTATGTCCGATAAAATCTTCTCTGTTTGTTTATATTGCTCGCAAGATGGGCAAGCATCGTTAAAATTGCACAATGCATTCAAAACCAGCAGTTTGGCTTAGTGGTAGCGTATATATTTAGCACCACTGAGGTCAAAGGTTCGAGTCCTCGCCACTGCTGGTTAGATTTGGGGGTTTGTGACTCCAAATCGATCGTTTCTCTATCAGAGTTTGCCAATTTTATCTGATCATTGCTGAAACGGTTCCTGAAAATTGGTATTAGATCTAATCCTGCTGTCACAAAAATCTGCCTGTGTATAATTTGTAATAATTATACACAGTAATCTGAAATCTATAGGTTCATCTATAGACATCTCTATAATTTCGTATTTACTATATGTATAAAAATTGTATACAAAAAAAATCTAAAAATAATTCATAGATGTCTCTATGATTATTAGTTCTGATTAATTGTTATATGCTATATATTCTGATTGTATATGTATGTATTACTGTATTTCTGATTGTTTATGTATTCTGTATTTCGTTAACGTACACCCGTCGTATTGGAGCAAATCTGTAATGGCGAGTTTATATTGATTTGTAACAATAAAATAAAATAAAATAAAAACACACAATAAACAACATGGGATACATTTTTATAAGTAAATTGATCCGATTGTATTCCGTGCGTTGTTGCGTATTTATAGAGACGTACCGCGTAATATTGACAACAATTATTTATTCGTAAGGGCCCTTCTATTATTATAACATTTCTCTGGCTAATCATGTATAATTTTATGTATGTACATACATATATAGTGTGGGGCAGAAAAAGTGCCCTGTTTTGGGAGGTTAATATAAAACAAACCAAGCAACATTCAGGAAACACTTTTTATTCATGTATTCTACATATAATGCAGTTTTGAATATTACATCTGACAATTGGCGACCTTCTTTATGTCGTTTGGAGCCGATAACTCTTAGCGCAGCAGCTGTTCTCGCAATGACTTACGAGGAGACTGCAGAATAGAAACTCTCACTGCATCCACATTCGCTGTTACTGTTGCTGTGTGTTCGGCCAAGAGATTTCCTTTTTATTACATACCTCCTTTTATCTTCACTTACGATTACAATTCAGAAAAAAATTTGCCTCTTATCCGATCGTTTTCATACTTTGCCATATTGCTTATTTTGGTCATAAATATAAGTAAATGTATCCGCCGCCATTACGATAGTGAAAAAATTTCTGAAAAGTGCCTGACGTTTTTAGTTTTAAACATAGATGGCGGTAGTAAAATAAAATTATTGGTATTTTTATTCAAAATAATAATTTTATATACAAATTATTAATGTACAACCTGTGTTCCTGAAATTTGCCATCCATCTTTCTTTTCTTTCTTAAGAGTTTTCTTAAGGCTGTACGATAAAAACATGGAGATCTCCACGTCACGCCACTGGTACATATCCAACCACATTATACAATATATGTATGTGCAGGTATACATATGCTAATTACAAACCGCTAGCAAATGTATGCTTGCAACAAACAACAAAGTTAGACTAGCTAAATTTGAGATAGAGGGGATGCCTATTTTGTCGGAGCCGTCATAATTAAAGAGCGGACCCAGAGCGCACTGTTCATTGTTCACATGTTGTAAATGCATTGTTAAAGGTTTGCCGAACCTTTTTTACAAAGTATTTACAATAATGGAACAATAGACGGCGCGCTTCCGATCCTACCTCTAGTCATAACATTTAAGTTAGATAAATTGCCAAACACAAACAGTCGATTTGGATTTATTAAACATCCAAATCTTGCCAGACGTACTTGTAATCTCGCAACCTACAAAAACCGACTAAAAACCAGCAGCATGGACTAGTGGTTAGCATATCTTGCTATGGTCAGTGTGGTTATGAGTCCAAGTCATACTGGTTGCTTCTGGCCAGACCTTGGTTTGCGACCAGGTCGGTCGTTTCCTATCGGAGTTTGCCAATTTTTATGCTTTTCATAGAAACGATTCCTGCAAAATTGGCTTTCCCTCTCCATTTCTCTCGCATAATCTTGAATTATTATGTTGTATCTCAAGGTTCGCCGGGTTTCTCTCCATAGATGTCTCTGTGGATGATTGTTGTATACAAATTCGTATTGTTGTATAAATGTACATACATACATATGTTGATTGTATCGTATACGATGTTTGCAATGTTTGACCATATATGTCATGTATAATTTGTATTCATATATAATTTGGTGTATTTCTTGATCTGTATAGTACACTCGTCGCATTGGAGCGCTCTAATGACGAGTGTACATATATAGATTGATTGATTGATTGAATAAAAAAAAATTACTATTTAATTTGTATGAAAATACATATCAAATTGAGTCATTATAAATATGAAAATTGTACATTTTCATAGCGGATAAGCAAACAAAGTTTAGTATTTTGCACAGTAGATAGATAGATACATATAGATATATCTATAATATAATATAGAAAAAAGCTCACATCCATACAATATAAATTGGTACATGACAATCGACGTAATAATAGCAAAGTGCATTTAATAATGCAATCCGCTATATGTATGCAGTGCACTACATATGAGTCAACAGAATGCAACGCGCCCCAATTACAACAGCAACCCGAACCGATAGAACCGAATCAAAACAAACACATGTAGATTCAGATGCCAAACAAGTCACGGCCGTTCACAACTTTCTTTGTCTATACCCACTTCCTATTTCAAGTTGTTTAGTCGATTGTAAGTCTTACAAGCAGATACAGAAGCTGCATGTGATGGAGCAATCACCTAGGCCAATTTGTATGCAACCTTCTCGAAAATATACCCTGGATATTTCTACCAGGTGACTATCGATATCGATTATATAGAGATATATGTATGTAGCGTGGGAACATTTTGGGGATTAGCCGTTGCCTAAAGTGCATTCGGGGGCTAACAATGGAGACCCTTGAATTGACCTAGCAGGACTCTAAGTGGTCGGTAGAATTCCTAGTACCCTAAAAGCGTGAGACTCACTTAAAGCTGCACGTCCCTAGACAATGGATAAACAAACAGATCGAGGAAGCTGTAGTGAGGGACTTACTATTTATAAGGAGGTACTTAGGTCATATCAGATCATTCTGGAACGAGCTCTGGCTACGCGTAGACCTCATGAATCAGTCAATTTGCTGTGAATCGACTTTAGCCTTTCATTTGGATTCGCAACTAGGGTTGCCAGATGGTATCCAAAAGGAGGACATGTCCTCCTTTTTCATGTTTTGTCCTCCCGTTCTCCCTTACCTACTGTAAGTCCTCCTTTTTGCTAAACATCGGGCGGGACTGGCGGGAGGCGAAAAAGGGTGTAGAGATTGACGATGTTAAGCTACACGATCAATTTTGTAACTTGATTTAATTTCTTAAATCAAAATCAGATGAAGATGAAGCATATTATGATTTGAAGTTGCACGAGCAGTGGACAATCTACTTCAAAAGTGTTAAAAACATTGAATGTTTCTCAGACTGCTCAAGATCTGCGAGTTTTATTTTTGTATAAGCGCACATAACGCAAATGTGGAAAGAGTTTTTTCACTGATTAATACTCAGTGGAGCAAAGAGAGGAATAGACTAAGTGTGCAGTCAGTTAAATCTTTAATTCTTACTCAATACAACTTCAAAAACATGACATGTGAAGATTTTTATAATTATCTGTTAAAAAACCAAGAACTTCTTTCCAAAATTGGCAGCTCAGCTAAATATGATTAAAATAAAGTAAAATAATATAAAAAATTCGTTTAATTTCTGAATGTCCTCCTTTTTTACAGAAAATCCTCCTTTTTAGACCCATCTGCCCTCCTTTATCAAATTATCATCTGGCAACCCTATTCGCAACCCACCCCTACGCAACATGTATAATAAATGAGAGTGAAAAAAATAACTGTTATAACTGTTTAGCCTGTGAGTTATGAAGGGGTGGTAGAAAGATGTGTTAGGATAGCTAGCTGTCATCGCTTCAATCTGACACAAGATTCCAATGTAATTTTTAATGAGTTCGTTAATGATTTAAAACCTCTAACTTCATATCGGAGACGTTAATTTACTTCGATGTTAGCTAACCGCCGTATGTTGGTAAAATATCAAAGCGACCTGAAGAGTGGAAGTGTTTCAAAATCAGATCACAATTTTTCGACGGGCAGAAATGTCACTGCACTAACAGGACGAAGCTAATAAAAAACTTCAAAGACACGAAATCATCAATGAAATCGTAATCGTAAGATGATTATTGTAAATATTTCAAGATAGAATGCTCTATTCATGATGGCACACACCCACTAACGTGTATTATAGGTAGTTTCATTTACGAAAGCCCACCCCCACTCCACGGAAAAGATGCGCACTGCACAATCATGCACTGACCGGTGCTCTGCGCATCTTGTCCGAGCAGTGGGGGTAAGCCTTAGTAAACCAAACTACCATTAATTCACAGTATGTACTCATTAGGACTGGACATGACTTTTCTCATAGTTAAATAGACAATTTATGTCCAGATGTAAAACACAGCTTGGTTTGGTTTTTCTACTCAACGTCGTAAATAGATAATATCATGTAGGGTTCTGGTATCCGAATGATAAGCCAAAGTAAGTCCCCAGCATTTATACCATCGCTCATCCAATAGTGTCTAGTCCACCGCATGCACCTCCTTTTAAAGCCAGGTAGCCAAGTGCTCGGGCATGCAGTAGTCCGGACAGCCCCGGCACTCCAAATAAACGCTATTTCCCATAAACTATGAATTCCCTACAAACTTGGAATTCTCCATTTTACATTGGTACGAAATTCCTACGTTACAATATTATATGTATGTAGATTAAGATCAACTATTACATATGTACATACATGTATCTTGAAAAACTAGTAATGTTTTAGTTTGCAAACGTTCCATCGTTATACATATGTACTTACGTAGTCAAGTGATAGAGATCGAAAGTAGTTCACATTGGTGCCACAATTCTGCGAAGAGGAAATGTTAGATAAATCAAAATAACTACTTTTTATGTATGTATGTATGTATATATATATAAGTCGAGCGGAAAACTTGGCAGATAAGTTAAGGATGAAAACATCGCAACGGTTTTTTATGTATGTATTTATCTATCATGCTTTGTGTGAAGCCTTTTTTGTCTACACACATTTGTGTATAATATTCAATGTATTCCACACCATTACATATATCAAACACACGCCAGTATATATATATCAAATCGATTCAAAAAGATCGAAAGTAATTAATAAGGAGCACAGTTCTGGGATGGAATCTTGAGAAAGAATTGGTGAATTAAAACAGCCATGACAGGTGAGCGTGTATCGGTTTCTTTTTAAATACCGTGTATTGAAAAGACCGGTGAGACATAAGTTCCATATTTCCATATAGTATGTATTCATATATCAACCAGCAGCATAGATCAGTGGTTAACGTGTAAAACGTCCAATCCCTGGCCTGGTGCTGCTGGCCAAGACATTGAATATGTGACTCCAGGTTTTTGTCATGTACCTAATTTGTTGTGTGTATTGTATTACATATGTTATGAAACGTATAATTGTAAATAGTCTATAATATTGTAAAGTAACCAGCTACATACATATGTAGATCAGCGGTTAGCATGTAATACTTTCGATTGTGTGGTCACGGGTTCTACTCCTGGCATTGTTACTGGCCAGACTCTGAGACATATGACTCCAAGGCCGATAGTTTCTTATCAGAGTTTGTCAATTTATCTGATTTCATTAAAATAGTTCCAACAAATTGGCAATCTTGTCCTATATATTGCAAAATTTGAGTTTTCGACATCTTGAATTCGCCGATTTATAAATGCAAGAAAATTTTCAAATTTATCCATAGATGCTCTGAAAAATTGCTTGATAAATTACGCTGTTCGACACGAAAATGGTTCAGAGACGAGATATGACTTTTCTTATACATAGATCTATTCTCAGTAAACACGAATCTGATAACAAAAAAATGTTGATTGGCTCGAGATTCGGAGATATACGTATTTTAAAATCGCGCGATTTTTCTACATCTTGATGTTGTTCGGTCGATGTCTCAAAATCTGTCAATTTTCTGTTCAAAATGAATATTGGAATCTATATTCGGGTATTTTATCTTACGTATTTTAAGTACGTATTTTCACTTGGGATTTTTTCCCACTGTTAATACTATTTTATATTGAGTATTTTCTATTGAAACATGTTAATTGGGATAGTGTTCTAGCTACACTATTTTTGTTTTCGTTTAAAAGGATTAAACGAAATTAATTGAAAGTGTGCTGAATTTTAAATCGGGAAAATTTCGAGCTAAAAACTCGTACTAGTGGAGCACGGTTTTGTGTTTCATCCATTAGCAGATTTACAAGTGCACAGCAGCAAGTGCATGAAATTCCGCATCAGTGTATAATTTGTCTATTAATAGTACCTGCGGAATCTAGCGTCGTAAGCTTTAAATAAAAACCAAAGCTAGTGTACACACTTACTAGTCAATGTATATTGATTCGAGATTTGACGCTCTTATTGTAACATATTTTTATTATTTTATTTTATTTTTATTTTACATATATACCAGGAAGGCCTTACAGGTAAACCCCAATGCGCCTTCCTGGCCAATTACAAATTTTACAAATTACAATTCAGCATTTTTATATAAATTACTGAATTACTAGACACTATAAAACTCGCAAATCAATGAGACATCTATCAACTTATTTATTGCACATTAATTAATAACAAATTATAGGTGACATATGGTATTGGAGGGATTTTTAGCCAATTTTTTTTCCGGGAACCGTTTCAACAATGAAATCAGAGAAAATTAGCACACTGATAGGAAACGATCAACCTGAAGTCACAAATCCAGGTCTAACCAACAGCATACTCTGAAAAATTCATTTTCATTCGAGGCCCGGGCCCAGGGATCGAACCCGGCGCCTCTCGACGCTAAGCAGAAGCTTAACGACCGAGCTATGCTGCTGGCTAATATATACATACATACATACATGTTAAAAAAATATATATTTACATGTACACGTGTACTTTGATTGACTCGGCTCGCTTGAACTTTTACAATAATTTGAACCATTCAAACATTTCGTTCAACATATTATATGTATATACAATTAAATGACTCTTCAATCGAATTCGAATAAAGCCCCACGTCCCTAACCCCCCATTGACTTTTCGAGCTTTTAATTAATTTCTGGATTCGGGGTGAGAGGGAATAGGAGGCTAGGGTAGGTCAACACAAAGTTAACACAGTTAGATATACATATATATATTCGCGTCTCGCTCCTAATGACTGTAATCGACCATAAATAACGGGAAATGCCGGACGCGAGACCTACTCGAATTTCAAAATTTCGAACCACAACCCTCTCCCCCCCCCCTCCTCTCCTGCTCCCGCCCTTAACTCCTCCTTCGACTTCCGGTTGAGTATCGCACCCTCGAATCATCGACCTCCGGGCAATTTTGTAAATGCGCGCGTGTCATTATCGCATTTCTACTCCCCCCCCCCATCCCTATTTCTGCCACCTTGCTTGAGTACTTTTCGAATCATAGTTTTACGTCTTAGAACACCTTATCTATGTATAATATATTGTAGCCGTTTCGTGATAAGAAAGTCGCGACAGGTATAAATTTGCTCGACAGTACAATGGAATAAAACGTCTTAATTAAAAGAGTTTTCACTTGTCATGTACATATAAACACAAATATGATTAATTTACTGGGCAAGGATGCTTTATTTGCAACATGTAATGTATATAGCAAATTTATGGGCGAAAATGGACGACTGGATTATCCCATACATTTTTCTAAAGATATTGTCTCGACACATTCGGACATTTTTCGACACGTCCAAACCTTCATTGCTTGATAATATTTTGATGCCTTGAAAGCATAAAACTCAAATAACAACAACCGCAACTGTTGGCAGACAAATAATTGACTATTTAGACAAATTTATAATATCCCGCAGTTTACGGCTACAGTACAGCACGGCAGCTCACGTAAACGACAGTTTCCATTCATACAATGCAGCACCTTACGGTTCCGGCACGTTTGGACAAGTTTCGGCCGAGTGCAAGGCAAAATCAACTTACATAAACATTACAGAACGTGATAATACGGCGTAATATTGCTTGCGTCGTATCGTCGAATCAATATTGTATTCATATGCGCATGCATTTCATTAGTACGCCCATACGAACTTTCGTTAGTGCACTCGCCACAATGAAGGCCAAAGAAAACCGATTATGGTTGATACGTTACGCTGACATGTACTGCTGTATAGTATGAATACATTTGTCGGCTACTACTGCTACTTGCTGTTACGTAAGACATGAATGTGTCCATGCAAATGTACCAAAGAATACTTTTCGTACTGCTGATTACGTGCAGTTGTCGTTAGTATAAATAGACCTTCACTCGTTGCTAAAAAATACCTATGACCAAAAAATTGCTACACACTTTATTCTCTAAGAAACAGTCATAATTAAAGGGCGGACCCGAAGCGTGCTTTTTCCAGGAATCAGGGCGTTTTGGGTCTATTTACAAAGCTAGAGTGCAAAAAAAAAGGTTCTTCATAAAATTGAACAAAGCACAACGAACAATTAACAATGAACGGCACGCTTCCGGTCCTACCTCTAGCCATAATTCTCTGGTGTCAATGAAACTGTTATGGTAGAAAAATTTCAAGAGATTTGTATACTGAAAAATCTGTCGTCAATTTAAAAATTTGTAAGATATACGCCTTTAGTGAATTGTCCCATTTTTTAATGGATATCTGTCAAATATGTATATATACTTACATACATACGTATTTTAAATAAGTATAACCAAATTATTTGTGAATATATTATATTCACAAATAGTTTCGAATACCTTGAATCTATTCCAAGAAGCGATGCCTTGATTTACGATTGCCATAAACCGTTACGTGTTATTTTCATAGACCAATCGAAATAGTATAATTCGCATAAAATACTGTCGACGATTTGTCATTTTGATAAAATTCGAATTATATTATATTACACACACACATATATACAAATATGTGCACACATTATATAATATATATGTAGACATCAAATTCGTGCACTTCGAGATCGGCCCATTTCGAGCACGCAACTATTCATACCCTCCTCTATATATAGAAAAACCAATTTTCATATATCGGTGTAACAAAAGTCCGAAACTTTCAGTTATGTAAAAAAATGATCTTAACATATGATTAGTAATGGTATAATTTCCATTAATATTTTTTGCATGACATTCATTTTTCATTTCATCCATATGGTCATGATCAGACATATTTGCGGAGTTTACAGTTTAACCCTTTGAGTACTGACGTCTTTTCTGTTGAAAGACCTACAATTTTTTAGAAATCCGATAGAAAGCAGGTATAAAAATTGTAGCTAACCCAAACAAACCCTAGATAACTACCGTCAAGGACTTCGATCTTTGTAAATGTGTGTTTAGACTCTCTAATATATCTTGCACCAATATAAAATAAACAAAAGAAGTCTATTAATGAATGTATATTTCCAAAACTAGTTCCATCTTCTTTATTGTTTATAAAATGTAATGCTCATAATGCCAAGCCACAATATAAAATACTCAGCAGTTAGGGATTTCCATCGGGAAATTCTGCTATGGTTATAAATTCAGAAATTCCAGTGTAAACCAGTCTTTATAAACGTTGACAAATGGATGACCCGCATTGCACGGTGACACGACAACTCGTTCACAGATTTTCCGTAAACCGATGATGCGCTCCAGGCATTACGTATACGGCCATCTCTTTCTCACCCCGTCTGTTCACCATGATCTCGTTTACTCTGCCATTACGTATGCAGCCATCTTTTTCACAGATCATTTTTTCACCGATAACAGACGGTCTGTGAAAGAGATGGCCGCAAACGTAATGTCATAGTAAACAAGATCATGGTGAACAGACGGGGTGAGAAAGAGATGGCCGTATACGTAATGCCTGGAGCGCATCATCGGTTTACAGAAAATCTGTGAACGAGTTGTCAGGTAACCAGATTGCACGACCCACATTCAATGCATTTTTTTTCAATGCTACCTGGAAAGACCCAGTGGGTTGTATTTTTGTTTAATTTGTACATTCTCAAAAAACAACGCCTATCGGCGTTTTTTAGGTTCATCGTCTTGTTGGAAAAACGCCAATCAGCGTTGGTACGCATTCAAAGGGTTAAGAGCTGGACTACACCGGGTGACTTTGCGAATAACTTTGTCGCCCAAGCGTAGTTGCTCGTAGTCACTCTTGGTCACCCAACTCGGACATCTATGTAGAATCGAAGAAGAATCCGCTCATTAATACACTATAAGAGTGTTCATAGTTTTTTCATTATGGAATTGCTTACAACTAATCACCGAGTTAGCACCCCTCAAAGCATGTCGCTGTTCGGGTGACTACGGCTTGGGCAACCGGTGAGTTGCCTGATGGGGCATGCTCCATACAACTCAAGCATTTGATCTGGTCGCGCAACAAAGTCACCCACCGAGTTGCCCGCACATCACCCGGTGTGGCCAAGTTAAAGGCATGAACTAACAAAGATCGGCGCGTAAGGGGAATGTCACTTTGAAGAATCGTAGGGGGTCGACCGGGTGTGCACATTTATTGATTTATTTATTTATTTTACATACATATTTTTACATACATATATACAAATATACCAGGAAGGCTTAACAGGTAAACCCCAAATGCGCCTTCCTGGTTCACATAATTATTACATAGATACATGTAAATCTAAACAATATCTGAAATTTATCGTCAGATATTACAAATATCGTATTAATACGATAAATAACGATGAATAACTTTCATGTAACAATACGATTTTTTTTATATTCGATAAACAACCACAGAGACATCTATGGTGAACAATATGACGAAACCTAAGATATAACAATAACTAAAGGTTCGCAACAGAAAATTGGGAAGGAAACGCCAATTTTACAGGAATCGTTTCAATGAAAATCAGAAAAATTGGAAAATTCTGATAAGAAACGATCGACCTTGACAAATCAAGGTCTTGCCAATAGCGAGACTTAGCGTGAATCGAACTCGTAACATCAAGTACGAGATAATTCAACATTCACCACTAGACCCAGGCTCGATTTCTAGAGCATGTCTCACTAGTATCACTCATTATCTATCAGTACAGTCGTAAAATTTCAAATAAGGATGAGAAGAAACGCCACGGAAGTCCATCAACGTCAACAATTTTTTCAAAAAATTTCATGATTGAAAGTTCATGATTATGACAAAGACAATAGAACTGATCGGCAACTTCAAATCTGGAACAAAAACAATTACAGAAACACAAATGCTATTAATTATATAAACTCACTCTCGGATAATTACTATAGGTAATATTATATAATTACTATAGGTTAATTTTGGAGAATTCTTATTATTCAAATGTCAAATACGAGTAATTTTAGAACAAAATTTAGCTTATAACGTTACAAGTATAAATTAATGTAAATATGTACGTAATTACGGGTCTTTTTGTGTAAAAGGTGTTAACGCAACTTTCTGGCTTATCACGCAACTTTGATTTACAAAGATGCGTGATGCGTGATGCGTGAGCGTTATCATAACTTTAACAACATTAGAGTGCGTGACGTCGTGCTATATAATATTAAAAGCGTTTGTAGCGCAATAATGATAAAGATGGCTAGATTTCGACCCGCCTTGCTTGTATTTATAATGCCTCTTTACAATATTATACAGCCGTACGAATTCGACAATTTTTGGCCGAAATACGTCGAGCATGTACACAGTACCGGTTTTAGGGCGGGCTGGATCGGGCTGTGCCCGAGGGCGCCAAATAAGTTAGGGCGCCGCTCGATCCGCCAATAGCGCTTTAAAATTAAAATTAGAGCGCCAAAGGTCCTACATTTGTACTCGGCAAATTCTATTCAAACAATCTACTGGAAAAAGCCGATCTTTAAATTAAGCTCACCGTGAATTCAAAATCTGATATTATTAGCAATGAACTTATCAATTTAAAAGCCTTTGTTTCAAATAAAGTTCAAGGTAAAATTAATCCACTCATTGTATTAAATTTTATAAAACAGCACAATTTACAAGAATTATATCGAAACATTTGGGTTTCTATGCTTTTGTTGACACTGCCTGAAACTGTAGCAAGGTCCTAAGGCCGGGAAAAAGAAGGATGGTAATCCAGTTTTTATAATTTTTTTCTAAGGGTGTTTAGAAAAAATTGCCCAAGGGCGCCATTGGGTCTAAGGCCGGCACTTCATGTATGTACATGACATTGACCCATACAAATGACAGTTAGGGCGAAAACGCTCAGCAAGGAACGTGGTACAAGGTTTTTTTTAGAACATGCGAAAAAAATGTGGCATGCCCAACACATATTCATGGCACTCCCAGCACATACCTTCTCAGAATCGCCCCCTGAAGTGTTTTCGGTAAAATCGCATCCTTGCATTTATCCTTGCTTGACAGTGATAGATAACGGTTTATCCCATATTTAAAGAAATGTAGGAGAACCCCCACAGCGGGGAGCCAAGCACACGACGTGCCGTTCTTCCTTGTATGATTTCGCCCATATTTTCAGCGCATCGACAAATAAACATAGTTTAAGCACTGAGCCCATTACCCACCCTTGACGCGTGTACCTTCACGAACTGAATACTGCATGTATATATATATATGTATGTATAAAAATATTGTGAATGAAGCGAAATTTTAGCATGAAATTTTTTTACATTTCGATGCACTTCATTACCCTCGTTATTTTTAGGCCATTTTTTTACACCCCAATGATTTTAAATTACGGCCATGCACAGCGGGGAAGTAATTGAAAACATTTTTAACAATTTTTTTTTATCATATTGTTTCAGGAGTGTCCGGAGGGAGTCGTCCACGAAGAGTGTTTCAAGGACATCTACGCCAAATTCTTTCCCCACGGAAGTAAGTCATCTTTTTTATTTTATTGTCGTTTACATTAACACCAAAAATAATCGTACTAATAAGTTTCAATCCCAATACCAAGCCTGATGCCAAAAAAAAAAAGTATGATGAACCGGACTCGAACCATCGATTGATGATACGAATGGGCGAAAGTAGGTATGATGAGAATCTCGGTAAATGAATTATTGCGCAAATTGCAATCGCACGCACGACAATCGTTCTCCCAAAAATTATGAATACGCAATATCTGGCACTCGAGCTATCGTTAGTACAATATTTCGCGTGAGTGACTTTCGAATGATGAAGTTTTTGGGATGTTCCGTGATCGAGATTTTAGTGACGTGCGTGAAATCGCTTTTTGCGGGATAATCACCGAACCGAGAATCTCATCTAAACTGACACCTCTTAGCATGACAACAGACATTCCAATTCATGGACCATGTCATGTGAAGCATAGTCGCAGTTTAAAACAAAGATAAAACCCAATTGCCTCTTATACTATCCATTTACATATATTTATATGTATGTTTGACGTTTGGTGGCCATTAAGTGTATAGCTACGATTTAAATTTGGCCATAAGCACGCATCTAAAAGCGAATTCCTCTCGGCAAAGGGGAAACGGTATATATTTTGGGGATACAAATCAATTATAAAATTAGGCGTAACATGAAGTTTTTATTTCTTCATATATCCAGAACAGATGTGAAAGATATGAACTACATATAATATGCAACCGGAAGCTAATAAATCAACTGGCCGAATTTATTTTCAACTCACGGTGGCTCCAAACCACACACCACTCAAATATAAAAGTGAAAACGAAATGTACTTTTTGTATCTAAAGAATTACTGGCGCTAGTTACTAGCGGCTAGTATCACTTAATTGAATAATTGGGCATTTGATTCTTTCCTTGATCTCTATATCACTGATTTGATTATATGAAAAGGGAAAGTTGATGATCATATCAAATTTTACTGATCTAAAAGTTGGGTTTTATACAATAGAAGCATTTGAATGTATGAATCTTATCATAACTCTCGTATTTACTAAAATCAACTGTTTTCAACAAAGCCATATAAATTTTTGTACGAAAAGAACAAAATCCAACGGTCTATTCTAAATGAAATATCCGTTGAACTATTTTGACAAATGTGCAAATAGCAATATACCCGGCCATGTACAGAATTAAAACAAGGGGAGAGACAAATTATTTCGCCACGATGAAAGTTCGCGGTCGTTTGTCCGCCGTGGCTAAAAATACGTGGCCCACACTCGTTGGACCGGAAATAGGCGGAAAAGCGTCCCCAGTCAGTGGGCCATCGCCTCTCAAGTGGGGCTGCCAACGTGACTCGCCCTCAAACTGTGGGGCGCTCGCACGCTTGCACCATCCGTCAATGCCTCTGCCAAAACGTCGAGTTCGGCGTATCGGGCCAACCTGTTGCCTCAATTTAAATATAAATGTTCGGCAGCAATTACAATAAACAAACACCCCCCCCTCCGTCAAGTAGCCTGTGCGCGTCTTTCTGTTGACCAACAATCGCACGCGTACACAAATAAAGCGGTTATGCACACACTTGACGTTGTCTGAGTCACGACAAAAGATCGCCGTCACAAATGTGTAGGCGGTGAGTATCTTGCTTTCACACACGTACTTTTTGTGCACAAAGTTTTTGTCACCGAGTAAGTCCAACGTCAAGAAAAGTCATTACACAAAGGGCCAGGCCGCACCGTGCAACTTTGTCGGCCGACTAGTCGCGCGACGGGTGTGGCATGTCCCATCTACCTGCATGCATTGCTCTGGTCGCCCTCAACCAAGTTGTTCGCGAGTTGAGCGGTGCGGCCCGGCGAAATTCGAATGCTACAGCTATTGGCCGATGTATATCTATTGGCCATTTGAATTAAATCGCACTGTTAAGAGGGCTGGACCCCAGCGGCTTGTCCATACAAACGTATTAGACTTCTCCCTTCCTCAATTATGGCACTAGAGAAATAATTTTTTAATATGCTATGGATATCCACCATAAGCATGGTCTCTTAGACTGTATTCGATGGGGGGGTGGCCTCATGTTGAGGGCTTTAAGAGTCAAATTCCTTGACCTTTAAAGCGGGCTTATTACATATAGGCATGGTTCTACTTTTTTGATTATTTGATTTTTTGATTTTTGATTAATTTGATTTTTTGATTAATCAAAAAAATAAAAAAATTGAACCATGTCTTAGTTGGATTAAAAATAATTTCTCTAGTACCATAATTGAGGAAGGGAGAAGTCTAATACATTTTTATGGACAAGGCGCTGGGGTCCAGCCCTCTTAAAATAATATATTGTTGCGTAGGGGTGGGTGGAGGATCCAAGTAAAAGGCCAACAGTCGTTTCACAGCATTTATTGATGATTAAGGAGATACACGCACTGGCAGTGCTCAGTCCACAATGACATGATATCGCCTACGTACCGCCTTATAAAGGGTAGATCTCTCAGGACGCCTAATCTGTTTACCTGTTGTATAGTCACGTATTCGGATATGTATTTCCACGAGATTGGGTCTCCCCTTACCGATTCTGAGAAATAACTAATAACGGTCATTGTTTAGCCTAAATGCACTTAGAGTCCAGATATAATCCTTGGAAGTAAGTGCGAGCACTTAGTTAATCCGATAACAGATATCCGTTGGTCTAAGTGCAATTCGCTCAATCCGCGGCGTACGTAACACTTATTATCAGTAAATAGTAAAAGGAAATAGCATCACAGTCACCATAATAGCCTTATTTTATCAGATTAGCCTTATTTTTTTAACTTTAAATCCAAGTCACTTAAAATGTTAGCCACTTGGACCAAGTGGCTTACATCTCTACACTATTTAATTTAATTTTATAGAACACTAGTTGCTTAACCCGGCTTCGCTCAGTATTTGTAATATAAACAGCTTAAACATGGCGAATCTTCGAATAGTAAATATTCATTTGTTTTTTATTTAATTGATTTGATTCGAAAACAATATAATATTCAACCAATTGAATTGTCATCATAGAAACTTTGTTTTGTTTTCGGAGCTCCCAACCAAAGAGACAAACATACAAAGTCTCTTTCGAAATTATATATTAGATGAACACTCGCTTTTACAGATCGCTCCAAAGCGACGAGTGCACTTATACAGATGCAATACAATCAATATATGTACATACATATATAAGCATTTTCTACAATGCAAATTCATACAAACATCCACAGTGACATCTATGGAGAAATTTTTGCAGCATTTTATAATCAAATCGGCGAACCTCAAGACGCTGAATAATAAGTCGTTATTCAGCGTCTGATGAAAGTCAAGTTATCAACGTCTGAAAGGAGATGCCAATTTTACAGGAACCGTTTCAATGAAAATCAGAGAAATTGGAAAACTCTGATAAAAAACGATCGACCTGGAGTCAAAAACCAAGATCTGGCCAGCAGCGGGACTCTAATGGGACTCGAGCCCATGACCGCTCGAGCCCATGAGTCGCTAGTTAAGTCCACGCCACTCGTTAACAACTATGGCACATATCCAAATACCAATCATGCCAACTTAAACATTGTTTACTTCTTATCAAGTGCAAGAAAAGAGTGCATTTACATATGTACATAGTTACTATTTTTCTAATTAAGTCCAATTACTTTCATTATTATTATAAGTTATATTAATGTGACATTAAATTACATTTTTATTTTCAGATTCGGCCGTGTATGCACACTACGTGTTCAAAGCGTTCGATGTTAATTGTAATGGAGCCATTAGTTTTCGGGTATATATCTTTAATATAAAATCTGTAGTATACAATGAAAATCCAATAACTACATATTTTTATTTTTAATTCAGTTGTTTTTTGACATTATTTAAATAGAGGATATATAGAAGGCTTGTCCCAGTCTACAGAAAAGATGCGCACGCTAGAATAATGTATGTACTGGCACGTTTGCGCACATTTCTCACGGGGTGGGGGTGAGCCTTCGTAAATGGAACGACTTGGCATTCATACTTCAATGTACATATGTGTCACTCATGGATTTTCGCTGTATGCCAACGATTGATTTACATTATTTTGGAAGTGTAAATAAAATTTTTAAATTTCAGGATTTATTAGTAACGTTATCAACACTGCTCAGGGGCTCTGTATACGAGCGACTCCGATGGACATTCCGATTGTACGACAGCAACGGTGACGGATGCATCTCCCGGGCAGAGCTGGCCGACATCGTGGCTGCTGTACACGAGCTGATGGGACGTCGAGCTCATCATCATGCCGAAGACGAGAGAGTGGCGAGAGATCAGGTACTATTATATTCATATTTAGTTTCCATGCATAGTGTTGTAAATAAGTTGAAAAATTTTAACAGCAACATACATATGTTGGCGTACACCAATAGTCGTTCGATGTCTGGTTCAAATATTTGTTGAAAGAACATCGAATAGTGAGACTTCCACTTTCGGGATTCATTCAATATGTTAGTTTCAAGAAGTATAGTTCACCGCATTTATTCGACCCAAGAGGCCCCCACTCGCTCGAGAGTGTCCGTCCACTTTGTGCACCATCATTTTAAAAGCAGGTAGCCAAGTGTTCGGATATGCAGTAGTCCGAACAACCTTGGTATGCCGTATAAATATTATTTCCCACAACTAGGAATTCCCAACAAATTCGGAACTCTGTATAATCGTTATTCCCTAAAAAGTCGCAATTCTCCACTTAACATTATTCCAGAAGTCCTACTTTACTCTGTATTTATTTATTTATACAGAGGTCACACCAATTTTTATTAACATCTCATGTCAACATTGTACAAAAGTATTGTAACGTAGGAACATGAGATAGAGTATCCACTGTCTAAGTGCATCCGTGGGTGAACAATAGAGATCCCGAATTAGGCTAACTGGACTCAGTAAGTACTCGAACAAAGGATACGCTGGAGTTCTCACAATCCTGGGCGAGTGTGTGCGTAAACAATAGACTCGCCAGGATAGACCTTTGAGTGGGATTAATGGATCGGGGAAGCTGTGCTGTGCAACTTTTTTTTTTATGAGGTACACACAGTAGATCAGATGATTCTGGAGTGAGCGGTGGTTCCGTGTGGACCTCTTGGATCGTTGAATAAATGCTGTGAAGCGACTTTGGCATTTCATTTGTATCCTGAATCCACCCCTACGCAACAGTATTAAAGGCTATTTACAAACATCGACCATCAAACATTACAATCATCACAGGGACAGGTCTACGTGACGAGACAGAATGTTAAATGACAGAAAACGCAAATATCGGAAGGCAAAGATCGAAAATCGAAAGATCTTAAGTCGAAAGATCAAAAAAAAATGGTGCATGGTAAACGGTACATACTCACTTAATTTGCGCGAGCAGGATACGACAGGAACAAGAGGAACATGCTTTTCCTCCCGTATTCCTGTTCCTCTTGTTCCTGTTGTATCCTGCTCGCGCAAATTAAGTGAATATGTACCGTTTACCATGCACCATTTTTTTTGATCTTTCGACTTAAGATCTTTCGATTTTCGATCTTTGCCTTCCGATATTTGCGTTTTCTGTCATTTAACATTCTGTCTCGTCACGGAGGCCGCACAGGGACATCTATTGACAATTTTTCGCTGCATTTTTAAATACCAAAAAATTATGAGATGTTTTTTATATAATGAGATAAATTTTTGAGAAACAGGATAGGATCACCAATTTGTTGTAACCGTTTTCAATGAAATCAAATAAATTGGCAAACTCTGATAGGAAACTATAGACCTTGCAATCACATATCCCAGAGTCTGGCCACCAACAATGCTCGGAATAGAACCCGTGACCACACAATCGAAAGCATTACATGCTAACGACTGATCTATGCAGCTGGTTACTTTACAATATTATAGACTATTTACTATTATAAATTTCACAATATATGCAGTAAGCCCTAATGGCATTTTGCATACTATATGACTAGAGGTAGGACCGGAAGCGTGCCGTGTATTGTTCAATTGTTGTAAATCCTTTGTAAAAAAGGTTCAGCAAACCTTTAACAATGCATTTACAACATTTGAACAATATACAGCCCCCTCGGGGTCCGGGCTTTATATATGACAATACATACATACAACAAATAAGTCCTAGGCACGTAGCAAAAACCTGGAGTCACATATCAAATGTGACTCCAGATTGGATTGGGAGGGATTGGACTCAGTTAAAAGTACTACACGCCAACCTCTGATCTATGCTGCTGGTTGTGAATACAAATATGGAAATATGGAACTTATGTCTACAAGACATACAACAAATTACTCATTTATCACATCTGTTGAGTAAAGCTTTTGAAGTGCAACCTTCTTTGGGGGTGTTTTTTTTTTCAATTATTTTTTATTTTATTTTATTTTATTATTTTATTAATTGAAAAATCAACAGACAGGATGTACATAGATATGTATAAAAAACAAATAGTAAATAAATAATATATGTAACATCCGAGTCCAATAATAGATTTTTACAAAAATGAAAAAGATAAATATGAGGAAAACAAATTAAAAAGTAAAGAATAAAGGCATGACAAAATATGTAGAACATTGCATAATTAAACTATAGTATTAAAATATTTGGAAAAGGTTATAAAATAGAATATTTATATAGAAATTGAAATTTACAAATATAAAACAAATGAAAAAGGTAAATACAAAATAAACAAATGAAAAGGAAATGAATGAAAGCTATAATTTGATTAAATAGCACATTACTATAAATTAATAAATTATAAAATTAAATTAAAAATACTTTCGCCCCGCATCGCTACTTTACACCCCTTTTCACCCACCCAGTTTCAATCAACGCTATACGGTTACATCCCCTCCACGCTGTCTCGTTTCCTTCATGGCAGAAGTGATCCAATCACATTGCATCACTTCTACCATGCGCAATCTGAAACTCCCTATTTTCATATTAACTGTACTAAAGTTGTATTCATATTTGTCGACAGGTTGACCGCGTATTCAGAAAATTGGATTTGAATCAGGACGGCGTGATAACGATCGAAGAGTTCATGGAGTCGTGTCTGAAGGACGAGGTTATTACGAGGTCGTTACAGATGTTCGATGCACCACTGTGATAGATATGTGCAGCCCCTGCACCAGGGGCGTAGCAAGATTGTGACTATATATGTATTATTATTATTATTATGATTATATTATTATTCTCCGTCGAACAATTTCATCCCAATTGAATAACATAATATATATATATATAATAATATAAATGAATGTATAATCAGAATGTTAAATTAACGCCGAATATATGTATGTAATATTGTTTCAAAAACGAAACGATAATTCAAAGACAATTCGTGTGGTTGTGGCCAAAAGTCAGGTATCGTATTGTTTATTTAAAATAAAAAAATACATTTATAATATACTATGTGGGTCAGATTCATACAAGATTTTTGATGTATAACAAAAATAATAACTATTGATATAAATAAGCATTTTTAAAATAAACGATGCTTAATGAATAAGAATGTTAATAATTATCGAAGCCTTGAAAATAGTTAAATTACGTATGTAAATTATATGTTACTATTATCATTCTTGATATTTGTCACGTTTATTGTAAATACATGAAATGTGAATGAAACGCTTCAAGTAGTAGTGTTTTGTATATATGTGTATTTAACCAGTGATTCCCAACCGGTAGTGAGAGCACTCATTGAAAGATATTAACCCTTTGAATGCTGACCAACGCCGATCGGCGTTTTGCCAACAAATCCATGGGCCTGAAAAACGCCGATAGGCGTTGTATTTTGAGCATGTACAAAGTAAACATGAATACTACCGGTTAAGCCTTTCCAAGTAGCATTGAACATGGGTCGTGTTATCCGTGTTATTAATTTTTCAACGATTATAAAGACTGGTTTACACCGGATTTTCTGAATTTATAACCATAGCGGAATTTCCCGATGGAAATCCCTAACTGCCGAGTATTTTAGATTGCAGCTTGTCATTTACATTGTGAGCATTACATTTTAACAACAATGAAGAAGATGGAACTAGTTTTGTTAAAATACATTCATTAATAGACTTATTTTGTTTATTTTATATTGTTGCAAGGTATATTAAAGAGTCTAAACACACCTTTACAAAAATCGAAATGCTCGGCGGTAATTATCTAGGGTAGTGTTGTAGGGTTCGTTTGGATGAGTTACAATTTTTATACCTGCTTTCTAGATGGAAATGTTGGCGAAATTTTCAGCGTGGCGGATTTTCAACAGAAAATACGTCAGCACTCAAAGGGTTAAAGCTTCCTGATCAAATTTTGTCAAACTTTGCATGAGACGGCTTCCTATATGAAATATCAATATCAGCAATTGAATAAATCATTACCAACACTTCTCTAATATGGGAAGCAGTGGCGGCTCATGAGATTTCATAGGGGGGGGCTGCAGAGATTAATCGGGCTGTAGTAGCTCGTTAACCATACCGGAGATCAAATGCAAACAAAAATAGTATGTATATGTACTATTCTGGAAGGTATACAGTCCTGCAGCCCTGCAGCCCATATGAATGGCAAAAATAGCATGCATTTGTACTATACTGGGAGGGCTGTAGCCCCGCAGCCCATATAGACGAGCCGCCACTGATGGGAAGTGCAATTTATGGAAATGTGAGGCAAAGGTTGGGAGCCACTGTGTTAAATGACGATTCAAGATCAGTCTACGTATTATTTTGCTCGTTGTCACAAAGTTTGTAAAGCAAAGTGTATAGAATTCTCGGCTAATACTGTGATAAGGATTATTCCACGTTAGATGAATTTTTCTTTTTTTAAAAACGGCGTTGAATATCCGTTGATATGTTAATATTTTCTACGAGAAATGTTCGTCTTACAACGACAATACAATTCAAACATGGCTCTTATGGGAGCTAGATATATTGATTACATATTATTATATATCAGTTTGCATTTAAAGCATTCGTATGCATATTTCATAATCATTTCAACGTTTGCAACGCATTTCAACGTTTTCTATGTTTCGTATGCACTTAACTATCATGATTTCATATTGATTGATATTATGAAAATGCATTTTGTCCTTAACTCTCTTTTTTTACTAACCTCCTTTACGTTTTTATAAAAAAGTATGTATGTAAAACAAAATTATCGTTATTATTGCCATTTATTTAGTAGTGACATCTATACGCAGAAGCTTGTACTAATTATCAAGACGGTAAAGTAGAAATCATTTTCACCATGGCTTTAACATACGGCATATGTTTTGAAAGTTATAAAACAACTAGTGTTTTTACAAGGCTTTTCTATGTTTCACTTCGCTTATTGGTCTGACAACATATTTATATTATATCCTACATTCTTCCGATTGTTTTCAAACTTTGCCATTTTGCGTGGTTTGGTCAAAAATTGATATTCAAATCAAATCCGCTAGTACGATGGTGAAAAATTGTTGTAATAGACACGTTTGAAAATGCTACAATTTTGACTATCTTGACGTCTTATGGCAAGTAGCCTTATATATTTTCCTTTCCGCCACCCTCTCGTTTTGTCAGATTTTAACTGTTTATATTTTTTATTGTTTAATTGTTTATAACTTTTTCTTTTTCACACTATATGCTATAAAAAATTTGTCCATTAAAATTCAACGACCTTTATTATATTTATTTATTAATTAAAGTCACAATACATTGAGAACTTTAATTATTAGTGACATCTATTGGTAAACTTTCAACTGTTCAATTAGTAGAGTTTTCAGCCAGCATTGAACTGATCTCTGAATTGTATGGAATTTGTCAGAATTTAAAAATTTTATAGAGATACATATGTGTGTATTATTACTAGAGTTAGGATAGCCAAGGTGCCGCTCATTGTTCAATTGTCGTAAATGCTTTGTAAAAACGGTTCGGCAAACCTTTAACAATGCATTTACAAAATTTGAACAATGAACGGCACCTTGGTTATCCGGGCTTTAATTATGACCATAAGCCGGCGCGACCCTGCGCACCATAGCTCATTTTTATGGTGAACCTTTTTTTCTTGCTCTGTAGTTTGCCCTGTTTCCTGGAAAATAGCCCCAAAACGCCCTCTTTCCTGGAAAAAAGCATGCTCCACCGCCGAAGACCAATTATTACTAAAGCCCGGACCCAGAAGGTGCCGCGTATTGTTCAAATGTTGTAAATGCATTGTTAAAGGTTTGCCGAACCTTTTTTACAAAGGATTTACAACAATGGAACAATGAGTGGCCCCTTGGCTATCCTACCTCTAATTATTACTTTTAAGTATTTTTATCAGGGCCGCGTCTAGGAGTTCGGCCACCCGTGTGCAAACTCAAATCGGACGCTCTTTAATTTTATCAGCATTTATATAAATCATATTGATTCGGGGTATAGTGTTGAAAATTTTAATCACAACAAAAATTAACCAGAAAAACAGACTGAAAACCAAAATTTTTAGTTCTGAACAGGACCAGACGACAAAAGAGACTAAACGTTTTCAAGTTCATTCATGAAAATATAGTGTTTTCACCCCCAATCCCACATCTGGGACATTGTTCTTTCGATGACCAACCAATACTCAACATTAGACACCGGATAGTCACAGTGCTTTTTCTAGGAATCGGGGCGGTTTATTTCTATTTACCAAGCTAGAGTCCAAAAAAAACGTTCGGCGAACCTTTAACAATGCAATGAACAATACACAGCACCCTCTGGGTCCGTTTTTTCAAGACGGCACCTTGGTTATCCGGCCTTTACTCAACATTCTTGAAGAAACACATCTGGCAGTCGCAATGATAATAGAACATAAAAGACTTGCGGACCGAAGCTATACCTGCTATCCCGTTATTTCCTTTATATTTCGGCCGCCTTTGTGCGTTGCACACATTTGTACGTATGGTAGGCACGGCCATGCTTTTAATCAATGAATATTGTCGTTGTTTCTCGAACATTTCTTGTATGATCGTTTATTATTAGTAAATGAAGTGTCGCTACATATTTCCTTTTATATTAAATTTAAAAAAAATAATATTAATTTCAATTAGCTCAATCATCAAGCAATAAGATTGTTATTAGCCTGATCTTTATACTATGCTTTGATTATTTTTCTTCAGCACTTATGAATATTTGTGTATATATGTATGTATATGTAAGTTGACGCATTGTTTTTCGTTATTATTGTTGTTCATAATGAATTTGTCAATTTTGAAAGCAATGTTTGTAAACGAATGTCATGAAACAAAATGCATAATTATTATTGTTATATAAAAATGCGAAACTTTGAGCTACGAATATAATGTCCAATTTTTTCTTATGATCACGATTTTCGAACACGCTCTATATGAGGCCTAAGTAAATTAAAACATACTTAATTTATCATAATGAAATTATATATGTCTTTCTCTACCGCACTGCTAAAGTCTTTGTCGCCTGAAAACGATAAAAATTTGCTAAAATTACGTCCTAAAATTTTATTATTTTGTATATTTTCTTTTAAACTCTTCCTATATGCTTTTTTAAATCGACCGTAATGATTCTCGCGTTATATGAAAAGTTATCTATTTGTGTAAAAATTTAATCTAACCACACACCACACTTATTTAAACACTCACTTTAAATAATATGTTTAATTAAAAAAAAAAAAAAAAACACCGAGAGACTGTTGTTAAATAATTGATAAAAAAAACGAGGACTCACTAACTCATAAAAAGGTAGAATTTTTATAATGATAACTTTAAAAAGCACGTCAGAATCACAAAAAATAAACCAAGCTGGGCACTGACGAAAATATTTGTCAAATTTATTATTTATTTCAATCGAACATGTACACTCGCCTTTACAGATCACTCCAAAGCGACGAGTGTACTGATCCAGATACAATACGATGATACAATTAATACAAGCCTCGTATACAATGCGAATTGATACAAACATCATCCACAGTGACATCTATGGAGAAATTTTGCAGCATTTTATTACAGAAATTGGCGAACCTCGAGACGCTGAATAACTTAAGATTTGCAAGAGAGACTAGAATGGAGATGCCAATTTACAGGAGCCGTGTCAATAAAATCAGAAAATTTGGTGAGCTCTGAAAGGAAACGATCGACTTGGAGTCACAAACCAAGGTCTGACCAACAGCTACTAGTGAGAATCGAACTGTGACCACTACGCTCGAAAGAATAATATGCTAACCACTAGTCCACGATGCTGCAAAACAAACGTTTGGCATTTCATGAATATATATGTATATACTTGAATTATTGATCATCCTTCCCAATAGATTTTGATTTGTATAAATATATTTTAGTTCTCTCTATTTTAATTTTACATAACTGCAAATTTATTTTTATTACGACCCTTCCAAGTACTTGGACTAAGTTTAATGCTAGATTAGGGGTTCCAAAAAACCGCCCGAAAGAAAAAGCCGGTTTTCGGTTTTTTTTACAAATAAAACCGAATTTCACCGGTTTCAGAAAAATAAGTTTAAAATTTTTATATCGTAAAAAAAATGTAAATATATATTATATTATGCAAAAAAATAGATTTATATAAATTAAATTGAGTTATAAACATTATGAACTTTCATAAGATCATTATTATATGTTATTATTACAAATAATACAATTTGTACTATATATCACAGCCGTAAAATGGCAGATCCTAAATATGCACAAATAATTAAATGATTTAAATAAGCTACTATCAAGAATATATTATTAAATAAATAATGTGTTACCTCGCAGAAAAACTATAAATGTGGAATCGTGAATATATGTATGTATATTAAGAACACTCAACGTTGAAATATTTCCATCTTTCAAAGTTATTTTTACGTATCTGTTTTAGCTTAAAAATCCAAAAACTTATCAAACCGTTGCAAATTTCGGAAACAAATTCATTAGAAACGGTATATCACCAACATTTTAAAACCATAATAAAAAGTAGGTATGTGGCCTCAAAATTTTAAGGGTTTCCAATTCCTTCGAAGAAAAATCAATTATATTCCGGAAATTCCCATGCATTTTGAGTTCCCATTTCGGAAATTCCCATACTTTTTTTTGTTGTCGAGTACAAGGTTTTGCGATAATAATGTTTTCTATACTTGTATACCTGAACTTGTGTAGGTCATTGAAATTTTCTTTAAGACTTTCAATAATATTTTATTGGTTTATGACCTGGTCTTTGTCCATTACTAAATCTCAAAGAAACCGCTAAATGCTGTACCATTTTTTTGTTGTTTCAAGAAATATAAGCCAATTACCCAAGAGAGTTTAGATATATGTACACATTTATTTTGATCTTTCATAGAAATTTGAAATTCATAATTGTTGGTTTTGGAGGAAAGAAACATTAATTAAAGAAAACCTTAAAAAGCCGGTTTTCGGTTTTGGTTTAAACCGGCTTGGAAGCCCTAATGCTAGATTAAAGTGACTAATAATAAAATCTGGTCCATCAAATAGTAAAATTTTGAGTCCTTGAAAAACAAAGACCATTACAAATAGGATCACCCGACCGATTGTCTCGCATTATGAACAGAAGCTATATATATATATATATGTATTTGCAGAAACAACGATGACAGACAAATAGTCCTAGTCTGTCGGTTATTTTGCAAACAAATATCTCCGTCAGTGCTCAACTTTAAAATGAAATTATTTTACGTTGTAACAAAAACATCGCCCATTTAATACAATGGGAGCAACTCGTTGTAACGTAAAGGTTAAAATATTAAACGTAAGTTTCCGTTACTTTCTATAAGAAGCTCATTTATATTTTTCGACCCGTCTTACATATGAATAACTTTAACATTGTTTTGATGCTTTTATACTGTGGTAAAATTTAAATTAAAAAATTAACTAATCTAAGGCTACATACATATATATTTATTATTGTAATATTGTGTTGTCTCAATATGAATATATAAGTATAAAAAAAAATTTTACAATAATCCAAAAAAACAACACTGATTGTATCAGAGCTTTTATAAGACGTAACGGTTAAGAAAAACTAGTAATAATTTTTTGAAATATTTATTTTTTTGTGTGGATGAATTTTGATAATATTGAAAACCACAAACTGAAACGTCCTCAAATAGTAACATTTACACATTATTATTATTATTATGATTATTGAACCTGACCCGTTTTAACAAATTGAAAAGCTGCATTATTTACATATACGCGGTAAAAATCAATTTCTTTTTAAAAAAAAAAAACACTATTTTCTACCACACAATAAAGCGACATCCCGTAACAATCAAATAAAATAAACATTTTGAATTTTTGCAGATTTACACTCTCGTCAAATTGTATTTACACAAAAAGTAATGTAATTTTTTTGTTCAAAATAGTATTTAAGCAAAAAAAAAATATTATCGAGGTTTTATTGATGTAATAAAATGTTTGTAGTTTTATTAAATCACAGTGTCATTTAAAAATAAAAATCAAAATGAAAATCATTTATTCATATAGGTTACGAAAAATGTTTAGTTCTTCTTAATCAATCATAGAGTATGTAATAAATAATTAGATAGATAGATATGAAATAAACAGTTTTAATAGTTACAGGGACGATGAACAAAATAGTGAGATCGAAATAAGCACGAAGAACTTAATGAAAAGTTAACGATTAATATTAAAAATATAAACATTTACATACATATTCCTAAATGAAAACATCCCAATCTTACTAATATTAGAAAAAGTATTATTGTGTAAAGGGCAACATTTATATTTTGTGTTACCTCTTTAATGATACATTTACCATCGATGACAGCACCACTGTCACATTTCAGTCGCATTTAATTGATGTTTCATATTTTATTCAATTTCAGATAGTGTGTATAAAATAATGTATGTATTCATTCATTTTTCATCATAAATACTATATTATATATCTATAACCGTTTTTATTAATAATGAGACATCTATTGAAATTTATTTGTACTAAAATTATTAGATTAAGCAGAGTTCATCTTTACCATCATTTAAATTCATATATAATTTGAATGATAGCAAAATACTATAATCTTCTTCTACTATAATTTTTTTATCATTATATAAACAATTTATAATGAAACATTGTTTTTAAATTCTCCGTGAATACCATTTTCTTCATAAACTGGTTTCCTAACAAAGCACAACTTGAAATACAAAATCAAAATTGATCAGAATGGCTGAAAAAGAGAAAAAAAACATTGCTTACATTATGAATTGGGATCAACATACATATTTCTAAACGTTGTGTTAAAACGTCATATTTTTCAGTCTTTAATCTAATACTTCTTTAACTCTTTCACGTTCGGGGATTCAAAAAATACCAGTTTTATTTCTATCTGGAAATTTTTCATAATAATTTGATAAAATATCGATGACAAACCAAAAATCATATAATATATAAATTGAATTTACATTGATTATACCATAAAACCACAGGAATTGATTCTTCGAATCTTAAATGTTTTATACAGATGTAGTCGCTTAAGTAAATACTCCAGTGCTGTAGCCCTCGATGTTTTTTAAATGATAGATGATCAGTTTCAAAGATCCTCATGCTAAGCTACTATGTATTATTATTGCCACAGTTTCGCAAATAATAATTTATAATTGTATCATCATTGTATGCATGTTTCACTCATATTGTAACACCAATTCAGTTGTATTAGTACAATACATGTTAACATTATGTTTTGTTATTATCAAACGAAAAATTGAATAAACATTGTATAGCTGGAATCATTAAGTGCTGTGTTAGGTTAGATTAGGTTAGTTTTTATTATTAGAATAATGTTTTTAAATAATGTATCTATGTATGTGCCGTTCAGTTGGTTAAGTTACAAATGTTTTTCACTAGCCATTCAAAATCTTGTATTATTACTCAAATACCATGGTTCAAAAATGTTATTGTTGATATTATTATTATATATTGTACGTGTGAATCATTGAGTTTGAACACTTGAAATATTATATCGGCGATGTGTGTGAATTTTACGGGAGTCCGATGCTATAAAAGAAATGTGATCAATTATCATTGTTAGATGAGAGAATAAATAAATAAATAAAACAAGCTTAATGATACATAATTATATTTAAAAAAAATTAATAAAAATTCAATGTTTTGTCCTGTCAAATATAGGAAAGAAAATTCCTTCCATAGTTGTTGTAAGTTACCGTTGACTGTATGACTGTCTTATGTATAATATTAATCTGTTTCTTATTGTATTAAATAAATAAAAAAAATTATAAATGTGTGCGTGTATATGCGTGTATGTATGCACATACATACATAGACGATCATTGATAATTTAAAAAAAAATAATGATTATTTATTAAAATATGCATTTTGTCAATACCTGTTTTTCGAATTAGTTTGAATTTCAACATATATGTATGTATAAATATATATATATATATATATATATATATATATATATATATATATATATATATATATATATATATATATATTATCTTTTTTTAATAAAAAAATAATTGAAAAAAAAGACATACCTTTGCATATTTCATTATCCTTATCCTTATCATAACTGAAATGCACCGATGCGGTGCAAACGATCGACAAGCGCCAGACAGACTGAACCACAGATTAACGACACGTGTACCTTATGGTTACCTGACAACTCATTCACAGATTTTCCGTAAACCGAGGATGCGCTCCAGGCATTACGTATACGGCCATCTCTTTCTCACCCCCTCTGTTCACCAAGATCTCGTTTACTATGCCATTACGTATGCAGCCATCTCTTTCACAGACCGTCTGTTATCGGTGAACAGACGACCTCGACCTCGCACTAGACACGTGATCATCAACCATGCGTTGTATCGACACGCACATATGCCTTGCGCCAAACGCGTGATCATCAACCCCGCGTCGCATCTCCAGCCACAATGTCACGCGCCAGACACGCGTCAGTAAACGAGATCTTGGTGAACAGACGGGGTGAGAAAGAGATGGCCGTATACGTAATGCCTGGAGCGCATCCTCGGTTTACGGAAAATCTGTTAACAAGTTGTCGTGTCACCGTACCTTATGCGTGCGCACTGCTCGCACTTACACTAAGCGAAATCTACCCGAAGTCCCGACATACCTACCCTGTATACGTTATGTGCTCCTGATACTACAGTTCGAATTTTGCCTTATTAAACTCGCCAGAAAGATCCAACTCAATTTTAATAATTGCATCTGTGCACATCGAAAGGTTACTCGTCATCTAATGTGCAATCTATCATTCATGAAGTCAAGAATTGCATTTAAAGCAGACATCCAGTTAATCTGTGGTTCAGTCTGTCTGGCCAAACCCGAAATGCACGTATCTACATATTGATGGAAATAAAAACAACATTATATAATTTAATATATAATATATACATATGATAGTATTAATATAAAATCAGAATATAATTTGTATGTTGATATATAAACGGGAGAGAATATAATTGATAACATTAATTTAAATATACATATAAACATTGAAACATAAAATTCAGATCTTTAATTGTTTTTTTTTTCCTTTCAATATAATATTTTTTACATACATATATAAGAAGAACGGGGGAGATTTAATTCATCCAACAATATAATAATACTTGATTAATACATAGGAACAATAGGATTTTTGAAAACAATTTAAATTTGGAAAATTTCCTCATATATCATTATAACTACATTATATAAAATTCAACATTTCATTGCTTCAAAACATGCAAACACAACTATAAACACTTTGAGCAAAATTAATATGATAAAAATAAACAATTCAATATTTGACATAACCTATAAAATAAAGTAATAAAATAAAATCGTACAGCGTAACCTCAAAGGCGTTGGTTCATTAATTCGGAATGAAAAATAAGTAAAAATGGCATGATTTGACTAAAAACACATTCATCTCGAGTAGCGACGACTTTTTCAGCTCAACGTGACGAGAAGTTGTGACTTCTTCGTCTTTTGCATCATTTTACATATCGTCTGGCGAATCTAATATACAAGGCATTCAACGCTAGCAGTCTGCAATAAGACATTGCATATACAAATGTGTCATTTCTTAATTCAGGTACAACCTCGTCTTTTTACTCCGCTGCGTTGCAAAGATTCGACGATGTTCACTTTTTCCTCGAAGACTTTTGACTTTCTTTCAACCGGGTTATCTCGTCACCCAAGGTATCCATATTTTCCTAGAAAATAAAACCAAAACAAAATCACCATCTCATACATATTGTAGACATCTCTCATATTCATTATTTTTATTTTTATACATATATACCAGGAAAGCCTAACAGGTAAACCCCAATGCGACTTCCGGGCCAATTATTATATAAACGTCGATAAGCATTACAGAGCATCATAGAGACACTTTATAAATTATTAAATTCAAGATGCTGAAAACTCGAATTTTGCAAGAAATAGGATAAGGTTGCCAATATTTTGGAACCGTTTCAATGAAATCAGATGAATTGGCATACTCTGATAGTAAACGATCGATCTGGAGACACATCCAGCAGCGCTAGGCCAAGAATTGAACCCGTGACCACTCAGTTGAAAGTTTTACACGCTAACTACTGATCTATACTGCTAGTTTCGTTCATAGATATTCCAAATTAAGAGGGCTGTACACCTGAAACCTTAATTTTGTTGCCGTTCCTTTCTTCGATATATATATATTGAGTGAATGTGACAATATATATCAATATATATATTGAGAGAATGCGACAGTTGCGCTTCGGCCAGATAAAACGTATTTTAAATTGACAAAATCGAGGTTTTGAATTGTCCTATTTTCTCCTCCGAAACTGGACCAATTTTTAAAAAAATTTCATCATCGGTATGAGAAAGATATTTTCTGTGCATCTATCAGCGTATTTTTTTTTAAATCGACCGTTAAATAAGCACGCTGGACTCTTTTCGTGGGTGTAAAAAAGAGGCGATTTTATATATGTTTGGCGGCTCCTAGCTCCTATAAAAAATAATTAATCAAAAAAATAAAACGATAGATGCACCCCAATGGTGGATATCCATAGCATATTAAAAAATAATTTCTCTAGTGCCATAATTGAGGAAGGGAAAAGTATAGTACGTTTGTATGGACAAGGCGCTGGTGTCCAGCCCTCTTAAGTTGTAAATAATCAACTCACTAGTTTCACCTACCTTTAATGTTATATTACTAAGAAGAGTATCTTCCAGTAGACTTTGGAGCTTTGCGTTGATCTCCAATGACAATTCTAGTGTCATCGTTTCATCAGTGACTTGAGAGCCGTACACAGAAGCCATCACTCCACCGTGTCGTCCAACTTCAGCCTGAAAACATTTTATTCAGACAGTTAAAATCAATTTTTCAATACAATACATCAGCCATTTTTAAACATATATACAACACCTGCAATGACTTTCCATTGGCCGGCTGCATAATCAAAAAAATTCCTTTACAAAATTTCAACGAAATATAATACAAAAGCATATGTATGTAGATTAAAATTTACCTTGGCAACGTCGCTAGCTGGAGATGTCAAACTTCCCGTGGGTGCCGAAACCAGAAAAGCGCGGAGTAAGCGTGTCTTCCTCTGTAACTCTTGAGTCAGCTGCCGATTGTGCTCCTCAAGGAACTCCAATTTCTCACCTCTTCTAGCTGCTGCTCGTTGTAATGATACGATTCGCTCTACGAGTTGTTGCCTATCAGGTGTACTCGCCTGCTGAAAAATCAACCGAAAAGTTGCAGCCGGGTAGGTTTTAAAAGCTAAACGTGCCAGAGTGAGTCTTATGCCTCATTTATTTCATTACTTGAACGTCCTGGAGTGCATCAGCACCGTCGACACAGTGTATCTGTTGGCCGTGACCTTCATAGCTACTCAAAGAACTGGTTGAACCTGAAACCCAATGTTAATTTATGAAATTAAAGATAGGTATACATATATAAAAGGAAGTAGAAGATTTGGTATGATAACAATTACCAGTCCTTTCAGAAGACAATTGCGTTTGGGACTGCGGCAACGAGCGCCCTTCTGCTTCCATCCGGTCGCATCTCCTTTTAGCCTGTTGCAATTCTCTCTTCAACTCCTAAAGCACACCAGAAACAACTGTCAAAAGAAACTTTTGATACAAATCAACATCATAGCACAGAACTAGCCTTGATAGCGCTGGCGTGCTTGGTCGACAGTACGCGAGCTTCTCCTCGGGCCGCTTCCAAAGCTGTCAAAGCCTCCCGTTCCCCACGAGCATGCTGAGCTGCACGAGAAGCCAACGCACGAGCATCTGCAGCACGACCTTCACGCTCTTTGCTGACTTCAAGCCTGGCCTCGGCAACTTCAGCCGCTGCTTTAGCGGCAGCCTCACGCAGAGACGCATTATCAACTGTCAATGCCAGAGCCTGCAAAGTAAACAGAAACAACACAATGAAACTAAGTAAAACCTTGTAATAAACCAACCTACTCAAAAACATCTTGTCCAAATAAATATTTCCAAATAATTTTAGCATCAAGGTCTGTTCATACCTAGTCAGCACGTACCGACTTCAGCAGGTATCCGGCCGTACGAAAAGTATTCTTTGGTACATTTTGTATGGGTATATTCATACCAACCGTCACGTTTACGCCACGGCAGGCTTACAGCAGCACCCGACATTTCCTGTTCATACCTTACAGCAACATCCGTCAACGTATCGTATCCATTTTTTTGGCCACCGTGGAAATATACACGCGAATTACGTGCCATGCGTCTGCCGCTTATACATAATTTTTCGTTCGATAAACGCCGAAACATTTTTTCTGACTTGTATTCTGACGCGTATCTACGAATGCACGTGTATGCATTCATATTGTGACAATACGACGTAAGTAATATTGCGCCGTGTCGTCATGGCCTGTAATGTATAAGTAAGTCGATTTTGCCTTGCACTCGGCCAAAGTGATGAAAGTGTGACGTGACCGCGACGTGTAGGTAGATATGAATAGAAATGTAATAAAACGACATATTTTAAACGGAGTCGTGCAGTGCTGAAGCCGTGCAGTGCTGTTAAGTATGAACAGACCTTCAGTCGTATTAGATCAGAGAAATGTTATATTAAAAAAGTGGCTTTAGGCGTCATATTGTTGTCAAGTGACGATTGTCCACAGACAATCCTAAATAATTTTAGCATCAGTCGTATTTGATGCTTGGTGCTCGACGTATGTCCGATAAAAACTTCTCTGTTTGTTTATATTACTCACAAGATGGGCAAGCATCGGTAAAAATTGCACAATTCAAAACACACAACAGGGGATACATTTTTACAAGTAAATTGATCCGATTGTATTCCGTGCGTTGTAGCGTATTTATAGAGACATACCGCGTAATATTGACAGCAATTATTTATTCTATTATTATTACATTTCTCTGTATTTGATGCTTGGTGCTCGATGTATGTCCGATAAAAACTTCTCTGTTTTTTTATGTTCGATAAATACCGCGTATTATTGACACAATTTATTTATTCGTAAAGGCACTTCTATTATTATAACATTTCTCTGCCCCAGCCGGCTTAAAAGCCGAACATGCAGTGGCGTAACAAGGGGAGGGCGACTGGGGTATTGATGCTCGGGCGCACCAGCTTTAGGGCCGGGCCGCACCATGCAACTTTGTCGGCCGACTAGTTGCACGACACGAAAAAGTGTATGAAAATGTGTGCGACAAACAAGTTGACGGGTGTGGCGTGTCCCATCTACCTGCATGCATTGGTCTGGTCGCCCTCAACCAAGTCGCTCGCAAGTCACACAGTGCAGCCCGGCCTTTAGGGCGAAAACACACAGCGATGCACGTGGCACGTGGTATTTTTAGATACTTTTAAACATGCGAAAAAAATGGTCTGTGCTTTGCACATCCCCCACCCCAAAATGACCCTTTGGAGTGTTTTCGGTAAAATTGTATCCTTGCATTTATCCTTGCTTGACAGTGAGCACTAACGGTGTATCCCATATTTGAATAAATGTAGGAAACCACCCACAGCGGGGAGCCATGCACACGACGTGCCATTCTCCCCTGTGTGATTTCGCCCTTAGGGGCGCCGCAAAGACAAAATATATTTTAAAAAGCTTTTATTTATTGCCTTGTCATATTTTGTAGTAATTTAAGTACACTTCAAAAAGTACAGTGCGAGTAGGTGACGTATTCGTCCACAAAATTGGCCAAAAACATTGAAGTTTACGATTGTTCTTCGTAATTCGTCTGTCGAATATCCAGTCTTTCTAGGTTTTGTATTGAAAGCAACAATATGGCGCCAGAGATGACCTCAACCATAAAAGCTGAAGTTACAATTAGGACAATTCTTTCTACATATGTTGTGTCTGAGCGCTTAAAGATTCATGAATTCTTGAACGAAAAAAACAAGAATTCTTATAATTTACTGTATTTTGAAATATGTACAATTGTAAATAGGTTTTTGAGCTCTTTTTCCTATTATGCTGTACATTAACATTAGAATAATATAATACTATGATTACTAACCACATTAAATTAAATTGTAAAATAGAAAATGATCAGTAGATCAGTAGCTATTAAAATAGATATAAGATGTATTGTGAACATAATTTCGTAATAATAAAAAGCATTTAAAAATCAAATCAAAATATGTACATATACACAATCGACAAAATTGACAAAAAGAAAGGGGCGTAAAAACATGTTTACCCCGGGCGCCATTTACTAAATTTCATGTCCCAAAATGTGTGGCTTGTTATTTACGCATTTGAGACGTCATCAGAACAAAATTCATATCTGGCATCCATTTCGTCTTCAGATTCAAAGAAGTTTTGTTACCCGGAAGAAAGATAATAGCCTAGGGTATTAGACTATAAGGGTTTTAAAAAAGTTATACACTCAAGGCTTACTTTAGCTTCAGCTTCCGAGCAAGTGCCTTGAAGTTTGACACCGATGGCTGTGAGTCGTTCGGTTTGACGCAGCAATTCAGCCTCTCGTCGTGCCTTCAGTTCACCTTCGGCTAAAGCTTCTTCGCGAAGCGTCCTCATAGCTTCTAATTCCTGCGCCAACTTAGCCGACCGCTCTTGCTCCCTGAAAGCACAATTACCACATTACATTCCACTCCGAAGCGAGACTATGTAAAATTTCACTCCGGCCGATACTCACTGCTGAAGATGGATCGCCAGGGTGTCACAGCGAGCCGCTCTCGCTTGAGCCACGGCCAATCTCTCACAGTCCTTGGCTCCCTGTTCGCGAAGCTCGGAGCACGTTCTTCGGAAAGCAGCAGATTCTGCCGCACCGGCCTCAACCTGCACACATTACTCAGGATATCACAAAGATTCAATATTGCAATTTGATAATATTATGCTCTACCATTACATATATAGTTTGACATTCCAAAAAAACTCAACTCATTCTAAAATATATATGGCATTTAGCAATTTCATCGAAACCGGCACCACTTTTTCTGTCTTGTACACCCTACTGGAATTTCAAGCAAGACGTACTATGCTAGTAATGTAACGGTAGATCACTAACATACATAAGTGGTTCTTAATCAGACACAACCAATGATTAAACAGCTAAAACAAGCCTGATCTTAAAGCAGTTGGTTTAAAACATGTCCAATGACAATACCGTACATTAGCCGTTAGATCCCAATCAGTCATTGGTTTGAGGGCTATTTAACATATATTTTTGTCCCGAAGTCTGAAGAGAATTGTCACCTTGAACCTTCCCCTTATGAAAAAAATAATACAGAATTTAGTCTGATGTGAATAGTAATATACAAACCTGAGCTCTCAACTCCCTGGCTTCTTCGGCAGACTTGTTTGCGGCAACCTTCAACTGCTCGAACTCGGCTTGAATTTGCTTACAGCGAGCCTCGACTCTTTCTCTTTCGTGCCTCTCCAATATGACCGTCGCCTCTTTTTCGCGAAGTTGAGCATCTATTGTACAACGTTTAATATTGAAAATATATTACATTTTATTAAATCAAACCCATCTATTCCCAAGTTCATTTTGAAATGGACATGCATCGCTTTAGAACACAAAATCCACACCGTTCCTTTCAGGATTATGAAACACGCCATAGTCGATGTACAATTTGGAACGAAAGTTCGAAAATTCATATGAAATATACAGTTGTGGACAAATGTATTAGGCCACTTGTAAAAAATTCTTTTGACCGAAAATTCTCGATTATTTGAAGCAGCCGCTAACTGCATCGCATTTTACTATATATTTATCTATTGTTCAACCCTAATTTCCCTTCCATTATTTAAAAGAAAATACGAAATTGTCCTTTTTACGCAAATCAATGTTTCAAGCGGTGACACGACAACTCGTTCACAGATTTTCCGTAAACCGAGGATGCGCTTCAGGCATTACGTATACGGCCATCTCTTTCTCACCCCGTCTGTTCACCAAGATCTCGTTTACTATGCCATTACGCATGCAGCCATCTCTTTCACAGACCTTCTGTTCACCGATAACAGACGGTCTGTGAAAGAGATGGCTGCATACGTAATGGCATAGTAAACGAGATCTTGGTGAACAGACGGGGTGATAAAGAGATGGCCGTATACGTAATGCCTGGAGCGCATCCTCGGTTTACGGAATATCTGTGAACGAGTTGTCAGGTAACCATATTTATCTATTGTTCAACCCTAATTTCCCTTCCATTATTTAAAAGAAAATACGAAATTGTCCTTTTTACGCAAATCAATGTTTCAAGCGGTTGCATCAGATTGTTTCAATTGTTTATTTTTAGTAAACACAGGAATTGAGTGAAGGAGACAGAGTTCGGATTATTTTATTATTCGGATTATAATAAAAAAAAAATCGACCAAAAATAGGAAGAATAAGGAAGAGAAAACTCTGTCAAGATCTCATTTTGCCAACCATGTCTTTAAAAATTCCAAAAGAAGACCTTCTGAGTTGGCTAGAAAAGTGAAAAGGGAGTGAAATCTAAAATTTTCTTTGCGAACCATCTGACGGAAGCTAGATTATAGGATTTTAGTGCTAGAAAGTAAGTAGTCATTGCTCATTGAGGAACACATAAAAAAAAGTACATGGTTAAAATTGAGTCACATTTAGTCAGTGAATATCTTCCGATGCGGTGCAAACGATCGACAAGCGCCAGACAGACTGAACCACAGATTAGCTGGATGGCTGCTTTAAACGCAATTCTCGACTTCACGAATGATAGATTGCACATCAGATGACGAGTAACCTTTCGATGTGCAGATGCAATTTTTAAAATGGTAATTATTAAAATTGAGTTGGACCTTTCTGGCGAGGCAAAATTCGGAACTAAAGTATCAGAAGCACAGAACGTATACAGCGTAGGTATGTCGGGGCTTTGGATAGATTTTACTTAGTGTAAGTGAGAGAAGAACGACATGTGTACCTTATGCGTGCGCACTGCTCGCACTTACACTAAGCGAAATCTACCCGAAGTCTCAACATACCTACCCTGTATACGTTCTGTGCTTCTGATACTTTAGTTTCGAATTTTCCTTATTAAACTCGCCAGAAAGATCCATCTGTGCATCAGTGCACATCGAAAGGTTACTTGCCATCTGATGTGCAATCTATCATTCGTGAGGTCAACAATTGCGTTTAAAGCACCCATCCAGTTAATCTGTGGTTCAGTCTGTCTGGCGCTTGTCGATCGTTTGCACTAAACCCATTTCTTCACAACACTTCACAAAGTAAAATACCATTGATCATTGATTTGCAGGTAGAGACAGGTACAAAATACAACAGCAGGAGTTCTCTATATATCATTGTAAAATGTTACACGACTATAAATGGCAAACATACATCTTGATAAGTTCGACTAATACACACATAGATAAATTTAAACTACCTATATCACTCGATTGTATCGTAGAAGCGGACGTTGCTGCATTTCCACCTTCCATCTGTTTGATCTGAAACGACAAATTCTCCACTAACGCCGATGACTCCTGAAACATAACGAGTAAAAAGAGATCAGTTTATTGATTAATATTTTGATGATTTCATTTCGGGCATTGTTTCGAGAGGTATTATAGGTGATACCTTGCGCCCTTCCATCTCGCTGACTAGTTTAGATTGGGCCCATTTCATCTTCACCTCACACGATTGCAATTCTTCTTTGATTTTTGCCGTCTCACGCTGCGCCAATGACAACTCATGACACTGAAACCAAACATATGTAAAAATATGTGTTTGAACGAAACGAACCAACGGACTTTGATGCATCTACAGTTCTCAGTTGCAAGAAAGCGATTTAACTAGATCTTTAAAACTAATTTTAAGGGGTTGAATGGCCAAATTGATTTTTTGATACTATATATTATGTAATACCTTCATGTCTAAAGCGCCCGTTGCTCGAGTTTTTTCTGCATTCGCCGTACGAAGACGTTGTGCTATTGTGGTAGCTTCCCGTCGAGCTATCTGCTCCGCGGCCAGAGCTGCCTCTTTGCTCTTCGTAGCCTCCAATATATGCCGCTCGGACACCGCATAACGCACGACACTAGCGTCCCTCTCGATCGTCACCGACTCCAATTGCTTCATGAGCTAGAAAATTACAACACAATAATCACAATCTGAAATACAATATGACATAATAAATTTTCAGTATAAGCAAAGATTCAAACCAAATTAAGCCTCGATTCCAGATTCTTTTTAATGGCATCTTTATCGATCAGAGCTGTCTTCAAGACGGCCAACTCCTTATGCAGCTCCGACACGGCCGTTTCTAATATCTCCGTCCTCTCGTTAGAATTCACCGTATCGGTTTCATCAGTGACCCGTTTACTATCGAATTCTTTACTATCTGACGATATAATCAACTCGGAAGATGCTTTACTTTCTAAACTAGAACAGTCAGTGTTATTTTGCGATACAGTGAAATTAACAATGTTGGCAACGCCATTTTCATTAACCTCGCCGTTAATTGACTTATCGGAAGGAAACTTATCGCACTTCTTGAACAGCTCATCTTCATCTCCTCCGCTGTCGTTCAACAGATTCAACGTGCTATATTTGTTCAAGCTCTGTGCTGCTTTAATATTTTGCTTATCAGATTTATTTAAGTAGTCATATTTCACAGCCGACAGATTCTTTTGAGTGGCGAGCATTATTCCACCGAGATTCTTCTCCATGGGTTTGTACGCATTCTTCAGACTGCCGCCGACTAAAGAAAACAAACCGTGGACATTTTTCACGACCCCGGTCAAATTCTTAGAATCGGTTTTAGACTTACGAGTAGGTTCTTGTAACTCGTTCATTGAAACGCTGTCGGCGTCCTTAGCAACGGAGACCGGAGAGGTGAGCTTATTTTCTGGAAGGGAATTACGCCTAGCTCCGTCGGAACTTATTACATATGAGATTTCGTTACTTTTCTTAGTATTCAATTCGTTGCGTAGAAGATTCTCTTCGGAATGGTGAGTGACTATTCCGTCGACCGGTAGAATATAGTTAGCGGGATCCGACAAAGAGGCAACGGAACCGGAAGGTGTATTCAGACCGTCTATACGATCGATTCTAGCGTAAGTACCTTCGTGATATGGCGATTCTTGATGACTGATACAATTACTAGAGCATGCACTTCCATCAATACTCTCACATATGTTAATATTTGCTACACTCTCTATTGACATATTGGAATCGCATGTATACTTATTATTATCTATTGGGTTAAAGTTCGCTTCAATATTTACATCTGGCATACTTTTAGTGATGACGTTAGGGTAGGTTAGTGTAGTGGAAGACTCGTCAGGTGTGGGGTCGGTGATTGTCGGTGAGGGTTGGTCTGTGGGGGCCGCGTGAAGGGCTGCGCCCCCCGAGGCCGTCTCCGGCTGCTGGGGACCCATGGGGGCCCCTCAACGAAGCCTCCACTCCGCGCACATCTTCAATATGTCAAACGTATAACGCATACGTTCAAACAAAAACACCCCACTGACGTACGCCAACACTGTCAAATGTCAATTGTACATTGCAAATATTTTATTCGCCAATTCGGCACCGACCTATTTGCAATTATTTATAAAACATTATTTGTTGATTAACACACAGTATTAGTGATTTGATTTTAATTGTTTTGATTTCGATCACAATGGCTACATTTTTTTATGAGGGCAGTCCTGTAAATTTTGTAGTATGGCAACCCACGAAGCGGCTGTCAATTTGACAGTTGCGACGCGGGAAACTAAAAACTGTTGATGTATTGTATGCCGGTCTCCGTGACGAGACAGAATGTTAAATGACAGAAAACGCAAATATCGGAAGGCAAAGATCGAAAATCGAAAGATCTTAAGTCGAAAGATCAAAAAAAAAAATGGTGCATGGTAAACGGTACATACTCACTTAATTTGCGCGAGCAGGATACAACAGGAACAAGAGGAACAGGCTTTTCCTCCCGTATTAATGTGCGCGCACATTAAAGAAGGCTGTATGACAAAAATAGAGATAAAAGAAAAAACTGGCTAAAAATCCTTCCTACCTACTATGTCACCACTATTTGAAGTATGATTGATTGATCTTTGCCTTCCGATATTTGCGTTTTCTGTAATTTAACATTCTGGCTCGTCATGTAGACCTTGTATACATATATATTATGGCGATGCGGTGCAAACGATCGACAAGCGCCAGACAGACTGAAGCACAGATTAACGACACGTGTACCTTATGCGTGCGCACTGCTCGCACCTTCACTAAGCGAAATCTACCTGAAGTCCCGACATACCTACCCTGTATACGTTATGTGCTTCTGATACTTTAGTTACGAATTTTGCCTTATTAAACTCGCCAGAAAGATCCAACTCAATTTTAATAATTAACATTTTAATAATTGCATCTGTGCACATCGAAAGGTTACGCGTCATCTGATGTGCAATCTATCATTCGTGAAGTCGAGAATTGCGTTTAAAGCAGCCATCCAGTTAATCTGTGGTTCAGTCTGTCTGGCGCTTGTCGATCGTTTGCACCAAACCCATATTATGGGTCTACCTCACGGGCCCGAAAGTGAAACGCCCGAAAACGCAAATATCGGAAGGCAAAGATCGAAAATCGAAATATCTTAAGTCGAAAGATATTTCGAAAAAAAAAGGGTCTCTCCCCCCGTCGTACATACTCACTTAATTTTCGCGAGCGGGATACAACAGGAACAAGAGGAACAGGCTTTTCCTCCCGTATTCTGCGCGCGCACATTAAACAAGGCTGTATGACAAAAAGAGAGATAAAAGAAAAAAATGGCTAAAAATCCTTCCTACCTACTATGTCACCACTATTTGAAGTATGATTGATGTACAATAAAATTTATGTACAATTCATAGATGTCTCGTTAATATGCGAGTTTTTCAGTGTCTCGTAATTCAACGACTTGTAATAAAAATGCTGCATTGTAATTGTAATTGTAATTTGTAATTGGCCAGGAAGGCGCATTTGGGGCTTACCTGTAAGGCCTTCCTGGTATATACATATGTAAAAAAATAAATAAATAAATAAGTTTTGAAATTATATGTTGCTATGCTATCTGTTGATATCATGTCGAAAAATAATATTACAGCGAGTGCATATTGTTAAACAAGAGAGGCAAGAGGGAAAGCGAGCGAGAGGACAGTCTCCCAAGATATGGTCAGACCAAATGAAAGAATTGCAAATTCAATTTAGCACAGGTCACGGATTATTTACTATGTACTTTTTAGAAATTTATTTCGCTCCTCCACCAAATGTGTTTGGAGTATTTCTGACAGTAATTGCAGAGATATACACAATATTGGGTAATTGGACTATTCGTCACATTAGGGTGGTCACAAAGACAATTTTTGCCATGAAAATCGCGAATACACAATATTTGGCACTCAAGTTCTCGTTACTATGATAGTTATCGTTAGTATGATGGACTTTTCGGCTGCCAGATGTTCCGTTATAGAGATTTTAGTGAATTTGTGACCAGTAATCACCGAACCACAATATTGGTATGAATTCATTAAAAAATGTTCCCAGAAAATTTAAGCGGTTTTTATGCAATGGCAATTATTACAGGCCGGCCATGTTGGATTTTACGTCAAATGCCAAAGTACGCCATATTTGGTGTTTACCCGGCTCGTATCGATTCAGCTCGGTTTGATGGAGTGCAGACTTTGCCTCTCGTCTTCTCCAGCAGAGGATCTCGTCTCCATCCATGACGATCCTCGGGGTTTGGAGCACCTCATTTGGACCTGCTGTCGGCTGCGGGTTAGTTCACATTACCCGTTGCTATTTTTGATTCGTTGTCTTCGTGATCGTCAATACCTTTCCCATTTGTAGGTTAAGCAAGGGTACGGCCTGCCGGATATGGTTTGCCTTTCATGTGTCAACAATCTGGAATTGCTCGGCAGCTTTCAAACAGCTTGTTTTCGGAGTGACACAACATCGAGGGTGCAATTAGACAAGAATTTGAAAGTCAAGCCGGAGGAACTTTTTCTGGATGATTTAATATGGGAAGATGAGTTGAGCGCTGATTGTCCACCCAACATTTCTAGTTCTGCAGAAAATGACGAGGTAAGTAAATCGAATTCGAGTTCCTCAAAACGATTCTAAGAAAAACACTTTCATAATTGAAAATCTAAATTCACATGTATAATGACATCCAATCATAAAATGTTAAACTTATTAAATTGTATAACGTTTGGTTTATTTCTCAGACACGTGGAGGAAAAATTACTTCGAACGATAATATGGTAGAAATATCACATACCAATAGACACATTTTAGCGGAAGAATTACCATCAAGAAAAGCCTTAGTTAAGATATGCTCTACAGATTCAGGATTGGACCATATTCATGGTGATGTAAAGCCACACAAATGTGAAGTTTGTTTAAAATCATTCCCTTCAAAACGCCAATTCACTAGACATAAGCGTATTCATAGTGAGGTAAAGCCACACAAATGTGAGATTTGTTTAAAATCATTCATTTCAAAATCTGACCTCCGTATACACATGAGCATTCATACTGGGGTAAAGCCACACAAATGTGAAATTTGTTTAAAAATGTTTAATACAAAATCTTACCTCAGTATACACATGAGAGCTCACACTGGGGTAAAACCACACAAATGTGAAATTTGTTTAAAATCATTTCGTACAAAATTTCAATTCACTAGACATAAGCTTATTCATACTGGGGAAAAGCCACACAAATGTGAGATTTGTTTAAAATCATACACTTTAAAATCTTACTTCACTAGACATATGCTTATGCATACTGAGGTAAAGCCACACAAATGTGAAATTTGTTTAAAATCATACACTTTAAAATCTCTCCTCAGTACACATATGCTTATTCATAGTGAGGTAAAGCCGCATAAATGTGAAATTTGTTTAAAATCATTCCCTTCAATACCTTACCTCAATAAACATATGCTTATTCATAGTGAGGTAAAGCCACACAAATGTGAAATTTGTTTAAAGTCATTCCCTTTAATATCTTACCTCAATACACATATGCGCATTCATAGTGAGGTAAAACCACACAAATGTGAAATTTGTTTAAAAACATTCCTTTCAAAATATCATTTCACTAGACATATGTTTATTCATACTGGGGAAAAGCCACACAAATGCGAGATTTGTTTAAAATCATTCCCTTTAATATCTTACCTCGATGCACATATGCGCGTTCATAGTGAGGTGAAGCCATACAAATGTGAGATTTGTTTGAAATCATACACTTCAAAATCTAACTTCACTAGACATGTGCTTATTCACAGTGAGGTAAAGCCACATAAATGTGAAATTTGTTTAAAATCATTCCCTTCAATATCTTACCTTAATCAACATATGCTTATTCATACTGGGGAAAAGCCACACAAATGCGACGTTTGTTTCAAATCATTTACTCGAAAACAATTCCTTGTGGAACATATGAGACGCCACACTGGAGACGCCCTTTCAAATGTGTTTTTTGTTTAAAATCATACACTTCAAAATCTGCCCTCAGTGCACATATGCGTATTTATAGATCAAGAAAAATAGGCGTATATTTATTCGAACAACAAAAAAACGGTGCAGCACTTAGCGGTGGCTTTGAGCACTTAGCGGTGGTACTGTAACTGAAACATAATCCACGCGGGAACTTCCATTTTCACTATTGAGAATGTAAATTTATAATTAGAAAAGCCGGTGAGAACAATTATCGCAAAACTTTGTACTTGTCAACGAAAAAAAATAGTCATAAACTCGAATGGCAAAATGCATGGGAATTTCTGAAATGTAATTAATTTTTCTTCGAAGGAATTGGAAACCCTTTAAATTTTGAGGCCACAGATATGCGTCTCTCTTGCTGCGCCATAATCCGCTAAGATATAATTAAGATGTTTGTGATATGCCATTTAACTTTTAAGACATTATAAGGTAGAACTCACATGGGCTATCAATGTTCGAATACAGAATTTCGCTCGAAAATACTTTTTTTACCCACAAATCTTTTCAACTTATTGTCGGTGTGGTGCACATTTTTTTTTTTATGACAACACATACCAGGAAAGTATTACAGGCAACCCCAATGCGCCTTCCTGGCCAATTACAAATATTTTAAACATTATATAAGTAACTGAATTACGAGACACTGAAAAACTCGCAAATCAATGAGACATCTATCAAATCGTAGACAAACTTATTTATTGCACATTAATCAAACAGATTATTGGTGACATATTGTATATATAGGAAGGATTTTGGCCAATTTTTACCGAGAACCGTTTCAACAATGAAATCAGAGAAAATTGGCAAACTCTGATAGGAAACGATCAACCTGGAGTCACAAATCCAGGTCTAACCAGCAGCATACTCTGAAAAATTCATTTTCATTCCAGGCCCGGCCCTGGGATCGAACCCGGCACCTCACGACGCTAAGCAGAAGCTTAACAACCGAGCTATGCTGCTGGCTAAATTATGTTGATATACTAAAATTTATTATGTACTTTTATAATCTTTTGTCCTGACTTGTGTGGCTTTTTTTGTAATTTATTTTTGGTTTACTTAGTATTTATGTAACTAATATGTTTAAATATTGATCTCTCTGTGATGCCACTACGCTATGATAAATAAACTATTAGTAAATAAATTTCACCTGTTTTATTTCCAAATGTGTCATTTCATATTTCACATTATATTGTTGTGTAGGAGTGGGTGGAGGATCCAAGTAAAAGGCCAAAGTCGTTTCACAACATTTATTGGTGATTAAGGAGATACACACACCGGCAGTGCTCCGTCCAGAATGATATGGTCTAAGTACCTCCTTATAAAGGAGATACTTAGATCAGAGCATCTTCGACGTCCGGTTACTTCCCCATTGTTTAGTCACGTACTCGGATGTGCAGTCCCACACTTTTGCGTTGTCAGTTCTAAGAACTCCACGGGAATGCGACCCGAGTGCCGCTACTACGACAATTCGGTGGCCATTGTTTAGCCTACTTGCACTTAGTCTGGAGATAATCCTCGAAACCAATTATAACGGTCGCACAGTGTCAGAGATGCGCCTCGGCCTAATACGATTGCACTTAACCAGCGGCTCCTTTTAGTATACGCTACAATATATATATTATGTTTGTTGCAGTTTAGGTGTATCTTCCAGTTGTAATTATTCGATCTCTATAAAAAAAAATCAAGTTTTTCCTTTCAAGATAATTTATGTGGTATGTGTAGATATTTAGGTATCCTCCGGTTCCGGTATCCGGTTATCCTGGTAGCGATTCACTTTGCGATGTATTCACCGAACCGTTCATATATACGGTTACTAGATTTCTTCCAAGTCAAATCGGGAACCCCCCTCCCCCCCGAAAAAATCAAAAATTTAAAACCACTTCGTTTTTTCCTCTCTCCGAGATTTTGGCTCGCTTGGGCTGCCATGTAGCTCCTACTTAATTTCTAATTTATATTACTTAAGAAAATAAAATCTACAAATTTTAACATTAATTATTTATTAATTATAAGAACAGTAAAAAATAAACGAAAATATAGACATAGGAATAAAAACAATTTTAAACAGCAATTTGTATATTTTTCACTAGATTTGGCCTTCTACAAGACTACTTTATTTTTAAGTACATACATAATCATACATTTGGCAACAATTGAAATCATACTAATGCACTGTAGACTTTCAACTACATCTATAGAAAGTCTATTTCTTTCATCATTCCATTGAATCTCCATTTACCTCCATATTACCATTACTTTCCTCTTCATGTTACCATTGTGCCCTGGTATGGAGAAAATATACTCGCACATGCGATATAAATCTTTATATTTTCGCTTTTAATATATCAATATCATTGTTATATTTTGAAATTATTCTTTCAACACATTTGTTATTATTCTTAAATTATTCTTTCAACACATTCGTTATTATTCTTTCAACACATTTGACTTATTTCAAAATTAAAAAATAATTGAAAATCTTTTAAGTAAACTATCATAAACTGCTTCTTGATACTTCTGAAATTAATGCATCGCAGATAATGTTTTGAATATTTATTATAAAGTTTTCTTTTTGACTAAAATTAACTTGAACGCATATCTCTCCAAATTGCAATTTTAATTTTTTTTCGTTTAGTGTAAAGACACTAAACGTAATTAACGTATATTGATGACCAAAATGAGCAATATGGCAAAGTATGAAAACGATCGGATAAGAGATAAGAGATATAAAAAATGACTTCTTAAACGAAAACCATGTGAACTGTATAAGAGGTATGTAAAAAATAAAGATATTTATGATTTTCAGTAAAAATGGTAGAATCGTTTTCAATTTCACTGAATTCATTTCTCATATTTTGAATAAATTCTGAAAGGGATTTTATCAATCTTGTTCCTAACAACAAATTGTGCTGCATATTTTGTAATGATTTATTTGTAGCATTGATGCGCTGTAACAATTTATCCCACAAAGTAGTTAGTAATGCAGTCTCATATTAATAGAAATAAACTGCCAATTTTTTTGCCTCCAGTTTTCACATAGGTTTTTCAAATACGGACGTACTGATTTTAATAAGAGCTTCTTTAATATTTTGATTTTAAGACAAAAACAGCCTCTGCTCTAGACGCCCATCGCGTACTATTTATTCTTTTTATATATTGGTTATTCAAAATATTTCTTAAAAAAATATTCCATCGTCAAGTCGATGATGAAAAAAAAAACATACAAATTTGATCAAAAACAGATCAAAACAAATAAAGATAAAAAACAAATCGCCAATATCTACGTTCTGTTTTTTTTTTCTAAGTTTGTATCTATACGCCCATTAATTGATAACCGTTTTTGGAAGTTAACATCGATTTTAAATGAGCTGGTGAAGATTCCCGTACTTTAAAACTACATGCTATATTTTTCCAATCGTTAAATCCTGTTAACAATTTAGTTTTAGCTTTTATCTGAAAATATCAACCTGTGTCGGAGTCCTTTATTACCATTGGCTTTTACACAATTAAAATTTGATTCATAGATATTTCTATACTATGTTCGGTTTCTCTATGTATACTCTACTTTAATTTTTTACGTATGGCACGGTTTATTTATTAAAAAAAAGAATTTTTTTTTCAGATATATGCTCTGGCCACAATGCTAAATCCATAGGATAATCATTTGGAGCCATTACAGTATCATTTTTACCTTTACTTCCTTCCTCAAAAAACTATTCTTCAGTACTTTCAGAGGTCTGTTCTTCAGATGTTGTAGGATGCTGCTCATATTTTTTTCCAAAGGGGTCTTCATCAGTTCTTCTACAGGGCTGCGTTTCGATCCTTTCCAGTGGTTGGTCTTCGTTCCTTTCAGAGAGCTGCTCATCAGTTCTTCTACATGTATGTTTTTCGGCCCTTTCAAGAGGTTGATATTCATTCATTTCAGGGAGCTGCTCTTCAGTTCTTCTACAGGGCTGCTTTTCGGTCCTTTCAAGAGGTTCGTCTTCGTTCCTTTCAGGGAGCTGCTCTTCAGTCTTTCAGAAGACTGTTCTTCGGGTTGTTCCGATATTCTGCCATTTTTAATGTAATTAATTAGCGAATTTTTTTGTAGCAGTGAAATTTATCTAGAAAGAAAGGCCAAACAATCGACGACGGCGAGAGCAATCTTTGTACTTTACATACAAAAGTAGTCCGAATTTCCGAATTATAATTTTTCTCAGAACGATTTGGAGGCCCCTTAAATTTAGAGCCCACAGATATGCGCCAATTTTGCTGTTCGATAGTCCGCCACTGGGTGTAGGTAAATTTAATGCATTTAAGGCAATTTTTTTTCCATAGTAAACTATTCCTAAATACTCCGCCATCGCTAATTCTACCTTTGCATCCTATGTCTGCAAAGATAAAACTATAATTGCTGTCAACTAAAGCTAACAATACTATGCTGTATGTTTTCTTGTAATTAAAATATTCCGATCCCGAGTCAACTGGACATTCTATAACGATGTGTTTTCCATCAATTGCACCGATAGTTCGAGGAAATTTATGTGCAAATCCTTTTTAAATTTCAAGCCACTCTTCCGCGCACGTCGGCATCTGTAAAGAAAACAATTATATAATTAGATTATTATTTTTATTTTCAGGAAGGATCATCAGTGAATGACAATGAAGAGGAGGGGAATTCGAGCCGAAATGTTGACAGCCAAAATACGGTGTCACGATCAATTCGTCGCCACAAAAACCCCCCTGAGCTTTTTAATGCTGAAGAAGTGTTTAAGGATGCTCTTAGTACACTCAAAACAACTTTGAGCACTTGGGAATTCCAGGAAGATGATGAATGTGACCTACACGGTAAAATCGTAGCTAAAAGGTTGCGAAAATTACCCCAGGATGCAAGAACGTTGATTATGTCTGAAATTTATAACATCTTTATGCGTTATGACCAACGAAATAGACCACGAACTCCTACATATTTTTCGCCTTCTGCTACACATGATCCATCACCAAATCCCACCTATTCTTATCCAGAAACTGCCTCTAATAACCCACTAACTAGAAACTACTCCACTAGAAATAACCCACATTCCACAAATAAAGAAATGCATAGCCGAAGTTTCACGGATAATTATAACTTCTGATGAAGTTATACGTCCGGCTACATTCCACAAATAAAGAAATGTACAAACTTGATTAACTCTTTATATAACCAAATATAAATGCCACTGTTAATAAAGCTTTTTCTCTGCTAATTCCCATCAAAAATGATCTATATGTTTATTTATTTTCTATGTTTTATGTTTTGCGCCTTATCATTAATTTCTTAATTTAATTTTGATTTTTCTTTAGATTCCGATATTTACCAACAACACGACTCTGACTCCGACTCAAAAATGTTAAATTTTATCAGGTTGTTTTGCTACCTTTGCAAATATTTTTCATGTTATATGCATAAAAATAAAACAAGATCAAACTTTATTAATTATTTATTTGAATTTATTGTTAAAAAAACATTGCTTCTATTAAATCTGTATTCGTAGAAGCTCTCAAATCAGAATTGAGGAAAATAACCGCTCTACAGATACTTGGGCTGGTGGCAATGGTATAATGATCAACTCTGAATCTTTTACGATTTCTGGACACTGCTTTATTGCCATTCTAACATTTAAATATTATAAGCTCGGTCAATTTTTTCCACCAATTTTGAAATAGAGTCTCCTTCGTCTGCTATATTGGGACTCAAACGAGGACGTTTTATTTCATCTTGTTCATTGAGATATTTTTCAAAATTGTCTTCAGATTCAGCGGTGTCCGATGAAGATAATGATAATTCAAGTATTGATTGATCAAAGCTGCCTGATGTCGTCTCATTTCCCACTCGAAGACTTTTCATACGAATCGTTAATTCAAACAGAGCGTTTTTAGATCTATTTATTTGTTTGTTAAAATTTCGTAATGCATTTTATAGAAAAAATTGTCGGAGTCGCTCATTTTTCACGACTCCGACTCCGCTCAAAACACCCCGACTCCACAGCCCTAGTTTAATTACTTTAATTTCCTCCTTCAGTATTTGATTCGGTAAACGGATGTACTAGTCATATGTGAAGCAGTCACAGGACAACTGGTCGCTCTAGATCGGTCACACGTGATCACCCGTCACACCCTAAAATCGGTCACGAGAAAACTGATTGACCGATTTTAGGGTGTGACCAGTTTTAGTGTGACGGGTGATCACGTGTGACCGATCTAGAGCGACCGGTTGTCCTGTGACTGGTTCACATATGACTAGTAGTCCGTTTATCGAATTCATTCAAAATTATTCCCGACAATTTAAGCCGTTTTGTGCAATGGCAATTCTGACAGGGCGGCCATGTTGGATTTTACGTCAAATGCCAAGGGACGTTATGGTTAGTATTTACCCGGCTCGGACCGTGTCAACCCGGTTTGATGGAGTGCAGACTTTGCCTCTCCTCTTCTCCAGCAGAGGATCTCGTCTCCATCTACGATGATCCTCGGCTCTTGAAGCACCTCATTTGGACCTGCTGTCGGCTGCGGGTTAGTCCACTTAGCCCAGTGGTATTTTTGATTCGTTGTCTTCGTGATCGTCAATACCTTTCCCATTTGTAGGTTAGACAAGAGGACGAGCTGCCAGATATGGTTTGCCTTTCATGTGTCAACAATCTGGAATTGCTCGACGGCTTTCGAAACGCTTGTTTTCGGAACGACACAACGTCGAGGGTCGAGATAGACAGTTACTTAAAAATCAAGTCGGAGGAACTTTTGCTGGATGATTTAATATGGGAAAATGAGTCGGGTGCTGATTGCCCACCAAACATTTCTAGTTCTGCAGAAAATGGCGAGGTAAGTAAATTGGATTCGAGTGCCTTAGAACGATTCTAAGAAAAACATTAAATTAATTGAAAATCTAAATTCACTTGCACATATAATGTAGGGTTACCATTTACTTTGGTGAAGTTTTTCAACGTTTACGTATCTTTTCAAATATGAAATATTCGTTTTCAGGCAAATATTTCTTTATGAAAACGATTGTTTCTTCCACATTGTTCCAATCTACTTGACGTTTCAAAATAATCCATTTAAATTAGTTATTTCCTTAAATTGTTTGCCCCTTAATTATAGATAAGAAACAATATTCATATTAAAATTCAGAATTTGTTCAATAAATCATTATTTTTCTATATTTCCATTTTAAATTAGATTAATTAAAATAGTCTTTAAACCCGGTGGTATAAATGTAGAATTGATTCTATTTTTAAATTTAAAAATGAGATCATCAATTTCTTCTGAAATTTCAACAATTGTACTTTTCTCTCCTTCCATTATTTTTATCGAATTATGAAATACCAAATTGAAGCCTAAGTTCGGCCCGTTCATTTGAAAAGAAATTTCTTAAAACTATGGCACACATCGATTGAAAGAAAATATGACTTTAAAGGATTAAATAATTCCAATGGCGGGTAGGTAGTAAAACCCGAATCCGGGATCCGGGCTTCAAAACCCGCCGGATCCGGGTATCTAAAATTTCGAGTATTAACGTAAAAATTCAAAATGATTTTCAGTCGATACATTGAAAATATACAAATATGTATGTGTTATTTATAGATTCTGTGTGTACATGATTCATATATGACCTTATTTGTTCGAGAACTTGATTTTACGACTTGGGAGTTCTGAGAAAACTGGGAAAAATGGAACGGATTTTACAAATACTGAAAGTAAATACAGGAAACGATACGGTGTACTGAAAATTGGCTAAATTTAGAATTTCACCCATATATGTATATACAATGTACATATCAGACCAATTTCACGGACGATTTTCAATAATCTATGGGGGCGTCAGGGAATGAAACGACGGAGTGTTGTACACACGACTGTTTATTATGACGGTTGGGAAGGAAGTAGATCAGTGGTGAGCAACATGGCTGAATTGGTCCCAGCTCGTAGGATGGTGACCGAAAATCTACCATGTCGTAAAGCTGCTACAAATCTATATTAATCGAAGATAATGATACAGCGATGATAATGGAGGAGAAATTAAACTTAATTCTGAAAAACGCAGAAAATCCTAATACAAATAAAACTAATCATTTTGGGAATTTGGGAACTAAACTGAGATCGGCATTGGGGGATAAATAAGTCTCAATATAATTGATAACTGGCTTACCTCGATAAAGTAAACGAATTTTTGTTATTAATCCACAAGAATAGTTGAAATATGATTATTCAAAGTGGAATTTTATTTCATTCTCATATAAAGACCACTTAGTTTACTATCCCTATTAATTCAATTCAGATTCTACTAGTAAGAGCTTTTAGCTCGAAATTTTACCGATTTAAAATCCAGCACACTTCCAATTAACTCTTTTAAAAGAAAACAAAAAATAGTGTGGCCAAAACACTATCCCAATAAACATGTTTCAATAGAAAATACTCAATATAAAATAGTATTAAATAGTGGGAAAAAATCCCAAGTGAAAATACGTACTTTTGACTTTTGATTTGTACTGGACGACTACTTAGAGAGATTTGAAAGCTGAAAAGTACTACAAATGAAAGATAAAATACCCGACTATAGATTCCAATATTCATTTTGAACAGGAAATTGACAGATTTTAAGACATCGACCAAACAACACCAAGATATAGAAAAATCGCGCGTTTTAAAAATCACATATCGCCAAATCTCGAGCCAATCAACATTTTTTATTACCAGATTCGTGTTTACTGGGCATAGATCTATAAAAAAAAGTCATATCTCGTTTCTGAACCATTTTTCGTGTCGAACAGTGTTATTGGACGATTTAGTTGATTATTTAATCGCAGAAATATATTGTTTCTTCCTATTCTATTAACACCTCCAAAATTAAAATTTGTATTATCGCATCAACTTATTTGTCAAGTAATTTGAATCCAATGCATCAAAAACTGATTTCGTCATTATTTCCGATGTTTTTCTGGCAAGAGTGATTAAATCTAAAATTTTAACTTAAACACCTTCTTTCTTCAAAATATCTAATGCGGTTCTGCGCGTGCTCAATACCGCCAATGCAAGGCTAGAACAATACCATCAAAATGAAATGATCCTCATGTGAAAATATGCACAATAGAAACTAAATTTATTTTGATAAATTGTTAAATCCGGGACATTTATATATGCTGGATAGAGAGCTGACATCCGGTACTGTCCCGGAAAATCTGAGACGAATGGTAACCCTAATATAATGATGTCCAATCATACCATAAAAATGTTACACTTATTTAATTGTATAACGTTTGGTTTATTTTTCAGACATATGGAGGAAATATTACTTCGAACGATAATATGGCAGAAATAATAGATACCAATAGTGACATTCTAGCAGAAGAGTTACCATTACGAAAAGCTTTAGATAAGATGTGCTCTACTGATTCTGAATTGGACCATATTCATAGTGGGGTAAAACCACACAAATGTGAAATTTGTTTGAAATCATTCCCTACAAAACGTAAATTCAATAGACATATGCTTATTCATAGTGAGATAAAGCCACACAAATGTGAGATTTGTTTGAAATCGTTCCGTTCAATACCTTGCCGCAATAAACATATGCTTATTCATAGTGAGGTAAAGCCACACAAATGTGGGACTTGTTTGAAATCATTCCATTCAATACCTTACCTCAATAAACATATGCTTATTCATAGTGAGGTAAAGCCACACAAATGTGAAATTTGTTTAAAATTATACACTTCAAAATCTAACTTCACTAGACATTTGCTTATTCATAGTGAGGTAAACCGACACAAATGTGAAATTTGTTTTAAATCATTGCCTTCAAAACATAATTTCACTAAACATATGCTTATTCATAGTGAGGTAAAGCCACACAAATGTGAAATTTGTTTTAAATCATTCACTTCAAAATATCACTTCAATAGACATTTGCTTATTCATAGTGAGTTAAACCCACACAAATGTGAGATTTGTTTGAAATCATTCATTTCAAAACATTACCTCCATATACACATGAGCGTTCATACTGGGGTAAAGTAGGGTTGCCAGAAGTCAAACCGGGATCCCCCCCCCCCCCCTTACCCGAAAAAAAAATCTATAATATTCATAGACCACTTAGTTTTTTCCTCTCCCCATGATTTTGGCTCGCTTGGGCTGCCATGTAGCTTCTACTTCATTTTTAATCATATATATTTTATTTTTTTATTTTTATTTTTTATTACAATCAATGTACACTCGTCATTACAGATCGCTCCAATGCGACGAGTGTACGTATACAGACAACGTATACAGTACGTTCAATAAACATCGAAATACAGAAATAATAATTATAGAGACATCTATGGATTATTTTTAGATTTTGTGCCCAATTATTATTACAATTTTTATACACACAATAAACACGAAATTATAGAAACATCTATAGATTTTTCAGATTTCTGTGCATAATTTCTTCAAATTATACACACAGATTTTTGTGACAACAGGAAATGATCTATTACCAATTTTCAGGAATCGTTTCAACAATGATCAGATAAAATTGGTAAACTCTGATAGAGAAACGATCGATTTGGAGTCACAAAACCCCCAAATCTAACCAGCAGTTTGACGAGTCGAACCATCGATCGCAGTGGTGCTAAATATATACGCTACCATTAAGTCAAACTGCTGGCCGGTATAGACGGTAATCTGTGTGTGTGTGTGTGTGTCCTAAGGCTCGCCGAACATACTGGCAGCGTTAACACTAGAGGTATCCACCACGGTATTTGATGGAGCTAGCAAATACAGCGTGTTCCAACGCTATTTCTTGTTTTCCAAGGCCGTAATCTGAAATTTTTGGCGAGCCACACGCCCCTCCATAATTCCCGCAGTACCCATCGGATTGCCTTGGAAGGATATCGTCGATATTTCAGAGAGCGTGTCGCGAACATATTTACGACATTTGCTCGGCTTATTACTTTATTAAATTATCTTTCTATTTATTACATAATAGTGTTTTTACCCGGCTTCGCTCGGTATTTGTAATATAAACCGCTTAAACATGGCCAATCTAATAGTAAACATTTTATTAAATGTATTTGAATAGTTTTATTTTGTTTAAATTTGTTTGTATATTAATTTGTTCGCTGACATCGTGGATTTACGAACCAAAAATACAAAGTCTGTTTCTAAATTATATATTAGATTTAAATGTTCATTTATCCACTACTATTTTATCACTGTTTTGTTTATGATTGTGTTTAAATGTTGTTTTTTTGTAATTTTGTATCTTATTTTTTGCTTTTGCTTTTTGTTCTACATATTATTACTTTATCTATGTACATATGTATGTACGTAGTAACAATAGATAAAGTTTTGTGATCATCAAAATCTCAACTTGAGATTTTGACTGATTCGAACTCAGAATCGATCACTGATCACGTTTTCATGATCTAGAAAAAATGTGTGTGGCTGTGTACTTTTTAAACACCGTTAGTCCTATCGAACTGAAACTTAGTATCGGTTACTGAATTTCCTATCGATATGACATCATTTTTTTTCAAATTTTTAAATTGACCGGAAAGGGTACCTATTCTTATAGGTGTCCTCTTTTTTTTAAGTTTTTTAATTAATTTTCTCCAAAACCGCTAACCGAATCAGACTGAAATTTTTTTACATGTGATTGAAATTATAAATTTGATACCGTAATAATTTTACCTGCACCGGAAGTATTACTCTTACTCTACAGCAGTGGTTCTCAAGTGCGGCCACCAGCGACTTAATAGTAAATAATAATAATATTTAAAAAAAATTAAATATATTTTAAAAACTACAAAAAAGTAATTTAACAATAATAGAAACCATGCTCATCATTGACAAACTAAAAAATATAGCGAAAAGCCTTGTGACAGAAGTTGAAAATAACAATTTTTCAATTTTATCTTCTGTTAGTGATTTGATAGATAAGATGACAGACACAACTTCAAAATTAAAATTAAAACTTATAATAATAGTGTCTTAAATCTCTGAATCTGGAACTTGATGAAAGGTTCGAAGAATTGAATTTTTTTAAAACTGTTTCTTTTGTATCTTCCCATTTTATTATGATGACAAATGCAAATTTCATAGTACTACAAAATAGATTAAAATCATTTTCAATATTGAGATTAATTAACTGGGCTAACGTAAAATATGCATTATTAGAAATTAGTCATGATCAAGTACTTAATAACCATTTTAATAATATTTCGGTTCAAAAAATTTGGTTATAAATATACGTTGACAATGAAACAAACCAATATAAAGATTTGGCAACAATTGCTTTATTAATATTGTCTATTTTTCCCACTACCGTATATTGCGAAAGATCATTCAGTGTAATGCACTTTATTAAAAACAAATTTAGAAACCAGTTGACAGACGCAAACTTAGAAGCAGCAATGCGGCTTGCATTGGAAGAAAGGAGTATTGAGCAATTTCCATTTGCATTATTATTAAATAAATAGTTACCAAAATGTTAAAATTTCTTTTATTTTATGAATAAATTGATCCACTTTTTTTGTAACTTTAATTTATTTGATTAAATTTGGTGCGGCCACCAGACATTTCCATGGGACCACTATTATCACCTGTGCGGCCACGTTAAAATTTCGCCTGAGAACCACTATTCTACAGAATCGAGGTTTTTTTTATGTTTTCCTTAGAAAATCTTTGGTTTATTGAACTGAAATTTTCCAACAAATGAAATAATCCAACATACCCATCATGTCAGTAAACCTTTTTTGGTTCACCAAGACAACTTTGTAGATCCAAATGATAATGATCGTGATAGTGATCGGTACAAATCACAGATTACTTACAACGTATTTTATGAAGAAAATAAGAAACTTTTGAATCAAATTAGCAGTGTATAAATAAATATAGCAACAGAGGTGATGAAATTGAGTGAGAATGAAGATGATTAAATTCAACAATTAATTTTTAAGCGCACTTTTTAAGTTCCTAACTACATATGTATATTCCGGTTATTATGAAAGTGGAATAAGTCATATAATATTTCCTTTGAGATAATTGGAGTTTTGTATAAATTTGTTTTAAAAATTATTGTGATACCTTAGCCTTATAGGGGTCTACGTGACGAGCCGGAATCTGAAATTACCGAAAACGCAAAGATCTTAAGTCGAAAGATCAAAAAAAAAAGGGTGCATGGTAAACGGTACATACTCACTTAATTTGCGCGAGCAGGATACAACAGGAACAAGAGGAACAGGCTTTTCCTCCCGTATTCTGCGCGTATAAAAAATAGGTTAGCATCCTCGGATAACACACAAATGGGTCTACCTCACGGGCCGGAATGTGAAATTACCGAAAACGCAAATATCGGAAGGCAAAGATCGAAAATCGAAAGATCTTAAGTCGAAAGATCTAAAGATCTTAAGTGAATGCGCGCGCACATTAATACGGGAGGAAAAGGCTGTTCCTGTTGTATCCTGCGCGCGCACATTAAGTGAGTATGTACCGTTTACCATGCACCCTTTTTTTTATCTTTCGATTTACGATCTTTGCATTTTCGGTAATTTCACATTCCGGCTCGTCACGGAGACCGGCCTTATAGATATAATCTTTCCCCGCACAATTATAAAGAAAATTGTAAAATAAACATTTTTTTGTTAAATGTTCTCTTTTTTTGTTCATGACACTTGGCAACCCTAGCTTATGGTGATTATCGATGATAGTGCGATATAACTAGAGGTAGGATAGTCACAGTGCTATTCATTATTCCATTGTAAATCCTTTGTAAAAAAGGTTTGGCAAACCTTTAACAATGCATTTACAACCTTTGAACAATATGCGGCACCTTCTGGGTCCGGTGACTAGATATAACCATGTCTTTGAATATATGTATATAAATATAATGTAGCATAGTGTTCATAGTGTAGATTGTGTTCGAAGTTAGCTACTCACTCGAACTCGAAACTTCTGCCAGTTGCGAGGTAGTTTACGGCGAGCTTCTCTCTCGGTGTTGTGGCTAGTCTCATTTTCGTATCGTTTTTCGTTATATAGGGTGAGACCAATTTAAGCAATGACTCGAACGAATCTTCATTCATCCTGAAAAAGTTCTGGTAATTGTTCATGTCATCGCCTAGAACCATTTCTTCAGCGATATTCAGGTGTGAATATCGATTCGTCTGAAGCATCCACTGCTTAACCCACCGCCTCAACGCATCCTCGAGTATGATCGCCTAAAGCCGCTTTTCTTTCCATCTCCATGTCCATCTTTCGCAAAGTAGTCTCGTTAGAACGCGCCGACTCTGACTGCCAAACAACGAAAAGCTGACTGACAACCTAACGAATTGACGAAATATTGGTGGGGCCGTGCAGTGACGTCATTTGGGGGGGGGGGGGCATGCCATGGCAGCTGCCATGCCTTAGTTTTGTAATAGTGTGAATTTAGAGAACAATAAGAATTTAAAGAATAATGAAACAATATTTATTTTTTATTTTATTTAAATAGGCACACATACAGAATAAAATATAAAAAGAAAGTTGTATAATGAGACAAAAAATAATAATAAACATAAATAAAAATATAGTATTCCATTTACAGTGAGCACCACATGGTGATATAAAAAAGTAAAATTACAAAATACAGATAAAGAAAAAAAGAAAAAGAAAGACTATAAGGGTGAAGAAGCAAATCAACCACATATTATTTTCTTCACCTTTGTCCTAAAAATACTAAAAGAGTCACTAAAGAGGTCAGGACAATCATCTAAGCTATCGTAAATTCGGCATATACGAACGATTGCACTATTGAAAGAGGTGTTGCTTTGACAAATTGGTGGATAAAAAAGATTTGTGCATCTGGTGAATCGGGCATTAACGTTAAAATTAATATGATTGTTATGTTATGTTACTTTTGAGTAGCATAAACTAGGCCAAAAATAGAATGGCTGCAATAAAGCTATGTAAAAAAAGATGCACAATAAAAGATGGCATGTGGCTCGCCAATGATTTCAGATATTGGAAAACAAGAAATAGCGTTGGAACACGCTGTATTTGCTAGCTCCATCAAATACCGTGGTAGATACCTCTAGTGTTAACGCTGCCAATGAATGAATCGATAAATTCATTTTTCGACGAGACGACTATGTCGCGACTCGAACCGATCAACCCTCACTCAGATACCCTCTTATAGGTGTATTCAAGTTGGGAGTTAACCAATTACAGATTTTTCCGGGGCGAAGGCCCCAGGGTGCCGGAGGCACCGGGGGCGCCGGAGGCGTCGGCGGCGCTGGGGGCGAAGATCCCGGGGCGTCGGAGGCGCCGGGGGCGAAGGCCCCGGTTGCCGGAAGCGTTGGAGGCGAAGGCGTCGGGGCATCGGCTTTGCACAAAACGTAATTCGTAATCACTTCGTATTTTGTAATTCGTAATTTCTAATTCGTGCATGAATTTCTTTCCGCAACCAGTCGATTCAATATCTTTAACTTTATTTTTATTCGAGTTTCAATTCCTTTTCGGAACCACCGGCTGAAATCAACGGACCCTACACTAGTTTATATTAAATAAGAAAATAAAATCAACAAATTTAATCGGGACAATCAAAAATAAAAGAAAAACATTTTTAAACATCAATTTGTATATTTTTCATTAGATTTGTTCTTCTGCAAGATTACTTTATTTTATTTTGGCTTGCGGTGCCCTTCGTTGGCTTAAAATGGTAATTGCAGAGAATTACACAACGTAGGTACGAATTCCTTAAATATTATTCCCGAAAATTTAAGCAGTTATTTTTGCAATCGCAATACTGACAGCGCGACCAAGTTGTATTTTACGTCAAATGCCAAGGGACGTTATTTTTAATATTTACCCGGCTCGGACTGTGTCGACCCGGTTTGATGGAGTGCAGACTTTGCCTCTCGTCTTCTCCAGCAGAGGATCTCGTCTCCATCCACGACGATCCTCGGCGTTTGGAGCACCTCATTTGGACCTGCTGTCGGCTGCGGGTTAGTCCACTTAACCCAGTGGTATTTTTGATTCGTTGTCTTTGTGATCTTCAATACCTTTCCCATTTGTAGGTTAGGCAAGAGGACCAGCTGCCAGATATGGTTTGCCTTTCATGTGTCAACAATCTGGAATTGCTAGACGGCTTTCGAAACGCTTGTTTTCAAAGTAACACAACACCGAGGGACGAATTAGACAGATACTTTAAAATCAAGCCGGAAGAACTTTTGCTGGATGATTTAATATGGGAAAATGAGTCGGGTGCTGATTGCCCACCCAACATTTCTAGTTCCGCAGAAAATGGCGAGGTAAGTAAATGGGATTTCACGTGCACATATATTGTTTCTTCCATACCGATTTCGTCATTATTTCCGATGTTTGTCTGGCAAAAGTGATTGAATCTAAAATTTTAACTTAAACACCTTCTTTCTTCAAAATATCTAATGCGGTTCTGCGCGTGCTCAATACCGCCAATGCAAGTCTAGAACAATACCATCAAAATGAATGAATGATCCTCACGTGAAAATATGAACTATAGAAACTAAATTTATTTTGATAAATTGTTAAATCCGGGACATTTATATATGCGGGACGGAGATCTGACATCCGGTACTGTCCCGGAAAATCTGGGACGAATGGTAACCCTAATATAATGATCCAATCATACCATAAAAATGTTACACCTATTTAATTGTATAACGTTTGGTTTATTTTTCAGACATATGGAGGAAATATTACTTCGAACGATAATATGGCAGAAATAATAGATACCAATAGTGACATTCTAGCAGAAGAATTACCATTACGAAAAGCTTTAGATAAGATGTGCTCTACTGATTCTGAATTGGACTATATTCATAGTGGGGTAAAACCACACAAATGTGAAATTTGTTTGAAATCATTCCCTACAAAACCTAAATTCACTAGGCATATGCTTAGTCACAGTGAGTTAAAGCCACACAAATGTGGGATTTGTTTAAAATCGTACCGTTCAATACCTTACCTCAATAACCATATGCTTATTCATAGTGAGGTAAAGCCACACGAATGTGGGATTTGTTTGAAATCGTTCCGTTCAATACCTTACCTCAATAACCATATGCTAATTCATAGTGAGGTAAAGCCACACAAATGTGAGATTTGTTTGAAATCATTCCATTCAATACCTTACCTCAAAAAACATATGTTTATTCATAGTGAGGTAAAGCCACACAAATGTGAAATTTGTTTAAAATCATTCATTTCAAAATCTGAACTCCGTTTACACGTGAGCGTTCATACTGGGGTAAAGCCTCACAAATGTGGAATTTGTTTAAAATCATTCCGTTCAATGCGTTTCCTCAATACACATATGCTTATTCATAGCGAGGTAGAGCTACACAAATGTGAAATTTGTCTGAAAGCATTCAATTCCATATCTTACCTTAAACAACATATGCTTATTCATAGTGTGGTAAAGCCACACAAATGCGACGTTTGTTCCAAATCTTTTATTAGAAAACAAATCCTTGTGGAACATATGAGACGCCACACTGGAGAAACACCATTCAAATGTGACATTTGTTTGAAATCATTCCTTGCAAAACATCACATCACTAGACATATGCTTATTCATAGTGAGGTACAGCCACACAAATGTGAAATTTGTTTGAAATCATACTCTTCAAAATCTAACTTCACTAGACATTTGCTTATTCATAGTGAGGTAAAGCAACACAAATGTGAAATTTGTTTAAAATTATACACTTTAAAATCTAACTTCACTAGACATTTGCTTATTCATAGTGAGGTAAACCGACACAAATGTGAAATTTGTTTTAAATCATTGCCTTCAAAACATAATTTCACTAGACATATGCTTATTCATAGTGAGGTAAAGCCACACAAATGTGAAATTTGTTTTAAATCATTCACTTCAAAATATCACTTCAATAGACATTTGCTTATTCATAGTGAGTTAAACCCACACAAATGTGAGATTTGTTTGAAATCATTCATTTCAAAACATTACCTCCATATACACATGAGCGTTCATACTGGGGTAAAGTAGGGTTGCCAGAAGTCAAACCGGGATCCCCCCCCCTTACCCGAAAAAAAAAATCAATAATATTCATAGACCACTTAGTTTTTTCCTCTCCCCATGATTTTGGCTCGCTGGGGCTGCCATGTAGCTTCTACTTAATTTTTAATCATATATATAGGCGGTAATCTGTGTGTGTGTGTGTCCTAAGGCTCGCCGAACATACTGGCAGCGTTAACACTAGAGGTATCTACCAGCGTGTTCCAACGCTATTTCTTGTTTTCCAAGGCCGTAATCTGAAATCTTTGGCGAGCCACACGCCCCTCCATATTTCCCGCAGTACCCATCGGATTGCCTTGGATATATTAGATTTAAATGTTCATTTATCCACTACTATTTTATCACTGTTTTGTTTAAATGTTGTTTTTTTGTAATTTTGTATATTATTTTTTGCTTTTGCTTTTTGTTCTACATATTATTACTTTATCTATGTACATATGTATGTACGTAGTAACAATAGATAAAGTTTTGTGATCATCAAAATCTCAACTTGAGATTTTGACTGATTCGAACTCAGAATCGATCACTGATCACGTTTTCATGATCTAGAAAAAATGTTTGTGGCTGTGTACTTTTTAAACACCGTTAGTCCTATCGAACTGAAACTTAGTATCGGTTACTGAATTTCCTATCGATATCACATCATTTTTTTTCAAATTTTTAAATTGACCGGAAATGGTACTTATTCTTATAGGTGTCCTCTTTTTTTTTAAGTTTTTTAATTAATTTTCTCCAAAACCGCTAACCGAATCAGACTGAAATTTTTTTACATGTGATTGAAATTATAAATTTGATACCGTAATAATTTTACCTGCACCGGAAGTATTACTCTTACTCTACAGCAGTGGTTCTCAAGTGCGGCCACCAGCGACTTAATAGTAAATAATAATAATATTTAAAAAAAATTAAATATATTTTAAAAACTACAAAAAAGTAATTTAACAATAATAGAAACCATGCTCATCATTGACAAACTAAAAAATATAGCGAAAAGCCTTGTGACAGAAGTTGAAAATAACAATTTTTCAATTTTATCTTCTGTTAGTGATTTGATAGATAAGATGACAGACACAACTTCAAAATTAAAATTAAAACTTATAATAATAGTGTCTTAAATCTCTGAATCTGGAACTTGATGAAAGGTTCGAAGAATTGAATTTTTTTAAAACTGTTTCTTTTGTATCTTCCCCTTTTATTATGATGACAAATGCAAATTTCATAGTACTACAAAATAGATTAAAATCATTTTCAATATTGAGATTAATTAACTGGGCTAACGTAAAATATGCATTATTAGAAATTAGTCATGATCAAGTACTTAATAACCATTTTAATAATATTTCGGTTCAAAAATTTTGGTTATAAATATATGTACGTTGACAATGAAACAAACCAATATAAAGATTTGGCAACAATTGCTTTATTAATATTGTCTATTTTTCCCACTACCGTATATTGCGAAAGATCATTCAGTGTAATGCACTTTATTAAAAACAAATTTAGAAACCAGTTGACAGACGCAAACTTAGATGCAGCAATGCGGCTTGCATTGGAAGAAAGGAGTATTGAGCAATTTCCATTTGCATTATTATTAAATAAATAGTTACCAAAATGTTAAAATTTCTTTTATTTTATGAATAAATTGATCCACTTTTTTTGTAACTTTAATTTATTTGATTAAATTTGGTGCGGCCACCAGACATTTCCATGGGACCACTATTATCACCTGTGCGGCCACGTTAAAATTTCGCCTGAGAACCACTATTCTAAAGAATCGAGGTTTTTTTTATGTTTTCCTTAGAACATCTTTGGTTTATTGAACTGAAATTTTCCAACAAATGAAATAATCCAACATACCCATCATGTCAGTAAACCTTTTTTGGTTCACCAAGACAACTTTGTAGATCCAAATGATAATGATCGTGATAGTGATCGGTACAAATCACAGATTACTTACAACGTATTTTATGAAGAAAATAAGAAACTTTTGAATCAAATTAGCAGTGTATAAATAAATATAGCAACAGAGGTGATGAAATTGAGTGAGAATGAAGATGATTAAATTCAACAATTAATTTTTAAGCGCACTTTTTAAGTTCCTAACTACATATGTATATTCCGGTTATTATGAAAGTGGAATAAGTCATATAATATTTCCTTTGAGATAATTGGACTTTTGTGTAAATTTGTTTTAAAAATTATTGTGATACCTTAGCCTTATAGGGGTCTACGTGACGAGCCGGAATCTGAAATTACCGAAAACGCAAAGATCTTAAGTCGAAAGATCAAAAAAAAAGGGTGCATGGTAAACGGTACATACTCACTTAATTTGCGCGAGCAGGATACAACAGGAACAAGAGGAACAGGCTTTTCCTCCCGTATTCTGCGCGCGCACATTAAGTGAGTATGTACCTTTTACCATACACCCTTTTTTTTGATCTTTCGACTTAAGATCTTTCGATTTTCGATCTTTGCGTTTTCGGTAATTTCACATTCCGGCTCGTCACGGAGACCGGCCTTATAGATATAATCTTTCCCCGCACAATTATAAAGAAAATTGTAAAATAAACATTTTTTTGTTAAATGTTCTCTTTTTTTGTCCATGACACTTGGCAACCCTAGCTTATGGTGATTTTCGATGATAGTGCGATATAACTAGAGGTAGGATAGTCACAGTGCTATTCATTATTCCATTGTTGTAAATCCTTTGTAAAAAAGGTTTGGCAAACCTTTAACAATGCATTTACAACCTTTGAACAATATGAGGCACCTTCTGGCTCCGGTGACTAGATATAACCATGTCTTTGAATATATGTATATAAATATAATGTAGCATAGCAATATGAAAAATTATTACGGTAAATAATAATTACGGATCACAAATGAAGTTATTTTATTTAAAAAAATCAATATAATACAAATATACATAAAAAAGAATAACAAAGATAGTAAAAAAATAAAAAGCAAGAAAGAAATATGTATAGTAAAAAAACAAGTAAAAAATAATGATAATTATATAGGTTGACCTACCACGGTGTCTACAAGGTTACTAGGCTGTTCTTCTTTCTCATCGAAGAAATACTGTCGAAACTGACTGTTTTTGCATCTGACTTAGCATTTCAATTAAAAGAAGTGGAAAGGCTAGTTATTGTGTATTTGTCTTCTTCTAATGCAATATAGCTACTATCATTCTGTTTAAGAAGAAAGTTATGCAAGTAGCAACAAGCTGTTGTCACGATTGTCGATTTTTGCGGTTCCAAGTGTATGGGCGAATGAAATACGCGGAATTTAGTGGCTATCAAACCAAATGCACATTCAACCACTTGTCGTGCAGAAGATAAGCGCATATTAAAAACTTTCTCTTCGGCATTACAACTTTTGTGTGCATAAGATTCGTGTCAAGTGCAAAAGCTTCATCAGCTACAAATACATATGGAAAATTCGTCGTGGTGTTGGGCAATGGACATGGCTCTGGCAAATTTAATTTGCGTTGTTCATAGAGTTCCCAAAGTTTCGTATAGAATAAAACTCCACCATCTGAGATTTTTCCGTTTGTTCCTACATCAATCATGATGAACTCTTTTCTCGCATTAACCAAAGCCATGAGGACAATGCTATAAAAGCCTTTATAATTGTAGTACGAGGGACCCGACATTCGAGGTTTAATAATTTCAATGTGTTTGCCATCTAGACTTCCAATGCATCTGGGGAAATTGTAAAGTTTTCCAAATTCATTTGCGATTTCGATCCATTCTGCATCTGTTGTTGGCATCTGAAAAATTGAAATTTGTTTTTTCAGGAAGATTATTCTCAACAACACCAAAATGAAGTAGTACAAAAAGAGTCTTTGATATATTCGTCTCTTAATGATGACGATGAAGGTCCAATGCCGAAAATAACAAAGAATAGGCCGAACAAAAAAAATGAGCTTCTTGCACAAGCATGCACTATATTGTCTCGGCCCATTGTTGAATCTCCCCAAACTTCTTTCGATCTAATGTGTGCGTCCTGGTTTGAGAGTTTAAAAGGCTTAAATCCGAAACTAAAATTAGATACAGCACATGCCATAAACAATATAATATATGAAGCTCAAACGAAAAATTTGTATTATACTGAAATTAATAATTCTTTATCAAACTCATCGCCACCTGTTAACAATCCACATACCCGAGAATACTAGCTTCAATTCACCCAAAATACAAGTAATAGAAGGGTTGGAACCATCAACACACATTACCAAACGTCCGCCAATTATCCACATTCCTAAAAATATTAAATACAATCCAACGGGTATACGAATAACAGAAGGGTTGGCTTCAAAAATTTTTATAAAACATCAAACAACAACATCACACATAAACATCATCATCTAGTCATCATTTATTTTTTACATACCTCCTTTATTATTGTATTTCATTATAATTTTTTTTTTTATGTAAAATGTTTACTATATAATAAGTAATATAAATAAAGTTTTTATATTACTGTGGCGGCTCGCTATACGACATGGTCGAGTTTGGTCACCTTCCTGCGAGTGGGGACCAACTCGATTGTGTTCGAAGTTAGCTACTCACTCTGCCTTCAGCTGTCATAAATAAAACACGTGCATTCAACATGCCAGTCGTCTCATTCGTTCATCCCCCATATTAATTTGGTTTTTATTTTTACCTTTATATACTTCTTGAGAACATGACTTAATGCTATGCATGTGGAAATAACAGCTTCACTTATAGTCGGCGTCGAAAGAAAACTGGAATATTTGAGGCACGTGAAACTTCTGCCAGTTGCGAGGTAATTTACGGCGAGCTTCTCTCTCGGTGTTATGGCTAGTCTCAATTTCGTATCGTTTTTCGTTATATAGGATGAGACCAATTTAAGCAATGACTCGAACGAATCTTCATTCATCCTAAAAAAAGTTCTGGTAATTGTTCATGTCATCGCCTAGAACCATTTCTTCAGCGATATTCAGGTGTGAATATCGATTCTTCTGAAGCATCCACTGCTTAACCCACCGCCTCAACGCATCCTCGAGTATGATCGCCAAAGCCGCTTTTCTTTCCATCTCCATGTCCATCTTTCGCAAAGTAGTCTCGCGAGAACGCGCCAACTCTGACTGCCAAACAACGAAAAGCTGACTGACAACCTAACGAATTGACGAAATATTGGTGGGGCCGTGCAGTGACGTCATTTGCGGGGGGGGGCATGCCATGGCAGCTGCCATGCCTTAGTTTTGTAATAGTGTGAATTTAGAGAACAATAAGAATTTAAAGATTAATGAAACAATATGATTGTTATGTTATGTTACTTTTGAGTAGCATAAACTAGGCCAAAAATAGAATCGCTGCAATAAAGCTATGTAAAAAAAGGCTATATTTTGTTTTGTTAAATGGTATTCCTTGGGTAAAATTCTTAGAAATTGATCGACCTGTGGAGCGAATTGTTAGAAAGGTCCACCTCATTTTATTTACAACTGAAACGGTAGCTTGTTTATGACTTCTCTTCGTAGAATTAACGGAACCGAATTGTAAGAAGATTTACTTTAAGTGAAAGTCAACGATGGTATTCCCACTGTTAATCTGCACGTGCAATTTTTTTCAGGGACGTCATGGGGCATGGGGGGAGGCACTCGCCCCCCCCCCTAAATTTAGGAATAGTGTGAATATAATGATTAATGAGATACTATGGATCTAAGAATGCTACGTTTATTTCTTGTATTACTTTTGGGGAGCTTAGTAACTAATAAAATAATCGCTGCTATGATTATTTTTTCAAAATTAAGCTTATTTTTTATATTTAAAAAATCAATGAGGTGTATGCAAAGAATATTTTCCATTTTTATTCCGATATAAAAAAAATCAATTTGACCAATTTTTGCCTGCCACACCTTAGAAAAAGCTGAAATTACGTCCCTGGGGCCGTGTTGTCGCCCACGGATTTACAACAATTCATTATATCCTATGATGAGACACATCCAGCATTATGGAATCCCAACGATAATAATTATTTAAATAAGTAAAAAAAAGATTACTTAGATGTTCTACATATTACGCAGCTGCAAGAAAATCAAGCCGAACGCGACGAAAGAAGATATAAAAAATAAAGTAAACAGCTTACGCAGCAATTACAGATCGATTATAATTATTACAAATTTGTATTAATTTATTTGAACTCTTAAAACAGATACTTTGTACATAAAAATAATTTAGGTTTTTGTTGGTGTCAATTGAAGTTTTAAACAAAAAAACAAATTATAATGAAATACAATAATAAAGGAGGTATGTAAAAAATAAATGATGACTAGATGATTATTATGTTTATGTGTGATGTTGTTGTTTGATGTTTTATAAAAATTTTTGAAGCCAACCCTTCTGTTATTCGTATACCCGTTGGATTGTATTTAATATTTTTAGTATTTAATATATTGTATTTAATATATGTACATACATATGTACATACATATGTACATAGATAAAGTAATAATATGTAGAACAAAAAGCAAAAGCAAAAAAATTACAAAAAAAAAAGAAAAAAAACAACATTTAAACACAATCATAAACAAAACAGTGATAAAATAGTAGTGGTTAAATGAAAATTTAAATCTAATATATAATTTAGAAACAGACTTTGTATTGTTGGTCCGCAAATCCACGACGTCAGCGAACAAATTAATATACAAATAAATTTAAACAAAATAAAACTATTCAAATACATTTAATAAAATGTTTACTATTAGATTGGGCATGTTTAAGCGGTTTATATTACAAATACCGAGCGAAGCCGGGTAAAAACACTATTAAGTAATAAATAGAAAGATAATTTAATAAAGTAATAAGCCGAGCAAATGTCGTAAATATGTTCGCGACACGCTCTCTGAAATATCGACGACATCCTCCCAAGGCAATCCGATGGGTACTGCGGGAATTATGGGGGGGCGTGTGGCTCGCCAATGATTTCAGATTATGGCCTTGGAAAACAAGAAATAGCGTTGGAACACGCTGTATTTGCTAGCTCCATCAAATACCGTGGTAGATACCTCTAGTGTTAACGCTGCCAATGAATGAATCGATAAATTTATTTTTCGACGAGACGACTATGTCGCGACTCGAACCGATCAACCCTCACTCAGATACCCTCTTATAGGTGTATTCAAGTTGGGAGTTAACCAATTACAGTTTTTTCCGGGGCGAAGGCCCCAGGGTGCCGGAGGCACCGGGGGCGAAGGCCCCGGGTTGCCGGAGGCATTGGAGGCGAAGGCGTCGGGTTATCGGCTTTGCACAAAACGTAATTCGTAATCACTTCGCATTTTGTAATTCGTAATTTCTAATTCGTGCATGAATTTCTTTCCGAAACCAGTCGATTCAATATCTTTAACTTTATTTTTATTCGAGTTTCAATTCCTTTTCGGAACCACCGGTTGAAATCAACGGACCCTACACTAGTTTATATTAAATAAGAAAATAAAATCAACAAATTGAATTGGGACAGTCAAAAATAAAAGAAAAACATTTTTAAACATCAATTTGTATATTTTTCATTAGATTTGTTCTTCTGCAAGATTACTTTATTTTATTTTGGCTTGCGGTGCCCTTCGTTGGCTTAAGGGGGACCACTAGTGTGACCGCGCGAAAAAAAGGTGATTTTCGGGAATTAAAATAAAAAAAACTACTGGATGGAATGTTTTATCGTTTTATGGATATATGTATAGATATATACTAAATACATAATAAAAGTTTTTAGACAAAAAAATTGAAAATTCAGCGAGTTATACGTAATCTCCCAAGGCTCCAAAAAAAAAAGTACCCCCACTGCTGCAGTGATAGCGACCTTCACAGTGCCTGAAATCAAAAAATTCAAAAAGTTTATTAAACTAGAAGATATTTGCCGTACCATGAACCTCGATCAAAAAAAAAAAAATTGAAATTTAACAAAATGGCGGAGTTTTAAAAAAAAAAATCAAATTTCGCGCATAAATTTGTTGATTTTTGGCCTGCCAAAATTACATTTTTTATTCAATCGGAAAACTGGAGGTTCATGGCACGCAGAAACATATATAAAAGAAGCTGAAAAAAAATCAAATCGATCGGATGATTCATTCTCGAGTTACAACTGCAGCAAATTTGAAAAATGTAGTTTCGAGAAAAACGCGTTTGAAGTTTAAGTTACTGATTTCGTGGTTATAAATCAAGAAATATCATACCTACTGTTAATCTGCTATTCCAGGCCCATACAGTGCACCTTCCTCTTCTTCGAAAGACAGCTGTTGGGCTGCTAAAGCTTTTCTTCGAGCTAATCGGCCCTCTTTTGAAGCAGCCTGTTAACGATGATCTGCCATTCGAAGCCTCGTATCATCTTTGTCAACGGCATAATCGTTCGCTGCAGGTCCAATTATAATTCCCATTACATTGAACATTTTTAAAATTGGTGAATAACCGTCATTAAATATTGATGTAGCAAAATAATTTGATAACTCTATCGTTTTGAGACCACTGTGGAGGTGTTTCGGAGCAAAGTGCCATAGCAAGCCATTATAACTTTCGTTATTGTTCTGAGTATTATTAGTAATAATTTATTACCCAGACATCTTTCGAGTAAATCACGCCGACTCAAGTCTTCAAATATTGGTTTCAGAGCATTTTTTCTTTTCCCATAAAACACAACTCTGACAGTAAGTTGACTTGACACACGAGTCGATGATCTTCTTACTAAACTTTCCAACAAGAGTTACTACGCCAAACCGTGAAGTGTGGCCACGTTTCTTCCACGTGCCATCTCCAGAAACCGTCAAATTTGTCTCGGAGTCTTCTTCTTCCAGTGTCAACTTTTTCTCTTCTTCTACAGCTCTTTGCATACTAAATTTACAAATTGATTCTGCTGATGTCCATAAATTCGCAAAGCATCCACTGAAAGTTTGAGTATGGAATTTACGTATTAGATCCATCAAACCACAAAAAAGATTCACTCCGTTTATTCCGATACCTAAAAGTCGCATCACAGCCACTATGCGTCTATTTATTTCAAATGCATTACCAATCATAGGCCCGGAATTGATGTACGAAACACCGCATTCACATATTACAGCAATTTTGAATCCTAAGCCTCGCGGACTTGCTTGATTGAACGTAATTTTTTTTTCACAAGTTTTGCACATCACTAAATTACTTATTGCAGAAAAAACAGAAATAAACTGGAGATTACTATAACCGTGCGTTGGATCAATCACAATTTCTTCGTCCTTATTGTGTAAAAGTTTGTCAGCTGACGTACTGGTATTTGCGGTGGACTGTTCACATGTATGTTGATTCGCCGAAAATTTTCGTTTTTTAGAAGTTGATCTACGCGTGGGATCAACATGGGAACCCTTTTGTTTTGAATACTGAGAACTCATTTTTGCTAAAATTTTGTACGATGTTCTCACTATAACGGTCACAATAAAACTGGAAGAGAGTTTAAATGTGCCAAAGTCTAGCATCTCCAAAACAGCCAGGTATACGACCCGTTTTTAATGACTTTTCTGGCTGACAGAACCAGAACAATAACTGCGTTATGATCCGTACGCTAACGCAACTTTCGAACCGACGTCAGCTGCTCTTCGGATGGCTGTAACTCAAAAACTATTCGAGATATGCACTTGAAAATTTAGTATGTTATTTTTAAAGGTATGGACTATCGAAATGTGCAAAAAAAAAAAACGATTTTTTCAAAATGTCACACTAGTGGTCCCCCTTAAATGGTAATTGCAGAGAATTACACAACGTAGGTACGAATTCCTTAAATATTATTCCCGAAAATTTAAGCAGTTATTTTTGCAATGGCAATACTGACAGCGCTACCAAGTTGTATTTTACGTCAAATGCCAGAGGACGTTATTTTTAATATTTACCCGGCTCGGACCGTGTCAACCCGGTTTGATGGAGTGCAGACTTTGCCTCTCGTCTTCTCCAGCAGAGGATCTCGTCTCCATCCACGACGATCCTCGGCGTTTGGAGCACCTCATTTGGACCTGCTGTCGGCTGCGGGTTAGTCCACTTAACCCAGTGGTATTTTTGATTCGTTGTCTTTGTGATCTTCAATACCTTTCCCATTTGTAGGTTAGGCAAGAGGACCAGCTGCCAGATATGGTTTGCCTTTCATGTGTCAACAATCTGGAATTGCTAGACGGCTTTCGAAACGCTTGTTTTCAAAGTAACACAACACCAATGGACGAATTAGACAGATACTTAAAAATCAAGCCGGAGGAACTTTTGCTGGATGATTTAACATGGGAAAATGAGTCGGGTGCTGATTGCCCACCCAACATTTCTAGTTCTGCAGAAAATGACGAGGTAAGTAAATGGGATTTCACGTGCACATATATTGTTTCTTCCATACCGATTTCGTCATTATTTCCGATGTTTTTCTGGCAAAAGTGATTAAATCTAAAATTTTAACTTAAACACCTTCTTTCTTCAAAATATCTAATGCGGTTCTGCGCGTGCTCAATACCGCCAATGCAAGTCTAGAACAATACCATCAAAATGAAATGATCCTCACGTGAAAATATGAACTATAGAAACTAAATTTATGTGATAAATTGTTAAATCCGGGACATTTATACATTCGGGATGCAGAGCTGACATCCGGTACTGTCTCGGAAAATCTGAGACGAATGGTAACCCTAATATAATGATGTCCGATCATACCATAAAAATGTTACACTTATTTAATTGTATAACGTTTGGTTTATTTTTCAGACATATGGAGGAAATATTACTTCGAACAATAATATGGAAGAAATAATAGATACCAATAGTGCCATTCTAGCAGAAGAATTACCATTACGAAAAGCTTTAGATAAGATGTGCTCTACTGATTCTGAATTGGACCATATTCATAGTGGGGTAAAACATAGTGAGGTAAAGCCACACAAATGTGAGATTTGTTTGAAATCATTCCATTCAATACCTTACCTCAAAAAACATATGCTTATTCATAGTGAGGTAAAGCCACACAAATGTGAAATTTGTTTAAAATCATTCATTTCAAAATCTGAACTCCGTTTACACGTGAGCGTTCATACTGGGGTAAAGCCTCACAAATGTGGAATTTGTTTAAAATCATTCCGTTCAATGCGTTTCCTCAATACACATATGCTTATTCATAGCGAGGTAGAGCTACACAAATGTGAAATTTGTTTGAAACCATTCATTTCAATATCTTACCTTAAACAACATATGCTTATTCATAGTGTGGTAAAGCCACACAAATGCGACGTTTGTTCCAAATCTTTTATTAGAAAACAAATCCTTGTGGAACATATGAGACGCCACACTGGAGAAACACCTTTCAAATGTGACATTTGTTTGAAATCATTCCTTGCAAAATCTAACTTCACTAGACATTTGCTTATTCATAGTGAGGTAAAGCAACACAAATCTGAAATTTGTTTGAAATCATTCCCTTCAAAACATCACTTCACTAGACATATGCCTTTTCATAGTGAGGTAAGGCCACACATATGTGAAATTTGTTTTAAATCATTCACTTCAAAATATCACTTCAATAGACATTTGCTTATTCATAGTGAGTTAAACCCACACAAATGTGAGATTTGTTTGAAATCATTTATTTCAAAACATTACCTCCATATACACATGAGCGTTCATACTGGGGTAAAGTAGGGTTGCCAGAAGTCAAACCGGGACCCCCCTCCCCTTACCCGAAAAAAAATCAATAATATTCATAGACCACTTAATTTTTTCCACTCCCTGAGATTTTGGCTCACTTGGGCTGCCATGTAGCTTCTACTTCATTTTTAATTTATATTAAATAAGAAAATAAAATCAACAAATTTAATTGGGACAGTCAAAAATAAACGAAAAACATTTTTAAACATCAATTTGTATATTTTTCATTAGATTTGTTCTTCTGCAAGATTACTTTATTTTTAAGTACATAATCATACATTTGGCAACAATTGAAATCATAGTTTCCAATGCTCGTAGAATACTTTCAACTACATCTATAGGAAGTGTATTTCTTTCATCAGTTCATTGAATCTCCATTAACGAGTATGGAAAAAATATACTCGCACATGCAATATAAATCTTTATATTATTCGGAAAAACCCATTTCAATTTGTGAAAATTGAGCTACCCATTTTTCTACAGCTATTTTTTCCATTCCAATTTGGATATTGTAATTCTCTTTTTAATATATTTTTAATACAACAAATTCATTGTACAGATATGTGTAACTTGTTAAATATTTTTCGTATTTAAATGTTCAATATTTGTATATAGTTTTTCAAAATCTAGCTATTCTGGTATTTTTTCCAATCTCATCCAGGAAAACACAGATTATATTTTTTAATGGTACCGTCCATGGTTTCAAATAATCTGTAAATGTTTCATAAAACTTTGCTACTTACATATTAAATCCATCACTTTGTTCCTTTGAAATTGTTCAAAAAGTATGCATACTACAAATATTTGAAAACTGGGACTTTTTTGGGCGTCCCGAAAGTTTTATTCGGGACACTGGGACACGAGGCTTAAAACCGGTGACAATCTCGATTAATCGGGACCCCTGGCAACCCTAGGTAAAGTCACACAAATGTGAAAAATGTTTAAAATCATTCCTTTCAAACTATCTCCTCAATACACATAAGGGTATTCATAGTGAGGTAAATCCGCACAAATGTGAAATTTGTTTGAAAGCATTCAATTCAAAATCTGTCCTCAGTGCTCATACTGGGCTAAGGCCACACAAATGTAACATCTGTTCAAAATCGTTCCTTTTAAAAAATCAGCTGAATGCACATATTCTTATTCATAATGGGATAAAATCATTCTACAGAGTATTCATAATAGGATAAAGCCACAGAAATGTGACATTTATTCAAAATCGTATGTCGGGAGAAGTAGCCTTTTAAAACATTTGATACCCATCCTGGAGATAAACCGTTCAAATATGGGAGTTGTTTTAAATCATTCGCTCGAAAAAGTTTACTATCGAAGCATTCGAAGTCTCACGCTGAATATAAGGCCTCACAAATGAGATATAATGTAGTTTAAGATCTTAAGATCATTTACTGAGAGATATAACCTTATTTGTGCAAATGTTTATATAAAATCATTGACGACAAAATACACATGAGTGTTCATAATAGTGGGCTAGACATTTGTCTAAAATCAGTCGCTAACAAACTCGCCTCTGACTATTGCTATTAATCTTCTCAACTTATTGGCGGTGTATATTGATATTTTTACTGCCAATTTTGTGGATATACTGTACTTGTAACGCGACGTTCTCCTGAGTGTCCCTACAAGTGATTTTACCGCGCCAACCCCATACTCCTCTCGAGCAGTATCGAGAGCGGTTCTCTCTACCACCAGCCGTCATCCGGGAAGGACCTCCCTATCCAGCATCTCCGCCGAGTGTCTTCAGAGACGCCCAGAGATCGCCATCTTGTGTCCACACGAGGCAGTACGGAGTTTGTCTCCTGCCTCCCCCTCCCGCTGCTGTGACCCGACCAGCGGTGCTTCAACGAGAAGACGACCGCAGAGCCAGCTTCCCGACCACGAGGAAGCTGTTATCAACGAAGACGATTTGCAGTCAGGAACCTCCCCGACTATATATATATATATAACACTATCCCAAGGTTAGTCCACGTTTCCATATAACCCGACCCTTGGAAGAACGACATAAACGCCCTCTGCACTCCCACAGCGAGATCAGATAAGCGCGCGTAAATACGTTCGTCACATACTTCTATAATCTTTTGTCTTGACTTGTGTGGCTTTTTTTATTATAATTTATTCTTGGTTTACTTAATATTTATGTAACTTATATGTTTGGCCACAGTGGCTCATTGAATCACTCTGTAATACCACTTCACTATGCTAAATAAACGATAAGTAAATAAATTTCACCTGTTTTATTTCCAAATATTTGTCATTTCATATTTCACATTATATATACATACGTATTCTGAATGTTGCAGTGTAAGTGTATCTTCCAGTTGTTATAAAACTATTCCATCTGTATAAAAAATTGAGGTTTTTCCTTTCAAGGTAATTTATGTGGCATGTGTAGATATTTAGGTATTTTCATTGATGGCTTTCAGTAAGTATTCGACGAAAATGTCACATGATCTGATGCTTGAAGCCCCACGTGAATTTCTACCGCTGTTTTGAAGCAATTTTCTAGCATCGTGTGCTGGATACGACGATCTTCGTGAACACTGGTCACACATGCTCCTCCACTCCCAGGTTTCCTCCCCATAGTACCAGTTTCATGATATTTTATCAAAAATCTCTCCAAATCAAGAAGTTTGCGCGGTGACGTCCAACAAAAAACTGTTGAACTCTAACTTGCATTGTCTCAAATATCATGTACCAGAAGTTGATTAACGTACAAGCGAGATGGCAAGTCCGCCACTTACGCGCGTAAGTGGTCGACTCTCGCTTGCCGTCTCGCTTGCACCAACGTTTCTGCTGTACGTTCACGGAAACTGAACGAAAGTCTTTCTTAGCAATTATCGCTCGAGTTAGTACGTTTAGATAAAAATAAAAAAATATGGAGATGGAAAACCAATCCTTATGAACGTGGTGAAATAAAAAAACTGACCAAAAAAATGCAAAATAGCACAGATAAAAAATCCGTAAAAAAATATATATTTTTGACTTAAAATTCGCTAGAAAATTAATTATAAGTATTATAAAACAATAAAACATCACAATCAATAGAAAAAATATCTGGCTATTGATTCCAATACTCACTTTGACCACAGCAATACTAGATTTTGAATTAAAGACCGCAAAAGCCAAAAAACTGTAAAAATTGCGCATTTTTTTAAACACTCATATCTCGTAAAGGAGACCCAAACAACAAAGATCTAGCGCAACTTGTGCTATTACGAATCAAAACCTGTGATTTCATACATTTCACACCAATCATCGTCGCTCCTGTACAAACATGCATAACTCAAGGGCAACGTCCTCTTCGACTATTCCAGAAGAAAGAGTTCATCGCTCGATCGTAAAACGAACGAAATCCAACAGTGATGTCATCAGGAAACTGTAACACGTGTCCTAAAAAGTCGTTTACGCGTGGCACACGACCCCATTCTCAAACGAACGACGTCCAGGCGCTGACCCCATAGCTATAAACCACACGTGTACCGAAGACACGTGCCTCGAAAACAGGTCAACACTTGTCCTGGAAACGAAGACAAAGCATCTGCACACGGCACGCTTCAAGCCAGAACGTATATAAAGCGACGCACCAGCTCCCAACACCAGAGTGAACCTCTGGAGTTCAACCAGATCACTTCTCCGAAGCCCAACCTCTTCGTACATACAATAACCATTGTAACAATTGAACAAAAATAAACGATCCTCTTACAAACACAACCGGTCTTTTCTTAGGGCGGGACACGGTCAACACATCTATCCCGCGTACTAAAAGTTTTATTTGAATATTTTGTACGCTACTGGTTTCAGCTAAATTGGCCTGCGGTGGTGCCCTTCGTTGGCTCGGTGCGTACGCACTATAATGGTAATTGCAGAGAATTACACTGTACACAACGTAGGTACGAATTCATTCAAAATTATTCCCGACAATTTTAGCAGTTATTTTTGCGGTAATCGGATTATTCGTGACATAGACAATTTTTGCCATGAAAATCGCGAATACACAATATTTACCACTCAAGTTCTCTTTAGTATGATGGACTTTTCGGCTGCCAGATTTTCCGTTATAGAGATTTAAGTGACTTTGTGACAAGTCCTTTGTGACCATAGAAGTAGAATCGATACGGTGCAAACGATCGACAAGCGCCAGACAGACTGAACCACAGATTAACTCGACGGCTGCTTTAAAGGCAATTCTCGACTTCACGAATGATATATTGCACATCAGATGACGAGTAACCTTTCAATTTGCACAGATGCAATTATTAAAATTGAGTTGGATCTTTCTGGCGAGTTTAATAAGGCAAAATTCGGAACTGAAGTATCAGGGTATACAGGGTAGGTATGTCGGGACTTCGGATAGATTTCGCTTAGTGTAAGTGCGAGCAGTGCGCACGCATTAGGTACACGTGTCGTTAATCTGTGGTTCAGTCTGTCTGGCGCTTTTCAATCGTTTGCACCAAACCCAATTAGAATGCGTAGAATGGTCATTGTTAACAAAAGTATCGCCGTCGAAGAGAGAGACGGAAAGTCAGAAGAGAAACAAGAGAGAGAGAGACGAAGTTTAGCAAATAATGAAGAAACTCTGCCGCGCAGAGTTTTTGTAGCAACATTTTTGGAGGCTGAGAGCGATTCTATGCATTCTACTTTTTTGTTTGTGACCAGTAATCACCGAACCATTTTTGCAATGACAATACTGACAGGGCGGCAATGTTGTATTTTACGTCAAATGCCAAGGGACGTTATTGTTAGTATTTACCCGGCTCGGACCGTGTCAACCCGGTTAAATGGAGTGCAGACTTTGCCTCTCGTCTTCTCCAGCAGAGGCTCTCGTCTCCATCCATGAAGATCCTCGGCATTTGGAGCACCTCATTTGGACCTGCTGTCGGCTGCGGGTTAGTCCACTTAACCCAGTGGTATTTTTCATTCGTTGTCTTCGTGATCGTCAATACCTTTCCCATTTGTAGGTTAGGCAAGAGGACCGGCTGCCGGATATGGTTTGCCTTTCATGTATCAACAATCTGGAATTGCTAGACGGCTTTCGAAACGCTTGTTTTCGGAGTGCCACAACGTCGAGGGTCGAGATAGACAGTTACTTAAAAATCAAGCCGGAAGAACTTTTGCTGGATGATTTAATATGGGAAAATGAGTCGGGTGCTGATTGCCCACCCAACATTTCTAGTTCTGCAGAAAATGGCGAGGTAAGTAAATTGGATTTGAGTCCCTCGGAACGATTCTAAGAAAAACATTTAATGAATTGAAAATATAAATTCATGTACATATAATGTAGGGTTACCATTTTTTTCTGCGGTGAACTCTGTGACATTTTTATGTACATATATATATTTAAAATATATTTAAATTAAGAATATTTTGCAATGGTATGCACATTTTTAACCCTTTGCCCGCGGTAATAAATATAGCTAACAAGCCCTGTACGCGGCACCTTTTTCGCGAATTTGGCAATCGAGTTTTTGACCTTAAATATAGATTTTAATATTTATTCAAGTAACCAGATATGTTAATTAACACATAAAGTATTATTTAAAACAATAAAATACATAGTATATCTCGTAGTTTTGGATTAATTGTCAAATAATCATTCTTCATAATTGTATGAAGACGTGACGTCACATAAACGAGGTTTCAGTATGGTTCCACAAAAAACTAATTTTTGACTGGTATATATTCATTTTAAGCAAATTGAATACATGACATTCACCTCTCAGTAATATATTAAACCAATTTTGAACCTTAAAACAGTTGAAATAGGCGCATATAAGCCTCAAAATCCCGTGCAAAGTTCATAAAATCAATGGAAGACAGCCGCGCTACAGACTTGTCGCCCAAAGCTTCCATAGAAGAAGGCCGTGGGCAAACGGTTAATAGGTTCATCGCAATTTTCTATTTGTTGCTTGAACTCTTCGCAAGAATTATATTCGAAATTGCACTTTCATATAACCATTGCATTTACGGTACCAAGATTTATCTGCGACTTATCTGCTGTTCACAAATTATTGATAATCAAAAACACTCGTTCGGCAGTCGCTTTGGTATTTGATATTCAATGCATCAAAAACTGATTATTTCCGATGTTTTTCCCGGCCAAAGTGATTAAATCTAAAATTTTATCTTGAACACCCTCTTGCAATCACAATATCTAATGAGAATTGGAAATAATTGCGATCAAAATATCTATTGCGGTTCTCAATACGGTTGCTCAATACCGCCAATGCAAGGCTAGAACAATACCATCGAAATGAAATGAACCGTCACGTGAAAATACAATAGAAACTGAATTTATTGTGATAAATTGTTAAATCCGGGACATTTATCTATGCGGGACGCAGAGCTGAAATCCGGTACTGGTAACCCTAATATAATGACATCCAATCATACCATAAAATCGTTACACTTATTTAATTGTATAACGTTTGGTTTATTTTTCAGACACGTGGAGGAAAAATTTCTGCAAACGATAATATGGCAGAAATAATAGATACCAATAGTCACATTCTAGCGGAAGAATTACCATTACGAAAAGCTTTAGATAAGATGTGCTCTACTGATTCTGAATTGGACCATATTCATATTGGGGTAAAACCACACAAATGTGAAATTTGTTTGAAATCATTCCCTTCAAAACGTAAATTCACTAGACATATGCTTAGTCACAGTGAGGTAAAGCCACATCAATGTGACATTTGTTTGAAATCATTCACTACAAAATTTGAACTTCGTATACACATGGGCGGTCATACTGGGGTAAAGCCACCCAAATGTGAGATTTGTTTGAAATCATTCACTTCAAGATCTTACATTAATCGACATATGCTCATTCATACTGGGGAAAAGCCACACAAATGCGACGTTTGTTTCAAACAATTTACTCGAAAATCAATCCTTGCGGAACATATGAGACGCCACACTGGAGAAACGCCTTTCAAATGTGATATTTGTTTAAAATCACACACTTCAAAATCTGACTTAATTAAACATATGCGTATTCATAGTGGGGTAAAGCCATATAAATGTGAAATTTGTTTAAAATCATTCCCTTCAAAAGGTCAATTCACCAGACATGTGCTTATTCATAGTGAGGTAAAGCCACACAAATGCGACGTTTGTTTCAAACAATTTATTCAAAAACAAAACCTTGTGTCACATATGAGACGCCACACTGGAGAAACCCCTTTCAAATGTGATATGTGTTTTAAATCATTCAGTTTAAAATCTACCCTCGGTATACATATACTTATTCATGGTGGGGTTAAGCCACACAAATGTAACATTTGTTCAAAGTCATTCCTTAAAAAGGGTCAGCTGAGTGCACATATGCTTATTCATAATGGGGTAAAATCACACGTGTGTGACATTTGTTCAAAAGGATTCTATAGAACACACGAATTAATTAAACATAAACGTATTCATAATAGGGTAAAGCCCCACAAATGTGAGATTTGTTCAAAATCATTTACTACAAAATATGCACTTAAAAAACACATGGGTATTCACACGGGGGGGTAAAGCCATTCCTTAATTCTTTACAAAAAGTCAGCCGACTCCGGCCAAAACACCACGACTCCACGACTCCGACTCCGACTTCACAGCCCTGCTTTTAACAATAAAACCATATTCGACCGAAACTGAAAGAGTTTTTTTTCCACTTGCTGGAAATTTTTGTACTAAATCTAGAATTTTGTACTAAATATGGGCTTTCGGATACTCATTTAAATATTTTAGTATTCTTAAGAAGCTACTTTAAATAAATTTACTTTTATAATTACATTTTTTCCAGTTAATAGACATATTAAGTATTGTTTACTTTTTTTATATTTTGTAAATAAATCAATATTTTTTTTTAATAAAAAATATATTAAATTGAAAAAAAAAATGGTTTTTTTTACATGTGTCCCGGGAACGTTCCCGGGCTCCGTCCCGTGTCCTGGGAATTGAAAATGTTCGGGCATACAGAAACCCTAGTACATACATATGTATGTCGGATCGAAACGATTATTATATGTAGTACGGCGAGCGTTATCTCTGACAGACACATAGAATGTTTTAACAATACACAGATTGTTTTAACAATTTTACATTTATTCCTGTTTTGGAAAATCTTTGAATTAATACTATAAAAAGTCCATTACGAATGAGATCTACTGGATGAGGTGCGAAAACTGGATTAATCAACGAAGTTGTTTTTGTTTTGGCCGAAGAATATTGTGTAGCAACTTTAGAATCGTTAAACGCTTTTGCTATTAACATCTCCAAAATTAGAATTTGTATTATCTGCACAATATCGCATCAACTTATTTGAATTCAATACATCAAAAAATGATTTCGTCATTATTTCCGATGTTTTTCCATCAAGAGTGATTAAATGTAAAATTTTAACTTGAACAACCTTTTTGCGGTCAAAATATCTAATGAGGATCAGAAATATTTGCGATCAAAATATCGATTGCGGTTCAATTCCGCCAACGTAAGGCTAGAAAATGAAATGATCCATACGTGAAAATACTACATATATATATGTAGAAACTAAATTTATTTTTATAAATTGTTGAATCCGGGACATTTATCTATGTGGGACGCAGAGCTGAAATCCGGTACTGTCGATGGTACCCGGAAAATCCGGGATGAATGGTAACCCTAATATAATGACTAGAGCCCGGAATCTGAAGGGGCTGTTTATTGTTCAAAGATTGTAAATGCATTGTTTAAGGTTTGCCGAACCTTTTTTACAAAGGATTTACAACAATGGAACAATAGTCGGCACGTTTCCGGCCCCTTCAGATTCCGACCTCTAATAATGACATCCAATCATACCATAAAAATGTTACACTTATTTCATTGTATAACGTTTGGTTTATTTTTCAGACACGTGGAGGAAAAATTACTTCGAACGATAATATGGCAGAAATAATAGATACCAATAGTCACATTCTAGCGGAAGAATTACCATTAAGAAAAGCTTTAGATAAGATGTCGTCTACTGATTCTGAATTGGACCATATTCATAGTGGGGTAAATCTGCACAAGTGTGAAATTTGTTTGAAATCATTGGCTTCAAAACGTCAATTCACTAGACATATGCTTATTCATAGTGAGGTAAAGCCACACAAATGTGAGATTTGTTTGAAATCATTCACTTCAATATCTTACCTTAATCGACATATGCTTATTCATAGTGAGGTAAAGCCACACAAATGCGACGTTTGTTTCAAACAATTTACTCGAAAACCAATCCTTGTGGAACATATGAGACGCCACACTGGAGAAACACCTTTCAAATGTGATATTTGTTTAAAATCACACACTTCGAAATGTAACTTAATTAGACATATGCATATTCATAGTGGGGTAAAGCCATATAAATGTGAAATTTGTTTAAAATCATTCCCTTCAAAACGTCAATTCACAAGACATATGCTTATTCATAGTGAGATAAAGCCCCATAAATGTGAGATTTGTTCAAAATCATTTATTAGAAAATATAAACTCAAAGAACACATGAGTATTCATACAGGGGGGGGTAAAGCCATTCCTTAATTCTTTACAAAAAGTCAGCTTAGTGCACATATTCCTATTCGTAACTAGTGGTTTTACCCGGCTTCGCTCAGTATTATTAATATAAACCGCTTAAAATTTTGTTCAGTGTAAACAAAGAATGGGATTTATGGATTTTATTTTTAATTTTTACACTTTTGTTATTTTTTTTTTCTCTCTGAATGATGTATTATTTTCCTTTTGTTACTTTTTTTTTTATTATTTTATTTTACCATGTTTTCTGCTTTTGCTTTTTTCCTTTATTTACAGTTTTCTTGTTTTTATATCTTTTTCAAATGTAGGCCATTGTGGCGCATTAGGTTCTTCCTGTAATGCCACAATGGTCCAAAACTATTAAATAAATAAATAAATAAAATCGGAACTGAAATGGGAATCAGAAATCGGAACTGAAATTGGAATTGGAAGTCGGAATCGACATTAGATTTTATAATAATTACTAAAAAAAAATGTTTCAGAGAATATATTAATAATGCTGAATTGCAAATCTCATCTAACTCCAAATTTTTCTGGAGTTTATCTGAAGAATAGCAAACCTGAAATACCCAATAGCGTTTATTTTGGGAATAAGTTTTCTGACAGCGTCAATGATTCAGTGAACTTGTTTGCTGACTTTTTAAAGTCAGTCTATGACGTTACTATAAATAATAATTTTAATATATCCAATTCTTTAATTGAATCCCTGTACACGTTGTTTACGACTTGTAGAGTTTGTCAGCTACGTACATACATATGTACTTCATTGGCAGTCGCTAGTTATTCCGTATATGCATAGGGACAAAACACTAACTAATATCGGTTTTCTCCCTCACACGCGATCTCACTCGCACGCATTAGGCCGAAGTGCTGTTCGGGGAACACATATTAATGCGGTGCACAGGTTACGATGCTCTGTTCTATTGTATTTTGGTTCAATGGTCCTTGCGGCCGTATATGTAAAATAAAAATAAATAAATAAATATCCAGTGGTGTCAACCCAATTTTGACGTCGACCGATGTTGACGCAGACCATAACGTGTGTAGGAATATTAACCGTCAGGTCGAAGCGCATGCAGGTCGCCGCACGTCGAACCAAATTCTGTTCGTTCGCCGCACGGTGGAAACCCTCTTTCCCAGCCCAGCCGGTGCGTTTTTTATTTTTTATTACATACCTCTTTTTTTTTACCATGGTTGTCGCCAACCTCGAGACAGTTTATTAGTCATCCGGTTTTCGCTGTTCTGTGTGTGTGTCGTTCTTTGATTTCTTCAACAATTATCATATCGAAGGAAGTATCGGAAGAATTTATCAATATTTATCGAGATTCTCCTTGTTTTGGCGAATTAAGGCCAAGGACTACCACAATCGTGATAAAAGAGATGCGGCGTATAACAAATAAGTAAATAAATTAAAAGAAATAGAGCCTTCTGCTAATAAAGATGTCGTGATTAAAAAACTGAATAATTTACGAAGCAACGCCAGAAAGGAAGCGAAAAAAGTGAACGAATCTTAAAGTACTAAAAAGGGAGCAGAAGACGTTTATTTACCACCTAAATTGTGGTATTTCCATCTCTTTGATTTTTTTGTGGATCAAAACATCCAACGAGCATCACACTCCATCATGATCATGAGCAGTGACAACGAATTAGAAAATGTGGTAAGTAAAAAATAATAATAAGTATCAAATTTGTGCAATATAATAAATTTTATTGTTATAATGTACTAGTGTTATGCCCGTTGATTTCAACGGGTGGTTTCGAAAAGGAATTGAAACACGAATAAAAATTATGTAAAAGAATTCGAAACGACTGGTTTCGAAAATAAATTGATGCACGAATTAGAAATTACAAATTACGAAGTGATTATGAATCATGAATTACGTTTTGTGCATCGCCGACGCCCTGACGCCTTCGCCTCCGACGCCCTGAGGCCTTCGCCACCAGCCCTCCCGACGCCCGGGGCCTTCGCGCCCCTGACGCCTCCGGCACCTCCGACGCCCCGGGGCCTTCGCCCCCAGCGCTCACGACGCCTCCGGCGCTCCCAGCCCTCCCGACTCCTCCGGTTCCTCCGACGCCCCGAAATGAAAAAAATGAAGAAAAAAATTTGTTGTTTGAAAATGGGCTACTAAATAGTATGTATCATGTAAAACAGTATCAATAGATGAATTAGATAGAATAATTCCAGTCAATCCACCAATAGTAAACAAAAAAATGGTTGATGGTTGATCGTCCGTCACATACAAATATACATATTTATCGACAGTCGGTTTTTATATATAGTATATATAATTTTTTATAAATTATTTTATTATAATTTGCGATGAAAGTTGTTTGCCATGGAACTTGACCTTCGTTTTCGAAGTAATTTATGAAAGCATCTCTTACATTTTTGGCAGCTTTCGCCGTATTTCCAAATGATCTTCGTTCTAAATGTTCCATCGAATCACCTCTTTGAAATCCTGCAATATAAGTCCCCTCTTCATAATTCTCACGCTCAAAACATTCAGGAGGTGCATAATGATTCGGCACACATTATTCATTAAGAAATTATGTAGAACACAGCATGCCGTTACTACCGCATCAATGTTGTGCAGTTCCAAATTAATTTGAGTGTAAAATATGCCGAATCGAGATGCCAAAATTCCAAATGCGTTCTCAACTGTACGCCTCGCACGTGAAACACGATAATTGAATATTTTTATTTCTGAAGATGTTAAATCTGCTTTTCGAAACGGTTTTAACATATCCACTCTCAGAGGAAAGGCATTGCCGGCAACAAAAACGTAAGGCAACTGGGTAGAAGTATGGTTTACTGTCTCTGTATCCGGGATGTTCAAGGAGTTGTTCTGAAGTTTTTTAAAAAAAGAGCTTGTTGTAGGACTCCTCCGTCTGAAACTCTTCATTAGATCCGAAATCACACATGATAAATTTACAATTTGCATCCACTAATGCCATTAACACTAAACTGTGGGGACCTTTGTAGTTATAAAATTACGAACCACTTGCACTCGGGGAATAATATTAACGTGTTTTCCATCCAAGCTGCCGAGACAGTGCGGTAAATTCCATTTGACTTCAAAACCATTTGCTATGCTTCTCTATTCTTCTGTCGTTTTCGGAAACTGAAAAAAAAAACATAAATAATTAATTAAGGATTGCTACTAGATATGGTTCGGTGATTACTAGTCAAATGTGAAACGGTCGCTCTAGATCGGTCACACGTGATCACCCGTTACACTAAAACTGGTCACGAGAAAACTGGTCACACCCGAAAATTAGTCACGAAAAAACTGGTCACACCCAAAAATTCGACCAATTTTTAATTTTTGGGTGTGACCAGTTTTAGTGTGACGGGTGATCACGAGTGACCGATCTAGAGTGACCGGTTGTCCTGTGACTGGTTCACATACGACTAGTAGTCCGTTTACCACTAGATATATGTGCATAAAATCTATAATATAAAATTTATGTATAAAATCTAAGAAAATTATGATATATTGTTACAGGAACGTAATAGCGATTTTATGCCCCCTATTGATTCCGCTTCTGAAGATACTGTAGACGTAAATGACACTGCAGGAGGGGACCTTACTGTTAACTCTCCAGCATCGACATCCATGCCCCGCACAAGAACAAGACCACCTAAACGACCTTATTCTAATACAGCACTGGTTACTGATGTACTGAAGACAGTTCAAGAACATTTTAAGCGTCTAGAAGATCGCCCAGATCCTTTCGGCCAAAAGGTTGGCAGGATATTGCAGGAAGTTACCAAAATACAACGGATTATAGCAGAAAGAATAATTGGTGAAGTTTTGTTTGAGGCTCAAATGGGCACTCTAACGTCCCGTACATCCTATACATTAACCAATAAATACAGTCATAATTCCACACTTACTCCTTCCATTTCAGCAGATCCAATGCAAACTCACCATAACCATAGCCGTAATGTGCCCACTCCCACGCCCACTTGTATTGAGTTTTGAAAATGTGTTCAAAAACCATTATAGACGGTATTGATACTATACGACTCATATTCACGTTGTTCACTTTACTTTTTGTTTATTTTACATTTAAAAAATAAAAATTGTTAAAAAATAAAAATTATTTGCTTTTATATATTCCTTGCTTGTAGAACTCTGTAAATAGCGTCACAGGTTTCTGGAACAATAGAGCTGAGAGACTGAGGTGATAAATAGTTGAAAATTTCAAATCTTCGTAGTATGGAGGATGAACGAATGAGACGACTGGCATGTTAATGCACGTGTTTATTATATGACAGCTGAAGACAGAGTGAGTAGCGGCTCTCCGAACCCAGCCGGGTTGGTCCCCACTCGCAGGAAGACAACCAAACTCGACCATGTCGTATAAGCGAGCCGCCACAATATTAATAAAACGGAAATTTTCCATTGATTGACTTAATACGTAAATTATGCACGTTACATATGTACATACATATGTATGTATGTATGTACTTTTGCCACTATAATATATAGCCACATTTGCGTAAAAAATAACTTTTCAACTAACTACACAAATATTTTAAAGACATACATATGTATGTACATATATACATATTGTTGTAGGATATGCATTGACAGTGAAACCAAATCATCTTGCTAAAACATTTATTGAAATAATAATTACAAATTTATGTATATTTTTATTTCTTAAGGCTATTAACGATAGGATAATATAACATTTACTTTCCATTCACCGATTAAATTAATTATACAAATAAATTAAACAAATTATTTTTTCGCATAGAATACCCAAAAATGAAGCGTATTTTTGTTTTTCAATAATATTACTAACATTTCTTGGAAATATAGAAAAATATATTGTAATTACAATCAAATTATTTAAAAAAACATATTTTCAATTAAACTTAATTATTAATATCCATAGTTATAAAATTCATACCAACAGAAAAAAAAAACACATTTTTCGGGATTGAAATTCATTATGTCAAATTAAATCCCTAATCTGATTTATATCCTGATTTTTCTGGCTTTTTGGGTTTGCTGCGTTTCATTGTAGCAGTTCTTAATAACTTTTTCTGAAAATGTTTAAATTTTCTATGAATTACTTACATACATACAACATTAATTGCTTTCACAAAAAGTTAGCGCTTTTCAAACATTATTGCTAAGCCCACAAACAAAAGTTTACAACGATGTACCATAATAATAAATTATGGAGTTAATTATAATAATTGTCAAAATTATAAGCCAAATGGTTAAAAATATTCAATGTTACACTTAAAAATTTAACTAGAAACAATACATATATTAATTTTCAAACCAAGACTAATTAGAAAATTAAGCTCAGTTGATCGCTCTCTATGGAAGTTAGCTAAAGCGATTCACAGGACAACAAATTCGATTCCTCCACTAGACGATAGAGGAATCACAGTGACGCATGATTGCGACAAAGCAGAACTATCATCAAAATCTTTCCAAAAACATCACACACTCACACAACATTACAATCACATACCAACGCATAAGTCAACCGGTCCATTGAAATCATCACAAAAACTCCTACTAACAGTACTAAAAATATAAAAATGGTGCATCCGTGTGAAATCCAAAATATAATACGTAATTTAAAAATAAAAAGGCACCTGGGCGAGATTCAATAGATAATATCATAATCAAACAACTTCCATTTAAAGCCCTAGTCTCATTATCTAAAATATTCAACGCATGATTATTCACCGGGTATTTCTCAGTATACTGGAAAACAGCCAACGTAATTCCCATACCTAAGCCCGACAAAAGCCCAAAAAACCCGGCCAATTATCGACCCATTAGCTTACTTTGCACGCTTTCAAAAATTCTAGCAAAAAATAATCTACACTCGTTTACAATTTTGTCAATCAACCGTCTCCAAAATTTTCTTTATTTCAAATGAATAATTTACTTTTTATCGTATACATCGCGGGCGTTATTAAATTAGTGTAAATAACAGGTGTTCTCAACCGTATCCAATATTTACTTATTTAAATTAAAAAATAATAATAATTAATAATTAACTTTAAAAATTTAGGATTTTTGAACATTTTGTCGCTTGAACATTATTTCCGTGGACATTTTGTCGCGGGTACATTTTGTCAGTGCACTAATTTTCGGGTACATTTTGTCGTTGAACCTTTTGGACTTGCACCAATTGTCGCGTCCCCATAAATGACATATCGATTCCAAAAAACTGTAACATAGACCTTTATGCAGATGATACAACTTGCTTCACAAGTAGCAAAAAACCAGACACTATTCGTAAAAACCTTGAATTTGCAATTAAAACAATGACGGAACGCTTCACTAAGTGGAAAATTCAAATTAATCAAACCAAAACAGACGCTATATTCTTTAGTGTTAGAAAGCATAAGGAAAGTTCAGATCTGAAAATCCCCTCTGGAGAAAGTTGAAATGGCAGTCAATAATAAAATATTTAGGAGTAACGTTCGATAAAATAATGAAATGGGCACCTCACATTGATGCAGCGAAATGCAAGGCGATGCGGGGTTTATCCTCAATATACCCAATATTTAATCGCCATAGTTCTTAATCAACTCAAAATAAAATAAAATTTATATTACCATTATTAAACCTATGCTTCACCTGTGTGGAATAACGCCTCAAATACTAACCTTTCCAAACTCCAAATAATACAAAATAAATCCCTAAAAATAATTTATAATACACCCATATATACTAACTTGAAAAAACTGCATGTCATAAATAATATTCCGTTATTTACAGACATTGCTAACAAACTAACCAGTAGATTATATGACAGAATCACTAATAACCATACTAACACACTTGTGAAGAGTCTCGGTGATTACAACAAAATGTCTATACCCTTCAGGTATAAACACAGATTATCTAAACACAATCTGCTTTAGGTCATCGACTTTAGAGAGTCTTTAATTAATATTATGTATTAGATGTATTTTTAAGAATTGTAAATAGGTTTTTTTCCTATTACGCTGTAAATATTAACATTATAATAATATAATACTATGATTTCTAACAAAATTAATTTAAAATTGTAAAATAGAAAATGATCAGTAGATCAATAGCTATTAAAATAGACATAAGATGTATTGTGAACATAATTTAGTAATAATAAAAAGCATTTAAAAATCAAAAATGAATAAAAAACCAAGACATTCTTTATGAATAAGTTATATACATACCTATTTGCAACTTTAAGCTTAGGTTTTTTTGTGACCGATTTTATTATAAAATTAAGTCCTCAGATAATTCCCAATATAAAGAATACTCTCGACATAGCGTTAAAGTTCGACATCTTTACATTATAAAGAAGCTACATGAATATTTAGTAGCTATTGGAAAGGTTTCTAGAACGTTGAATTATACCTTTTCAATCTCAGCATCTTTCTGCAATAACGACGTTATTTTCTCAACCCATGCATTACGTGTAGTTACATCGGATTCTAAATAAAAGTTTTTGTAATGTACATTCGAGTAGCAAATGTTAAATTTACGTAATCCTTTTTTTTCTGGACATGGCATATAACAGAGTTTATCCATTGGTATATAGTCATTGCATGAGTAACTGTCATCTTTCTCTGACTGAAATTCGAATAAAATAATCATAAAATTAAATTAAAAATAGTGCTGAAAATAATGAACTGATTTTTAATTTACATGTTTAACTTTGACTGTGAAAACAAAAATCTTTTCGAATAAGAAACAATACATTAATTGACTCTTTTTATTTTGCGTCACATTAAATTCATGATGCACCAACAGTTGACCCTGTAGCATTAGATTGAACTGTTGAAAATAAAATCATTGACAAATAAATAAAGGTATCAGTTATGTTGAAAGAAGTTTTTGAATCTTTTAAAATATACCGGGCTATACTTAATGTTGGATATTAGGATACTATTGTCGACCAGGCACAGCACAATTTTGATTGCATCCTCTGTGTCTTTAAAGGACTTCAAAATTTCATCATCGTTGATTTTTTCTGTCGCGAAATTAATTGTGCAGCTTTGCTTCTTTTTGGCGTACGCTTCGTAGGATTTAATGATATTATCCAGTATAATTGAATATTTGAACAACCTTTGTATTGGATCTAGTAAATACCCATTCAAATCCAAACTATGATTTAATATTCTTTTCATGGCCTTAAAAAACAATAAAACAGTAATACATTATACGAAGATATTAAAATATGAAATTAGCAAACAACAAACCTACCTCAGAAAAGATATCAATTTCAATCTTTTTCCTATTAACATTTTTATGTACATTCACATAATATTCACAATACATTTTAGAAAATTGTCCCTGAAAATTAAAAGCAAAAATTTAGAATAACTTTCCGAAAACAAAATTAAGCTTAAAAAATTAGTCTTAATTAATCTCTCTACACTATCATTGACTCAACTTGCAAATTTATTACAAACTTCACAAAATAAATTTTTTATCTTATCTTTTAGATTTCTTCCATAACTCTCAAGTTACGAAAACCGAAGCTATCACAGTTTTAATTTTAACTTACATTTTCAAATAAATTGGCGAGTTGTTTGAAATTAGTTTTTTGCTGCATAAAAGCGGGCAATATCTCATTTTTGTGAAAATAATAAATTTTTTCTATATTGCCGAATATATTTTTTTTTGTAAAATTCGGCGAGGGTAGATTTTCTTGCGGTGTCCTTTCCATTAGTGGTATATATTTTTCGACGATTAATTCCAACCTTTCTAAATATTTCACTTCATTGTCAATCAATTCCTTAATTGCTGCATTCCATATTCTGTAAGCATTTTATATTCAATGTTATATAATTACTACATACACACGTACATATGTAGATATTTCATTAAAATATAATGACTATTTTATTTATTTATTTGGAAAATTTACAGTTTATTAAGTTACATAGATTGATAGTAAAAAAAAATAATTATGTTAAGTGAACCATTAATAATTTTCACATATAGGTAAAAAAAAAGAAAAGCTCAAACATTTAAAATAAGAAACAAAAATGATAATAGAGTAAGATAGTTAGAGAAAACAAAAAGAAAAAAAATAGAAATAACATTATAATAAAAATATCAAAATAATAAGAATAATAATATGATAAAAATTATGAAATAATAAAAATAATATAATATATAACAAAAAACAAAAAGACAAAATAAATACATCAAAATAAAAATTCATAATCACAATCGTAAATTTTCAATAAAATTAATCATCGAAAAACAAATTTGCAATAATCACTCTAGCTTGTATAGCATTCATAGTAAATAAGTCAAACATAGAAATTGTTAAAATTAGTGTGTTGACGGTGGAGCTTGCACGCCAGATGAATGAGCTTCTTCCATAATTAGAAAAAGTATTAGGTATGTAAAGGAGCTCATTACATCTATGTAGTCATTCTATTTGGCACACGCAATGATAGTCTGCTCAATAATTGAGGACAGTCGATCGAGCCGTTAAGGATGTTCAAAATTGTTGAGATGTCAGCTATCTCCCTTCTTTTGACAAGTGGAAGTAGATGCTGACACCTACAAGCATCTTCATAGGAATTATAGGATAATCCAAAACGGCTACTGACGTACCTCAAGAATCTCTTCTGGATGCGCTCCAATCTGTCTCTTGCACCAGAGTACTCTGGGTTCCAAACTTGGGATGCAAACTCAAGAATACTTCTTACGTATGCACAATATAGTATTTTGTATGATTTAATAGAAGTAAAGCATTTGGAGGACCGGATGACGAACCCGAGGGCCTTCGACGCTCGAGCTACAACATTGTCAATATGTTTACTAAAGGATAGATCAGAGTTTAAAAATACTCCCAAATCCCTAATTTCCGATACCCTTGTGAGTCTATGTCCGTTGACTTTGCAATATATCCTGTTACATTGTCTTCTGATTGATCTGAAATCTAGATTAATTTACCTTTTTTCCACGCACCCGGATTCCAATAAATTTTCCTGATTTGTGGACTGGTTTGTCTGCTCTCTGCGTTTTGTTTCGTCCCCTGACTTAATCGAGGACGACTCTGCGGGAATACAGTTTAATGGGCTGTTAGATTTGTAGTTTTTATGCATCTTCGAGTCTTCTTCGAGTTTTGCCCTAAGCCTGGATACAAGTCCCTGGGGACATACTTCTTTCGCAGCATTCGACTGTCCCTCGTTTGTGTTTGAGGGCCGACTGCCCTCTGATTTCACTTGGGCTGTAGGTTGGTTCACATTTTGTTGCTGCTGATTTAACGGCTTCTGTATGTGATACTGGCTCATGATTGTTGATGATGACTACTAATAATAATTAATCACAGGTGACGAAGTGCTCGCAAAACGACAACTCAATTTCAACAACCAACCGTGACCAACCAATCTATTATATATATACCCGATTGCATACCTACATTATCTATTAGATATGTGCTCTGGAAATAAATTAAGCCTTGAACTAATCAATCAATATAGTATTGTGATAGTTTTGATGTAATCAGTGGCGGATTAAGTGTTTCGGAGGCCACAGGCGCGACGTAATTTAGAGCCCCCCCCCCCCCCCCCCCACACTAATCATAAAGTGACTTTCAATTGTGAATTGTAGGTATGTACATTATAAAAAACGTGTGTTATTTTGTATTTACAATTGTTTATTAAATAATATAAATCTATTTACAAACTTATACAAACAAAAAATTATATATTATAAAATTATATAAACAAACATCTATTTACAAACTTATACAAACAATCAAGAGAAAAAGGAAAACATTTTAAATGGGAACTTTTCGAGCTTTTGATGCCGAAAATTTATCTATTATGTTATCACAGTGTAATAAATGCACCCCATAACTTTCAATAAACATCATCGATAAATTATTTAAATTGTTTTGATTTAACGAATTCCTTAAACTATTTTTAAGTCGTTTTAAAACTGAAAACGAACGTTCGCCACTTGCATTGCTTATATGTACTATAGGAAGCGTTAGGAATATTCTTATTAACTTATTGTTTCAACATTTGGAAACGTTGAAACAATTAATAATTTATAATTATCGACAGGATTCGTAATATTTTCGCTTTTGATATGTGTCAATATCATTGTTATATTTTGAAATTATTCTTTCAACACATTCGTTATTATTCTTAACTTATTCTTTCAAAACATTTGACTTATTTCAAAATTAAAAAAACAATTGAAAATCTTTAGGTAAACTATCCAGTGACGTCATTTGGGGGGGGGGGGGGCATGCCATGGCAGCTGCCATGTCTTAGTTTTGGAATAGTGTGAATTTAGAGAACAATAAGAATTTAAAGATTAATGAAATAATATGATTGTTATGTTATGTTACTTTTGAGTAGCATAAACTAGGCCAGAAATAGAATCGCTGCAATAAAGCTATGTAAAAAAAGGTTATATTTTGTTTTGTTAAATGGTATTCTTTGGGTAAAATTCTTAGAAATTGATCGACCTGTGGAGCGAATTGTTAGAAAGGTCCACCTCATTTTATTTAAAACTGAAACGGTAATTTGTTTATGACTTCCTTTCGTAGAATTAACGGAACCGAATCGTAAGAAGATTTACTTTAAGTGAAAGTCAACGATGGTATTCCCACTATTAATCTGCACGTGCATTAAACACGTGCAATTTTTTCAGGGACGTCATTTGGGGGGGGGGAGTATGGGGGGGCACTAGCCCCCCCTAAATTTAGGAATAGTGTGGATTTAATGATTAATGAGATACTATGGATCTATGAATATATGCAGTTAGATTAAGCGTTTCACACCCGGTGATTTCTTAGTCGTTCACATTTTTATACATTTGGTCTGGTCGGTGTAGCCGAGAGCTATGTTCTGGGACATGTGTAATGAAATTAAATATTTATAATATAATACTGATTCTTCAAAAGGTATAAAATTCCGACTGTTAAAATATTGATCAAAATGTATAAAAATAGCATTAATTTATGTACAAGTCATATGAGATGATCGAAACATATGTATGTAGTCATATTATACATAATAATATGTAAATTAAACATCCTCATTCAGCTATCACTTTGACACATGGTTATAATATTACACGCTGTCCAGTTCACGCATTCGGCAAAGAGTTTGCCGAATCCGTGAACTGAGCAACGTGCTTGCATTTTTGACGCATTCGGCAATTCTCTTGCCGAATGCGTGTCATAGACAATTTCACGGATTCGGTGTAACATGTGCAAAGAATATTTTCCATTTTTATTCTGATATAAAAAAAAATCAATTTGACCAATTTTTGCCTGCCACACCTTAGCAAAAGCTGAAATGACGTCCCTGAAACTATCATAAATTGAGCTCCTTCTTGATACTTCTGAAATTAATGCATCGCAGATAATGTTATGAATATTTATTATAAAGTTTTCGTTTTGACTAAAATTAACTTCATCGCATATCTCTCCACATTGCAATTTTCTTTTTTTACGTGTAGTGTCTTTATATTTATGATTTTCAGGGCTGCTTTTTGAACCTTTCCAGTGGTTGGTCTTCGTTCCTTTCAGAGAGCTGCTCATCAGTTCTTCTACAGGGCTGTTTTTCGGCCCTTTCAAGAGGTTGATACTCATTCCTTTCAGGGTGCTGCTCCTCAGTTCTTCTACATGGCTGCTTTTCGGTACAAACTCCAATATTTTATGGAAACATGCATAGAAAATTCCGAATTATAATTTTTCTCAGAACGATTTGGAGGCCCCTTAAATTTAGAGGCCACAGATAAGCGCCAATTTTGCTGTTCGATAGTCCGCCACGGTATGTAATATAGATTTGTTTACGGAATTATACGAACAGCGTTATATTTTTATAGTTTTTTTGAGGGATTCCAAATAACTTAACATTCCAATCGTTAAATTCATTATCTATATCTTACATATAAAACACTAATCTTACGTATAAAACACTAATGTTTGTATGTATGTATGTGCCATGCGTGGTTTGGGTGGTCGTTGGTTGGCTTCGTCGATGTTTGGGTGGGAAAAACACGTTCGATTTATTTATTTTTTTTGCGCAGGGGGCGCAGCCAGATGGGGCCCCACCGGGGGCACAGCCCCCATGGGGCCCCGCCGGAGGGGACGCGGCCCCCATGGGGCCCCTGTCGAGGGCGCCGCTCCTAATAAAATAAATAAATATATTTATATATATATATATATATTTTTTTTAATGTTTTTTTTTTATTATTTATTTTTCAATTTATTTTTTATACACCCCGGGCAAAGCCGGGTAATAAAGCTAGTGTTTGTATGTATGTAAAAATACACATCTGCTATGAATAAATATAAATTTTGGAATAATTTCAGGCGTATACCAAGCAATGATTTCAGGCGTATACCAAACAAACGTTACATTTTTATGGCTTTTCCCGCATATGCAATTTCACGTGTGAATTAACATAACTTTTTACAGCAAATGATTTTAAACAAATATTACATTTGAATGGCTTTTCCCCCGTGTGAGCTCTCACGTGGTTATCACGATTACGTTTACAAGAAAATGATTTTATACAAACGTAACATTTGTATGGTTTTTCCCCCATGTGCGATTTCACGTGTATACTAAGAGCACTTTTTACAGCAAATAATTTTGAACAAAAATTACACTTGTATGGCTTTTCCCCCGTGTGAGTTCTCACGTGGTTATCAAGATTACGTTTACAAGCAAATAATTTTGAACAAATGTTACATTTGTGTTGCTTTCCTCCAATGTGAGATCTCATGTGTGTATGAAGATTACTACCTTGTGTAAATGATTTTAAACAAATGTTACATTTGTATGGCTTTTCCCCAGTGTGAGATCTCATGTGGGCTACAAGTTTTGGGCTACATTTTGAATAAATGATCTTAAACAAATATCACATTTGTACAGCTTTTCTCCCATGTGCAATTTCATGTGTACACCAAGAGAACTTTTTGCAGCAAATGATTTTGAACAAATATTACATTTGTATGGCTTTTCTCCCGTGTGAGATCTCATGTGTACAATAAGAGGATATTTTTGATCAAATGATTTTAAACAAATGTCACATTTGTATGGCTTTTCTACCGTGCAGGATCTCATGTTTGTACCAACGTTTAAATGAACGTCACGTTTGTGTGATTTAACCCCAAGGTGAGTTTCCTCAGAAACGCTTTTTTCTAAGGTACTAGATTTTAAGTCATTCGCTTCGTCGTTACAAACATTTGGTAACGAATCAACATCTGATTCATCCTCCCATATTAAATCTTCCAGTAAAACTTTTTCCGTCTTCACATTCAAACACTCATTCAACGTCAGCTTCGACGTTTCGTTGCTTTGAAGACAATCGTTTCGAAAACTGCTGAGCAATTCGAGATTGTTGATACACGAAAGGCATATCGCATCTGGCAACCGGTCACCTCTCGTAACCTGCAAATGATAGGGACAGTAATAAATAATTAATTTGGAAGGTAATAGGTTAAAGTTACTAACCAGCAGCCGACAACAGGTTCGTATGAGCTGCGCCAGTGGATGAGGATTGTCGTGGATGGAGACAGTCGGAGCAGAACAAAGACAAAGTCTGCACTCCATCACGTTGGCAAAGTCTGCTGTCAAAACAGAATACTACCATTCACCGGTAAATTGTTCGAATACTATTCGCCGAATGCTATTCTAATAACGCTTTCTTCAAATGCAATACACACGAGTACATTCCCACTACTGACAAGTCATTCGCATTATCATTCTGTAATTCTGTCAATCTTTCCCCTTCGAAAACCACGTGAAGGAAATTTTTTTCTTTATGTATCAATATTTTATATAATCTATTGTTGTTGGTTAGAATTGTATGCTTTAATTTTCAGCCCCAAAAATGAGTGTTAGAAGTTTTTCCTGCTTTAAAATCATATTTTTTATCTATTGACAGCCCTCCCATCGTTTTAAAATCAGAAAATAAATAAAAGATGCCCAATATATAACAATAATGTTTGACGAAACAACTGATATTGCAAGTCTGTCTCAGTTTTCTACCGTATTTCGATATGTAAAAGAATGTGACATTCAAGAAAGATCTCGGCTTTCAGATGTGAGCAAAAATCGTTCAGCTTCAGGTTTATGTGAACATGTCTTTAATGTATGTACTTGAAGAATTTCAATGTGCATATAAACTTGTAGCTCAAGGATATGATGGGGCAGCAACATTTTCCGGTCACTTTAATGGTTTGCAGTCGCTTGTGAAAATGAAGTGTCCCAATGCAATTTTCATTCATTGCTAGGCGCATCGACTAAATGTCGTACTATCTCATTCTGTAATTTTTTTGTAACCTAATATATAATTTGGAAAGAGACTTTGTATGTAACATTGGTTGGTTGGGTGGGAACAACACATTCGAATTATTATTTTTTTCGATTCATATGCGCAGTTTCGATTTTTTTCGATTCAAAGGATTCGAAGTCCCCACGCGCAGCCACCAAATTCTGGTATACATGTAATTTCGAAAGAGACTTAATATATATGCTTGTTTGTTTGTAACAGTCAATTTAATAAAAAAAACAAATGAGTATTCAAATAAATTTATATAAAATAAAACTATTCAAATAAATTTAATAAAATGTTTACTATTAGATTAGTCATGTTTAAGCGGTTTATATTACAAACACTGAGCGAAGCTGGGTAATTTATTTATTTATTTGGAAAATTTACAGTTTATTAAGTTACATAGATTGATAGTAATACAGCTAGTGTAAAATATTTTCCAAAATACTGAATGGCTTTCCATCATTTTTTGCACATTCCACTAAGCGCATGAACGCATTGATTGGATCCGAAGTTAAAAACGGTTTCCATGTTTCTAACACAAGGTGGAATTACAACTCCAGAATTGTTCACACAGTTTATGAAAATAATCTTGAACTCGTCACATTTTTAAATAATATTATTGATAATCCAGATAATTGGGATTCCAATCCTTTATGGCTGCCAATGGCTTTGTAAACGTGTTTTAATATTTCGACATTTCTTTTCCATTGGAAATTTTCAACGATACTTTTGCGCTGACAGACACTTTATTTAATATTCTTCAGTAAAAATCTTTTGATATCAAATACTGCATAGATAAAGTTAAAGAAACAATCTCTCTTTTAAAAGAAAAGAGAAATGCCGCTATCTGTACGATTAATGGTTGTCTCATTTTCCTACCACATAATAGCAGCCTGGACGGGTAGAATGTTTGTTTGTTTAAAGTTTAAAGAATATTCAAGACTGTATTTTTACAATTTATGAGTTTAAATTTGTAACGGATAATACGGTCAGCTCTCATTTACAGATCAATAACAGCGTGGTGGAGAGAGTGGATGGTTTTAGATATCTTGGGTGCTATCTGGGTAAAACGTGTGAAAGTGGAAAGGAAATTCGCGTTAGAGTGGAGCAAGCAAGAGCTACATTCTTGAAATTGAAAAAAGTCCTAACCACACGTGATCTCAGTATAGCACTCCGACTGAGACTTCTACGATGCTACGTTTTCAACACCCTTCTGTATGGGACAGAGGCATGAACCCTGACGGATGCCACATGCAAGAAACTAGAGGCATTTGAGATGTGGACATACAGAAGGATGCTGAGAATCTCATGGATGGCGCGTCGTACCAATGCCGAGGTGCTTGCCCTGATGGGAAAACATGTCGAAGTGCTCAAAAGTGTGAAAAGGCATAAATTGGAGTACTCCGGCCATGTGATGCGGAACGTAAAATACGATCTCCTGCGCCTAATAATCCAGGGGAAATTCGTAGGCCAACGCAGTCGGGGCAGGCGGAAAACATTATGGCAAAATAATCTTCGGCAGCTGTACGGCCTCAGCACCCGAGCACTATTCCGAGCAGCAATGGACAAAATAAGAATGGGACATCTAGTTGCCGACGTTCTAGGAGGACATGGCACATGAAGAAGAAGAATATATGTAATTCTAGTCTAGTCTAGAATTGATATTTTGTTGTTGGCCAGATGTGCTCACAGTTCGAAACCATTTGTATAGATCCATTCCGGTTGGCCTATGTTTGGTTTGGAATATCTGGTATGAAGGAACATGGAAAATGTCGTAAATGGATACCAAATAAAAGATATTTCTTTATGTGAATGATGATTTACTTTCCTTTATTTTACGTTGTTGTAGAGCACTTGATGAATACTTGGTGAACAATAATAATTATTAAAGCTAATGTACATTGCCGGCAGCCCTCTATATATGTATATGTACATGAAACATTACAAGTTTAGGTGCGGAGTGGCCAAAACACTATGAAGAAGCCATCAAATATTGCATTTATCATAAATTGAAAAACGAAATAGAAACAACGCATTCATTTAATTTTTAGATTTTGAATGAAATCCTAATAAAAAAAATACTGGAGCAGTGCAGCACAACAAATTTCAATGGTCCGGCTCCGATCCTGCTCCATGCTCTGCTCCAGATGTCTGATTACCATGAAAAATATTTTGAATCCTATTAACCCTTTGCCCGCGGCAATAAATATAGCAAACAAGCCTTGTACGCGGCACCTTTTTCGCGAATCTAGTTTTCGACCTTAAATACAGATTTTAATATTTACTCAAGTAATCAGATATGTTAATTAACACATAAAGTATTATTTTAAACAATAAAATACATAATATATCTCGTAGTTTTGGATTAATTGTCAAATAATCATTCTTCATAATTGTATGAAGACGTGACGTCACATAAACGAGGTTTCAGTATGGTTCCACAAAAAACTAATTTTTGACTGGTATATATTCATTTTAAGCAAATTGAATAGATGGCATTCAACTCTCAGTAATATATTCGACCAATTTTGAACCTTAAAACAGTAGAAATAGGCGCACATGAGGCTCAAAATCCCGTGCAAAGTTCATAAATTCTATGGAAGACAGCCGCGCTACAGACTTGTCGCCCAAAGCTTCCATAGAAGACGGCCGCGGGCAAACGGTTAAAAATACTTTGTTTCACCAGAAGAAAAGTGTTATATCTGCTATGAATAAATATAAAGTTTTGGTATAATTTCAGGTGTACATATACCAAGAAAACATAAAACGGCAGATGATTTAAAAATAATTTAAAATCTTTTACGGCTTTTCATCAGCGTTGGATTAAACATTTACAACATATGATTTTAAACGAACGTATCATTCGTATGGCTTTCCTCCGTGTGAGATTTCTTGTGTTTATGAAGATGTCTCCTTGTAGTAAATATTTTTAAACAAATATTACATTTGAATGTCCTCCCCCCAGTATGACATGTCATGTGTATATTTAGATATTTTTTTAAAGCAAATGATTTCAGGCAAATATCACATTTGTAAGGCTTTTCCCCCATGTGCAATTTTACGTGTAAAATAAGAGTACTTTTTATAGAAAATGCTTTTAAACAAATACTACATTTATATGGCTTTTCCCCTGTGTGAGTTCTCATGTGTGTATGAAGATTACCAGTTTTATTAAATGATTTTAAACAAATATCACACTTGTGCGGCTTTTCCCCCGTGTGCAATTTTATATGTGTACTAAGATAACCTTTTACAGCGAACGATTTTGAACAAATGTTACATTTGTGTGGCTTTTCTCCAGTGTGAGATGTCATGTGTGCAACAAGTTGATCACTTAGACCAAATGCTTCTAAGCAAATATTACATTTGTGTGGTTTTTCCCCCGTGTGAGTTCGCATGTGTCTATGAAGATTACTTTTTTGAATAAATGATTTAAAACAAATATCACATTTGTGTGGCTTTTCCCCCGTGTGAGTTTTCATGTGATTAACATGACTACGTTTACAAGCAAATGATTTTAAACAAACATAACATTTGTATGGCTTTTCCTCCGTGTGAGTTCTCATGTGTGTCTGAAGATGAAAATTTTTAGTATATGATTTTAAACAAATGTTACATTTGTGAAGCTTTTCCCCAGTGTGAGATATCATGTGTGTATGAAGATTACCAGTTTTATTAAATGATTTTAAACAAATATCACATTTGTGCGGCTTTTCTCCCATGTGCAATTTTATATGTGCACTAAGATAACCTTTTATAGCAAATGATTTTGAGCAAATGTTACATTTGTGTGGCTTTTCCCCCGTGTGAGATCTCATGTGTGTATCAAGATTATATTTTAGAGTAAATGATTTCAAACAAATATTACATTCGTATGGTTTTTCTCCCGTGTGAGATCTTATGTGTACAATAAGAGAATATTTTTGAGTAAATGATTTAAGACAAACAATACATTTGTATGGCTTTTCCTTCGTGTGAGATCTCATGTGTGTTCCAACACTTAAACGAAAGTCACTATTGTGTGATTCAAACCCAGGTTGAGTCTCCATAGAAACACTTTTTTCTAAGGCACTAGATTTGAAGTTATACGACTCATCATTACAAACATTTGGTGACGGATCATCATATGATTCTTTCTCCCAATTTAAATCTTCCAGTAAAACTTCTTCCGTCTTCACATTGAAACTCTCATTTAACGTCGGCTTCAGTGTTTCTTTGCTTTGAAGACAATCGTTTTGAAAACTGCTGAGCAATTCCAGATTGTTGATACACGAAAGGCATATCGCATCAGGCAACCCGTCACCTCTCGTAACCTGCAAATGATAGGGACAGTAATGTATAATTAATTTCGAAGGTAATAGGTTAAAGTAACTAACCTGCAGCCGACAAGAGGTTCGTATGAGCTGTGCCAGTGGATGAGGATTGTCGTGGATGGAGACAGTCGGAGCAGAACCAAGACAAAGCCTGCACTCCATCGCGTTGGCTAAGCGTGCTGTCAAAACTAGACACTACTATTCATCAGTAACGCGTAAGTTGTTCGAATGCTATTCTAATAATGACGCTTTCTTCAAAAATCAGTTCACTGAAACGGTACGTTAATTATTCCGCTCAAAGCGATCTCGCACACGTCACTAGAAACACTTGGTACTCGAAAATTCGATCCATCTAGAGTTATGAATGCGAAATAGGGTTTCTGACCCGGGTCGACCCGGGATGGATATACCCAGAAAATCACGGAATTTTTGTTGTCCCGTGTCCCGGGAAGTCTTATCTTGAATTGGATTTAAAAAAATCTTGAAAATATACAACATTTTCACGACTGCACTAAGGGAAATAATAAATAAAATACACAAAGTAAAATATTTTTTAAATGTTGTAATAAAAGTGAATGTATATCCTACGGTGAAACTATTATGAAGCAAGTATATCCTTCTTGTATTGACGATTCCACAATAGAAGAAACTCTTTAAGATTCGGATAAAGACGTTTGTTTGACGATGAATGAAGAATTAAAAAATCAAAGACGAATATACAAAATAATGTAAATAAAAAAAAAACCTCGACTTAAAAAAAGGAAATAAAATATACACGCGAGAAAAAACCGATAGTATTCTTAAGAAGCTACTTTAAATAAGTTTACTTTTATAATTACATTTTTTTTAAGTTAATAGATATGTATTGTTAACTATTTTTATATTTTGTAAATAAATAAATATTGTAACGAGCGGTTTTACGCGCGCTTATCTGATCTCGCGGTGGGAGGTCCAGAGGGCGTTTACTCCGTTCTTCTTCCAAGGGTCGGGTTATATGGAAACGTGGACTAACCTTGGGATACAGTTATATAGTCGGGGAGGTTCCTGACTGCAAATCGTCTCGTTGATAACAGCTTCCTCGTGGTTGGGAGCTGGCTCTGCGGTCCTCTGGTCGGTCCTCTCACGGCTGGATGTTTCTCCGGAAACGGCGTGAGGAATACAGGGGACGTTGTGCTGGAACTCAGGGGAGGGAGTGATGCTACACTCGACCTCACAGCGGTTCTTCAGCACTGATGGTGGATCTCTGGGCCCCGTCTCCCCCCCCTGGAGACGTGCACAGGAGAGATCTTTCTTCGTCGGTCGATGGCGGGGGAGAGAGGCTCGCTCTACATGCGCGCGCGCCTATAAGGCTTTTTCCTGTGTGGGCACTCGAAATAAAGGGCGAGTGTTGCCCTATGGGACTATGGGGAGAACTTCGCGTTACAATATTTATTTTTATTAATAAAAAATATATTAAATTGAAAAAAAAAAGATTTTTTACATGTGTCCCGGGATCCCGGGAATCCCGGGAACGATCCCGGGCTCCATTCAGGTCTCGGGAATTGAAATTGATGGCAGGAGTCGCCCCCCCCCCCCCTTAATTTCCTATGCCGTTTGAAAAATTATGCTATTTTCAGGTTATTTGTCAGGTGTCAGGTACAGCCTGGGTGATTACCAGATACTAGATAGTCGCCTCTTCCCTCCCCATAGAAAAAATCCTGGATCCGTCCTTGGTGCAAAATCGCTTTGCGTGGAATTATTATATCACCGAAGCCTTTCGGAGATATAATTAAGATTTTTGAAGAAAGCGTCATTATTGAATAGCTTTCGAAGAATTAGTTCCGGTGAATAGTATTCGAACAATTACCGTGTTACCGATGAATAGAAGTGTTCAGTTTTGACAGCTGACTTGGGCAGTGCGATGGAGTGCAGGCTTTGTCTTGGCTCAGCTCCGACTGTCTCCATCCACGACAATCCTCATCCACTGGCACAGCTCATACGAACCTCTTGTCGACTGCAGGTTAGTTTACTCTATTACTTTTATCCTATTGTCATCCAAATTAATTATTCATTACTGTCCCTATCATTTACAGGTTACGAGAGGTGACAGGTTACCAGATGCGATATGCCTTTCGTGTATCAACACTCTGGAATTGCTCAGCAGTTTTCAAAACGATTGTCTTCAAAGCAACGAAGCGTCGAAGCTGGCGTTAAATGAGTGTTTGAATGTGAAGACGGAAGAAGTTTTACTGGAAGATTTATTATGGGAGGATGAATCAGATGATGACTCGTCACCAAATGTTTGTAATGACGAGGCGAATGACTTCAAATCTAGTGCTTTAGAAAACGCGAAAGTAAAGGCATACAAATGTGACATTTGTTTAAAATCATTTGCTTGTAAACGTAATCTTGATAACCACATGATAACTCACACGGGGAAAAAGCCATACAAATGTGATATTTGTTCAAAATCATTTGCTGCGAAAAGTTATCTTAGTTCACACATGAAATCGCACATGGGAGAAAAGCCGTACAAATGTGATATTTGTTTAAAATCATTTACTGTAAAAGGCTCTCTTAGTTTACACGTGAGATTGCACATGGGAGAAAAGCCATACAAATGTGATATTTGTCTAAAATCATTTATTCAAAAATATCGTCTTATTACACACATGAGAACTCATACGGGGGAAAAACCATACAAATGTAATATTTGTTTAAAATCGTTTGCTTCAAAAAAAACTCTTAGTTTTCACGTGACAATTCATTTGAGAGAAAAGCCGTACAAATGTGATATTTGTTCGAAATCATTTATTAAAATTAGTACTCTTCATACACACATGAGATCTCACAAAGGAGAAAAGCCATACAAATGTTACGTTTGTTTAAAATCATTTTCTTGTAAAAGTAATCTTGATAACCACATGAGAACTCATACGGGGGAAAAGCCATTTAAATGTAATATTTTTTTAAAAACATTTGCTGTAAAAAGTTATCTTAATTCACACATGAAATCTCACACAGGGGAAAAGCCATACAAATGTAATATTTGTTTAAAATCATTTATTCAAAAAAATATTCTTTATACACACATGAGATCTCACATGGGGGAAAAGCCATACAAATGTTACGTTTGTTTAAAATCATTTTCTTGTAAAAGTAATCTTGATAACCACATGAGAACTCATACGGGGGAAAAGCCATTTAAATGTAATATTTGTTTAAAAACATTTGCTGTGAAACGTTATCTTAGTTCACACATGAAATCGCACATGGAGGAAAAGCCGTACAAATGTGATATTTGTTTAAAATCATTTATTAAAAGTAGTAATTTTCATACACACATAAGAACTCATACAGGGGAAAAGCCATTCAAATGTAATTATTGTTTAAAATCATTTACTACAAGGAGAAATCTTCATAAACACATGAGATCTCACATGGGGGAAAAGCCATACAAATGTTACGTTTGTTTAAAATCATTTTCTTGTAAAAGTAATCTTGATAACCACATGAGAACTCATACGGGGGAAAAGCCATTTAAATGTAATATTTGTTTAAAAACATTTGCTGTGAAACGTTATCTTAGTTCACACATGAAATCGCACATGGAGGAAAAGCCGTACAAATGTGATATTTGTTTAAAATCATTTATTAAAAGTAGTAATTTTCATACACACATAAGAACTCATACAGGGGAAAAGCCATTCAAATGTAATTATTGTTTAAAAGCATTTGCTGTAAAAAATTCTCTTACTTTACACGTAAAATTGCACATGCACAAAAGCCATACAAATGTGATATTTGTTTGAAATCATTTACTGTAAAAAGTTATATTATTTCACACATGATATCTCACACTGCGGAAAGGCTACACAAATGTAAAATTTGTTTAAAATCATTTACTACAAGGAGAAATCTTCATAAACACATGAGATCTCACATGGGGGAAAAGCCATACGAATGATCAGTTTGAATCCAACTCTGGAGAAAAACCGTAAAAATGTAATATATTTTTAATATCATTTGCTGTTTAAAATTATCTTGGTACACACCTAGGGGTTCCAAAAAACCGTCCGATAGAAAAAGCCGGTTTTCCGTTTTTTTACAAATAAAAAGCCGGTTGGCCGGCTTTCACCGGTTTTAGAAAATTAAGTTTAAAATTTTTATATCGAAAAAAAACATGTTAATATATATTATATTATGCAAAAAAATAGTTGTTTATAAATTAAATTGAGTTAAAAACATTAGGAACTTTCATAAGATCATTATTATACATTATTATTACAATTTGTACTATATATCACAGCCGTAAAATGGCAGATCCTAAATACCCACAAATAATTAAATGATTTAAATAAGCTATTATCAAGAATTTAATATTGTAACGAAACGATTAAAAGAGGCGCTCGTAGACCGATGACGTCGACGTATAGAGGAGTCGGGCGTTACGGCCAATAGGAACGCACGACTCATCGACCAATAAAGATCTTGTAAATATCTGCATGCGCTGAGCGCTCGATATGTTTAAATATAGGGCGCTCTCGAACTGTGATTCATTCGGAACCTGGCTACCACCAGAAGATCAGCAATAAAGACCTCAAACCTACCTGAATGTTTTCTTGTACCTCGACTTGACTCCCCTTACCTCTGAATACTCTCCAATATTAAAAAAATAATTTGTAACCTCGCAGAAAAACTATAATTGTGGAATCGTGAATGGCTACGTCCACACTACCGATATCTACACCCGATATTTACAAATTTTTCCATAACCGGTTCCTAAATAGCAACCACAGGTTGCAATATGGTAACTGGATATGGAAAATTCGAAAATATCGGGTGTAGATATCGGTAGTGTGGACGTAGCCAATAGATATTAAGAACTGCTGAGGTGCGCTCAACTTTGAAATATTTCCATCTCTCAAAGTTGTTTTTACACATTTAGCTTAAAAATCCAAAAGCTTTACAAACCGTTGCAAATTTCGGAAACAAATTCATTAGAAACGGCATATCACAAACATTTTAAAACCATAATAAAAGTAGGTATGTGGCCTCAGTATTTAAAGGGCTTCCAATTCCTTCGAAGAAAAATCAATTATATTCAGGAAAATTGCCATGTATTTTGCTATAAATAAATAAAATAATTTTAATACTCATTATTTATTAAGAAAAACGCTTATAGTTAAGCAGATATGTGGCCGTTAGTACATATAGTTACTAAACTAGTTACCTATAGTACTACTGTTGCCAAAATATAAAAAGGTTGAAGGTTGAAACTTTTGATTTTTAACAACGGGTTTCCGGAAACCCATAGAAACCATTAGGGTGACAACACTGCCGGTGTAAAGCTACACTTCCACGAGTTGCACGATAAATTGAAGGATACTGCGAAGACACTTATGAGTAAAGGTCGGATAGGAAGCGTGCTTTTTCCAGGAATCAGGGCGTTTTGGGTCTATTTACAAAGCTAGAGTGCAAAAAAAAAAGGATCTTCATAAAATTTAACAAAGTACAGAGAACAATTAACAATGAACGGCACGCTTCTTATCCGCCCTTAAGTTATGAGTAGTCTACAGCGGTAGAGCGTGCTTTTGGAACAAAAAATGGGAGTTTTGCGGCTATTTTCCAGGAAAGAGGTCAAACTACAAAGCTAGAGAGCAAAAAAAAATTGAAATTTTTCAAATGAATCAGTGAAAAATCGAAAACGAAGTAAGAAGAGGCTAGTAAAAAAGGTTCGCCATACAAATGAACAATGGTGTGCAGGATCGCGCCGAAGCTTTGTTATGAAAAAGGGCAACTACAAAGCTAGAGAGCAAAATAAAAAAGGTTGGTCAATGAAATTTTCAATTGTTAACACTGTCGCGCCTATCTCTAGTTATGAGATATTGTATTCAACATATGCAGATGCTAGCAGTAGCAATAAGATAATTGAAAGAAGATTTTATTTTATTGATTTAAAAAGATTAAATGGTATTAGAGTAAGGGTGCCATACGTCCCGGTACACCGGGACATGTCCCGATTTTGAGGTCTGTGTCCGTGTCCCGGTCGAATTAAAATTTTCGGATATTAAAAAATTATTTTCTGAATCGTAAATATATGAAGATGTTTCCAATAATCATTACTCATCCATTATTTCACGGAAAATGGCTTAAAAACTAAACTGATGGAACTACAAACATTACCGAATGAAACGTCGAATACAATAACGGCATTTTGTATTGAGGCACTAAAACATTCTAATATTCCAGTAAAAGGCCTCCTGTTATTCGGGATTGACAATATTAACTGAATTTTGGAGTAAAAGAGAGGCATTTTTTATACATTACAAGAAACATTGTCTACAAATATATGTCGAAAGCGTCGATTGTCCTGCACATACTATTATTCACAACACAGCTTCTAATGCCGCTGATGTCTTGTCAATAGATATAGAATCTGTAGTGGTGAATTTATTTAATTTTTTTTCAATATATACAGTAAGGAATGAAAAAATCCTCCAAAAGCGATAACGGATTTTTTTGCAAAACTTTATACTATGGAGGATGAACGAATGAGACGACTGGCATGTTAATGCACGTGTTTATTATATGACAGCTGAAGACAGAGTCAGTAGTGGCTCTCCGAACCCAGCCGGGTTGGTCCCCGCTCGCAGGAAGGCAACCAAACTCGACCATGTCGTATAAGCGAGCCGCCACATCACTCCCCCCCCAGCATCAGCGATACCAAAATTACAAAGAAACAAATTTTACAAAAGAAAAAAATTATTGTTACACAAAGAGAAAAAAAATTATTGAGTGGGGAGAAAAAAATTGTTGACGTGGGTCATCCGCTGTGTAGGTGTACCGCCCTGAATGGTCGGTAGATTCGAGGGCGGTGACGTCGCGAGCAGGACGGTGGGTGGTCCGATGGTCGCGCCGATGCGATGCGATGCTGCGGCGGCGCCGCTCTTCCGAGGCTGATGTCGGTTGGTGGGGCGGCGGGGGGCGGCAGGGGCATCGATGTGGTTGATGATACTCCGAGCTGGACTGTGAGTCGTTGTGGCTCGTTTAGGTGTTGTAGCGCTACCGCCCGTCTCGGCGTGACGACGCTCGTGGGGACGGACGGGGCCTTGATGATGATGATGATGATGATGGTGCTGAGGTGGTGTGTGATGAATCTTGTGGTGCTGGATGACCGTTCTATGTGTAGTGGATCGCGCATGACTCCACATCCAGCTGTCAAGATCGTCGTCTCATTCGCTCCCCCATTTTTTTAAAGCACCTGTCATCGACGTTGTGGCTGGACGTCGGTAGGTAGGTAGGTAGGTAGGTAGGTAGCCGTGTCTGCTCGTTTATTGTCACCCGCGGGCCGCGGCGTGCTGTGTTGATGGCGATGGGGGCGCGGCGGGTAGCTGGTAGCGGGTAGCCTGGCTCGGCGAGGCAGGAATGAGCGGCAAGTTGAAATTGATCGAGGCTGCGTGGCTCGATGTCGGGGGTCACCAGTATGGAGGATGAACGAATGAGACGACTGGCATGTTAATGCACGTGTTTATTATATGACAGCTGAAGACAGAGTGAGTAGTAGCTCTCCGAACCCAGCCGAGTTGGTTCCCACTCGCAGGAAGGCAACCAAACTCGACCATGTCGTATAAGCGAGCCGCCACAGTAGCTTCTTCCTGTAGCTAGAAATCGCAACGTTTCAATTCAATAGTGTACTTTGATATGTTTGCGTTGCTTTTCTGACGTTTCATTATTAATGAGTTTAAGAATGATATTTTAAAATAAAAATTAATTATTTTTTAATAGTAATAAGATATAAAATGCGGTGGTTAATTTTAATATAAAAACTAAAACAAAATAAAATTTTGAACTGAGAGCACCGTGCGAGAAACTCAAACTAAGTATTAAGACTACGGAAATCGGATATATGTACATAAACATAAAATCATGCTATTAACATATGTAATATTTCATTTACTTTGTAGGTTAAGAAATTTATTAAGTATAAAAAGTAAAATATTGATATATAATTGTATTGTACGGCTTCATACTGTATACTGCGCTACAGTCATCTATTTAGTGGTTTGTGTATTGATAAACTGCAGAAAGTGTAGAAAATAGCAATGCGTGCAATTTTGAATGTGAGGAAACGTAAGAATGTAAGAAGTATGTTAGATGAATTGAAATGGTTGGACATTAGAAATAGTCTTACAGTAAGCACTTTAAAGTTTATATATAAGCTAGATAAGAATCTATTACCCAAAATTACTCAGCTCGTGCTCACCTCTAGCGTAGACCCACCTTTGGGTTTCGTTCGTTTTACGATCGAGCGATGAACTCTTTCTTTTGGAATAGTCATAGGGGACGTTACCCTCGAGTTCTGCATGTTTGTACAGGAGCGATGATGATGCCATCGTAAAGCCCGCTCCACATTCTCGCCAAAACTATACGAGAGTAGAGAACATATTCGTTAAGTCTCGCCTATGTTCGTACGGTATCCATTTCGTGTCGGTATTTCGGACCCATGTCAAAGGGCTCTCGTGTAGTTTTGTGTTCGCGCGAGACCCTCCCTCCACACTCCCGTCGCGTCAGTCCGCCGGCAGTAACCGCGCTGCGCGCAAGTCGATTTTATTAACAAAAATGCCTACGAATTGGACGCACGATCTCGCACTAACATTTATGGAAATATACCAGTGTCATCCTATTATATGGGATCCTAAACATCGGGACCATACAGACAGAAACAAAGTACACGAAAAACTGGTCACACAAAAAAATTAAATTTTTGGGTGTGACCAGTTTTTTCGTGACCAATTTTCGGGTGTGAACAGTTTTAGCGTGACGGATGATCACGAGTGACCGATCTAGAGCGACCAGTTGTCCTGTGACCGGTTCACATTTGACTAGTAATCACCGAACCTTGATAATAACCAGCACAATTATAAAGAAAATTGTAAAAAATAAACATTTTTTTGTTAAATGTTCTCTTTTTTTGTCCTTGACACTTGGCAACCCTAGACATATACTATATAACCCATAGATCTAGAATAACCTAGATATGGCATTACATACAAATTTCGTTGGAGATCTTGTCGCCACTAACTGAGGGGTGCGGGGGGTTTAACTAGCGTGGTAAAGTTGGGGGAAAAAAGGTTTTTTTTCCCTACAACGCAGCGGTCGGCGTTTTCTTCACTTCCCCCGCTAGTTAAACCCCCCGCACCCCTCAGTTAGTGACGAAAAGATGAAAAGATCTCCTCAATCGACCTTTCCTACTTAGAAGCTACTAACCTACTGAGAGAAAAGTGTGCATGCGCCATGTATTTTGCATGTGCCAAAAGGGAGACCAGTATAAACCGTGAGTTATGTATTATACATCTGTGGCGGCTCGCTATCCGACATGGTCGAGTTTGGTTACCTTCCTGCGAGTGGGGACCAACTCGGCTGGGTTCGGAGAGCGGCTACTCACTCAGCCTTCAGCTGTCATAAATAAAACACGTGCATTAACATGCCAGTCTTCTCATTCGTTCATTCCCCATACATCTATGATATAACCTTTTTATTTAAAAATATGATATTGGTCCGTGAGAATTACTGAGAAATATATATTGGTCCGCCAACTCAAAAAGTTCGAGTAGCAGTGGTTTGGAGTATTTCTGATGGTAATTGCAGAAATATAAACTTGGGTACGAATTCATTAAAAATTATTCCCGAACAATTTAATCCGTTTTTTTTTACAATGGCAATACTGACCATGTTGGATTTTGCGCTAAATGCCAGGGGACGCTTTTGTTAGTTTTTACCCGGTTTGTATTGTGTCAACTCGGTTTGATGGAGTGCAGACTTTGCCTCTCGTCTTCTCCAGCAGAGGATCTCGTCTCCATCCATGACGATCCTCGGCGTTTGGAGCACCTCATTTGGACATGCTGTCGTCTGCGGGTTAGTTCACTTAACCCATTGCTATTTTTGATTCGTTGTCTTCGTGATCGTCAATACCTTTCCCATTTGTAGGTTAGCCAAGAGGACGAGCTGCCAGATATGGTTTGCCTTTCATGTGTCAACAATCTGGAATTGCTCGACGGCTTTCGAAACGCTTGTTTACGGAGTGACACAACGTCGAGGGTGGAATTTGACAAGAATCTTAAAGTCAAGCCGGAGGAAATTTTGGTGGATGATTTAATATGGGAAAATGAGTCGGGTGATGATTGGTCACCCAACATCTCTAGCCCTGCAAAAAATGGCGAGGTATGTAAATAGGATTCGAGTGCCTTAGAGCAATTCTAAGAAAAACTTTTAATTAATTGAAAATCTAAATTCACATGTTAACTGACATCCAATCATAAAATGTTACACGTATTAAATTGTATAACATTTGGTTTATTTTTCAGACGAGTGGAGGAAAAATTTCTTCGTACGATAATATTGCAGAAATATCAGACACCAATAGACACATTCTAGCGGAAGAATTACCATTACGAAAACCAGTAATTAAGATGTGCTCCACGGGTTCTGAATTGTACCATATTCATAGTGAAAAAAGGCCACACAAATGTAAAATTTGTTTAAAGTCATACATTACAAAAGCTCACCTCAAAAGACATTTGGTCGTCCACAGTAACGTAAAGTCACACAAATGTGAAATTTGTTTGGAATCATTCACTTCAAACTATTTCCTCCGTATACACATGAGCGTTCATTCTGGGATAAAGCCATACGAATGTGAAGTTTGTTTAAAAGCATGCCATTCAATCTCTCTCCTCAATACACATATGGGTATTCATAGTGGGGTAAATCCGCATAAATGTGAAATTTGCTTAAAAGTATTCATTTCAAAATCTGTCCTCAGTGAACATATGCATATTCATAGCGGGGTAAAACCACACAAATGTGAAATTTGTTTGAAATCATTCCCTTTAAAGCGTCAATTCACTAGACATATGCTTATTCATAGTGAGGTAAAGCCACACAAATGTGAGATTTGTTTGAAATCATTCACTTCAAAGTATCACTTCACTAGACATATGCTTATTCATAGTGAGGTAAAGCCACACAAATGCGACGTTTGTTCCAAACCATTCACTCGAAAACAATACCTTGAGGAACATATGAGACGCCACACTGGAGAAACACCTTTTCAATGTGATATTTGTTTAAAATCATACACTTCAAAATCTCTCCTCAGTTCACATATGCGTACTCATAGTGAGGTTAAGCCGCACAAGTGTGATATTTGTTTCAAATCATTCATTTCAAAATCTGTCCTCAGTGCACATCGGCATATTCATAGTGGGGTGAAGCCACACAAATGTAACGTTTGTTCGAAACCATTCCTTAAAAAGAGTCAGCTGAATGCTCATATGAATATTCACAATGGGGTAAAATCCCACGAGTGTGACATTTGTTCAAAATCATTCTACAGAAAATATGAATTAAGTGCACATATGAGTATTCATAATAGGGTGAAGCCCCACAAATGTGAAATTTGTTCAATATCATTTTCTAGAAAATGTCAACTCAATGAACATATGCGTACTCATAGGGGAGTAAAGCCCTTCGTTAATTCGTTACAAAAAGTCAGCTAGTGCATATACAGTCGGCCAACTGAGAACTCGGATTCCGGAACACCTGCGACTTCCCCCTGATCTTCACATCTTCAATGTATCCAACATGCATGGGGACGCTGTGCTACAAATGGTTGCAAACCACGTGGCCGCATGCTCATTTCATACTTTTGTCTCGGCTTTTGCCGTTTTAAATTTGCCAGAAAGATCCAAATCAATTTTAAGACTTGCCAATCATCAATGTACATCGAAATGTCATCTGCGCAACCCCATGAATATCTCGTCTTTCGTACATGCTGAAATTCAAACAGTCAAAATTCAATCGAAATGAGCATTCAGCCGCGTAGTTTGTAACCATTTGTAGCAAACCCGCATGGGTATAACCAGTGGCGGCTCGTGGATAAGATATCTGGGGGTGCTGCGGTTGATTAAAAAAAAAAATTATGTTTATTTGGATTATATTTTACTATTAACAACAAAATTATCAAAATTAAACATTATATGTATTTTATTTCATTAAAAAATGATTCTTTTGTCTTTTTTCCTTGAAAAAATCACCTTTTCGTTAAATTTTTCACTGTTCATACTCATTTTTATTCAATTGACAGCATAGACAAAGCCGTCAATCTTTCTTGAACCATTGTATTTATTATATATGTATGTCTTTATTCTATTTATTGATGAAAAACACCGTTCTGGCTCAGAGGTAGTTTTTAACTTTTTAAGTTTTCTTTAATTGAAAATGCATCGATATTACTAGATTGAAGCTTCTCTTGATTTTGATACCATCTTAAATACTTAAAGTGACGTGTAGAAACGTAGAAAGTGTAAGAGGTGTAGAAGAAAAGACAAAAGGTGCAGAAGAAATGAAGAAAAGTCAGGAGCGTGTTGAGCGCAAAAAGAAATGTGTACTGTTGGGAGTGCAGTGCGGACCAAGCTTCTAGCTGCCCCCGCGCCCCTCCTTCACCCACTCGGCATATTCCATCGAAACCCGTACTGCATAAAATCATAAATGATGCCTCACTTTCTGATATCAGTACCGCGATGTATGATCATTATTGGATGTATCGGTGTGTGAGCGAGCTTAATACACGCTTAAATAATATTGATATTTTCATATAATATACATACATTTATGTATATAATAATATTAAATTTTTCTCAATTTCCTTGGGGGTGCTGCAGTACCGCAGTGCGTATGGACGAGCCGCCACTGGGTATAACCAATTTATCGAACGTGTACGATTTCAATTTATCGAATACGTCAGGATAGCCAAACCTTCTGTAGTATCTTTCTATAGAAATCTGTTTATATTTATTTATGTAATGTTTATTAAAAATTTCAATAATAAAAAGTGGAATCAAAGTGGGTCAAATTTTCGCATAATCCCAAAACTTCAAATATTGTTACTACATAGTAATTATAGGTACATACATACATATGTAGATAAATCTTACAATAATAAAGACAATAATGTCATAGTAAATAGATATCAGGATGCAAGATCGTTGACATTGCTCAGAATTAGGGCGTCTGCACACTTGCCGGAGCGTTCGTTGCGGCTAGCCCGTTGCGTATGCCAGTACGTCCGCTTTCATACAAATGAGCGATATCCGCCACACTAAGCTCGCGGTCCGCAAGTCTGTCGTATGGTGCTTACGGACTAAACCAACGACGATTTTGGACCAACTTTTTAACCAGCAGTAGCGTACAAAATATCGAAATAAAAATTAAATTTTAAAATTGAAATTAAATATCAAAATCAAGCTAAAGAGCGAGATTGAGCTAAAATTAGATCATCGTTGATGTTTTGAATTACGACGATTCGCATTTAAAACCAGAGAAATATTATAATTTCTCTGCTTACGAGCGAAAAAAAATATTGTTAAAGTCGTCACGAGATGTTACTGTATTTCCACGTGGATGATCGATAAAAAAAAAAAACAATTCATAAAAAAACGCGGTGTCGGATGTCGGTGATTTGTCAAAGGGTTTTTTTTCTTTCGTCGAAATAAAATTAATAATCACACATTATCCGATAAATTTTACCTCTGAAATGGTTTAATTACTTGATTTATTTCGACGAGAGAAACAATTGAAGAATAAAAAAATCCGTTTGATGTGACCGACAACACCCCGGGTTAGCAAAAATCGTTGGATCACCCATACTAATACATGATATATTCTCAGTAACTGCGCATTACGGGGAAGTAAAAATAATAATTCTTTGATTTTTTTTCGATCTTAGTGCGTATCTTCGTAAGTCAAAACATCTTCGACAAACAAAAATCGAGGATTACCTGTATGTGATTGTTGATGATCTAATTTTAGGTCAATCTCGAAAATTTATTTAAATTGTGCATGTTCTGTTTTAACTTTCAATATTTAATTTTAATTTTAATATAATGATTATAATTTTATTTTGATACTTGAATTTAATTTTAATATAATAATAATAGTTTTAATTTTGATATTTAATTTTAATTTTAATATAATGATTATAATTTTATTTTGATACTTGAATTTAATTTTAATATAATAATAATAGTTTTAATTTTGATATTTAATTTCAATTTTTAAATTTAATTTTTATTTCGATATTTTGTACGCTACTGGTTTTAAAAGTTGGCCTGTGGGCCGTTCGTTGGCTTGGTGCGTACGCACCAGTAGAAACCGCACACCTCTGCGAATGTTTCAATTCCGCGCGCGGTTCTCCAACTACGCAGCCTTCACAGCAGCCCACAGCGCTGACAACACATCGCTACCCCGCCTACATTGGTGACCCCATCTTAGAACTACGCAGCCTTCATAGCAGTCAACAGCGCAGTCAACACGGCAGCCCACAGTGCAGCCACTACAGCAGTCAACAGCGCAGCCTACATAGCAGCCCACATCGCAGCCTACATAGCAGCCCACATTGCAGCCTACATAGCAGCCCACAGCGCAGCCTACATAGCAGCCCACAGCGCAGCCTACATAGCAGCCCACATCGCAGCCTACATAGCAGCCCACATCGCAGCCTGCATAGCAGCCCACAGCGCAGCCTACATAGCAGCCCACATCGCAGCCTACATAGCAGCCCACAGCGCAGCCTACATAGCAGCCCACATCGCAGCCTACAAAGCAGCCAACAAACGCCACGACAAGGCAACAGCCAGAAGCCTTCACGCAACCGCAAGCTTCGAGCAACCACAAGCTTCACGCAACCGCAAGCTTCATGCAACCGCAGACTTCACGCAACCGCAGTCTACAACGCAGCCCTCAACGCAGACTTCAAACGCAGTCCGCTACATGTCCCCACAACTAGTGACCATGTCAAACAACTCCGCAGCTTTCGCCACAACAAGACGCAACCCGGAGACAACAACCAAATGGATCCACTACTGTTGATCCGCCAGCACCGCTCATCACACCTTCGATGATTCATCACCTCGATGAGCCCACAGCGCAGCCTACAAAGCAGCCAACAAACGCCACGACAAGTCAACAGCCAGAAGCCTTCACGCAACCGCAAGCTTCGAGCAACCACAAGCTTCACGCAACCGCAAGCTTCATGCAACCGCAGACTTCACGCAACCGCAGTCTACAACGCAGCCCTCAACGCAGACTTCAAACGCAGTCCGCTACATGTCCCCACAACTAGTGACCATGTCAAACAACTCCGCAGCTTTCGCCACAACAAGACGCAACCCGGAGACAACAACCAAATGGATCCACTACTGTTGATCCGCCAGCACCGCTCATCACACCTTCGATGATTCATCACCTCGATGAGCCCATGCAGGACGCCGCAGCCTGCACAACAGCACCGTCCAGACCGTCACAAACCTTCACTACCATTGTAACGACCGAAACAGTAACATGGTGTGAAAGTACATATGGACCAGCTACTCCACACAAATCCCGCTGTCGAGACATCCAACTCCAGCACAACCAACGAAGACCAGCACTCAACGCACTTCGTCAACCAACGTTCTTCACGCAAGATCCGCTGTCGAGACAACTAACTCCAGCACAACCAACGAAGACCAGCACTCAACGCACTTCGACAACCAACGTTCTTTACGCAAGACCCGCTGCCGAGACAACTAACTCCAGCACAACCAGCAAAACAGTCACGCGAATGACTCCACGCAGAACACAACAGCCTGCACAACAGCACCATCCAAGCCATCACAAACCTTCACTACCAACGCAGCTCGCCCAAAATAAGCAACCTGGTAGAGAACAAGACTTGGACCGGCATGCAACACAAGACCCGCTGTTGAGACAACTTTCTCCAGCACAACCGGACAAACAACGACGCCATCGAGTCAATAGACTCCAACACATCAAGATTCCCACAAAATCACACACATCGCTAACACTCACCGGAGAGCCATGTAGGAATCTCGTCGTCGTCATCGTCATCGAAACCTTCGAGAATATTCCGCAACAACAAAATACATCGAGCGGAACAGCATCAAGCATTCCAGAAAATACTACGCCTCGACGAAAGCAAATTCCTCTTGTACGCATCAACAACTAAATGCTCGTACGACCACTTCCATCAAGCATTCCAGAAAATACTACGCCTCGACGAAAGCAAATTCCTCTTGTACGCATCAACAACTAAATGCTCGTACGCATCAATAACCACTTCCATCAAGCGTTCCAGAAAATTCTACGCCTCGACAAAAGTGCATTCCTTTCTTACGCATCAACAAACCACCACCATCGGTCAGGCGATTCCAGAAACACTATAAAAGGAGGTACAACCCAAACAACCCCAGTCGACCCACAGCAGCAAGCGTCGACACACAGCAGCAGACCAGTCAACATACAGCTCCTGACCAGCCACCACTACACTACGCGGACTTGGAAGATCAACCAGCCGGACGAGCCAGCAACACACTGCCGTATCCAGAGACCTTCCGAACATAGCCGAACAACGAGCCAGCAACACACTGCCGCATCCAGAGACCTTCTGAACATAGCTGAATGCCGAGCCAGCGACACTCTACCATATCCAGAGACCGCTGAACGACATACTTTTACCAACAATTAACCATACTTGTGTATACGTGTTACTACCAAATAAATACCACATTCAACATATAGTTGTATTAATACCGAACACAGACGAATCTGTCTACAATACATGGCGGACTGGTGGTGAAGAAGACCTTCACAATAAGACTAGTTCCCATAGTATTTATACTTTACCCGACGATAATTACTAGACTACGTAATCAGTAAAAATACGCTTCCCGCAAGTAAGTAGAAAAAGTAACCAGTGCGCACTGAATGTGTTTTCAATATTTATTTTTAATATAATAATTATCAGAGATCTGGAACAACCACTTTTTTGAGTTGCTCCGCTCCGACACCTCGATGTGGCGGCTCGCTTATACGACATGGTCGAGTTTGGTTGTCTTCCTGCGAGTGGGAACCAACTCGGCTGGGTTCGGAGAGCCACTACTCACTCTGCCTTTAGCTGTCATATAATAAACACGTGCATTCAACATGCCAGTCGTCTCATTCGTTCATCCTCCATAACGTAATCAGTAAAAATACGCTTCCCGCAAGTAAGTAGAAAAAGTAACCAGTGCGCACTGAATGTGTTTTCAATATTTATTTTTAATATAATAATTATCAGAGATCTGGAACAACCACTTTTTTGAGTTGCTCCGCTCGGACACCTCAGTATTGTGCTTTATTCCTACAAATTAATTTCTTCAATGTAACAATTTGGAGTATTTCTGAGGTTAATTGCAGAGTTTTACACAACTTGGGTACAAATTCATTACAAATTATTCCCGAACAATTTAAGCGGTTTTTTTACTATAGCAATACAGTCTGGGCGACCTTATTGGATTATACGTCAAATGTCAGGAGACGCTATTGTTGGTGTTTACCCGGCTCGTATCGTGTCAAACCAGTTTGATGGAGTGCAGACTTTGCCTCTCGTCTTCTCCAGCAGAGGATCTCGTCTCCATCCACGACGATCCTCGGCGTTTGGAGCACCTCATTTGGACCTGCTGTCGGCTGCGGGTTAGTCCACTTAACCCAGTGGTATTTTTGATTCGTTGTCTTCGTGATCGTCAATACCTTTCCCATTTGTAGGTTAGCCAAGAGGATGAGCTGCCGGATATGGTTTGCCTTTCATGTGTCAACAATCTGGAATTGCTCGACGGCTTTCGAAACGCTTGTTTTCGGAGTGACACAACATCGAGGGTCGAGATAGACAAGTATTTCAAAGTCAAGCCGGAGGAACTTTTGGTGGATGATTTAATATGGCAAGATGACTCGGGTGCTGATTGTCCACCCAACATTTCTAGTTCTGCAGAAAATAGCGAGGTAAGTAAATAGGATTCGAGTGCCCGTAGAACGATTCTAATGAAAACATTGAAAATCTAAATTCATATGTACATATATGACATCTGACATCTGAAGATACCATAAAAATGTTACACGTATTAGATTGTATAACGTTTGGTTTATTTTTCAGACACGAGGAGGAAAAATTACTCCGAATGATAATATGGCAGAAATAAAAGATACCAATAGACATATTCTATCGGAAGAATTACCATTACGAAAAGCTTTAGATAAGATGTGCTCTACAGTTTCTGAATTATACCTTATTAATAGTGAGGCAAAGCCTCACAAATGTGAAATTTGTTTAAAATCATACACTTTAAAATGTAACCTAATTAAACATATGCTTATTCATAGTGGGGTAAAACCACACAAATGTGAAATTTGTTTAAAATCATACACTTTAAAATGTAACCTAATTAGACATATGCTTATTCATAGTGGGGTAAAACCACACAAATGTGAAATTTGTTTAAAATCATTCACTTCAAAATCTGACCTCCGTGTACACATGAGCGTTCATAGTGGGGTAAAACCACACAAATGTCAAATTTGTTTAAAATCATTCCGTTCAACATCTAACCTCAATACACATTTGCGCATTCATAGAGGGGTAAAGCCACACAAATGTGAAATTTGTTTAAAAGCATACACTTTAAAATCTAACCTTACTAGACATATGCTTATTCATAGTGGGGTAAAACCATACAAATGTGAGATTTGTTTGAAATCATTCACTTCAAAATCTGACCTCTGTATACACATGAGCGTTCATACTGGGGTAAAGCCACACAAATGTGAAATTTGTTTAAAATCCTTCCCTTCAAAATCTCTCCTCAATACACATACGCGTATTCATAGTGGGGTAAAGCCACACAAATGTGAAATTTGTTTAAAATCATACTTTTCAAAATATCAATTCACTTTACATATGCTTATTCACACTGGGGAAAAGCCACACAAATGTGAGATTTGTTTCAAATCATTTACTCGAAAACGATTCCTTGTGGAACATGTGAGACGCCACACTGGAGAAACACCTTTCCAATGTGATATTTGTTTAAAATCATACACTTCAAAATCTCTCCTCACTGCACATATGCGTATTCATAGTGAGGTGAAGCCACACAAATGTGAGATTTGTCTAAAATCATTCATTTCAAAATGTCTCCTCAGTGCACATATGCATATTCATACTGGGGTAAAGCCACATAAATGTAACATTTGTTCAAAATCATTCCTTAAGAAAAGTTCGCTGAGTGCACATATTGTTATTCATAATGGGGTAAAGCCACACGAGTGTGAAATTTGTTCAAAATCATTCTATAGAAAATCTGATCTGAGTGCCCACATGAGTATTCATAATGGGGTAAAGTCACATGTTTGTGACATATGTTCAAAGTCATTCTATAGAAAATATGAATTGAGTGCACATACGAGTAGCCATACTGGGGTAATGGCATACAAATGTGAAATTTGTTTAAAATTATTTGGTAGGAAAGATAGCCTTTCGAAACATAAGAGACGCACTCATTAGAAAAACCTTTCAAATGTGATATTTGCTTGAAATCATTTGCTTCAAAATGTGCTTTATGAACACATGTATATTCATCCTAGGGTAAAGCCACACAAATGTGACATTTCTTCGAAATCATTTGTCGGGAGAATTAGCCTTTTAGAACATTTGATAACCTATACTGGAGAAAAACCATTCAAATTTGAGAGTTATTTTTAATCATTCGCTCGAAATTTTTTCTTAAGATTCGAAGACTCACGTTGAAGATGAGCCTCACAAATGATTATTTACTGAGAGATACACACTTATTTTTGATATCACCAGGGCTGGCTCAAAGGTGCAGCTGACCAAGCACGTGCCCAGGGCGTCATAAAAAAGGGGCGCTCCGAGGCGCCCCCATTTTTCTTTTTTTGATTATTAAATTGAAAAAATAAAATAAAAATTTGGCCTTCTTTGAACTTATAAAACATTCTACTTAATTTTTCTACTCGAAGTAATAATACTGATTGTAGAATAATATAATTTACGAAGAACGCAGGAGGTTGATTGGCAAATATCAACGACTCACGAATAAAACTTGCTAAACAGCAAACTGTCGTTGGTACAAATGGTAATTTGGAATTTTATTTTATATAAAATACCGCTGAAACGTGTATGTATATATATGTACATATATATCAGTGATGGATTTGCTTCACGAAATTAAATATCTTACCAATCATATTCGAAAGAAGAAATGTCACTATAAAATTCTTCAATTCGTTGTTGAATATAAATTAATGTCTTCATTGCCGAATTTATTCATAGTTGTCCATATTTTATTAATTTTTATACATAAAACTTACCTATTTTGTATGAAAATTTTAAATTTATTTTATTTTTTTGTCTTAATATATTTTTTTCAACAAAAAATTTCAATAACTTTAAATTAAATAAAATTTAAGGGGGGCGGAGTAACTAATCTTTCTAGGGCGGCATATACCCTCGAACCGGGCCTGGATGTCACTGAAAAAATCTGAGCAAATGTTTAATTAAAATCTTTGACGACAAAATACATATGAGTGTTTATAATAGTCGGGTATACATTTGCCTAAAATCAGTCGCTAATAAATCTTAACTTTTAAGAGACTGAATTCTTCCAATCTTATGAGTAGAGGTAGGACCGGAACCGTCCTTTTTCTAGGAAATAGGGCATTTTGGGTCTATTTTCCAGGAAACAGGGCAAACTACAAAGCTAGAAAGCTTAAAAAAAGGTTCATCATAAAAATGAACAAAGCACGGCGAACAATGAACAAATAACGGCGCAAAGTTGGTCCGCTCTTTACTTATGAGACAAGATAAGGTAGAATTGGCACAGGCTATCAATGTCCGAATACAGAATCTCGCTCGAAAATACTTTTTTACCCACAAAACACTCACAAACTCGCCTCTGACTATTGCTATTAATCTTCTCAACTTATTGGCGGTGCACATTGATATTTTTGCTGCCAATTATATCGATATACTAAAATTTATTCTGTACTTCTATAATCTTTTGTCCTGACTTGTGTGGCTTTTTGTAATTTATTGTTGGTTTACTTAGTGTATTAGTTGGTTTAGATAGTATCTATGTAATTTATATGTTTGGCCATGGTGGCGCATTGAATGACTATGTTGCCACTGCGCTATGATAAATAAACGATAAGTAAATAAATTTCACCTGTTTTATTTCCAAGTATTTTTTTTTTATAACGGAGAACAATAGCGTCGCTAGGTCCGCACCTGGTGACACCAAAAACGCTAATTAGAGCATATTCGTTGTATGACAGTCCTCGAGCGACTACATGCCTCATTGTAATTTCTGTATATATACAGCTTTCCATATTTATACAGCTACCGCGACAACCCGTCTGGCACAGCTATGTATAGCATCATATATGAGCCATAATTGGCTTTTGTTTGCTTCACAAATTTCACCTCGATTGATCGATTTTGTCAGTACAAGTGGCAGTATAGTTGTAATAAAACGGTAATTGGATTATTAGTCACATTGCGGTGGTCACAAAGACAATTTTTGCCATTAAAATCGCGAACACGCAATATTTGGCACTCAAGTTCTCGTTAGTATTGTTGCGTAGGGGTGGGTGGAGGATCCAAGTAAAAGGCCAACAGTTGTTTCACAGCATTTATTGATGATTAAGGAGATACACACACTGGCAGTGCTCAGTCCAGAATGACATGATATCGCCTACGTACCGCCTTATAAGGGGTAGATTTCTCAGGACGTCTAATCTGTTTACCTACTGTATAGTCACGTATTCGGATATGTATTCCCACGGTATGAGAAGTGCAATCATTGTTTAGCTTCCTTGCACTTAGCCTGTCGCTAATCCTTGAAACCACTTATACCGGTTATGCACTTAGTTAATCCGTTAACAGATAATCTTTGAACGGTCACACAGTCTCTGGGATTCTATTCGCTTAATCCGCGGCGTACGTAACAGTATGTTGGACTTTTCGGCTGCCAGATTTTAGTGACTTTGTGACCAGTAATCACCCAGCCAATAGAACATAGAGGAGAACGGGAAATATAGAAAATAGGGATTAAACGTGAAAAAATTGGGAATTTTCCCATCCTTGTAGAAAATGAATGTGTGATACCGGATGACTAAACACGTTTTAACCCTTTGAATGCTGACCAATGCCGATCGGTGATTTGCCAACAATTCCATGAGCCTGAAATACGACAATAGGCGTTGTTTTTTGAGTATGTAAAAAATAAACAAGAATACTACCCGCTAAGCCTTTACGGTTAGAATTGAATAAAATCCGTATAATCCGTGTCAATGTTTATAAAGACTGGTTTACAAGAGAATTTCTGAATTTATAACCATAGCAGAATTTCTCGATGGAAATTCCTAACTGCCGAGTATTTTAGATTGTGGCTTGGCATTTAGATTGTGAGCATTACATTTAAACAACAATGAAGAAGATGGAACTACTATGTACTTTCACTTGTATATTTTAGATTGTTTCAAGATATATTAGAGAGTCTAAACACACCTTTACAAAACTCGAAATCGTTTGTTCGTTTGTTTGGATTAGCTACAATTTTTATTTCTGCTTTCTATTGGATTTCTAAATAATTCTAGTTGGCGGAAATTTTCAGCGTGACGGGCTTTCAACAGAAAAGACGTCAGCACTCAAAGGGCTAAACATATAAAACACGTGTTTATAATTTTTTCACATTGGTCGTTTGCTTAAAGCTCCTTAAAAACATCGAATGTAATTTACTATAAAAAAAACGGAAGGATTCAGTGAAATTCCATGGGGAAGTTTATAGGGGGGGGGGGGGGAGACAATTGTTTTACCGCACCGGTAAACGGATTATTGCGCAAAAAGCGATCTGCCATCCATTGCACCTCCGCAGTTGATGAATTGCCATTTCGCATTGAATTATTGTGCCACTCTGATCCATTCTTCCTTCGTAGACGGCATCTGAAAAATGGAATTATAAATTAATATTATACTTTTTAATTTCAATTTTTTTAGACTGACGCTGCTCCGACTGCAACGGCGTCGATACCTCAAAGATATAAAAGGAAGGCTACAACCAACTACCAGGAAGAATTCTTCAAAGTCTGCACATATACTCTCAAATCAACTAGCAAGGAGCTTTCGGAGTTTGACATTACTGGAATTAATATAGCCAAAAAATTAGGCAAAATGGATCCACTGCAGGAAATTTATGCGGAATCCATAATTAGCACTGTTGTACGCAAAGGGTTACTAAAAAAACTGACGAAAGATACTGATTTATGTGATAATCATTGTAACAAGAGAGTTGTAATTCAAACACCATCTTCCGTTGACTTACAATCGACAAGTTCATGGGTATCACAGACTATATTACAAAATTTTCCTTCTAGCCCTAGTGAAGAAATGTTTCAAGACCGGACAGAAGAAAATCAATTAACTCAATAAGAACTTTTTATGAATCTTCTACTTTGATTAATGTAGAAAACTGATGTAGGTTTTTAATATATACCATCACCAAACAAGAAAATTAAAATTAAACTTGAATCTAATAATATAGATTTTTATTTATAATACACACACACTTATTTACCTTCAAATAATCCAGGCTCAAGCATTCATAAATAGCTCGACACGTCTCTGGTATTATTGTAGAAAGAGATGGAGCAGATATACCGGTACTGAATTTTCGAATAAACGTCCTGTAGCGAGGGTAATTGGACTATTCGTCACATTGGGGTGGTCACAAAGACAATTTTTGCTATGAAAATAGCGAATACACAATATTTGGCACCCAAGTTCTCGTTACTATGATAGTTATCGTTAGTACGATGGACTTTTCGGCTGCCAGATGTTCCGCTATAGAGATTTTAGTGACTTTGTGACCAGTAAACACCGAACCGATCAGTCATACGCAAATAATTTTTGAAATCGTCCGGATAATTTTCTCGTAATTCTTCAATCAGTGGCATATGACAATATTGCTGTCTATAATTCTTAACCCGCATGGATTTATGTTAAATCATTCCCTACAAAATATCAATTCACTACACATATGCTTATTCATACTGGGGAAAAGCCACACAAATGCGACGTTTGTTTCAAATCATTAACTCGTAAACAACATCTTGTGGAAGTTCCACAGTGGAACATATGTATGAGACGCCACACTGGAGAAACACCTTTTAAGGTCTGTTCATACCTATCTAGCACGACCCGTATCTTGCAGGTGTCCTGCAAGTGCGGATAGTATTCTTTGGTACATTATATGGACGTCTTCATACTCCATTCGCGCATGCGCATTTACGCATTCATGCGCGTCCATATAGAATGTACTAAAGAATACTGTCCGTACTTGCAGGATACTTGCAGGATTCGGGTCGTGCTGGATATGTATGAACAGACCTTTAAATGTGTTATTAATTGTTTAAAAGCGTACACTTCAAAATCTCTCCTTAGTGTACATATGCGTCAGTGGCGGATCCAGGATTGAAGAGTGGGGGCCATTTTTAATTTTTAATATACATTTTTTTTTAAATAAGACGTATATTTATGGTGATATTTGATTATTAGTCACAAAGACAATTTTTGCTATGAAAACTGCGAATGCGGAATATTTGGTACTCGAGTTTTCGTTAGTATGATGGACTTTTCGGCTGCCAGATGTTCCGTTATAGAGATTTTACTAATCATTTTAGGGACTTTTGGGGGAGCGCTTTGTGACCAATGATCACCGAACCATATTTAGCATGGGGCCCCGAAGGGGGCGCAGCCTCATGGGGCGCAGCCCCATGGGGCCCCAAAGGGGGCGCAGCCTCATGGGGCCCCGAAGGGGGCGCAGCCTCATTGGGCCCCAAAGGGGGCGCAGCCTCATGGGGCGCCGCCTTATGGGGCGCAGCCTTATGGGGCGCCGCCTTATGGGGCGCCGCCTTATGGAGCTTAGCCGCATGGGGCCTCATGGGACGCCGCCTTATGGAGCTTAGTTGCATGGGGCCTCATGGGGCCCCAAAAGGGGCGTAGCTTCATGGGGCCCCAAAAGGGGCGAAGCCCCATGGGGCCCCAAAAGGGGCGTAGCCCCATGGGGCCCCGAAGGGGGCGCAGGGGGGCGCAGCCTCATTATGCCCCAAAGGGGGCGCAGCCTCATGGGGCGCATTAACTAAGGGGGGCGAGACCCTAGACGGCATTCAATCATGGGGGCGCGGAGGGGCGAAGCCCTAATAGGCATTAACTAAGGAGGGCGAAGCCCTAGACGGCAATTAATCTTGGGGGCGCGGAGGGGTGAAGCCCAAAAAGGCAACTGATCATGGGGGCGAAGCCTTAGACGGCATTTAATCATGGGGTTGCGGAGGGGCGAAGCCCTAAAAGGCATTAACTAAGGGGGGCGAAGCCCTAGACGGCAATTTATCATGGGGACGCGGAGGGGCGAAGCCCTAAAAGGCAACTGATCACGGGGGCGAAGCCCTAGACGGCATTCAATCATGGGGGCGTGGAGGGGCGAAGCCCTAAAAGGCATTAACTGAGGGGGGCGAAGCCCTAGACGGCATTCAATCATGGGGGCGCGGAGGGGCGAAGCCCTAATAGGCATTAACTAAGGGGGGCGAAGCCCTAGACGGCATTCAATCATGGGGGCGCGGAGGGGCGAAGCCCTAATAGGCTGTGGCGGCTCGCTTATACGACGTGGTCGAGTTTGGTTGCCTTCCTGCGAGTGGGGACCAACCCGGCTGGGTTCGGAGAGCCACTACTCACTCTGTCTTCAGCTGTCATATAATAAACACGTGCATCTACATGCCAGTCGTCTCATTCGTTCATCCTCCATACTGGTGACCCCCGACATCGAGCCACGCAGCCTCGATCAATTTCAACATGCCGCTCATCCCTGCCTCGCCGAGCCAGGCGGGAAAGCTACCCGCCGCGCCCCCATCGCCATCAACACAGCACGCCGCGGCCCGCGGGTGACAATAAACGAGCAGACACGGCTACCTACCTACCTATCGACATGAGTCCAGCCACAACGTCGATGACAGGTGCTTAAAAAAATGGGGGAGTGAATGAGACGGCGATCTTGACAGCTGGATGTGGAGTCATGCGCGATCCAGTACACATAGAACGGTCATCCAGCACCACAAGATTCATCACACACCACCTCAGCACCATCATCATCATCATCATCATCAAGGCCCCGTCCGTCCCCACGAGCGTCGTCACGCCGAGACGGGCGGTAGCGCTACAACACCTCCACGAGCCACAACGACCCACGGTCCAGCTCGGAGTATCATCAACCACATCGATGCCCCTGCCGCCCCCGCCGCCCCACCAACCGACATCAGCCTCGGAAGAGCGGCGCCGGCACAGCATCGCATCGGCGCGACCATCGGACCAGCCACCGTCCTGCTCGCGACGTCACCGCCCTCGAATGTACCGACCATTCAGGGCGGTACACCTACACAGCGGATGACCCACGTCAACAATTTTTTTTTCTCCCCACTCAATAATTTTTTTCTCTTTCTTTGTGTAACAATAATTTTTTTTCTATTGTAAAATTTGTTTCTTTGTAATTTTGGTATCGCTGATGCTGGGGGGGGAGTGATGTGGCGGCTCGCTTATACGACGTGGTCGAGTTTGGTTGCCTTCCTGCGAGTGGGGACCAACCCGGCTGGGTTCGGAGAGCCACTACTCACTCTGTCTTCAGCTGTCATATAATAAACACGTGCATTAACATGCCAGTCGTCTCATTCGTTCATCCTCCATAAGGCATTAACTAAGGGGGGCGAAGCCCTAGACGGCATTCAATCATGGGGGCGCGGAGGGGCGAAGCCCTAATAGGCATTAACTAAGGGGGGCGAAGCCCTAGACGGCAATTAACCTTGGGGGCGCGGAGGGGCGAAGCCCTAAAAGGCAACTGATCATGGGGGCGAAGCCTTAGACGGCATTTAATCATGGGGTTGCGGAGGGGCGAAGCCCTAAAAGGCAATAACCAAGGGGGGCGAAGCCCTAAACGGTAATTAATCATGGGGGCGCGGAGGGGCGAAGCCCTAAAAGGCAACTGATCATGGGGGCGAAGCCTTAGACGGCATTTAATCATGAGGGCGCGGAGGGGCGAAGCCCTAGAAGGCAAAAAAAAAATTTAGATTTTTTTTTTTTGATTTTTTTAAAAAAAAATTTTGATTTTTTTTTTTTTTATTTTTTTTTATTTTTTTTTTATTTTTTTTTATTTTTTTTTTAAATTTTTAAAATTTTTTTAATTTTTTTTTTTTTTAATTAAATGTTTACTATTAGCTTAGTCATGTTTAACCCTTTGGCTACTACGAGGTTTTTCAATGTCCAAGCGAAAAATGCAAACATATTCAAAATAATTACAAATGCAAACATTTGTAATTATTTTGAAAAAAAATAAATATAATATTTTTTTTACATACTTACTTCGCCGAACGCTCGTAATTTTTATAATACTTTAAATACATTTTTAAGAAGCAGTTGTGGACTCGTGCTCTCTCTTTCTGTCTTGCTTTTACATGCGTGCGTGTGAAAGAGATACCTACATATATACACTAAATAAGTTTTGACGATTGTTTTCCGACGCTTTATTTTTTTCAATAATCTATTTTTAGACATCGATGTATCCTTACAACATGCGATATATTCGAAACAGGTAGCGGTCTTTCTCTCTTTCTTTCTTAGTTTTAATTGTGTACGTGTGAGCGAGACACACAAGGATGCGAAGTTTCTAATAATCAAATATCTTTTCAACATGTATCATAAACATTTTGTATGCATTTCAGTTGCATTTGATTGATTGCACGAATTCGTGACGTCTCGTGACCTATATAATTGAAAGCGGATTTCTATTGTTTTTTGCCATTTATTTTAACTCTGCAAAATGATATCGGACAGTGAAAGTGATGAAAGCGAAATAATAGCTCCTCGCCGAGGAACTCGACAAATCAGCAGCTATACTGATTCTGAAAATGAATTTATCGACAATAATCAATTCCCAAGTAATAACTCCTTATATGACATTGACAACGAACCCGAAATTTACTTTGATGATGAACCCGAAATTGAAGAGCTTTTATTTAAAAAATTGATAAATATTTATAAAGCTTGATTGAAAAATAAATATAAATACGTATATAAAAAAAATGTTTCGTGCCACTGATGCGCTGGCGTCTCAAAGAAAGTATTGAAATACGACAATTAATGACGACAACAACGATCGTCGTAGCAATCTTCACCGATTTCAAAACAACGATTTATCGTTGTTGTAGCAGTCAAAGGGGTAAGCGGTTTATATTATAAACACTGAGCGAAGCCGGGTAATACAGCTAGTATTAAATAAAATCTAAAAAAAATTTGAAGGAATATTGATTCATACATGTGTATTATAAATATAAGGTAAACGAACTACTAGTCATATGTGAACCAGTCACAGGAGAAACGGTCGCTCTAGATCGATCACACTTGATCACCCGTCACACTAAAACTGGTCACATCCTAAAATCGGTCACGAGAAAACTGGTTGACCGATTTTAGAGTGTGACCAGTTCTCGTGACTAGTTTTAGTGTGACGGGTGATCACGTGTGACCGATCTAGAGCAACCGGTTGTCCTGTGGGTTCGGTGATTACTAGTCAAATGTGAACCAGTCACAGGACAACCGGTCGCTCTACTGGTCACGAGAAAACTGGTCACACCCTAAAATCGGTCAACCAGTTTTCTCGACTGATTTTAGGGTGTGACCAGTTTTCTCGTGACCAATTTTAGGGTGTGACCAGTTTAAGTGTGACGGGTGATCACATGTGACCGATCTAGAGCGACCGGTTGTCCTGTGACTAGTTCACATATGACTAGTAGTCCGTTTACCGTCCTGTGACCGGTTCACATTTGACTAGTAATTTAATTTAATTTAATCACAGAACCTAAATATACATATATTAAAAAAATTACACTTAAAAAAATTTGGATGTGACCAACCCACGACATTATCTATTTGAGGAATATAAGAAGGATAAAAAACCAAATTCGATAATTAAACAAGTACACGTTCACACATACTAGCTGCGAGAGTATTTTAGATACAAATTGAACGCAAAGTAGGGAAACTTAAGATAAAAGTTCGACTTCCGGTTCTCGGATTTTAATCGAATTTTGAGAGAATTTAAGAGGATCTTGTATTATATTAAATGTATTGTATGCGTAAACTTTGATAAATATTTAACATTTTAGATCCAAATAATTTTATAAAAACTCTTAGTGTGACCTTTCTTTAATGATTACCTATGTACTAAAATAGTTTGTATTATTTTGGTCATTCTCAATTAAAAAAATAGTTTTATGTAACAAAAAAAAGCTCAAAGTTTCTGTTTTATACAAATGTTTCCGATTTTTTCCCGTTCGTTCAAAATTTCCATTTTTGCCCAACCCTATGAATAGCACAAGCTCTACTTTATTCCTACAAATTTATTTCGCTACTCCACCAATGTATTATTTGGAGTATTTCTGACTGTAATTGCAGAGAATTACACAATGTAGGTACGAATTCATTAAAAATAAATTCCGAAATATTTAAGCAATGTTTTTTTAAGTTTTTTTTGCAATGGCAGCACTGTCAGGGCGGCCACATTGGATTTTACTTCAAATGCCAGTGTACGCTATTGTCGTTATTTACCCAGTTCAGTTCGAGTCAACCCGATTTGATGGAGTGCAGACTTTGCCTCTCGTCTTCTCCAGCAGAGGATCTCGTCTCCATCCACGACGATCCTCGGCTCTTGGAGCACCTCATTTTTACCTGCTGTCGGCTGCGGGTTAGTCCACTTAACCCAGTGGTATTTTTGATTCGTTGTCTTCGTGATCATCAATACCTTTCCCATTTGTAGGTTAGGCAAGAGGACCAGCTGCCAGATATGGTTTGCCTATCATGTGTCAACAATCTGGAATCGCTCGACGGCTTCCGAAACGCTTGTTCTCGGAGTGCCACAACGTCTAGGGACGAATTAGACAGTTCCTTGAAAATCAAGTCGGAGGAACTTTTGCTGGATGATTTAACATGGGAAAATGAGTCGAGTGCTGATTGCCCACCCAACATTTCTAGTTCTGCAGAAAATGGCGAGGTAAGTAAATTGGATTTGAGTAATTGAAAATCTAAAATCACATGTAAAATGACATCCAATCATAAAATGTTACACTTATTAAATTGTATATCGTTTGGTTTATTTTTCAGACGAGTGGAGGAAAAATTACTTCGAACGATAATATCGCAGAAATAATAGATACCAATAGACACATTCCAGTCCAGGAATTACCAACACGAAAAGCTTCAAATAAGATGTGCTCTACAGATTGTGAATTGGACCATATTCATAGTGAGGTAAAGCCACCCAAATGTGACATTTATTCAAAATCATTCCCTTCAAAACATCCATTCACTAGACCAGCGTTTCCCAACCTGTGTTACGCGGCTGATGGTTGGTGGTACGCGAAAAAAAATCATAAAAATATAAATATTTTTTATATCTAATATATAATTTCGAAAGAGACTTTGTAAGTTTGTATCTTTGTTTGGTAAATTCGAAAACCAAATAAAATTGGTTGAATATTATATTTTTTTCGATTCAAATAAATTTAATAAAAAAATAAATGAATATTTACCATTAGATTCGCCATGTCTAAGCTGTTTATATTACAAATACTGAGCGAAGCCGGGTAAAACAACTAGTAATTAATAAACATTATCTTAATTAGTCATCGTCGATGATCGAAAATCTGGCAATCGATACGTTTTCCTCAGATCCGGCATGGATTTTGGAGTGCATTTTTAAATTTACCGCGTTCACGCTCCAATAAATAAATAACTTGAATTTGACACTTGAGAACAGTTCGATAATAATCTTTAACCCATTTTTTTTCCTCAAAATTTATAATAATTTCAACAAATCATAATGTTATATGATACATAACATTTTTTTTTCTTTTTTTTATTGCATTCGTATTGGTTTTATACGAGTTTTTCGAGATGTTCCAAATTTGGAACACTGGAAATACAATGGTATGGCGTTATAAAACTAAATTAAAAAATAAATTTTATTTCAACACCAGCGACCTTATAAAATAGTGTACATAGATAGTCAAGTTATGTAAATATAATATATATACATGAATTAACGAAAATGGAAGGTTTTAAAACATCCTTCATACAAATTTACACCACATTTTTCACAACATTTTGTGGCATGTTTTTTTACAAAGTGCACATCGATTTTCTTTATGAGCTGGAATCGTCCAATGATCTAGCCGATCATATCGAATATTGAAAGGCACCCTGCTAGATAACTCTTTTGAAGATTTTGGCTTTCCTCCCCCTTTTACGGGATTTCCGTTAATTTTTAAGTACAGTTGTACTATATTTCTTCTAAATTGCAAGTAATCTAAATGTATATTTTCTGGATTTTTTCATTATTGTTCCTCTATAGCCGTACCCAACAATTCTTCAACAATTTCTTCCATCTCTGATGTTGTTAAAAATCTGAGGAAAAAAAAATTCAATGTTGCTATAATCCCAGTGTTCCAAATTAGGAACATGGATAATATTGTGAATAAAAAAGTTACATATGGAAAAATTAAAAAAAGTACTACACATAACGAATCTATAACAATTAGAGATTATAATAAATATGGTCAATATGTAATAAATGTGTTATAAAAACGTGTAAACTTACTTGTCAGATGACATTTTCTGTTGAACGTATTTGATGCAAATAAAAAAACTTTGCTCACTCCCACAGATTACAACCTAAAAAAATACTACACGAAACGATCCCCACACTTGCTAACTGTAGACTGATGCAATCTAAACTTTTATTGCGTCATGCATAATGGAGTGGGGGTAAAAATACTAAATGTTCCAATATTGGAACACTGGGCAAAAATGGGTTAATGTTGTAGATAAAATTGAAAGTACATATGATTAGAAAATTAGATTTTTGGAATTTATGTATCGAAAATGATCAAACTGAAGTATTTGAAACTTTACATAATTTCTTATCTGTAAACAAGAGCCGTATGTCTTGGGATATACTTGAAAAAATAATTGAATACTTAATAGGGCTGAAATCGTCTTTGACGCAGTGCTTCCCCCAAACCTTTTAGAAGAAAACAATTTGATTTCAAACCCCTTTGATAATGAGCATTTTTGGACAGCTACCAAGGAAAAGGAGAACTTGATCGAACTTTCAAATTATAGCATTTAAAAACTGAATTCTAAATAAATAAGGTTATCAATTTTTGGCTAGGTATTAGTGAAGAATATGAACACATAGCGCTTAAATTTCTGTCGCCGTTTACTAGCACTGAACTGGTTGCGAGAGCTCTCTCTTCATATATTTTAATAAGACAAATATAGAAATTGATTGAATCCAGCTCTAGACTTAACCTTTCCACCGCGTACGACTACTATACATGTCCTAGCGAACATGCCCTCAGCGCGCGAGACACGCATAGATGTCTTAGAAGTTCCAACCTGTATAAGAGCCGTCTATTGTGTTAAAATTTTATAACTTGGTTGAAAATATTACTAAATGTATACTTTACCAAATTAAATAGATGGCAGTAGTCAAAAAAAATAAATATAGGTCGTAAAATTCAAAAAAATATTACAACCTATATTTATAGTCAAAAACGCGATAGCAAAATCTGCAAAAAAGCAGCCGCGTACAGGGCATGTTCGCTAAATTTGGTGACGCGGGCAAAGGGTTAAGGGTAAATCTCACATCATTTGAACAAAATTAAAAAAATCGTCTGGCTGGTTGACTAGATTTTTTTTATATTTTGGCAACAGTTGTACTAACTTTAGGTACTAACGGCCACACATCTATAAGCGTTTTTCTTAATAAATAATGAGTATTAAAATTATGAAACAAAAATTTGTGTTGTTAATATTATATATGTATTATACTCGAAACCAATTAAAAATTTGATGATTCGGATTATCCGTGTTTTTCAATTATCCGTGCCCTCCCTCCCCAGCATTAGCCCGGATAATCGAGAGTATACTGTATATACTTTTAATACACAAATACCCACAATCCGTTCATCAAATCTACAAATCAGTCATGTTGTTCGTTGCTCAGTATGGGGAGTGGACAAAAGACATTTTTGTTTCCAAAATTATCGTTTCTTTTATTTGAACCTCCAGTTTTACACGTTCTTCAAAACGAATCAGACCTATTTTCAATTCAGTCATCAACATTTGCTGAACTTTCTTCGTTTTATTTGTATTTTATTAGTGTACTAGTTGTTTTAAGTGGCTTAGCTCAGTATTTGTAATTAAAACAGCTTAAACATGGCGAATCTAATAGTAAATATTCATTTGTTACTTTTTCTATGTATGCACGTAGTAACAATAGATGAAGTTCTGTGATCATGCGAAAATTCGCACTCGAGATTTTGACTAATTCGAACTGAGAATCAATCACTGATCACGTTTTCATGATCTACAAAAAATGTGTGTGTGTATTTTGGGGATTTTTTGAACACCGTTAGTATCGGTTACTGAAATTGTTATCGACACAACGTAAATTTTTTAAGTTGACCGGAAATGGTACCTCCCCTTATATTTGTCCCTTTTTTTTTGTTTTTGATTATCTCCAAAACCGCTAACTAAAATCGGACAGAATTTTTTTACATGTAATAGAAATTATAAATTTTATAACCTAATATTTTTATCTGAACCGGAAGTAGTATTTTTACTCTAGAGAATCTAGGCTTTTTAACCTTTTGGTTTATTGAACTGAAATTTCATATCTACAAGTTAAAGCGTAATACCAAGTTATGTATAAAATTTGGTAAGCATCTGTGAACCGGATTCGATTTTTCTTCCACTATTTTTATTGAACCCCTTAAATATGTGTGCTTTTCACGAAAAAATTCATGTATAATTTTTGTATCAATATGATAAAAAAAAAAGTGCGATTTAGAAGGGAAAAAGTAGAAAGGTCAAAAATGTTGTGCCCACTATTCTGTCCACACCCTTGAACTTATCAAGCTGAAAATTTATATTTGTATTCTTTATGTACTAAGGATCCCGTTAGACCGCCAGTCATAACACAACACCCAGTCACAAGACGACAGCCAGTCCCACGGAATCGTCCCAGGAACCAAAGGACTTTAAATAGGCTGTTGGATGTATTATCCAATGAGCAGGATTCCGATCGAAATTTTTTATTAAGTTTATTACCACTTTTAAAAAGATTATCCCGTAAAAAAAATGTTGAAGCTCGGATAAAGCTGCGACAACTACTTTTTGAAATGGTATATGGAGAACCATCATCAAATGATTCACATTCTTCGCCTTCCGTTCCGTTCATGACCCATGATCAAGAGCCCTACTAGGAGACAGAATCAGATTTTGATTTATAATTTATTTTTTGTTTAGTTTCTTTATTTTTCATTTCTCTATAGGGTACTTGTTGCTTGTGATTTTTTTTTCAATTATCGGAGTGTGCTTTCGAGCAGATTGTTGCTGGTTGATCATGTTACGGTTGCAATAATACTATTATGTTATATTGTCTTCAAATAATGTTATGATGTCTTTTAATAATGCTATGTTCCTATGCAAGTTATATAAAAATATCCTTTGCAATAATATGGTCTTACTAGTTTGTAAAATAAATGTAATTTTATAGCACTTTGTTTATTTATTGAACTCTCCAAAAGCTTTGAGAACGACATAAGTAAATAAAAATTGAAAAAGAGATTTAAAATCTAACCTTAGTCACAGCTAAGCGTTGTCTCGTTGATATACTTTTTCTATAATTCGTATTTTCTTTCCGTATTTTATTGTGTATCAAAGAATGTAGGGTATCGAACTGCTGATTTTAAGTAATAAAAAAAAATTATTTGTCAAGGTTGGTCACATCCGAATTTTTTTATTATTAAATATATTTGAATCGAAAAAAAGTATATCGAAACGTGATGTTAACAAAAGTCTCTTTCGAAATTATGTATTAGATTATCACTAAGATCGTCACCAGAGTGCTTTTGCCCAAAAAAATGGATTCACTATTGTCGATTTCTATTGTTATCCTTTTTTTTAATGTGGCTATTTGTAGATACAGTATCGACGAATGACGATTTGTAGATATTTGATTTTTAAATGCTTTTAATTATAACTAAATTATGTTCACAATACATTTTTTATCTATTTTAATAGCTACTGATCTACTGATAATTTTCTATTTTATAATTTTGTTAGTAATCATAGTATTATATTATTCTAATGTTAATGTACAGCATAATGGGAAAAAGAGATTTGTAGATATAGCATCTACGAATTGTTGACTATTTGTAGATACTATATATACAAATTGTTGACTATTTTTTGGTGCAGTACATATGAAATATTGTCAAATGACACGTCTTTTTAACGAAGAATTTTTTTATCAGTTCACAGAAGGACAAACTTTTGAAACCTATGAAAGTGTGTGCCAACATTTTCATAAATTTTGTGAACAAAACTACCACCCGTTTGTTGTGAGATGTCACAACAGTAGACAAATTATTTATAGTTGCTGTCATGGGTTCCAAAGAAAGTCAAAGTGCCAAGGCATAAGACCGAACCAGAATTACCTTTACAAAGGATGTGCAGCCAAGATAAACATGTACAAAAATAAAGAAAACAAATGGAAAGTGACAAAAGTATCTCTGGATCATAATCACACGATCGGTAAAGAAGAGTTTAAGCTTTACCGAAGAAATTCTAAACTGAATGAAGAAAGTTTAGAATCAATGTCAAATTTAATTTTGGCAAACGTGAAAGACTCGATAATCGCAAAGGAGATGGAAAAAAAGAGCGGTAGTTGTGTAACCAGAAAGGATGTTCAAAACATCCGATATAAAATGTTCAGTAGAAAATGAAAAATTGGTGCATGAATTTTTGAATCAAGGACGGAGGAAAATACAAAATTATTACTTATAACGAGGATGATAAGGTTAAAACCATATTTTTAGCTTCAGATCAAATGATCGCTACTTTCAGGAAATCTTCCCCATTCCTCATTCAAATAGACGTATCTTTTGGATTCAACACGGAAAATTATAAAGTAATGACATTTTACTATTATTCTTCGATCACTGCAAAATTTACTTCAATTTCATTCATATATGAAGAAACGCTAGTGAATTTTAAAGAATGCCTTTTAAAATATAAAGCATTGTGTGTAACTATACCATCCGTATTTTTAATTGATAAAGATTTCACAGAAATATCTGCTATTCGAGATATATTTCTCACAATGCAAATTATGCTGTGTAAGTTTCATGTTATTAAATATATGAATAGAATTGGCGCACCGACATCTCAGCGCAAACCAACTTAACGGCGACCTTTTGGCGCAGGTAACTCAGCGCAACGACAATTCAAAGCATGGACTATTCAGCGCAACGACAATTCAGCGCAAAAGCAGCACAATTCATGCGCTGAATTGTCGTTGCGCTGAGTTGTCTGCGCCGAAAAGTCTTCGCGCCAAGTTGGTTTGCGCTGATTTGTCGTGCCACCAAAAAAATTATATCTATGGTTGTACGTGATGTAGAAGAAAAACGGAATATATTGCAATCATTTAAAAAATATTGTATTCGCAGACACCCGAGGAGTAGAGGTTGTGATCGAGAAATCTCGTCTCGAGATTTCTCGAGAAATTTTGATTCTCATTTCTCGAGAATATTTTATTGTGAAATTTCGAGATTCTCATTTCTCGAGAATATTTTATTATGAAAATTCGAGATTCTCGTATCTAGAGATATCGTTTATTAGAATCTCAAAAATATCGAGAATATTTTTAAATTAACGCTACATGTTTTTTTTCAATAAACTGACTGATTTGTGTACTTGTTAACTTGTAAATAATTTTGTGAAGTATTGTAATATGTATAGATAGTCAGTATTTTTATTATTTGTCCGGTAAGTTATTATTCGGTCATCATACAAGTACATATACCAGTGGCGGCCCGTGAGAATTCATAGAGGGGGGGGGGGGGGGGCTGCATTGATTAATCAGTCTGTAGTAGCTCGTTGACCATACCGGTGATGAAATGCAGACAAAAATAGCATGCATATGTACTATACTGGGAGGTCTGCAGCCCTGCACCCCATATGGCCGGCAAAAATAGCATGCATTTTTACTTATTACTATTCTGGCAGGGCTGTAGCCCCGCAGCCCATATAGACGAGCCGCCATTGAAATATACACATGTTGCAACGAAATCGCACCATTTTTAAGTTATATATATGTGCATGTAGTTACTAGTCACTAGTGGGAAAGTATTCGGTTATGATATCACTAAAACGCTAGTGAAAATATATTTTCACTGACAATATAACCCCACTGTAACACATAAAACAATGATTTTTGATTAGTATTTATTTATTCGTGTATTTGTTCCTTAGATATTAATCAATTTATAGTCAGTATTTTTATTATTTGTCCAGTCACAAAAACACGGGCAAAGCCGGGTAGCAACACTGGGAATTTTATAAAATTATTTGTTACATATTGCTATTTTTACTATTTTAAATTACTTTTGTATATTTTTATTTTCTTTTCATGCCTTCTTTTATAATTTTTTGTTTCTATATAATTTTGCTTTTTTTTTTCTATTTAATGTTCTATTGTATCTCTCTATATATTTCTTTCATCATGTCTTTAAAGACATGATGAAAGAAAGAGTTATAAACCCCTGATATAATATACATATGTAGTGTTTGTGTCCTTTTGATTTTTGTATGTTGTCGATTTTATATGCTAAAAAAATCAATTCACTATATTAAAAAAAAATTATACTTTCTCGAGAATCTCGAGAAACAAAAAAAAATCTCGAATTCTCGAGATTCAAATATTTCGAGAAAATAAGATTCTCAAATCTCGAAATTCAAATATTCCGAGAAAATGAGATTCTCGAATCTCGAGAATCAAAAAAAGTCGGGAAATCACAACCTCTACCGAGGAGTATGATGTAAATAAAACTATTTTTTTGAAGGAAACAAGAATGGTGGAGATATGTTCCCAAAATAAAAAAAGTTGCTTTTGTAGAATATTTTTGTAAAAATTGGGATTCGTGCAGGGAAATGTGGGTACATAGTTTTCGAAAATATCTCCCAATGATGAGTGATAAAAAATTCGAATACAATGATGGCAGCAAAAGTTTATCGGATAGTGGATCCAGTTCCTGAAACAATGCAATTACTAGATATTGCTTCACACAAATTAACAGCAGGAGATATGCAATTTTATCACAGATCTTTAAAATTTATTTTTATTTGTAAAGCAAACATGTCAGCTATCCTTTGCTAAGCTTTATTTTTTTTTTTCGTATGAAATATTCCCTGTGTGTTCGTCCATTGGCAATTTCAACAATTAACAACTGGCATTATTTATTACAACTGTAGTGTAAATCGCCAAGCATTGTTTTTGATTTTTGTAAACTGTCTTTTATGAAACAAATAAACTTGATTTATTACTGTAATATTTGATTTGTAAATTTACTCCTAAGCATATAAACTCCCACAATATCAAGTCAAGAAAAGGTTGAAATAAAAATCTGAAAACCATCCAAAAACGAACCTACCATCAACTTGCTGTCTTTAAGGCATTGCTTTTTTTTTTTAGCACAGAGTACATTTGTATGCGAAAATATCCAATAATTCATAGATACTGTATCTACAAATTGCCAATAATTCGTAGACACTGGGTCTTGACAACTTCATAGATTCTTCTTAATCGCTTAAGTGTAATTGTTATCAATGTAGATAGTTTTAGAACAATTTGAATAATTTAGGACAATTTTGCACTAACCCTCTAACATTCGACATTTGGATGCCATTAAAAAGACGTGTCATGTGACTATTTCATATGTACTGTACCTACGAATAGTCAATAATTCGTCGATACTGTATCTACAAATAGCCACAACTTTTCTTTTTGCTCTCTAGCTTTGTGGGGGTAATAGTGTTGCGTATGGGTGGGTGGAGGATCCATATAAAAGGCCAAAGTCGCTTCACAGCATTTATTGGGTGATTAAGGAGATCCACGCACTGGCAGTGCTCCGTCCAGAATGTATTGATATCGCCTAAGTACCGCCTTATAAGGGGCAGGTCTCTCAGGGCATCCGGCTACTTCCCTATTGTTTAGGCATGTACCCGGATATGTATTCCCACGACACCCAGCCCCACGGTATCGGTCACTTCTGCGAAGGGACCAAATAGCGGCCATTGCTTAGCCTACATACATTTGGTTTCTTAGCGGCTCGCTTCCTCGCCCCCGAATCACCAGTTCGAGACTGGAAATGTTTGACGATACTTGGAGACCAGCTCCAGTATTCGTCCGGGGTGAAGTGAGGAAGCCTGGTCTGTCTTCGTCCCGAAGGCAGACAACTCATACACGCGTGTTTGGTACATAACCTCAAACTATCACGCCACAAGTTTGTTGGCACACAAACTTCTCCCCCCCCCCTCTTCTTTCACCCCGTTTCTGTATAATTAATCTAAAATACAGTTGCTTACAAACAGAGTTATAACCTGTTTCATTGTATATAATCTCCCGCCATTTTCCTTCTCCCCTCTTCTTTCACCTCCTTTCTGTATAATTAATCTAAAATACAGTTGATTACAAACAGAGTTATAACCTGTTTCATTGTATATAATCTCCCGCCATTTTCCTTCTCCCCACATCACACTCACACAAATCATTACATATGAGACAGGCATTACTGGCGCTGTAATCAGAAGAAAAACCTCTCTTGCCCGGGACGAGTAGTAACAATGCGTGCTGAGAAGAACCACGTGGTCCAGAAGTTTGTGGATCACAACAGTGGCGGCTCGTGAGAATTCATAGAAGGGGGGCTGCAGAGATTAATCGAGCTGTTGTAGCTCGTTGACCATACCAGTGATCAAATGCAGACAAAAATAGCATGCATATGGGAGGTCTGCATCCCTACAGCCCATATGGACGGCAATGATAGCATGCATTTTTACTATTCTGGGAGGGCTGCAGCCCCGCAGCCCATATATACGAGCCGCCACTGGATCACAATCATCCTGCTTCGCCCCACAAAATTCAAACAATCAAATTTGTGAATGAGGTGCAAAATAGCGCCAAAGACACGAAAGCTTTGCCATGTCAAATCATAGAAACCGCGATGGCTTCCACGTCGGAAATTGATTGCCCACACTTTCCATCTGTAGGCGGGGTACATGTGTGTTGACCGTATCCCAGCCTAACGAAACACTGTTGTGCTAGTTTTATAAAGTTTTATTGTTTGCCTATGGTTGTACAAAGGTATTATATTTCGGCAAAAGTATGGCGTTCAGCGGTCTCTGGATATGGTAGAGTGTCGCTGGCTCGGCATTCGTTTATGTTCAGAAGGTCTCCGGATGCGGCAGTGTGTTGTTGGCTCGTCGTTCGGCTATGTTCAGAAGGTCTCTGGATGCGGCAGTGTGTTGCTGGCTCGTTGTTCGGCTATGTTCAGAAGGTCTCTGGTCTGCTGCTGTGTGTCGACGCTTTTTGCTTTGGGTCGACTGGCGCTGTTTGGGTTGTACCTCCTTTTATAGTGTTTCTGGAATCACCTGACCGATGGTGGTGGTTGCTGATGCGTAAGCGAGGAATTTGCTTTTGTCGATGGGGTGGACTTTTCTGGAACGATTGGCGCCGTTCCGCTCGATGTAGTTTAATGGCGGCGGCGTGTTTCGACCGTTTTGGTTCCGCTCGACTGGTAGGGGCGTTCCGCTTGAGTTTAATATAATGGCTGCAGGTGTGGTTCGACTGGTTTTGTTCCGCTCGAGTGTGAGGGGTGGAACATTCTCGAAGGAACTGGCGATTGATTCCAAGAAGTGCACGTGTTGTTTACGTGTGGTGAGTTCTGCAAGGAATGTGGTTTGTTGTTGTGGAATATTCTCGAATGTTTCGATGACGATGACGATGACGAGATTCCTACACATCTGTGAGTGCCTTACGTTGCAAGATACGCTGGATAAGGAAAATAATAAAAATAAATTGAGAGCCGCAGATGTTGTCCGATATCAACGTTTTGCCGGCTCACAGAGTCACCCTCAACAATCAACCTTTTTTTGTTGATTGATGTAAATTTGACCGACGACATCAGAATAATGGTCTTCCCCACGTCAAACAATATACGCCACCTGTCAGAGGGCGAGTTTTGGATAATGAACGGGTCATTCAAAACTGAACCTAGGTCGGTCTATCAGCTATGCACCATACACGAAGGTAGGATTAACCAACGGCAGGATTCTACCTATGTTGTATGTGCTGATGACTTCCAAGTCACAGGTGGCGTACACAAGATTATTTGAAGAGATCAAACTATATGCAGCCACACTTGGAGTAACGCTAGTATAATTTCCGATTTGGAAAAAACGGCTATCAATGCTTCCCGACGCGTTTTTCCGGGAGTGGAAAGCAGTCTGCTTTTTCCATTTCGGGCAGTGCTGTGGCGCAATGTACAGAGATCTGGACTTGCCAACAATTACCGGTAAATTCTTTGGGTATGTTATCTTTGGTAAACGGACTACTAGTCATATGTAGCATTCGGTGAATGGATTTCGGTGTATAGCATTCGACCAATTTTCATGCTCCGGGAAATAGTGGTAGGGCGGCCATGTTGGATTTTACGTCAACTGTCAGGTAGTAGTTGTGACTGGGTTTTATCGATAGTTTTCTCGGGTAGTGACACTCCCTTGACCTATCTATCTAACGTGTTATATAAGATCGATACTGTCAGGGGACGCTATTCTTGGTGTTTACCCAGCTCGTATCGTGTCATCGCGGTTTGATGAAGTGCAGACTTTGCCTCTCCTCTTCTCCAGCAGAGGATCTCGTCTCCATCTACGATGATCCTCGGCTCTTGGAGCACCTCATTTGGACCTGCTGTCGGCTGCGGGTTAGTTCACTTAACCCAGTGGTATTTTTAATTCGTTGTCTTCGTGATCGTCAATACCTTTTCCATTTGTAGGTTACCCAAGAGGACGAGCTGCCAGATACGGTTTGCCAATCATGTGTCAACAATCTGGAACTGCTCGACGGCTTTCGAAACGCTTGTTTTCGGAGTGACACAACTTCGAGGGTGGAATTAGACAAGAATTTGAAAGTCAAACCGGAGGAACTTTTGGTTGATGATTTAATATGGGAAAATGAGTCGGGTGCTGACTTGCCAACTAGCATTTCTAGTCCTCCAGAAAATGACGTGGTAAGTAAACAGGATTCAAATGCCTTAGAACGATTCTAAGATAAACAACACTGTTCGACAAATGACGACTAGTTTTTTGGTTCAGAGACGAGATATGACTTTTCTTATAGAATTATGGCCAGTGAACACGAATCTCGTAATAAAAAATGTTGATTGGCTCGGAATTCGGAGATATATGTTTTTTATAAATCGCGCGATTTTTCTATATCTTGGTGTTGTTCGGTCGATGTCTCAAAATCTGTCAATTTCCTGTTCAAAATGAATATTGGAATCTATAGTCCGGTATTTTACCTTCCATTTGTAGTACTTTTCAGCTTTCAAATCTCTCTAAGTAGTCAAGAAGTTCAAATCAATTCAATTGTTATTACTATTTTATATTGAGTGTTTTCTATTGAAACATGTTTATTGAGATAGTGTTCTGACCACACTATTTTTTGTTTTCGTTTAAAAAGGTTAATTGGAAGTTTGCTGAACTTTAAACCGTTAAAATTGCGAGCAAAAAGCTCGTACTAGTGTTTACTCGTATTTACACGAATCTGAATTGAATTAATAGGGATAATATATTAAATTATCTTTATATGAAAATGAAATAAAATTCCACGTAGAAAAATCATATTTCGACTATTCTTGTGGATTAATAACAAAAGTTCTATTGATAACTGGCTTACCTCGATAAAATAAACGAATTATTAAATTGTATAATGTTTGGTTTATTTTTCAGACGAGTGGAGGAAAAATTACTTCGAACGATAATATAGCAGAAATAATAGATACCAATAGACACATTCTAGTGGAAGAATTACCATCACGAAAAGCTTCAGATGAGATGTGCTCTACGAGTTCTGAATTGGACCATAATTATAGTAAAGTAAAGCTACACAAATGTAAAATTTGTTTAAAACCTCTCCTCGATACACATATGTGTATTCATGGTAAGGTAGAGGCACACAAATGTGAGATTTGTTTAAAATCATTCACTTCAAAACATTCCCTCGGTTTACACATGTTCATTCATACTGGGGCAAAGCCACACAAATGTGAAATTTGTATCAAATCGTACAGTACAAAATCTCTCCTAGGTGTACATATGCGTATTCATAGTGGGGTGAGGCCACACAAATGTGAGATTTGTTTGAAATCATTCACTTCAAAATCTATCCTCAGTGGACATATGCTTATTCATAATGGGGTGAAGCCACACAATTGTGAGATTTGTCTGAAATCATTCACTTCGAAATATTGCCTCCGTGTACACATGAGCGTTCACACTGGGGAAAAGCCACACAAATGTGAAATTTGTTTAAAATCATACACTTTAAAATGTCTTCTCAGTATACATATGCGTATTCATAGTGGGGAAGAGCCATACAAATGTGAAATTTGTTTAAAATCATACAATTCAAAACGTCAAATAACTAAACATATGCTTTCTCATAGTGAGGTAAAGCCACACAAATGTGAGATTTGTTTGAAAACATTCACTTCAAAATATTACCTCGGTGTACACACGTCCATTCATACTGGGGTGAAGCCACACAAATGTGAAATATGTTTAAAATCGTACGGTACAAAAGCTATCCTCAATGCGCATATGCGTATTCATAGTGGGGTAGCGTCGCACAAATGTGATATATGTTTAAAATCGCACACTTCAAAATTTCTATTAACTAGACATATGCGTATTCATAGTAAGGTAAAGCCACACAAATGTGAAATTTGTTTAAAATCATTCACTTCAAAACATAGATTCACTAAGCATATGCTTATTCATAGTGAGGCAAAGCAACTCAAATGCGACGTTTGTTTCAAACCATTTAATCGAAAACAATACCTTGTGGTACATATGAGACGCCATACTGGAGAAACACCTTTCCAATGTGATATTTGTTTAAAATCATTCGTTTCAAAATCTCTCATCATTGCACATATGCGTACTCATAGTAGGGTGAAGCCACACAAATGTGAGATTTGTTTGAAATCATTCACTTCAAAATCTCTCCTCAGTAGACATATGCGAATTCATAGTTAGATAAAGGCATACCGATACCGATTGACTCCAAGCGATGGCCGTCGCTTCAAGGAAAGAAAGTCGAAAGATGGAAAAAATTTAAATCGATTCATCGACTCGTCGTTAGCGTAGATCAGGGTTAGAGATTTGAAAGATCTTTACCATGTGCCAGGGATACATTACGATTAAAGAGATAGATAACCAGCCAGCAGCATAGCTCGGTTGTTAAGCTTCTGCTTAGCGTCGTGAGGTGCCGGGTTCGATCCCAGGGCCGGGCCTCTAGTGAAAATTAATTTTTCAGAGTATGCTGCTAGTTAGACCTGGATTTGTGACTCCAGGTTGATCGTTTCCTATCAGAGTTTGCCAATTTTCTCTGATTTCATTGTTGAAACGGTTCCCGGTAAAAATTGGCCAAAATCCTTCCTATATATGTACATAGTGGGGTAGACATTTGTCTAAAATCAGTCGCTAATAAAAATTCAACTTTTAAGACAAATGTGATATAAGCCAGCAGTTTGGCTTAGTGGTAGCGTATATATTTAGCACCACTGAGGTCAAAGGTTCGTGTCCTCGCCACTGCTGGTTAGATTTGAGGGTTTTGTGACTCCGAATCGATCGTTTCTCTATCAGAGTTTGCCAATTTTATCTGATCATTGCTGAAACGGTTACTGAAAATTGGTATTACATCTAATCCTGTTGTCACAAAAATCTGCCTGTGTATAATTTGTAATAATAATACACAGTAATCTGAAATCTATAGATATCTCTATAGACATCTCTATAATTTCGTATTTATTATATGTATAAAACTTGTATAGAAAAAAAAATCTAAAAATAATCCATAGATGTCTCTATGATTATTATTTCTGATTAATTGTTATATGCTATATATTCTGAGTGTATATTTTTTTTTGTTTTTTATTTTTTTTTATTGTCACAAATCAATACACACTCGCCATTACAGATTTGCTCCAATGCGACGGATGTACGTTAACGAAATACACAATACATAAACAATCAGAAATCAGAAATACAGTAATACATACATATACAATCAGAATATATAGCATATAACAATTAATCAGAAATAATAATATGTGTGTATTACTGTATTTCTGTTTATGTATTCTGTATTTCGTTAACGTACACCCGTCGCATTGGAGCAAATCTGTAATGGCGAGTGTATATTGATTTGTAACAATAAAATAAAATAAAAATAAGACAAGGTAGGGCAGAACTCGTTTGGGCTATCACTATCTGAATACAAAATCTCACTCGAAAATACTTTGCACTTTTTTAACTCGCCTCCGACTATTTCTATTAATCTTCTCAACTTATTAGCGGTGCATATTGATATTTTTACTGCCAATTATGTTGATATACTAAAATTTATTCTGTACTTCTATGGTCTTTTGTGCTGATTTTACTTAGTATTTATGTAACTGATATGTTTGGCCACAGTGGCTCATTGTATGACTCTGTAATGCCACTGCGCTATGATAAATAAATAATAAGTGAATAAATTTCACCTGTTTTATTTCCAAATATTTGTCATCTCCAGTTTCTGGATATGGAAAAATTCGAAAATATCGGGTGTAGATATCGGTAGTGTGGACGTAGCCATTGTCAAAATATGATTCTTTTCGCCCACGTCTTATGCTAGGCAAACGTGCAGTATTTGCAATGCATGAACTTTCAGAAGTAGTGGGCTGATCTATTGCATCTACCTATACATAAATCAATAATATCGGTTTACATTAAAAGTGATGTCTGAACTACTACGATTTTCTTGATATTTAGCGCACGTAGATAAATGATTTGTCATTTTTATAGCATTTGGAAAGTTATATTTCGTATCACAATATCTAAAAACAGCTGCAAACTTCTTACTTATTCCGGATTCTTGCTAAATTCTTTTAAAGTGATTCCAAACTGTTGATTTTGGTCGTACCATTTTCTAATAAGATGAAAATATGAATGAATAATATAATTATATTTTTGAATGAATGAAACCAAATGATATTGAAAAGAATTTATTACCTTTATATCCGAGATTCCGAATTCTGAGACCATCGTAGTTGCCACTTGAAAAAACCCGGTTTATTCTCGGTTCGCACTTATGACCGAAAAAAAATAATGTAATTTTTATTAATTAATTATTTTTCAAAAATTGATAAATCTCAAGCGGATGTGAGTTATGAAAACGGGGAATTCTCTTTCGGAAGAAATGAAACATCGCAGTAGTTTTAAAAATTAAGTTATGAGGTTATAACTCATTCCTTTGGGATTCGTCACCAGTCGCAAACTCATACGGTCGTTTCCGTTTGTTACATAACTATTGTGTTTTTTTTTTATTTTCTCAATTTCGTGTTAATTAGTGCTCAAATTTTTATTAATAAGAACATTTATAATGTGTAATCAAGACACGGGATAATGACTGATAAAGAAACTCTTGTTAAAAAAAAAAGAGAAAGGTGATAGACTTAGAAATGAAACTTGAAGTTATAAAACAATATGATAGTGGTAAAAAAGTGATGGACTTGGCAAATAATTTGAAATTGTCACATTCAACGGTCTCCACTATTTTAAAAGATAAAGAAAAAAATCGTAAAGCCGTTAAAGGGTCCTTGTCAATCAAATCTAAAATAATAAATTAAAAAAGACTCGGACCCATTCAACAAATGGAAAAATTACTAGTGATTTAGATCGATGACAAGATTGAAAAGCGAATTCCATTGCGTCTCTTAAAGCTCATTATTTAAAAATTACATTTGCGCAAGGCATTGAAGCAATAGAAGAAGGAAAAACTTTTCAAGAAGCTTGGAAAAATTATTTATTTATTTATTTATTTATTTTAAACAGACCATTGTGGCATAACAGGAATTCCTAAAGCGCCACAATGGTCAAAAAATATAACACAAAAAAGAAAAAAAACAAAATAACAATTAACATAAACATAAATACATCTACATACATAAAAAATAGCATTTATAATAACAGATAAAGTAAAAATATCAAATAAAATATAGCATAAGGAATGCCTTGCACCTACAGCCAGTTTCAATAAATATGTAAGAAACAACTACAAATACAAAACATCCCTGTAAGGCCCAAATGGAAGAGAGTTAATCAAAATTTCACTCATAAATCACAATCAATCATGAAAACAATGATGAGCGCAGACTACCAGATAAATGGGTTAGAGTAATTTCCGACAATTTACGCTCACTAAGGTGGAAAATATCACATTCAGTCTCGGCAGCAACGATTTCATTAAGAAGTCGGATAGCTCTTGGAATAGGAGCCATTCGAAAAAGGACTGTGCGGGCAGGAGGTACAGCCAGCAAATGATGATGTCTACCACGCACATAGTGAATAGGGACATAAAGCCCCAACTGCTCCAGCAACAACGGGCATGACGTATTACCACGTAAGAGCAGGAGAACGAAACGAATTAATGAGAAGTTTCTCCGAAGTTCAAGGGAATTATACCCAAGCATGCCCAAAAGGAAAGGAGTGGGGTAGAGATATGGGTAATACCCATATTCTTTCCTATATAGGAAACGAAGAAATGCTTTTTGCACTTTCTCAATCATCAGAGAGTAATTTGCTTCATGCGGATTCCACACAATCGCATTATACTCTAGCTTACTTCTCACAAGCGAATTGAAAAGCAAGCGAGAAGACAAAGGATTGGAGAATAATCTTGCATATCTCAAAACAAATCCAAGTCGACGAAAGGAAACGTCAGCGACTTTTTTGATATGGTTGTGAAAGGTGAGCTGAGGATCAAAAGTGATACCCAAATCGACAATAGATTCCACACGCTTCAACAAGACGGATCTAATGGAATATCCGTGACAATAGAGTGAATGTGCACGTCCATAGCTCATAATTGCACATTTGTTTAAATTAAGTTCAAGGCCTAAACTAGAACTGAACTCCAAGACAGCGTTAATATCAGCTTGAAGGAGAGAGGCTTGCCTCTCATCCTTGACAGCAAAAAATAATTTAACGTCGTCAGCAAACAAGAGACATGATGCATTACATAAAACTCTAGGGAGGTTAATAATAATTATAATATCCTTCATGCTATAAGAGATATAGATAAGGGATGGAAAGAAGTTACATACTTCAGCATGTATGTACGGAATATGGAAAAAACTCACCAATCGATTTGAACCCGTTTCTCTTTCCATATACGAAAAAGAAAAAAATGTCGAGGATATTACTAACCTAATCGTACAATTTAGTGAACGTCTACAATTTGACGTAGATAACGATGACATCAACCAACTTCTTGAAAATGATTCAGAAAATCTAACCAATGCAGAATTATTAGATCTTGAAACTCAAATGATTGCAGAAGAGGATATTGATGAAAATGAATCAATCACATCTGCGAAACCGCTGAAAAAATTTGTATTGAAAGAAATGGCTGCTGCTTTTAATTTAATTAATCAAGGAATACAAAAGTTTGAAATGATGGGCCCAGACAGTGAAAGATTTTCAAATGTGAACCGCAGGATTCAAGAAAATCTCGCATGCTACCAAGAAATATATAGAGAAAAAAAACAGGATACTGTTCAAACAAAATTAGACACATTTTTCAAAAAAACTCATACGACTGTATCTCAAACTGAAGATGAAGAAATTGATTGCACTTATGTGATAAGTGATGAGGATGTATAATTTATAATTAATAAGTACGGATGATGTAGATTTTTATTTTTTTTTTATATTTAAATATAAATTTATTTGAATTACTGTATTAATGAAAGTAAGTAAAATCACCGAAAAAAATATATAAATATATTCCTCGACTTACGACCGAGGTTCAGGAACGTATCTCCGTCGTAAGTCGAGGAATACCTGTATATAGCTGCACCAGGCGGATTTCGTAGTAGCTGTATAAAAACAGAAAGCTGTATATATACAGAAATTGCAATGACGCGTCATGTCGAATTATAACGATATTTAAAAATAATAAAACACTTTAATTTATGTTTTAACAAATATATATACAACAGAAGACATTACGGTTTGAGAAATATTAGAAGGAGCGACATTTTCGTCGTTATCGCTATCGCTATCAGACTCCAATTCGCTGTCGATTTCGTATTCACTCTCTGTTCTGTAAGGCTGGGAAGGTATGTCGACCGTATCCCGGCCTACCGAAACACATGTTGTGTAGTTTGAAAGAGGATCGTTTTATTTTAGTTCGATTTGGTACAATGGTTATTGTATGTACGAAGAGGTTGATTCTTCGGAGAAGTATGCTGGTCGAACTCCAGTGGAATGCTGTTTGGGGCTGGCGCGTGACGTGTACTTGTGACACGTGTTGAGCACAGATGCTTTGTTTTTGGTACACGTGCTGACCTAGTTACGCTGCGAGCGTGGTTTTATGGGTTCAGCGCCGGGGCGTCGTTAGTTTGAGAATGCAAGCGTGTGCCATGCATTAATGACTTTTCAGACACGTGTTGTTTATGGGGGAAGTGTGCAGGGGTCGTTGCCCTTGAGTTTATGCGTGTTTTTACAGGATCGATGGTTTCGATCGACAAGTTGTACTAGATTCCTACAGTTCCATACTCAACATCAGTGTCATACATATTCTCCATACTAAAACGTAATAAAAAAAAATAATAGTAACAACACTCAAAGGTTTACTCGATTTGTATACTCGAAACTATATACATACATTTATTCAAAATCTGCACTCTCTAAGATGAATCCGCACTCTCTAAGACGGTCCAGGTTGTAAATGTGTAGCGGAAAATCGAGTAGATACGTAAGTCAAGTCAAGTCGTGAAGTCTCAAACGACAGTTGAGCTAAGACTGGATGTACTTTTCATATGATATCCCGTAAAAAAGGAACTTGTGGTTTTTCCCTTATTTAGTTCCCTTAAAGGGTAACGTAAAAGTCCACAATTGCTAAAAGGTATTACATGATGTTTTCCAGGATTTTTACATATAAAGTGATAGCATCATATGTGGATCACCCATTAGACATTTTAGTATATTCACTTACATTTACAATTAGCATCAATTTGGTGAGTAATATTTACTAAGCTTTTTGTATACAAATATAATCACCAAAAACTCTATATTTTTTGAATAATATTTGAAAAAACCAGTAAATAATATTATATAAAATTTAAAATAAAGAGCGTATAGAGACTTTTAGGCGAAAAAATGGAATGCTTCCCGGGTTACTACAGCAAGTGCGTATTTTTTTTGTTGAACCTTTCTGTTGGAAAAGGACAAAGCGCGCTCGGTGGGTCACGCGCGGCTACGGAAATTTTGTGATCACGACAGGCGTGTCGTTAGCACCCAAGTGGTAATAAGCTGGAGAAAATTAAAGCAGATCAAAGCAATCAGAAACTGTAGAAACAGATCGATTTACAAATTTGGGGCTGTGTATTTGCTAATGAATCGTTGGTTGCGTTTATGTTAAGCAACGAGAGGTTGCAGGTTTCGATCCCGTGCTAATATTTAATGCTGCTGGCCAGACCTCGCATATATGACTTCAAGGTCGACAGATTCCTTTTTCAGTTCCGAATACGGATTCTTTTTTCATTTCAATAAAAAACAAATTAATTTAATAATCAAATTTAATAAAAAAAAAACAAATGAATGTTTATATAGGCATGATTAAATGGTTTTTATTACAAAAAATACTTTGCGAAGCCGGGTGAAACCACTAGTATTGTATAATATTAAGTTTATTGAAAATAATATGTAATGTGGTTAGTTTTTAATACGAACATTTTTAGTTTTTTTTTTTTAATGGTTTGATCTCTAAAACTGTATAGCAACACAGGGTCGATCCATTATTACTGTAAAATTGTGTTGATACATTGGCCGTTCCGTAAAAAAAATTGTTTCCAAATATTGTGTGAGTAATATGATCCAAAGATTGACTGAAATATGACAAATTTCCCTGAAATGGATTTTAAGTAAATTAAATGTTGACTGAAAAGATTAGCAAATATTTCTAAAACGATATTAATTTAGTAAATTATTACCGCCGGAATTAAACAATTCTTTTCAATATGTCCAGCTTCTTTTACGATATTGTATGTAATTACCTCATCGCAAGGGTTGGATTTCGTTTTATTAAATATGTGTCCATATTTCCCATTTTTATACAAATCAAGTGCATATGTTGCCTAAAATATATGTATATACATATAGATAGCAAACAACAGGAATACTCTAATATTGAATCATAAAAACTGGTTTTTCTTAACAAATCTTAATTTACTTTCACCAGCTTGTATTGTTTTTCAACAATTATATATCCATTCACTACTTTTTTTCCATTGAGCAGTTCTATCTTAAATTCAAAATTATTATTGCGTTCTGGATCGATAGGGTGTTGACGTTCACATTTTCCAACATCTATGTAATCGATGATAAAATTTCCCTTAAACAACAAAATTAAAAAAGTAGAAAGTATTTTTTTGGAAATAAAGTAAAACAATTATTTTACATATTTACGTAATCCGATGAGGTTTTCCCATTTCCACTACCGCTAAGGGAAAAGCACAGTAATCCTATAATTATAATACGTTGCATCATTGAGTGATCAAGGATTGTAAATAGGTTTTTGAGCTCTTTTTCCTATTATGCTGTAGATTAACATTAGAATAATATAATACTATGATTACTAACCAAATTAAATTAAATTGTAAAATAGGAAATGATCAGTAGATCAGTAGCTATTAAAATAGATATAATATGTATTGTGAACATAATTTTGTAATAATAAAAAGCATTTAAAAAATCAATCATTGTGTGAAATTCAGTGTCTGACTATGTAACATCCTAATGGTAATTCATTTTAAATGTACAATTTATTAATTTTAATATATCCGTATATGTACAAATAAATTTGACAATAAAACTACTTCCACTTCCGGTCAACCCAATTTTTTTTAATTTGATTTGGATTTAATTTACCGTAACTCCTACTATAGTCGATTCGATGTCGCGTGAGAACCAAACATGCTGTCGCATTCGTGTAATATATTTTAACATTGTAAAATAATATCATAGCACATAACATAATACTTTCTCTCTATTTACTCTCTTATTATCGAAAAAGTGCAAGAAGCATTTCTTCGTTTTCTTTATAAGAAAGAGTATGGGTACTACCCATATCTCTATCCTACTACTTTCCTTTCGGACATGCTTGGGTATAATTCCCTTGAACTTCGGAGAAACTTCTCGTTAATTCGTTTCGTTCTCCAGCTATTGCGTGGTAATACGTCATGCCCGTTGTTGCTGGAACAGTTGGGACTTTCTGTCCCTAATAATTATGTGCGTGGTAGACATCATCATTTGATGGTTGTACCTGCTGCTCGCACAGTTCTTTTTCGAATGGCTCATATTCCAAGAGCTATTCGACTTCTCAATGAAATCGTTGTTGCCGTCCCTGAATGTGATATTTTCCACCTTGGGGAGCGTAGATTATCGGATTTTATTTTAACATATTTATCTGGTAACCTGCGCTCATCATTACTTTCTTAATTTGAATGTGATGAATGAGTGGAATCTTAATCTACTCTCTTCCATTTGGGCCTCGCTGTGATTTTATTTTTTATTCATATTTTGTTGGTTTATTTTACTTTTTCTTTCTCTTTGTACATTTTATGTACTATTTTATTTGTATTATTATTACTTTTGTTACTTTTTATTATTTTTTTATTCTGCTTTCTAATTTTTCTGTTTTTTTTTTACTTGTATTCATTATCTTTGTTAAATGTAGGCCATTGTGGCGCATTAGGTTCTTCCTGTAATGCCACAATGGTCCAAAACTATTAATAAATTTTAAATAATAAATAATAAATAATAAATAATAAATAATAAATAATAAATAATAAATAATAAATAATAAATAATAAATAATAAATAATAAATAATAAATAATAAATAATAAATAATAAATAATAAATAATAAATAATAAATAATAAATAATAAATAATAAATAATAAATAATAAATAATAAATAATAAATAATAAATAATAAATAATAAATAATAAATAATAAATAATAAATAATAAATAATAAATAATAAATAATAAATAATAAATAATAAATAATAAATAATAAATAATAAATAATAAATAATAAATAATTTCGTAACTGAGGACGTAAAATAATTTCTTATTTAATTACATATAAAATAATATTATGTACAATATATTTCAATGCAAGGTCTTTAATAATATAATAAACTGCTAGTTTTACTGTCCAAACACGACGTTGAAAATTATTTTATCGTCTAAAAAAAACAAATATCCATTAATATACAATATTAATCCATTAATATACAAATATTATCGCATGGGTGTTGGCATATTAAGTTATTAAATTAAAATAAATGTGTCGGTTCTGTGTTCGATCCGCACGCAGTCGATTTTTTTTCAAATACCTTTTAAATATATTTATATTTAATTTAAAAAAATAATGATAAAAAACGTATTCATAATGGGGTAGAGTCACACAAATGTGATATTTGTTGAAAATTGTACACTGCAAAATATCACTTAACTAGACATATGCTTATTCATAGTAAGGTAAAGCCACACAAATGTGAGATTTGTTTAAAATCATTCATTTCAAAATTTCTCCTCAGTGCACATATGCATATTCATACTGGGGTGAAGCCACACAAATGTGAAATTTGTTTAAAATCGTACACTTTAAAATCTCTCCTCAATAAACATATGCGTATTCATAATGGGGTAGAGTCACACAAATGTGATATTTGTTTAAAATTGTACACTGCAAAATATCAATTAACTAGACATATGTTTATTCATAGTAAGGTAAAGCCACACAAATGCGAGATTTATTTGAAATCATTCACTTTAAAATATTACACACGAACGTTCATACTGGGGTAAAGCCACGCAAAAACGATTGCTTTTAGAACATATGAGACGTCACACTGGAGAAACACATCTTCAAATGTGTAATTTGTTTAAAGTCAAACACCTCTCGTCAGTGCACATATGCGTATTCATACTGAGGAGAAGAAAATTGAGACAGTATTTGGGCTGCCATAATTGTCGAACCACTGACGGGACACCCCACCCCCCCAAAAACACTTCTAGACAGGAATTACCTAGGTATTTACTATTCAATCTCTCTTAATTGTTTTTTTGTGTGGTCTGTTAATATTTTTCACTTCAATGACAGTTATGATAGATTTTTCTAGCTTTTTAAGTTGATTTTCAATCAAAAACATTTGACTGTGCACAAACAAGGTATACAGTTTTGATACTGGATTTGTAAAAAAAATTGTTTTCGCTTTTGGAGAATTTTTCATTCCTTACTGTATATATTGAAGAATATTTAAATAATTTTAAAACTACAAATTGTATATCTATTGACAATATATCAGCGGCAGTAGAAGCTGTATTGTGAATAATGTGTGCAGGACAACCGACGCTTTCTACATATATATATTTGAAGACAACTGTACAGACGCCAGGGGTCCTCAACTCGAGAGACACCTGAAGTCGGTTTTGTAAGATAGCTCGTGGTAAGCGTGGGCGGGGCTGGTTTCCTCAAGGTGCCTTCCTTAGTCGTCGGTGGTGTGGTCTCTGCTGATGTCGGCTGCTCTGCTCTGTCCCTTTCTGCTTCGTAGTGTGCGTGGGATGCGTAATGTGGAAAAAAGGGAGGAAATTGTAAACCAATGAAAACAAGGCGTAAATCTGTTTATGTATTGCGACTGTATTTTGTATAAGTTATACAGAGATCAAGCAGCGGGGAAAGGGGGGGAGTAAACAAAGAAACCACGCGTGCCTTTTGAGGTTAGCCACGCGTAGCTCAGTTGTCTGCCTTCTGTACGAAGACAGACCAGGCTTCCTCTGGTGCACAGCGGACGGATACTGGAGCTGGTCTCCACGTATCGTCGACCATCACCAGTGGCCGAGCTGGTGATTTCGGTGGCGAGGAGCTAACTGCGTGTCTGGGGTGGCCAGCGCAACTGTCAGTCTGGGGTGGCCAGCACCAAAATATATCGGCCAAATCGTGGGTCGTAAGGCCACGAAAGCCGATCATCAGACATAGTCTGATGATCGGCTTCAGCATCAGACATAGTCAGACAACAACGTTTCTTGTAATAGCTTAGAAGAGTATATAGACTTATTTCACGATAGCTTAAATACTATTAAGAACTCATTTGCAAGGTCGTTTTTTTTTAACCTTTTTCGCTTAACTTTGTGCTATTACTTATCATAATCTTTAAGTGTTTTTATGTAGCAAAGTATCGAGCAGAAGTAATCAATAATGATAATTCTTATGAATGTTTCATTTTTTTTTTGTATTCTTTTGATATTTTTTTATTTGGCAAATCCTTTCTATCCAGTTCTACTTTACTAAGATCTTTCATGCTATCTGGAGAAACTTGTAAACGGCTTAAGTATAACTATTAATTTTATTATTTTTGTATTGGCTGTAAAAATGTTAAAATAAAATAAAAAATGCCTCTCTCTTCCTTCTAAATTCGTGTTAGTATTGTCAGCCCCGAATAACAGGAGGCCTTTTACAGATATATTATAATTTTTTATTGCCTCAATACAACGTGCCGTTATTGTATTCGACGTTTCATTTGGTAATATTTGTAGTTCAAGCCAGAGATATGTAATAAGAATTGAGGGGCCCTTACGAATAAATAATTGTTGTCAATTTTACGCGGTACGTCACGGAATACAATCGGATCAATTTACTTATAAAAATGCACCCCATGTTGTTTATTGTGTGTTTTTGAATGCATTGTGCGATTTTTAACGATGCTTGCCCATATTGCGAGTAATATAAACAAACAGAGAAGTTTTTTATCGGACATACGTCGAGCACCATGCATCAAATACGACTGATGCTAAAATTATTAAGGGATATCTGTGGAGAATCTTCTCTTAACAACAATATAACGCCTAAAGCCACTTCTATTAATATAACATTTCTCTGGGTATTACACTATCAATACGGATCGCGATAGAAGTGGATCGCGTGATGATATTAATAGTGTGATAGGCCAGATATATATATATATATATATATATATATATATATATATATATATATATATATATATATATATATATATATATATATATATATATTTAGCCTTGCTATTTTTTTTAGTGACATATTTGGTCTAAATGTCGTGGTTCGGTGATTACTAGTCAAATATGAACCGGTCACAGGACAACCGGTCGCTCTAGATCGGTCACACGTGATCACCCGTCACACTAAAACTGGTCACGAGAAAACTGGTCACACCCTTAAATCGGTCAACCAGTTTTCTCGTGACCGATTTTAGGGTATGACCAGTTTTCTCGTGACCACTTTTAGGGTGTGACCAGTTTTCTCGTGACCAGTTTTAGTGTGACGGGTGATCACGTGTGACCGATCTAGAGCGACCGGTTGTCCTGTGACTGGTTCACATATGACAAGTAGTTCGTTTACCGAAATAAACAATGTAGGTAAGAAATCGTTAAAAATTATTCCCGAACAATTTAAGCGGTTGTATTGGCACTGGAATACTGATATGACGGCCATGTTGGATTTTACATCAAATGTCAGGCTATTCATGGTGTTTACCCGTTTCGGATCGTGTCAACCCGGTTTGATGGAGTGCAGACTTTGCCTCTCTTCTTCTCCAGCAGAGGATCTCGTCTCCATCTACGATGATCCTCGGCTCTTGGAGCACCTCATTTGGACCTGCTGTCGGCTGCGGGTTAGTTCACTTAACCCAGTGGTATTTTTAATTCGTTGTCTTCGTGATCGTCAATACCTTTTCCATTTGTAGGTAACCCAAGAGGACCAGCTGCCAGATATGGTTTGCCTTTCATGTATCAACAATCTAGAATTGCTCGACGGCTTTCGAAACGCTTGTTTTCGGAATGACACAACGTCGAGGGTGAAATTAGACAATTATCTGAAAATCAAGCCGGAAGAACTTTTGGTGGATGATTTAATATGGGAAAATGAGTCGGGTGCTCACTGGCCACCCAACATTTCAGAAAATGATGTGGTAAGTAAATAGGATTCAAATTAATTAATTGAAAATCTAAAATCACATGTAAAATGACATCCAATCATAAAATGTTACACTTATTAAATTGTATAAGGTTTGGTTTATTTTTCAGACGAGTGGAGGAAAAATTACTTCGAACGATAATATGGGAGAAATAATAGATACCAATAGACGCATTCTAGTGGAAGAATTACCATCACAAAAAGCTTCAGATAAGATGTGCTCTACGGGTTCTGAATTGAACCGTATTCATAGTGAAGTAAAGCTACACAAATGTGAAATTTGTTTAAAATCATTCACTACAAAATATTACCTCGGCGTACACATGTCCATTCATAGTGGGGTAAAGCCACACAAATGCGACGTTTGTTTCCAATCATTTAATCGAAAAGGATACCTTGTGGTACATATGAGACGCCATACTGGAGAAACACCTTTCCAATGTGATATTTGTTTAAAATCATTCTTTTCAAAACCTCTCCTCAGTGTACATATGCGTATTCATAGTGGGGTGAAGCCACACAAATGTGAGATTTGTTCGAGATCATTCGCTTCAAAATATTACCTTCGTGTACACACAATCGTTCATGCTGAGGTAAAGCCACACAAGTGTGAAATTTGTTTAAAATCGTACACTTTAAAAACTCGCCTCAATACACATATGCGTATTCATAGTGGGATAAAGCCACACAAATGTAACATTTGTTCGAAATCTTTCCTTGCAAAAAATCAGCTGAATGCACATATTCGTATTCATAATGGGGCAACATCACACGAGTGTGACATTTGCTCTAAATCATTTTATAGAAAAAGTGATTTAAGTTCACATATGACTATTCATACTATGATAATGGCACACAAATGTGATATTTGTTTAAAATCATTCCCTTCAAAACGAAAATTCACTAGACATATGCTTATTCATAGTGAGGTGAAGCCATACAAATGTGAGATTTGTTTGAAATCATTCATTACAAAATATTACCTCCGTGTACACATGAGCGTTCATACTGGGGTAAAGCCACACAAATGTGAAATTTGTTTAAAATCATACCCTTTAAAATCCCTCCTCAATACACATATGCGTATTCATAGTGGGGTAGAGTCACACGAATGTGAAATTTGTTTAAAATCATTCCCTTCAAAACATCAATTCACTAGACATATGCTTAGTCATAGTGAGGCGAAGCGACACAAATGTGAGATTTGTTTGAAATTATTCACAAAATATTACCTCCATATACACATGAGGGTTCATACTGGGGTAAAGCCATACAAATGTGAAATTTGTTTAAAATCATTCATTTCAAAACGTCAATTATCTAAACATATGCTTATTCATAGTGAGGTAAAGCCACACAAATGTGAACTTTGTTTAAAATCATTCCCTTCAAAACATCAATTCACTAGACATATGCTTATTCATAGTAAGTAAAGCCACACAAATGAGATTTGTATACTCTTAACCCTTTGCCCACGGCAATAAATATGGCGAACAAGCCCTGTACGCGGCACCTTTTTCGTGAATTTGGCAATCGAGTTTTCGACCTTAAATACAGATTTTAATATTTACTCAAGTAACCAGATATGTTAATTAACACATAAAGTATTATTTCAAACAATAAAATACATAATATATCGCCTAGTTTTGGATTAATTGTCAAATAATCATTCTTCATAATTGTATGTAGACGTGACGTCACATAAACGGGGTTTCAGTATGGCTCCACAAAAAACTAATTTTTGACTGGTATACATTCATTTTAAGCAAATTCAATAGATGGCATTCAACTCTCAGTAATATATTCAACCAATTTTGAACCTTAAAACAGTTGAAATAGGCGCATATAAGCCTCAAAATCCCGTGCAAAGTTCAGAAATTCTATGGAAGACAGCCGCGCTACCTAGTCGCCCAAAGCTTCCATAGAAGACGGCCGTAGGCAAACGGTTAACCCTTTGCCCGCGTCACCAAATTTAGCGAACATGCCCTGTACGCGGCTGCTTTTTTGCGGATTTTGCTATCGCGTTTTCGACTATAAATATAGGTTGTAATATTTTTTTGAATTTTACAACCTATATTTTTTTTTTTTGACTACTGCCATCTATTGAGTTTAGTAAAGTATACAGGTTGGAACTTCCAAGACATCTATGCGTGTCTCGCGCGCTGAGGGCATGTTCGCTAGGACATGTATAGTAGTTGTACGCGGTGGAAAGGTTAAGAACTCATTTGCAAGATCGTTTTTTTTAACCCTTTTCGGCTAACTTTGTACTATTACTTAATATAATCTTTAAATGTTTTTATGTAGCAAAGTATTGAGCAGAAGTAATCAATTATGATTATTCTTATGTATTTTTCATTATTTTTTTTGTATTTTGATATTTTTTTATTTGGCAAATCCTTCTTAGCAAGTTCAACTTTACTCAGATTGTTCATGCTATCGGAAGAAACTTGTAAATGGCTTAAGAATAACTATTCATTTTATTATTTTTGTATTAGCTGTAAGTTTATCTTAAAAATGTTAAAATAAAATAAAAATGCCTCTCTCTTCCTCCTAAATTCGTGTTAGTATTGTCAGTCCCGAATAACAGGAGGCCTTTTACTGGTATATTATAATGTTTTAGTGGCTCAATACAAAATGCCGTAATTGTATACGACGTTTCATTCGGTAATGTTTGTAGCTCCAGCAGTTTAAGTTTTATGCCATCATTTTCCGTGAAATATTGGACGTGTATTGGAAACATCTTCATATACATATATAGCCGGCAGTTTGGCTTAATGGTAGCGTGTATGTTTAGCACCATGTGATCAGTGGGTTCGACCCGCTATACTGCTGGTTAGATTTGGGGGTATTTGTCACTCCAAATCGCTCGTTTCTTATCAGAGTTTGCCAATTTTATCTGATCATTGTTGAATCGGTTCCTCAAATTGGCAAAAAAAATCCTTTCCTGTTGTCACAAATCTTCTGTATTTATTGTGTGTATAATTTGTAAAAATTATGTACAAAATCTTAAATCCATAGATGTCTCAATGGATTAATTCTGTAATTAATTAATTGTTATTTCGTGTTCTTCAGCTTCTGGAAATACAGTGATTTATGTAATATTAAATTGCTACATTGTTTGTAATTAATTGTCCAGGAAGGCGCATTGGGGTATTCCTGTCAAGCCTTCCTGGTATATATCTATGTACAATAAAATAAAATATTTATGATTCGGAAAGTTTTTTATTAATATGACTCGAAAAGGGACACTGGGACACAGACCTCAAAACTGGGACATGTCCCGGTGTAACTTTTTATTTTCTAGATTTATTATTTTTTTTAAATATCATATATAAAAAATACAAACGCAAGTAATAAAAATCCAAAATGCATTATTTAATAAAAACATACCTCTTCTATAATTTGTATATAAAATTATTATTTTAAATAAAAATACCAACAATTTTATTTTACTACCGCCATCTATGTTTAAAACTAAGAACTGGATAGACATCAGCCACTTTTCAGAAATTCAAATTTCAAACGTGTTTTACACGATATTTTTGCACCATCGTAATGGCGGAGGATCCATTTACTTACATTGATGACCAAAATGAACAATATGGCAAAATGTGAAAATGATCGGATAAGAGGCAAACTTTTTCCTGAATTGTAATCGTAGGTGAAACGTAAAGGAGGCATGTAATAAAAAATAACTGTGGGAGAGGACGGATGAGACGAGTGTGTTGTTAATGCACAAGTGTTTAATTTGACAGCCGGGGACAAAGTGGCGGTCACCGGCGAAGCACTGGCCAACCGATGGTTTTACGGCCGGTACCTCGGGGTTGCCACAGTACAAATAAAAATTAACATAAAACATTGTTACATTTTCCCACTTGCCTATAATTAATGCAATTTTTTCAAGTACACCTTATTTTACACTGTCCATTGTCATGTCGACGTTTCTCGAAGCCACATATCCTTTAATTACTGCCCATATCTTTTCAATTGGATTGAGTTCCGGGTGATATGGGGGTAGGGTTGCCACATGATAATTTGATAGAGCAGGGCAGATGGGTCTAAAAAGGAGGATTTTCTGTAAAAAAGGACACTCAGAAATTAAACGAATTTTTTTATATTGTTTTACTTTATTTTAATCATATTTAGCTGAGCTGCCAATTTTGGAAAGAAGTTCTTGGTTTTTTAACAAATATAAAAATCTTCACATGTCATGTTTTTAAAGTTGTATTGAGTAAGAATTAAAGATTTAACTGACTGCACACTTAGTCTATTCCTCTCTTTGCTCCACTGAGCATTAATCAGTGCAAAAACTCTTTCCACATTTGCGTTATGTGCGCTTATACAAAAATAAAACTCGCTGATATTGAGCAGTTCTGAGAAACATTCAATGATTTTAACACTTTTGAAGTAGATTGTTCACTGCTCGTGCAACTTCAAATCATAATATGCTTCATCTTCATCTGATTTTGATTTAAGAAATGAAATCAAGTTACAAAATTGATCGTGTAGCTTAACATCGTCAATCTCTACACCTCTGATGCTCAAGAACTCAATGCATGAAACGAAATCATCATGCCCTGCCCCCCTTTTCGCCTCCCGCCCGATGTTTAGCAAAAAGAAGGACAAAACATGGAAAAGGAGGACATGTCCTCCTTTTGGATACCATCTGGCAACCCTATATGGGGGTAACCTTAGGGAGGTATGGCCATGCTGTTCGAAGAGAGTCTATAACAGACCTCGGCAACCTATGACCCGCGGGTCACGAAGTGACGCATTTGATGATTTCAAGTGACCCATTTGAATTCTGCAAATATTTGCAAAATTTTATTTTTGGCCAATTATACAAGTGCCGGATAGTGTGTTACGACTAAACCGCATGTATGTATAGTTGTTAGGACCAAAAATAATTGCATCTTATTGGCTACGTCCACACTACCGATATTCTCGAATTTTCCATATCCAGTTCCCATATTGCAATCTGTAGTTGCTATTTAGGAACTGGTTATGGAAAAATTCGGAAATATCGGGTGTAGATATCGGTAGTGAGGACGTAGCCATTGGCTACGCCCACACTACCGATATTTACGAAATTTTCCATAACCATTCCTAAATAGCAACCACAGGTTGCAATATGGGAACTGGATATGGAAAATTTCGTAAATATCAGTAGTGTAGCCAGCGCCATTGGGGCGTATACCAAGACGAGTTTTTAGAGCAAATGATTTCAAATATCACATTTGTACGGCTTTATCCCCATGTTTTTTATTTTTATTTTTAAATGCTTTTTATTATTACGAAATTATGTTCACAATACATCTTATATCTATTTTAATAGCTACTGATCTACTGATCATTTTCTATTTTACAATTTAATTTAATTTGGTTAGTAATCATAGTGTTATATTATTCTAATGTTAATGTACAGCATAATAGGAAAAAGAGCTCAAAAACCTATTTACAAATCTTATAAATGCTCATAATACATCCAATACATATATTAATTAAAGACTCTCTAAAGTCGATGACCTAAAGCAGATTGTGTTTAGGTAATCTGTGTTTATACCTGAAGAATATAGACATTTTGTTGTAATCACCGAGACTCTTCACAAGTGTGTTAGTATGGTTATTAGTGATTCTGTCATAGAATCTATTGGTTAGTTTGTTAGTAATGTCTGTAACAAACTGAATATTATATATCCCCACGTGCAATTTCGCGTGTGAACTAAGATAACTTTTTAAGTAAAGGATTTCAAACAAATATCGCATATCTACGGTTTTTCCTCTTTGTGCGATTTCACGTGTATTTTAAGATAGCGTTTTACTGAAAATGATTTTAAACAAATATCACATTTGTGTGGCTTTTCCCCCGTGTGAGTTCTCACATGGTTAACGAGGTCCTGTTTACAAACATATGATTTTAAACAAACGTGACATACATATGGCTTTTTTCCCCCATGCGTTTTCATGTGTACAGTAAGATAACTTTTTGCAGCAAATGATTTAAAACAAATATTACATTTGTATGGCTTTTCCCCAGTGTGAGATCTCATGTGTGTATGAAGATTACTGATTTGACTAAACGATTTTAAGCAAACATCACATTTGTGTGGCTTCTCCCCCGTGTGAGTTCTCGTGTGGTTAACGAGATCCCGTTTACAAACACATGATTTTGAACAAATATTACATTTGTATGACTTTTCCCCCATGTGACATCTCATGTGTGTGCCAAGATTATTTTTTTGAGTAAAGGATTTCAAACAAATATCACATTTGTATGGTTTTTCCCCTTTGTGCGTTTTCATGTGCATACTAAGATAACTTTTTACAGCAAATGATTTTAAACAAATATAACATTTGTATGGATTTTCTTCCATAGATATGTTATATTTGTTAAAAAATCTTAAGCAAACGTAACATTTGCATGGTTTTTCCCCAGTGTGAAATTTAATATCTCCATCAAGATGTCCTTTTTCAGTAAACATTTTTGTACAAACTTCACGTTTGTGTGATTTTATTCCAGGGCGAGATTTTATGCTAATAAGAAGATCACTTTCTTGTGAAAACGATTTTCCTTCAGTGTGAAACAATAAATGTTCCACGATAGTAGATTTTTGAGAAAATGATTTTAAGCAAATATCACATTTGTAAATATTCGGTAATGGAGACTCTTCCGGTGGAATTCTAGCATCATCTGCCCCAAAATCACTCGAAATATCCTTGTGTATCTGTAAAGTTAAACGAACGTTATACAATTAAAACGAATACAATACGTTTTTAACAAGATTAGAAGCGACTATACCGGAGATGTAATATTTTCTATCAAATAGACATCTTGTTTGGAAACGCTTCTTTCTAAGGCACTAGATTTCCAGTCATTCGCCTCGACATTACAAACATTTGGTAACGAATCAACATCTGATTCATCCTTCCAAATTAAATCTTCCAGTAAAACTTCTTCTGTCTTCACATTCAAACTCTCATTTAAAGTCAGCTTCGACTTTTCGTTGCTTTGAAGACAATCGTTTCGAAAACTGTTGAGCAATTCCAAATTATTGACACATGAAAGGCAAATCGCCTCTGGTAACCCGTCACCTCTTTTAACCTGCAAATGAGAGGGGCAGCGATGAATAGTTAATTTAGATGACAATAGGATAAAGGTAACTAACCTGCAACCGACAACAGGTTCGTATGAGCTGTGCCAGTGGATGAGGATTGTCGTGGATGGAGACAGTCGGAGCAGAACTAAGACAAAGCCTGCACTCCATCGCATCGCCCAAGTCTTCTGTCAAAACTGAACACTTCTATTCATCGATAACGTGTAAATAGTTCGAATACTATTCACCGAATGCTATTCTACTAATGACTAGAGATGGAACGCCGAGATGTTTATATACACAAAAATATCACCAATGACAGCATACCATGGAATTCGACATAAAATCCAACATGGCCGCCCTCTCAGTATTGTCAGTGCAAAAAACCGCTTAAATTGTTCGGGAATAACTTTTAATTAAACGCCCATAACATTATCTTTATCAAACTATAGGTATGACCGCACTGGTAATTGGATTATTAGTGACATTGCGATGGTCACAAAGACAATTTTTCGATAGTATGATGGTCATCGTTAGTATGATGGTCATCGTTAGTATGATGGACTTTTCGGCTGCCAGATGTTGTTATAGAGATTTTAGTGACTTTTGAGGGAGCGCTTTGTGACCAATGACCACGGAACCAACTACATAGTACCATATTTGGTAAACGGACTACTAATCATATGTGAACCAGTCACAGGACAACCGGTCGCTCTAGATCGGTCACAAGTGATCACCCGTCACACTAAAACTGGTCACGAGAAAACTGGTCACACCCTAAAATCGGTGAACCAGTTTTCTCGTGACCAGTTTAAGTGTGACGGGTGATCACGTGTGACCGATCTAGAGCGACCGGTTGTCCTGTGACCGGTTCAAATTTGTCTAGTAATCACCGAACCACCACATTTAGACCAAAGATATCACTAAAAAAAATAGCAAGGCAAGTCGATCTGGTTGCTGGCATAGTTCAACACAGGGACGATGGAGTGCAGATTTTGTCTTGGATCAGGTCCGGCCGAATCTTCCGTCTCCATCTTCAGTGAACCTCGTCCAGAGCGTCTGGAGCAACGCATTCGGACCTGCTGTCAAATTCAGGTCGGTGCTGGTTACAGGTTACAATTATTGTAGACCCAATTGGCTAACTCTTCTCACCGCGCAATCCTCCTTTTTTCATCTGCAGGTGAAAAGAGGCGATGGGTTGCCAGACACGGTGTGTCTTTCGTGTAAGACCAGTCTGGAATTGTTGATCGGCTTTCGAAAGGCTTGTTTTCGAAACAACGAATTGTCTCGACTGAGATTAGACGATTGCTTGAAGATCAAGACTGAAGAAGTTTTATTGGAAGATGTAGTATGAGACGATGAGCCTTCACAATCGACAATTCACCGAAAGAATAGTGAAATGTGCTTAAAGTCATTTACCAGTGAATCTGAACTTATTTTACACAAAAGATCACATCCTGGAGAAGAGCTGTTCAAATGTGATATTTGTTTAAAATCATTTATTCGAAAAAATACACTTGTCAGACATATAAGAGCTCATAAGGGTGAAAAGCATTACAAGTGTGAAATTTGTCTGAAATCATTAACTCAAAAACCTAGACTCGAGAAACATAAAAAATTGCATGCTGGGATAAAAGCACATAAATGTGACATTTGTTTAAAATCATCATCATATATATAACGACGGTAATCTGTGTGTGTGTGTGTGGGTGTGTGTGTGTGTGTGTGTGTGTGTGTCCTAACTCTCGCCGAACATAATGAACGAATCGATAAAAATCGATTAATTCATTTTTCGACGAGACGACTTTGTCGCGACTCGAACCGATCACCCTAAATAGCCTGAATATGGGTCTAAATGAGCTAATCGTCTCGGACATCGTGCCAAATCCAATTTTTCATTTCGCCTTTTTTTTTTAAACATTAATTGAAATATTCCTTCTCGCCATATAAAAATACATAATTTTAATAATTTCATTTATCGAAGTTTTGAACCATTTTTTTTTCTTTTCATATAAAACAATTAAATATATATTTTTAATTGAAATTATTGAAATTGAAATTAATTTATATTTTAGCGATATTTGAAAAAATAAAATCAATTCCAGGACGCCGACTCGAACCTACCCCCATCGCGCCCAGATCAATATACACTGACCAGTACACCATGATACGGATATAAAGGCTGCTCTAAATAACGTTAATATTCAATAATCGTACAGAACGTATGGACAACCAATCAAAACGGAGTCATATCTTCGGTAGTTGTCGGAACAAGTCGGAATTAGTCGGGTGTCATGGATCGAGTGAATCGATTTCGATTTGCAGTATCGCTCGGGGCGATAGCTAATAATAATAGAAAAAAATAGGTCTTTAAATAAATAATTGAAAACTCTCTATGGGAGTCTGCGTATTTTTAAGAATTGAAAATTATTACAAATAAAGAATTGAAAACTATCTATGAGAGTCTACGAAAATAACGGTTCCGGTTCCGGATTTTTTTTTTAGTTTTATACGAGTATATAATAATTTTATACCCATGCGATGATGTTTCATCGGGCTATTCACTAGTTTATTTATAAAATTGGACTTGTGTCACATTTGAGATCTCACACGGGGGGAAAGCCATACAAGTGTGAAATTTGTCTAAAATCATTTACTCGAAAGTCTTACCTCGATATACATACAAATTTGCATACTGGGATAAAACTACACAAATGTGACATTTGTTTAAAATCATATGTTGATAATAAAGCTGTGCAATAATAAAAAAAAAGTTTTTTAAAAACATACTTTGTATATAAAATTATTATTTTGAATAAAAACACCAATATTTTTTTTTACTATCGCCATCTATGTTTAAAATTAACAAACAAACGTCAACCGTAAACGTCAAACAGAATGTCGGCGGGCAAATTACAAACGCATCTTACACGATATATTTGCACCATCGTAATGGCGGAGGCTCCATTTACTTATATTGATGACCAAAATGAGCAATATGGCAAAGTATGAAAACGATCGCATAAGAGATAAAAATGACCACTAACACGAAAGCCATGTGAAACGTAAAGGAGGTATGTAAAAAAGGACTTGTGTCACATTTAAGATCTCACACGGGGGAAAAGCCTTACAAGTGTGAAATTTGTCTAAAATCATTTAATGAGAAATCTAGCTTCGAGGCACATAAAAAATTGCATCCTGGGATAAAACTACACAAATGTGACATTTGTTTAAAATCATATGTTCGTAAAAATGAACTTGTGAGACATTTGAGATCTCACACGGGGGAAAAGCCATACAAGTGTGAAATTTGTATGAAATTATTTACTGATAAATCTAGTCTCGAGAAACATAAAAAATTGCACACTGAAATTAAACCACACTAATTTGACATTTGTTTAAAATCATTCATTTATAAAAGTGGACTCGTGTCACATTTGAGATCTCACACGGGGGAAACGCCTTACAAGTGTGAAATTTGTCTAAAAACATTCTCTCGAGAGACATAAAAATTGCATGCTGGGAAAAACTACACAAATGTAACGTTTGTTTAAAATCATTTATTCAAAAATATACACTTGTGAGACATTTGAGATCTCACACGGGGGGGAAACGCCTTACAGGTGTGAAATTTGTTTAAAATCATTACTCGAAAATCTATCCTCTGGTCACATAATAAATTGCATACTGGGATAAATACAAAAAAAATTGTTATTATATAGATACTGTTCATATTCTTACATTTTGGCTGCATGCGTGCCATGATGTTTCTGGCGCCCCCCCCTCACATGACATGTCTCCTCATTGAAGTTTATTTAAATAATTTTAAGAGAAATAATAATTGAAAATTAAATACACAGCTCTATTATTTGGCTTACTTGTTTCATTTATTTTAAATGTAATAATTTTTATTTATTGCATGAAATTGAGATAATTTTAGTAAACATACAGCTACTTTTGCTTTACGTAGACAGCTACTTTTGCAGATGACACAGCCCTACTAGCCAGCAGCAAAAATGCAGAAGAAGTCTCTAAAATCCTCCAATGTCAGTTGGATAAATCGCTAAGGAGTGAAAGCCAAAACTAGTACATAAATGGGTCCATGTAACTTTTACATTGAGAAAGGGGAACTGCCCACCCGTCATGATGGAAAACATAATGCTTCTGCATAGAGACTCTGGCAAGTATCTGGGAATACACTTTGATAGACGCCTTGTCTGGAAAACTCGCATAAAAAAACGCGATGAACTTAATCTAAGAACTAAAAATATGCATTGGCTTATTGGTGGAAATCTGCTTTATCATTGGAAAACAAGATACTCGTATATAACACAATCATTAAACCGATATGGAGCTACGGAACACAACTCTGGGGCTCCGCTAGCAGTTCCAACATTGACATCCTACAACGGTTCCAGAACAAAAGCTTGCGAACAATAGCTCGAGCCCCGTGGTTCACAAGAAATACTGAGATACACGAGTATCCTAATACCCCAACCATCAAGGAAGTAGCCGCGTACCATCCGTTATATCTTGCGTGAATAAAGAATTGCAGACGAACGGTTAGAATAAAAAATAATTCATTATAATATTCAGTACAAGAGCTGATAACGGACTAACTTAAATTCTAACAGTGATGAGTTTATATACTCTAATTTAAAACAATGAATGTGTTGAAGACACGTGTCGTACAATTTCGGTTAGTCAGTGTGTGAGGTGTGCTACAAATCAATAGTGCTATTTATTAAATTAGGTGTGTCATATCTCTACTGGTTAGTCGTTTTATTGTTAATATTAATTTACACATCATGTGGCAATGAAGAAGTCATACATGATGGTGTCATACTAGTGACGAATTGGTGATATTTGAATATAATGGTAGAGGATTGTCCTCAGCCCTTAACTCGAGCCACCCAAATCCTCTGGCGTATGGTGTGCTAAAGGAGAAATCAATGAAAAGATTAAAAAGAAACAGCCTTTGATAAATAATAATTAAATCCTATATAAACCTATAGAATTCGCCAATATGGTCCCCTAGTTCACAGGTACGTAGTAATTCCATTGAGAGGATTCAGAATAGATTTATTAGATTCATTGATTATAATTGTTTTACAAAATCTGACCCTGTCACCAACAAGTATATTAAATTAAATATGATCAAACAGCGTGACAGCGGAATAATCAATTATTTATTATTTCTGTTTGGTGTTTTCAGCGGAGTTATGGACTGTAGTGAATTGGTGGACCTCTTAAATTTCCCACCGCGGGGGAGATTTACCAGATGCAACTATTTGTTCCACAATTATGCCACTAGTTATAACAAAAATTCAACGTTACCCCGACTTCATAAACCGGGAAACGAATTTAGCCAATTTGATTTTTTTAATATTAGTAAACATAGTTTAAAAAAATTGTTGCATCATAATTTTTCTGATTTATACAAATGCTAAATGCATTTTATTTTATCCATTTATTTATTTATTCAATTAGTTTTAAAACTCACATTTTTTCTTTTCTTTTCTTATATTAATATTGTTATTTTTGGTTTTATTGTTATACTTATAAGATTAATGTTCAATGGTCCATGCGGCCGTATATGTAAAGTAAATAAATAAATTAAGTACGGTATCTCCAATGGGAGCGTTCGGTGATTACTAGTCAAATGTGAAACGGTCACAGGACAACCGGTCGCTCTAGATTGGTCACACGTGATCACACTTAAACTGGTCACACCCGAAAATTGATAACGAAAAAACTGGTCACACCCAAAAATTAAAAATTGTTCGAATTTTTTTTGATTGTCTCATTGTATTTTTATAATTAATTGCACCGTGAATAAATAAAACGATTATTATGATTATTAACTGTGGACTTTTTTTTTGTAAATTAGAAATCGCGCCCCCCCTAGAAAAATTGCTGGATCCGCTGCTGTGCATACTATGTGCAAGACTAAAAACAAAGGATGGATAAAATAACGTGGAAAAATAAAATAAAACAAAGACATGACAAAACTGTGATTATTTTAAATAATTCAAGTTGGAAAATATACATATGTATATTAAATTTAAAACAAAAACAAACATAAACAAGATTTTAATTTAAAAATGAACACATTTAAAAAACAAAGATGATAAATACATTTATCTAGCAAAGCTCAGTTTTTCCAATTTCCAAGGTAAAAAGCTTAAATTCAAATATACATACATATACACAGGGTTTTTTTCCCCATGTAACGGAGTTCCGTCACCTTTTTGTCTTAGCATTTTTTTATGTTTCAAACGAATATTCTATATAATATAATTTTGATACAATCTTTTCCAATAAAAAACTTGACAAGTGAGTTCCGGCACCCGTACAGGGTGCCGGGTACTCCCCATTCCCCGTACAAGTACAGGGAAATTTATTTCAAACACTTTTATGTTTGAAACTATTACTATTCCTTTTGTAACTTTATTTCGCATAATTTTAACTTTATTTAGAATACTAATAACATTTAAAAAAACGCTATTAACATTTATGGTATTGCTATTGACATTATTTCTGATACTGATACGGTAAATATCAAATATCACATTTGTATGGCTTTTCTTTTGTGTGAGATCTCATGTGTATACCAAGATGAGCTTTTCGAGCAAATGATTTCAAACAAATATCGCATTTGTACGGTTTTTCCCCTTTGTGCCACATCATGTGTATATTAAGATAACGTTTTACAGCAAATAATTTAAAACAAATATTACATTTGTATGGCTTTTCCCCTGTGTGAGATCTCATGTGTGAAATAAGACAACTGTTTGCATGAAATGATTTTAAACAAATATCACATTTGTGTAGATTTTCCCCACTGTGAAATTTCATGTGTCTACGAAGATGACTAATATCACTAAATGATTTTGAGCAAACATCACATTTGTGTGATTTTTCCCCCGTGTGAGAATTCATGTGTCTCTGAAGATGACTAATTAGACTAAATGATTTTAAGCAAACATCACATTTGTGTGGCTTTTCACCCGTGTGAGATCTCATGTGTGTCTGAAGATGACTAATTTGACTAAATGCTTTTAAGCAAACATCACATTTGTGTGGCTTTTCCCCCGTGTGAGATCTCATGTGTCTATGAAAATTACTAGGATGACTAAATGATTTTAAGCAAATATCACATTTGTATGATTTTTCCCCCGTGTGAGATCTCATGTGTCTATGAAGATTACTAGAATGACTAAATGATTTTGAGCAAACATCACATTTGTGTGGCTTTTCCCCCGTGTGAGATTTCATGTGTATATGAAGAATATCAATTTGACTAAATGATTTTAAGCAAACGTCACATTTGTATGGCTTTTCCCCCGTGTGAGATCTCATGTGTCTATGAAGACTACAAGAATGACTAAATGATTTTGAGCAAACATCACATTTGTGTGATTTTTCCCCCGTGTGAGATCTCATGTGTGTTTGAAGATGACTAATTTGAGTAAAGGCTTTTAAGCAAACATCACATTTGTGTGGCTTTTCCCCCGTGTGAGATCTCATGTGTCTATGAAAATTACTAGGATTACTAAATGATTTTAAGCAAACGTCACATTTGTATGGCTTTTCCCCCGTGTGAGATCTCATGTGTCTATGAAAATTACTAGAATGACTAAATGATTTTAAGCAAACGTCACATTTGTATGGCTTTTCTTCCGTGTGAGATCTCATGTGTTTACCAAGATTAAATTTACGAATAAATGATCTTAAGCAAATGTAACATTTGTATGGTTCTTCTCCAGTGTCAGATTTAATTTCTACATCCAGATGTCTTTTTTGAGTAAACATTTTTGTACAAACTTCACCTTTGTGTGATTTTATCCCAGGGTAAGATTTTATATTTGTAATAAAATCAATTTCTTTTAAAAACGATTTTTGTTCAGTGTGAAACGACAAATGTTTCACAATAGTTGATTTTTGAGAAAATGGTTTTAAACAAATATCAGATTGGTAAGTATTCGGTAATGGAGACTCTTCCGGTGGAATTCCAGCATCATCTGCCTCAAAATCACTCGAAATATCCTTTTCAACGTGTATCTGTAAAGTTAAACGAACGTTATACAATTAAAACGAATACAATACGTTTTTAACAAGATTAGAAGTGACTATACCGGAGATGTAATATTTTCTATCAAATAGACATCTTGTTGGGAGACGCTTCTTTCTAAGGCACTAGATTTCCAGTCATTCGCCTCGACATTACAAACATTTGGTAACGAATCAACATCTGATTCATCCTTCCAAATTAAATCTTCCAGTAAAACTTCTTCTGTCTTCACATTCAAACTCTCATTCAACGCCAGCTTCGACGTTTCGTTGCTTTGAAGACAATCGTTTCGAAAACTGCTGAGCAATTCCAGAGTGTTGATACACGAAAGGCATATCGCATCTGGCAAGCCGTCACCTCTTTTAACCTGCAAATGAGAGAGGCAGCGATGAATAGTTAATTTCGATGATAATAGGATAAAAGTAACTAACCGGCAGTCGACAAGAGGTTCGTATGAGCTGTGCCAGTGGATGAGGATTGTCGTGGATGGAGACAGTCGGAGCAGAACCAAGACAAAGCCTGCACTCCATCGCATCGCCCAAATCTTCTGTCAAAACTGAACACTTTTATTCATCGGTAACATGTAAATTGTTCGAATACTATTCACCGAATGCTATTCTACTAATGACCAGAGATCGAACGCCGAGATGCTTCTATGGCAGCGTTAATTTCGCACTAGGCAGCCAGGCTGCCGCAGCCAAAATATTGAGCAGCCAGTTTCGGCAGCCAGAGTCGACGGCCGGTAGTCACCCTTCCGTCAAGCGATATGGACGTAGAAGAAATAATTCTTTACCTCTTGTTTCGTAAGAAACGCAAAGCAAAGAGAAGATTTTGGATTCATCCTCTTCTTCTGGAACGACACTCAAAAGGCTTATTTAATAATTATTTTATGGATCTTCGTAACGTTTTTTTAACTTTACAAGAATGTCAGTGAAATCGTTTGATAACCTCTTGAACAAAATAAGAAATTCAATTACGAGTACTAATACTCGTATGCGAGCTTGTATAATTCCAGAAGAAAAATTGATAATTACTTTGAGGTGAGTACATAAATCAAATATATTTTGTTTATTTTTAGAAGCATTTATTTTTTTATTTTTTACATTTCTTGGAATGTCAAGTCAAGTATTTCAGTATTCTGAGTATCTGATACATTTGTATCGGTTGGTGATAACCGCTCATTATATGCCGTAGTACGATTGCGATATTGCCCACTGCTGAAGGTTTCCTGTTCATGGTTTGGCTGTGTCTAGTATTGGCGATATTGCCCATTAACTGAAGTTTCTGCTCCATAATTCGATTGTGTCGTATATCTTCGGCTATATATGTTGCTGGTTCATTATCAGCATAGCCTTGGCGAAACAGACCAAATTGCGAATGCTGAGTTTCCATAGGTTGCGGTTGTGCTCTTTGTATGACGTCCATTATCTCCATTCTGGCAAATAAATGGAGAATTCATTATTTTCATTTTCGGCTAAGCTTTCCTCACACATTGTATTTGTGATTTCTTCCCATCTTCGTATTTTCACATCCCGATCACTATATTCTTCTGAAGACATATCCCATATTGCCTTACGATTTTCGATTTCTCGAATTAGTTTCTCTGTATCGAAACTCATTTTCAAAAAGAAGTTAAAACTAGTTTCGGAGCGTAAAATACTTCTGGATGCTACACAAGTGCGCGGAGACTGAAGGCAGCCACATACTAGCCTGTCAGTTCTACCTTGCACGCTCTGGCTGCGTGCAGCCAGTTGGCTGCCGTGCAATCGTACGCGATCTATTGGCTGCCGCAGCCAGGAATTCTTGGCTTCCTAGTGCGCGGCCAGTCTAAGCGAGTAGGTCGAATATCAACATACTGAACGACGACCATACCTAATTTCATATTTACCTAATAGTCCGGTCAAATTAGACATTCAAGGATACATAAATTCACAACAAGCTGAAAGTCAGTAAAATTGTTCAAAACATAATTATAAATGACATGTTAAAACTTCTCATCATTCTGATACCTGGAAAAAATTTTACCTGCGGTCAAAGGTCAAAAATATGGGTTTTTCACGATTTTCAGCAAAACGGTAAGTTTTATCATAAATTTACTTCGGACAAAAATTGTAGAACATAAAATTATCTATAAAAAATGTGTCAATACTTTTTTTCTTTAGAGCCACCGTTTCTGAGATATAACGATTCAAGAAGTTGTAATTGTCATAATATTGTTGCGTAGGGGTGGGTGGAGGATCCAAGTAAAAGGCCAACAGTCGTATCACAGCATTTATTGATGATTAAGGAGATACACGCAGTGTCACTGCTAAGTCCAGAATGACATGATATCGCCTACGTACCGCCTTATAAAGGGTAGATCTCTCAGGACGCATAATCTGTTTACCTGTTGTATAGTCACGTATTCGGATATGTGTTTCCACGACATTGGGTCTTCCCGTACCGATTCTGAGAAATAACTAATAACGGTCATTGTTTAGCCTAAATGCACTTAGAGTCCAGATATAATCTTTGGAAGTAAGTGCATGCATTTAGTTAATCCGATAACAGATATCCGTTGGTTTAAGTGCAATTCGCTCAATCCGCGGCGTACGTAACAATATGTACACGTTTCCACGCCACCTATGAGGTAGTGTACTTAGCGCGTTTTTTTTAATGTGGTTTCCCCAGTAGGCCTATTCCATAGGTCTGTTGTGATTCTGTTTAGTTTGAAACTATTGAATAATAACATATATTAGCAAGGGTTGGAAATAATAAAAGCGATGGAAATTTAAAAAAAGTAGAGAAAATTATTCATCTAATTCATAATCTTCAAATACTTCTTCTTGTTCTTCTTCTTGATCTTCCTCTTCTTCTTCTTCCCCTTCTTCATTCTGGGTGTAAGTAAATTGCGCAAAAAGTGATGTATCGCATGTCTCCTCGTTGATATCAAACGAATCCTCTACTGTTGGTGATTCAACATTAGAACACGACCAGCCTTGACAAATTGTACATGCGAGAGAAGAAAACAGTCCAAGTTTTTTGCAACCACATTTAGCACTGCATCCCTTTTTACAGTTGCAAAAAATAGTGTTTAGCAGTTTTTCCGGCGCAGGTGGGAGTAAAGTCTGAATTGGTTCTAATGTATTGTTGACCAACTTCCAACCCCAGTCTTTTGGGTCTAGCTGATAACCAAGCCACACTTGAACTTGGTAATATACCCTTTAGGAGCTCCGTACATAGAAAGAAGAAAGCGAATTCCGTTGGTGATAACTTCTTGTGGATTACTGTTTTTAAAAACTTCAGCATATTGAACTAAATCTTGTTTTTCAAACATTTTAAAAACTGTTGTTTTACCTTTCCTGTAAAATGCAGATGTCGTATCACAGCCAGTTATTGCGTGTAAGAATAGTACATGATTTTGACACTTTGCAAAAGTAGATAAACTTTTCGATGAATATATTTCCGATTTATGTTGAGCTTTTCCAGGTTTTAAGAAGGAAATAGTTTTTTCAGTTGGAGTACGAGCAGTGAGTAATACGAGTAAGTCTACATCTTCACCAACAACAATAGTTGTATTTGTCAAATTGAATTGTTCTATTGCTGTTTCAATAATCAGTACATCTGCATCATTATTAGCTTGTTTTACCAATATATTTTCAGCAGTAAACTTTTCTTTCAACATTGAAATGAACCGAGACTTGTGAGTATTTGCAAGAAATTTCTGTTGACTGGTAGGAACTGTGATCAAATAAAATATCAGAAGATGAAGATGTTGCTAAAGTTCGACGACGTTATTCTGCAGCTTTAATATTTCTCGTGCAATCATTATAGCCATCAAATACGACAGTAACTCTGAGACCAAAATGTCGACGTACATACTGAACATATTTATCTAAAATAACGTTGAATGTTTCTTCACTATCCCACACAACGCGGTGTAGTAAGTATCCTCCGTCAATGATGTACGTCGTATTAGTGTTGTTAATATCAATATTTACCTTTTGAAAACAATCGTAAATAGCAGACTTCTGTGTTTTACGCATCCCGATGTCATCAAACAAAGATAAAGGGTAGGGAGCCAATTCATATTCAAAATATTTCTCTATTTCATCTTGAAATGCTGCAGTAATACTCATGCGTTGGAATATACGTGGCGTACTTATGCATATTATGACGATTACAACTTTTTGAATCGTTATACCTCAGAAACGGTGGCTCTTAGGAAAAAAAGTATTGATACATTTTTTATAGATAATTTTATGATCTACAATTTTTGTCTGAAGTAATTTTATGATAAAACTTACCGTTTTGCTGAAAATCGCGAAAAACCCATATTTTTGACCTTTGACCTCAGGTAAAATTTTTTCCAGGTATCAGAACGATGAGGAGTTTTGACATGTCATTTATAATCATGTTTTGAACAATTTTACTCACTTTCAGCTTGTTGTGAATTTATGTACCTTCACTGCTATTTTTGGTCTAATTTGACCGGACTATATGTAAAGTAAATAAATAAATAAAGTACGGTATCTCCAATGGGAGCGTTCGGTGATTACTAGTCAAATGTGAAACGGTCACAGGACAACCGGTCGCTCTAGATTGGTCACACGTGATCACACTTAAACTGGTCACACCCGAAAATTGATAACGAAAAAACTGGTCACACCCAAAAATTAAAAATTGTTCGAATTTTTTTTGATTGTCTCATTGTATTTTTATAATTAATTGCACCGTGAATAAATAGAACGATTATTATGAATATTAACTGTGGACTTTTTTTTTGTAAATTGGAAATCGCCCCCCCCCTAGAAAAATTGCTGGATCCGCTGCTGTACATACTATGTGCAAGACTAAAAACAAAGGATGGATAAAATAACGGGGAAAAATAAAATAAAACAAAGACATGTCGGAAAAACTGTGATTATTTTAAATAATTCAAGTTGGAAAATATACATATGTATATTATATTTAAAACAAAAACAAATATAAACAAGAATTTAATTTAAAAATGAACACATTTAAAAAACAAAGATGATAAATACATTTATCTAGCAAAGCTCAGTTTTTCCAATTTCCAAGGTAAAAAGCTTAAATTCAAATATACATACATATACACAGGGTTTTTTTCCCCATGTAACGGAGTTCCGTCACCTTTTTGTCTTAGCATTTTTTTACACTTTATGTTTGAAACTATTACTATTCCTTTTGTAACTTTATTTCGCATAATTTTAACTTTATTTAGAATACTAATAACATTTAAAAAAAAGCTATTAACATTTATGGTATTGCTATTGACATTATTTCTGATACTGATACGGTAAATATCAAATATCACATTTGTATGGCTTTTCTTTTGTGTGAGATCTCATGTGTATACCAAGATGAGCTTTTCGAGCAAATGATTTCAAAAAAAATGTCGCATTTGTACGGTTTTTCCCCTTTGTGCAACATCATGTGTATATTAAGATAACGTTTTACAGCAAATAATTTTAAACAAATATTACATTTGTATGGCTTTTCCCCTGTTTGAGAATTCATGTGTCTCTGAAGATGACTAATTTGACTAAATGATTTTAAGCAAACGTCGCATTTGTATGGCTTTTCCCCCGTGTGAGATCTCATGTGTCTATGAAGACTACGAGAATGACTAAATGATTTTGAGCAAACATCACATTTGTGTGGCTTTTCCCCCGTGTGAGATTTCATGTGTATATGAAGAATATCAATTTGACTAAATGATTTTAAGCAAACGTCACATTTGTATGGCTTTTCTTCCGTGTGAGATCTCATGTGTCTATGAAGACTACAAGAATGAATAAATGATTTTGAGCAAACATCACATTTGTGTGATTTTCCCGCCATGTGAGATCTCATGTGTGTCTGAAGATGACAAATTTGACTAAAGGCTTTTAAGCAAACATCACATTTGTGTGGCGTTTCCCTCGTGTGAGATCTCATGTGTCTATGAAAATTACTAGGATGACTAAATGATTTTAAGTAAATATCACATTTGTATGATTTTTCCCCGTGTGAGAATTCATGTGTCTCTGAAGATGACTAATTTGACTAAATGATTTTAAGCAAACGTCGCATTTGTATGGCTTTTCCCCCGTGTGAGATCTCATGTGTCTATGAAGACTACGAGAATGACTAAATGATTTTGAGCAAACATCACATTTGTGTGGCTTTTCCCCCGTGTGAGATTTCATGTGTATATGAAGAATATCAATTTGATTAAATGATTTTAAGCAAACGTCACATTTGTATGGCTTTTCTTCCATGTGAGATCTCATGTGTCTATGAAGACTACAAGAATGAATAAATGATTTTGAGCAAACATCACATTTGTGTGATTTTCCCGCCGTGTGAGATCTCATGTGTGTCTGAAAATGACTAATTTGACTAAAGGCTTTTAAGCAAACATCACATTTGTGTGGCGTTTCCCTCGTGTGAGATCTCATGTGTCTATGAAAATTACTAGGATGACTAAATGATTTTAAGCAAACGTCACATTTGTATGGCTTTTCCGCCATGTGAGTTCTCATGTGTCTACGAAGATTTCTAGAATGACTAAATGATTTTGAGCAAACATCACATTTGTGTGATTTTTCCCCCGTGTGAGAATCCATGTGTCTCTGAAGATGACTAATTTGACTAAATGATTTTAAGCAAACATCACATTTGTGTGGATTTTCCCCCGTGTGAGATCTCATGTGTCTATGAAGACTACGAGAATGAATAAATGATTTTGAGCAAACATCACATTTGTGTGGCTTTTCCCCCGTGTGAGATTTAATTTCTACATCCAGATGTCTTTTTTGAGTAAACATTTTTGTACAAACTTCACCTTTGTGTGATTTTATCCCAGGGTAAGACTTTATATTTGTAATAAAATCAATTTCTTTTAAAAACGATTTTTGTTCAGTGTGAAACGACAAATGTTTCACAATAGTTGATTTTTGAGAAAATGGTTTTAAACAAATATCAGATTGGGAAATATTCGGTAATGAAGACTCTTCCGGTGGAACTCCAGCATCATCTGCCTCAAAATCACTCGAAATATCCTTTTCAACGTGTATCTGTAAAGTTAAACGAACGTTATACAATTAAAACGAATACAATACGTTTTTAACAAGATTAGAAGTGACTATACCGTAGATGTAATATTTTCTATCAAATAGACATCTTGTTGGGAGACGCTTCTTTCTAAGGCACTAGATTTCCAGGCATTCGCCTCGACATTACAAACATTTGGTAACGAATCAACATCTGATTCATCCTTCCAAATTAAATCTTCCAGTAAAACTTCTTCTGTCTTCACATTCAAACTCTCATTCAACGTCAGCTTCGACGTTTCGTTGCTTTGAAGACAATCGTTTCGAAAACTGCTGAGCAATTCCAGAGTGTTGATACACGAAAGGCATATCGCATCTGGCAAGCCGTCACCTCTTTTAACCTGCAAATGAGAGGGGCAGCGATGAATAGTTAATTTCGATGATAATAGGATAAAAGTAACTAACCGGCAGTCGACAAGAGGTTCGTATGAGCTGTGCCAGTGGATGAGGATTGTCGTGGATGGAGACAGTCGGAGCAGAACCCAGACAAAGCCTGCACTCCATCGCATCGCCGAAGTCTTCTGTCAAAACTGAACACTTCTATTCATCGGTAACGTGTAAATTGTTCGAATACTATTCACCGAATGCCATTTTACCGACGATCGGAGGCCGAGACGCTTCTATGCACAAAATATAACCAATAACAGCATACCATGGAATTTGAGATTCACTGTAAGTTCGCCTAATGCAATTCACCTAATTCGAGTATACCTAAGCGAGTAGGTCGAATATCAACATACCGAACGACGACCATACCTAATTTCATATTTACCTAACTTCAGTTTACCTAAATACAAATTGGTCGAATGAAGGTTGTTTTACGTTGACGGATAGATGGCATTTTTGCATTGAAAATTTCAAGATTATTTAAAACAAAATAATATATTAAGTTGTATTTTAAAATTTATATTTTATTAATAGATGAAGTCGATCACTGGCACGTATTTATTGTTTTTAAAAAATGTGCGTGTTTGGCTGTGTATTTTAGTGATAATTCAAACAACATTAAATATCTTTGAAACTGAAACACTGAAACTTTTTACTGCGTAATAAAATTTTAATCGTTGCGCTATAATTTTTTTTTCCTTTTGCAAATCTGCCGGAAGTAGCATTATTTTTCTTTGAATTATTATATATCCTAGACCGTGTATCGAACTGAATTTTTATATCTATAACTTGTATTAACTTGTACGCTCGAACTTACACTATTTTTTGGACTTATTAATTAAATGTCTACTCTTATCGAAAAAATATAGTCCTTCAATTAATATTACATAAATAATAAATAATCAATAAGTTTTATAAACCGGAAACGAGCCTTTTATTACATACAAATCTCAAAAATGCTGCGACTGCTGCTGCCGATGGTGCTGATTTTTTCGAAACTATTTGATACTCACATTAAACTAATAGTTGATAGTGTCATGCCGACTCGAATTGCAAGTCAAGTGCCGTTTTATTTAGTGATAAGTAGATAGAAGAAACGGAATTCAGCGAAGAAATGTCATACGATGAACACTTACCATTTTACATATCGACTAATTCCGATAAGTCATATTTTAAATCCATTGTCATATGAAATAATTATTATATATGGGATAGATGAAACATATTGTGACTAATCAGAATATATTACAACAGGTAAATACACTTTTACTATACATATGTACTCTGTTAATATTTTTCTTATATAGATATATACTTTTTACCCGAACACTAGAAAAAGTCAAAGATTTGTGGAAACATTGTGTTTCATTTGATACTTACTCTAGAGAACAGCTGGCATTGTTATCATTATGGGGGATGAACGAATGAGACGACTGGCATGTTAATGCACGTGTTTATTATATGACAGCTAAAGGCAGAGTGAGTAGCGGCTCTCCGAACCCAGCCGAGTTGGTCCCCACTCGCAGGAAGGCAACCAAACTCGACCATGTCGTATAAGCGAGCCGCCACATCACTCCCCCCCCCCCAGCATCAGCGATACAAAAATTACAAAGAAACAAATTTTACAAAAGAAAAAAATTATTGTTACACAAAGAGAAAAAAAATTATTGAGTGGGGAGAAAAAAAATTGTTGACGTGGGTCATCCGCTGTGTAGGTGTACCGCCCTGAATGGTCGGTACATTCGAGGGCGGTGACGTCGCGAGCAGGACGGTGGGTCGTCGGATGGTCGCGCCGATGCGATGCTGCGCCGGCGCCGCTCTTCCGAGGCTGATGTCGGTTGGTGGGGCGGCGGGGGCGGCAGGGGCATCGATGTGGTTGACGATACTCCGAGCTGGACCGTGAGTCGTTGTGGCTCGTGGAGGTGTTGTAGCGCTACCGCCCGTCTCAGCGTGACGACGCTCGTGGGGACGGACGGGGCCTTGATGATGATGATGGTGGTGAGGTGGTGTGTGATGAATCTTGTGGTGCTGGATGACCGTTCTATGTGTACTGGATCGCGCATGACTCCACATCCAGCTGTCAAGATCGTCGTCTCATTCGCTCCCCCATTTTTTTAAGCACCTGTCATCGACGTTGTGGCTGGACTCCAGTCGGTAGGTAGGTAGGTAGCCGTGTCTGCTCGTTTATTGTCACCCGCGGGCCGTGGCGTGCTGTGTTGATGGCGATGGGGGCGCGGCGGGTAGCTTTCCCGCCTGGCTCGGCGAGGCAGGGATGAGCGGCATGTTGAAATTGATCGAGGCTGCATGGCTCGATGTCGGGGGTCACCAGTTATGGGGGATGAACGAATGAGATGACTGGCATGTTGAATTAATCGAGGCTGCGTGGCTCGATGTCGGGGGTCACCAGTTATGGGGGATGAACGAATGAGACGACTGGCATGTTAATGCACGTGTTTATTATATGACAGCTAAAGGCAGAGTGAGTAGCGGCTCTCCGAACCCAGCCGAGTTGGTCCCCACTCGCAGGAAGGCAACCAAACTCGACCATGTCGTATAAGCGAGCCGCCACATCATTAACAATCTTTGAGTTTTACTGAACAACATTTCAAATCTATTTTCAAACAAGAAATCGAACGAAAATAAACTAGAAAATATATATATCACTCTTTATCTTCCGGCGACAATTCGTCTTAGATTGTAGAAGACAAGAGTCTCCACTTGCTGAAGTTGAAAATTATAAAGAAAAAGTAAATATATATTGTGGCGGCTCGCTTATACGACATGGTCGAGTTTGGTTGCCTTCCTGCGAGTGGGGACCAACCCGGCTGGGTTCGGAGAGCCACTACTCACTCTGTCTTCAGCTGTCATATAATAAACACGTGCATTAACAATGCCAGTCGTCTCATTCGTTCATCCACCATAATATTAATTATTTAAATAATGGGAATAAAAAGTACACAGTAAAATTTTAAAAATTGAAAGAAATAGTCTTTTGAAATTTTTTTAATACACAATAATTATGATAAATATTAATAAATACGAAAACACAGTATTTAATGAATGGTCTGGTATACAAATATTTAAAATATAAAAAAAACTCATGGGGTGGTGATTTATTGGCAGTCTTTTCACTACACAATAACCATGAGCGGTGACACATCACTTGCAAAACTTGATTTTAAGTGGCAGTCGTTACATAACAATTCATTCCACAATAAAAACAATTCAAAACAACATATCAATTCGGAAATCAACGAAAACACAGTATTTAATGAATGGTCTGGTATACAAATATTTAAAATATAAAAAAAAACTCATGGGGTGGCGATTTATGCAATAGTATTAAAGCTAATCAGTCTTTTCACTACACAATAACCATGAGCGGTGACACATCACTTGCAAAACTTGATTTTAAGTGGCAGTCATTACATAACAATTCATTCCACAATATCAACAATTCAAAACAACATATCAATTCGGAAATCAACGAAAACACAGTATTTAATCAATGGTCTGGTATACAAATATTTAAAATATAAAAAAAACTCATGGGGTGGCGATTTATTGGCAGTCTTTTCACTACACAATAACCATGAGCGGTGACACATCATTTGCAAAACTTGATTTTACCACAATAACAACAATTCAAAACAACATATCCCAACAATCAACGAAAACAAGGACTAAAATGATAAATTGTGAGCAACCCCACGTAAATAATCTAGAACGCTGGAGTTGCTCCTATAATTCTCGACCAACCTCGACAGTCTCTCCGCCCAATCTCGATAAACTCTACGTGGGTTGCTGGATTGTATTCCACTTAGTGACTGCTCTATTTGTATTTCATTAAATCTTTGTTCCCTCTTCAGGGCAGAAATAAACTTCCAAATATTAGGATGGTCAGCCGATACCTGTGTATGAAAACGGCGATGCCAGCCTTCTAAAAAATTGTCTGTTTTTGGAAGACCATCTTGCACACCTGCAAAGCAGTTCCACATTTCGTGTGCGAAATGTGGCGGATGCCGCTGATGTCGACGACACGCTGGATCTCTTCGGGGAATGTCGATGTATTGACCAAATACTCGAAAGTGGGAACTACTTCGTTTGCCGGAACGAACTCCAAAGCCGGTAGCATTTTGAGAGTCAGTGCGAGCTCTGGATCTTCTCGGTACCTTATTTGTAGGCCACTTTCTTGTATCCGTCGGAATATGCATTGACTGAAATGGAAGAAGCAGCCACGATGCACAGTGAGTGGTAGCTCGGTTCGGATGGCATTTATGACTGCTACTTCAAAATCAGTCATTATTGTTCTTGGTGACGGATTTGACCCCGGAAGCAATTTCTTCACTTCTTTAAACAATGTGGCGTACGTCTGCTGCGTTTTATTTGGCAATAATGCATATGTAATGTTTGTGTCCTTTTGATGTTGTCGATTTTATATGCTAAAAAATCAATTCACTATATTAAAAAAAAAAAATGATACTTTCTCGAGAATTCTCGAGATTCGAAACAAAAAGGAAAATCTCGAGATTCAAATATTTCCAGAAAATAAGATTCTCAAATCTCGAGATTTCGTGGCCTTACGACCCACGATTTGTCCGATATATTTTTGTGCTGGCCACCCCAGACTGACAGTCGCGCGCCAACGGCTTCGGCATAAACACGCAGCTTTTCTCGCCACCGAAATCACCAGCTCTTTATTTATCTGTCTATGTTACTACGCCATCTATTGATATCGCGTCGAAAAATTACTAAATAATAAAATTTACTACTATTGGTTTGAAACTCGGCTACTGCTGGTTTGAAACTCGAAATTAGGTGAATGTGTCTTTCGGTATAAAGATATTAGACGAATTTACCATTAGGTCAATAGATTTTCGGTAAAAGCGTCATTAGTGGAATTGCATTAGGTGAATTGATTTAGGTGTATATCATTCGACCAATTTACCTTCACCCGGAATTTGACATAAAATCCAACATGGCCGCCCTCTCAGTATTGTCAGTGCAAAAAAAACCGCTTAAATTGTTCGGGAATAACTTTTAATTAATCGCCTATAACATTATCTTTTTCACACAATAGGTATGACCGCCTTATGCACCATTTAAAATTTAAGAATTTAATTTAAAAATGAACACATTTTAAAAATCGAAAAAAGTCCTAAATACATTTATTTAAGAGGGCTGTACACCTGAAACCTTTATTTTGTTACCGTTCCTTTCTTCGATATATATATTGAGTGAATGCGACAATATATATCAATATATATAATGAGTGAATGCGACAGTTGCGCTTCGACCAGATAAAACGTATTTTAAATTGACAAAATCGAGGTTTCGTATTCTACTATTTTCTCCTCCAAAACTGGACCAATTTTTAAAAAAATTTCATCATCGGTATGAGAAAGATACTTTCTGTGCATCTATCGGCGTATTTTTTGTTAAATCGACCGTTAAATAAGCACGCTGGACTCGTTTCGTGGGTGTAAAAAAGAGGCGATTTTATAGATGTTTGGCGGCTCCTAGCTCATATAAAAAATAATTAATCAAAAAAACAAAACGATAGATGCACCCCAATGGTGGATATCCATAGCATATTAAAAAATAATTTCTCTAGTGCCATAATTGAGGAAGGGAGAAGTACAGTACGTTTGTATGGACAAGGCGCTGCTGTCCAGCCCTCTTAATAAAGCTCACTCTTTCCAATGTAGTTTACTTAAAAAAATAATAAGCTTAAATTCAAATAAAGATGTTAACCGTATCCCGGCCTAACGAAACAGTTGTTTGAAGTTTATATATGATAGTAGCAACTCCGAACGCGGCCGAGTTGGTCCCAACTCGAAGGAAGGTGACGGAACTCGACCATGTCATATAGCAAGCCGCCACAATACTAACGAGAACTCGAATGCCAAATATTGTGTATTCGCGATTGTCATGGCAAAAATTGTGTTTGTGACCACCGCAATGTGACGAATAGTCCAATTACCAACTGGATGAACTGTGTTGTTGAGTCTACTGGGTTTATATAGATCCAAACTTTCTCTGGATAGGTCACGTTTTGCAGCTGTGTAGAAGGTTAAGAACTCAATTTGGCCAAATTACATGACGCAATAATTTACAATTCACCAACAGGTAATCAAAAAAAATAATTAGAGATCGAATATACGATTTTGGGCAGTGGCAACAGAGAAATCTAATAAATAATTTCGAAAGAGACTTTGCATATACATATGTAATATTGGTTGGTTGGGAACAAAACATTTTTTTTTCGATTCATAGGCGCCGATTCAATTTCTTTCGATTCAAAGGATTCGAAATCCCACAGGGCGAAGGCGCCGAGGGCGCAAGCGCAGCCACCGGGGGCACAGGCGCCGGATTCTGATATACATATAATTTAGAAAAAGATTTAGTATATATGTTTTTTTGTTCGTGACAGTCAATTTAATCAAAAAAAACCATTGATATAGAATAACCATAGATGCGCCCTTACACTGTAAGCCGATCACCCTGTAAACCCATGCACAAACTAGTGCACGGTCCAACTCTCAGTAGTTATTGAGCTTCTAAGTGGGAAGGTCATAGGACATAGATATAGAATAACATTTTTCGAAAATGCCAACGTGTTCAGTGAAATTGTGTTACAATTACTCAAGAAAACATAAAAAGGCGGATGGCATCACATATCATATGTAAGAATTAATATATAATGTCTTCAATTATAGTAGTATTTAAACATATAATGAAATATCGGCACAATTCTATGCACTAATGGAACAGTGGTCGACAACCTCTGCCACAGGTGTTATTAAATGCATTCTTGTGGATGTTACTAATGTTTAAATATTGTATTAGTTAATGATGGTTTTATTATAGTAACATACACGCGGAGTGTCCAATAAAATAAAACTTCAGTGCATGTAAAAGGTACATAAACTGGTTACGTACCAATGCCTACCACTGTTGGCCGGTCCCAACTTCTCCTCTAGTTAAACCCCCCGCACCCCTCAGTAAGTGGTGACAAGATCTCCGACCAAAAATGTATTGTAAGGCGCATCTAGGTTATTCTATATCGATGAAAAAAAAACAAATGAATAATCAAATAAATTTATATAAAATAAAACTATTCAAATAAATTTAATGAAATGTTTATTGTTAGATTAGTCATGTTTAAGCGGTTTATATTACAAATACCGAGTGAAGCCGGGTTATAATAATTATACTAGTGTTATAATAATATTATAACATTTATCGTGAGTGGCAATGATTTAACGTCAAGTGTCAAATAATTGGTATCCATGGCTGTCAATTCTTGTAGGTTAAATCAGTATATTGACGACAAGAAAGACGAGATGGAGTGTCGAATCTGTCTCAATTATGCATCAACTTTATCTTCCTTCTCCATTTTTGACAATTCTACTTTATTGGTGCAACGACTTTGGAGCTGCTTTCGGCTTCAGGTTCAATCAGTGACATACCTATTTTAGGACTAGGAATTACCATAAACTAAAGTAGAAAACAAAATACATATGAAGCTTCATAGATTTTATTTCATTCACGTATTCACAAATAAAATTACAGTCTTTTTACAGGTTGAAAGAGATCATACACTTCCAGAAACAATATGTCTGTCTTGCGAATCCAATCTGACATCTTTGACCCATTTTAAGACCGTTTGCACTCAAAGTGACAAAACACAAAGACTAAGAAACGCCGAGTCTTGCAACATCAAAACGGAAGAAGTCATCGTTGACGATTTAATTTGGGATGATCAAAAGAGTTCAAAAATTGTCGAGTCTACGTCTGTTGAAAATGTATCGAAAGTTTCCAACAAAGCCCACACATGCGAAATATGTTTGAAGCCGTTCAATTTTAAATCTCACCTCGCGTTACATATGATGACGCACACTGGAGAAAAACCACACAAATGCGGACTCTGCCCCAAGACCTTCTCTTGGAAAAGCAATATGCTGATGCATATGAAGGTGCACACCGGTGAAAAGCTGCACCAATGCGAGCTCTGCCCGAAATCCTTCATTTCAAAATACAATATGTTGGCGCACATGAACATGCACACGGGAAGAAAACACACTTGCGAAATCTGCTCCAAATCCTTCGGGCGCAAATACAACTTGTCCAAACACATGAAGGTGCACACCGGACCCCACATCTTCAACTGCGACGTCTGCTCCAAGTCGTACACCCGCAAACCCAGCCTGGTGGTGCACATGAAGAAGCACACCGGCGAAAAACCGCACAGGTGCAAAATATGCACCGAATCGTTCGTGCACAAGTACACTCTGGACCATCACACGTGGCTTCACACCGGAGACAAGCTGTACAAATGCGATGTTTGCGCCAAGTCCTTCGTGTACAAAACCAACCTGGTCAAACATATAAACGCTCACACCGGCACTCGTCTGCACAAATGCGAACTCTGTACAAAATTGTACAAAGACAAGTATACCCTGTCCGAGCATATGAAGAGACACGCCGGCGACACGACTTACAAATGTGAGGTGTGCTCAAAGTCGTTCTTTCACAGGACTTCTTTTGCCTACCACATACGCACACACAACAGAACCAAGCCACACAAATGTGCGATTTGTTTGAAGGCTTTCATATACAAATCTCAGCTTGCGAAGCACAAGATGATTCACGAGCTGCGCAAGTGTGATAAACGTTTAAAGTCGTACGTGCATTTGAACACGCATAACGGAGCCAGGCCACACGAGTGTGACGTCTGTTTTAAATCGTTCACTCGTAAACCCCACCTGGTGTTGCATATGAAGTCGCACAACAGAGTCTAAACCAGTGGTTCTCAAGTGCGGCCACTGGTGGATTTTACTGCGGCCACCAGCGACTTAATAGTAAATAAAACTAATATTTTAAAAAACTTAAATATAATTTAAAAATTACAAAAAAGTAACTTAACAATAATAGATACCATGCTCATCATTGACAAACTAAAAAATATAGCGAAAAGCCTTGTGACAGAAGTTGAAAATGACAATTTTTCAATTTTATCTTCTGTTAGTGATTTGATCATTGAAGTATAATGTATATAATAGTCATTCCTAACAAAAGTATCGCTTAAAAGCGAGCCATCGAAGAGAGAGACGGAAAGTCAGAAGAGAGACAAAAGAGTGGACAAAATAGCTGACATCTCCGGGCACACGGATTTTTTGTGGCTACATTTTTAGGGGCTGAGAGCAATTCTATGCATACTACTTCAATGTAGATAAAGTAATAATAACTGTTTTTCAATGAGTGAGGCTGGTCCGAACATCTAGCACGTGCACATACAGATGTTCGGACTTTTTCGAACTAATACTACCACACAATTTCACTAGTAGAGCCTATTTCAAAGAGATTCTACTGCAACTGAGAAAAACAGCCGAAATCTCCGTCTGCACGGAGTTTTAGTAGCAACATTTTTGGAAGCTGAGAGCGCTTCTACCCATTCTACTTCAATGGATTTGATAGATAAGATGACAGACACAACTTCAAAATTAAAATTAAAACTTAAAATAAAAGAGTGTTTTAAACCTCTGAATCTGGAACTTGATAAAAGGTTCGAAGAATTGAATTTTTTTAAAACTGTTTCTTTTGTATCTTCCCCTTTTATTATGATGACAAATGAAAATTTCATTGTACTACAAAATAGATTAAAATCATTTTCAGTATTGAGATTAATTAACTGGGCTAACGTAAAATATTTATTATCAGAAATTAGTCATGATCAAGTAATTAATAACCATTTTAATAATATTTCGGTCGGAAATATACGTTGACAATGAAACAAACCAATATAAAGATTTGGCAACAATTGCTTTATTAATATTGTCTATTTTTCCCACTACCGTATATTGCGAAAGATCATTCAATGTAATGCACTTTATTAAAAACAAATTTATAAACCAACTGACAGACGCAAACTTAGAAGCAGCAATGCGGCTTGCATTGGAAGAAAGGAGTATTGAGCAATTTCCATTTGCATTATTATTAAATAAATAGATACCAAAATGTTAGAATTTCTTTTATTTTATGAATAAATTGATCCACTTTTTTTGTAACTTTAATTTATTTGATTAAATTTGGTGCGGCCACCAGACATTTCCATGAGACCATTATTATCACCTGTGCGGCCACGGTAAAATTTCGCCTGAGAACCACTGGTCTAAACTGTATTTAATTAATTTATGTATACTATTTAACCCTTTGAACGCCGATCGGAATTATGCCAACAAGTCCATGAGCCTGAAATACGCCGATACAAGAATACTACTCGCTAAGCCTTTCCAGGTAGCATTGAATGTGGATCGTGTAATCCGTGTCAATGTTTATAAGACTGGTTTATACCGAAATTTCTGAATTTATAACCGTAGCAGAATTTTTTGATGGAGATCGCTAACTGCCGAGTGTTTTAGATTGTGGCTTGGCATTTAGATTGTGAGCATTCATAGATATATAATACTGTTACGTACGCCGCGGATTGAGTGAATTGAGCGCACTTACTTCCAAGAATTATATCTGGACTCTAAGTGCATTTAGGCTAAACAATGACCGTTATTAGTTATTTCTCAGAATCGGTACGGGGAGACCCAATGTCGTGGAAATACATATCCGAATACGTGACTATACAACAGGTAAACAGATTAGGCGTCCTGAGAGATCTACCCTTTATAAGGCGGTACGTAGGCGATATCAGGTCGTAGGCGATATCAGGTCATTCTGGACTGAACACTGGCAATACATCTCCTTAATCATCAATAAATGCTGTGAGACGACTTTTGGCCTTTTACTTGGATCCTCCACCCACCCCTACGCAACAATACCATAGATACGCCTTCACGCTCTAAACCGGTCACCCTTTTGGACCATGCACAAACAAAGTAGTGTATGGTCCAACTCTCAGTAGGTAGTTAGCTTCTAAGTAGGAAAGTCGATTGCGGAGATCTTGTCGATAGATATGCGAAGATCTTGTCGTCACTAACTGAGGGGTGCGGGGGGTTTAACTGCGGGGAAGTGGTGAAAAAAACGACGACCGCTGCGTCGTAGGGAAAAAACTTCCCCGCTAGTTCAACCCCCCACACCCCTCAGTTAGTGACGACAAGATCTCCGACCAAAATTACGCTTCAGGGCCCATCTATGTGAGCATTACATTTTAAAAACAATGAAGAAGATGGAACTAGTTTTGGAAAAATACATTCATTAATAGACTTCTTTTGTTAATTTTATATTGTTGAAAGATATATTAGAGAGTCTAAACACGCCTTTACAAAACTCGAAATCCTCTGCGGTATTTATCTAGGTTTGTTTGGATTAGCTACAATTTTTATACCTGCTTTCTATTGGATTTCTAAATAATTCTAGTTGGAAATGTTGGCGAAATTCTCAGCGTGGTGGGCATTCAACAAAAAATTATATCAGCACTCAAAAGGTTAATGATTTTGGTAATAAACAATATTAACACGATTTTTTTAAATGACAATCTAACCAGCAGAATAGACTAGTGGTTACCATATAATGTCACGGATTCAAATCCCTCTGGTTTCTGCTAGCCACACCTTGGATTTGTAACTCCAGGTCGATCGTTTCCTATCATTGTTTGCCAATTTTCATTGAAACGGTTCCAAAATATTGGCAACCTTACACATTTTCTCGCAAAATCTCGAGTTTAAGGGAATCACAAATTTCGCTGAATTGTATAAAATGCTGCAAATTTACAAATTTGATCATACATGTCTATGTGAATCTTAATTGATATTGTGGCGGCTCGCTTATACGACATGGTCGAGTTTGGTTGCCTTCCTGCGAGTGGGAACCAACTCGGCTGGGTTCGGAGAGCCACTACTCACTCTGTCTTCAGCTGTCATATAATAAACACGTGCATTAACATGCCGGTCGTCTCATTCGTTCATCCCCATTATATGTATATACTGAATTTTGCTGAATTGTTTAACCCGTTGGGTGCTGATGACTCGCCTGTCGTGATCACAAAATTTACGTAGCCACCCTCGATTCGCCGGGCGTGTTTTGTAATGGTGAAAACATCATGCAATACCTTTTAGCAATTGTGGACTTTTACGCTACCTTTTCGAAATTAGGGAAAAACCACAAGTTCTTTTTTACGGGATATCATAGGAAAAGTACATTCAGTCTTAGCTCAACTTTCGTTTGAGACATTCATCCGTTTTTACATTTATCCGGGCTGTATTTTAATTAATTCGCGACTCCTATGTTACTGGAACACTGAGGGTGAATCGGAAATATGTATAATCCAGTAGCGGTTGTAAATAAAAAATTAAAAAAAAATGAATCCGTGATGCAATATACTCCAAAGGGAATATGCATTACCAAATGGAAAGATTGTCGAGAGATTTTGACGATTTCCCCGGAATTTAATGGGGTGTCTACACAGGTAACCAATCGCCAAGGCAATGTTTGTAGAAAAACCCAATTTGATAATTCAGTACATATAATAAATTTTTGGGCGGAGTAGATTACCACGATTAGATGTTAGCCTACTACCCATGTAGAAGAAAAACTTTAAGATGGTACAAAACATTAGGCACACATCTATTTCAGACAATGTTATTAAATTCTTATTACATGTATAATACGCACAATACAAAGAAAATGTCTTTATACGATTTTAGGCTGCAAATAATAGAAACATTAGTAGGGTGTCCCCCAAAACAAAATCTTCATCGTCATCATCTTCCCAGTTTTTGTGACAAAGACCAGCAGGAAAAAACCAAAAGAAGACGGTGCAACAATTGCTGGAGTGAACGATAGGAGAAGAAAAGCCACTCTCTTTTATTGTATGGAATGTACAAACCAAATGTTTTAGGTCGTATGACGACAAAAATTTTAATTACATACAAGTTTTTTTTACCATTATTTTATGCAATTTTTATTAAAAAAATATATTTGTTAAAACATAAATTAAAGTGTTTTATTATTTTTAAATATCATTATATTATTTGCTAATTATACGAACAAAAAAAATATAGGTAATGTATAGCGTGCTTTATGCAAGGTGCAGGTAGACGCGCGTTCGAAGTAATTTTGTGGGACAGAGCTATTTTATAAAATATCAGCATCGCACGAAAACAACAGATTCGGGCTCAGCATTGAAAGTGTCAAATGCTGCAAATTTACAAATTTGACCATATATGTCTCTGGATAGTTATGTATTTACGAATGTATTTATGTACTTTGTACTAATAATATTTGTATCAAATGTACAATGTTTCTGGCCATGAAGGCGCATTGGGGTTACCTGTTAGGCCTTCCTGGTATAAAATAAAAATATATACATGTACATATGCACATATTTATACGTACACATCAGGCACGGTCCATAAAAATTTCAACCGAATCTATCATCTAGGGTTATTTGTCAAATGTGAATCGCTAACAGGATAACCGCTCGCGCGGATCCCGTCACACAAGAATTGGTCGCAAGAAAACTGCTCGAAAAATTGGTCGCAAATACTTTTTTTTTTTAAATTTCACATAATTTAAATTTATCTTGAAAGTGTATCAACATCTTTCGTCCTTGGTGCGCAAAATTGATAACTCCACCGAGCAAATTATTCATGGCAACTTTTTGATTGCTCTACGACATGCTCGAGTTTTAGCCACCATCCTGTGAGCTGGGACCAACTCGGCCATGTTGGTTCGCCGCTACTTTACTTCCTTCCCAACCGTCATATTAAATAGTCGCGTCTTCAAAAATTCCGTCGTTTTGCTCCATACGCCTCCCATATGACGATTTATATAAATCATACGAACTGAGTATAATAATGGTAATTTTTATTATTTTTAGTTTCTTTCTCTTATATCTTCTATTATAGTTTTGCTGGTTGACATTTAAGTGGGTGACTTTGGAAAGAAACTTAACTGACCTTATAAAATCCATTTCATTCGTTGTTTTGTGAGAGAATGGACGTCTGCAAATAAAATAAAAATACGAGAAATAAAATCATTTGTGATTTAACCGATTCAGTAAAATATTAATTTAAAACCTTTTTTGAAACAAAAAATATACGAACTTTCGGAAAAATAAACGTTACACATCTGTTTTTGAGACAAAATAAAGTAAAGGGGACCTTTCTAACGATTCGCTCCATAGGATGAACAATTTCTAAGAATTTTACCCAAGGCATACCACTTAAAAACCAAAATATACTTGTTTCGAAATAATAAAACCTTTTTTTTTCAAACACATAGCAGCGATTATTTTATCAGTTACCCAAAAGTAACATACATAAGAAATAAACGTAGCATTCATAGATCCATAGTATCTCATTAGTTGTTAAATTCATAATATTTTCTAAATTCACACTATTCCTTAATTTAGGGGGGTGAGCGCCCCCCTATTACGTCCCTGAAAAAAAATGCATAATATTTTCAGTTAATGTTAATCGAAAATCGGGATTTTGGGGAGGGGGCCCCTATCCTATATTTCTGTATACATGGTTGTGTCTAGATTAGGAATAGATTTTATATTCGGAAACTGTTTAAAATTGTCTATTTAAATCTTACTATATCGTCGAAGTATAATTAAATACTATTATGAAGTAAATTTAAATCGCTGGTTGATGATGAATCGTCCTATCAAAATTGTTTCAAGCAATTCAGTTTATATTATTCACAGAAATTTGTTTATTCCCATTTTTATTTCAGTATGTAGTTGTTACATAGGTATTGGTATATATGTATGTACATATACATAATCTTGAGGTTGGAAATGGGCCCGGCAAAAGGGCCCACGCAAATGTTGAAACTTACATTTCGAGCCTAATAAAAAAAAGTTAACCGATCCTTGGGCTGTTAAAGCAGGTATTAATTGTTTGTGTATATCGTAAGAAATTCGTTTTGTTAAAATACCCAAACTTTAGGTCCCAAAGTGCAATATCCTATACATTTTTACACACATGAAGTAGTTAAAAAGTTATTTAATTTTACTGAGGGCCCATATTTTCTAACAGATAGTGGGGCCCAAATGCCATCGGGCATGTTCGCTTGTATAGCCAGTCCGCCACTGGTCCCATCAATAGTGTGGATGCTGATGGTATTTTAGTAAATACAATATAATTGTTACCGATCGTCGCACGAATCTCAAAAAAGAATCTGTAGAAATATGCTCCATGTTAAGTTTTAATAAATTTTAATTGGTATTATATTTTTATATTCATATTTTTTGTCTTTGTATTTTTATATTCATGTTTTTTTCATTGTAATTTTAATTTACAAAACATTTTTGAATTTTTCTATTATTATTATTAATGCTTGTGTTGTCTTTAAATTGTATAATATGTATATAAATTTTATTAAAATTCATCGAAATTTTTTATTATTTAAAATTATACTCTTCATAAAAATAAGATGCTAAATTGAACATTTTTAATGCCGTTATGGAGGATGAACGAATGAGACGACTGGCATGTTAATGCACGTGTTTATTATATGACAGCTGAAGACCGAGTGAGTAGTAGCTCTCCGAACCCAGCCGAGTTGGTTCCCACTCGCAGGAAGGCAACCAAACTCGACCATGTCGTATAAGCGAGCCGCCACATCACTCCCCCCCCAGCATCAGCGATACTTAAATTACAAAGAAACAAATTTTACCAAAAGAAAAAAATTATTGTTACACAAAGAGAAAAAATTATTACGTGGGGAGAAAAAAATTGTTGACGTGGGTCATCCGCTTTGTACATAGGTGTACCGCCCTGAATGGTCGGTAGATTCGAGGGCGGTGACGTCGCGAGCAGGACGGTGGGTGGTTCGATGGTCGCGCCGATGCGATGCGATGCTGCGGCGGCGCCGCTCTTCCGAGGCTGATGTCGGTTGGTGGGGCGGCGGGGGCGGCAGGGGCATCGATGTGGTTGATGATACTCCAAGCTGGACTGTGAGTCGTTGTGGCTCGTGGAGGTGTTGTAGCGCTACCGCCCGTCTCGGCGTGACGACGCTCGTGGGGACGGACGGGGCCTTGATGATGATGATGATGATGGTGCTGAGGTGGTGTATGTCTTGTGGTGCTGGATGACCGTTCTATGTGTAGTGGATCGCGCATGACTCCACATCCAGCTGTCAAGATCGTCGTCTCATTCGCTCCCCCATTTTTTTAAGCACCTGTCATCGACGTTGTGGCTGGACGTCGGTAGGTAGGTAGCCGTGTCTGCTCGTTTATTGTCACCCGCGGGCCGCGACGCGTGTTGATGGCGATGGGGGCGCGGCGGGTAGCTGGTAGCGGGTAGCCTGGCTCGGCGAGGCAGGGATGAGCGGCATGTTGAAATTGATCGAGGCTGCGTGGCTCGATGTCGGGGGTCACCAGTATGGAGGATGAACGTATGAGACGACTGGCATGTTAATGCACGTGTTTATTATATGACAGTTGAAGACCGAGTGAGTAGTAGCTCTCCGAACCCAGCCGAGTTGGTTCCCACTCGCAGGAAGGCAACCAAACTCGACCATGTCGTATAAGCGAGCCGCCACACCGTAAAACGCTAAAATGCAAAATGAAAATGCTAAAATTGACAAAAACATATGCCCAAAATACGGATCTCTAAACATAAGCCAATTATAAGTTTCTTCAAATAGCATGAAAAATGGAAATTGCTATGAAGGCCAATAAAACAGAAAAAAAATAACAATACAAAACGAAAAATAATGACAAATTCGTAAATAATAGTAGATTATGGTGAGTAACAGTAGAAAATTAAGCAAAAAGGATTAATTTAGGTAAAAAACAAAACAAAAAAAGTATAAAAAAATATATGTATACTGTATACATATATTTTTGGTTGTGGCTATTTGCAGGTACTGTATCTGCGAATTATTGGCTATTTGCAGGTACTGTATCTGCAAATTATTGGTTATTTGCAGGTACTATATCTGCAAATTATGGGCTATTTGCAGGTTATCAGGTTACAGTGCAATCTGTTATCGGTGAACAGACGGTATGTGAAAGAGATGGCCGCATACGTAATGGCTAGAGCGTCGCGTCAGTTAACGAGATCTTGGTGAACAGACGGGCTGAGAAAGAGATGGCCGTATACGTAATGCCTGGAGCGTGTCCTTGGTTTACGGAAAATCTGTGAACGAGTTGTCAGCTAACCATATGGGATAGTATTTACTTAAAATATTTTCCATATCCAGTTCCTATATAGCAGAGCCACGCAACCCTCACACACTATCTCGCTCGCACGCGTTAAATCTATATGGGGCTATACGCTTCTACGTGTGCCGCGGCACACACGTTGCGATACTCTGCTATATAGCAACCTGTGGTTGCTATTTCGGAACAGGATACGGAAAATACTGTAAATATTGTTAGTAAATACTGTTGGTGTCGACGGCGCCATTGCAAGACGATTTGGAATACGGCGACAAAAATAAAACTTGAAAACGTTAAAAAGACTTCTCTCTTCAAAAATTGGAACTTCCCTATCTGCATTTGTTATTTCATACGATTCCCTATCTGCATTTGTTATTTCATACGATTCTGTCATTAGAGATGCTTTTTTTTTTCAAAAATGACATCAATATTAAAATAAAATAATAATCGTAATTACTATGTAAGTTTATTTAAATTATTTGTACGTTAAGAAATAGTGCATTATAATTTTTTATAACATATAGAGCTAATGTAGACATTGAATTTGCGATTTTGGGTAGTGGCAATGATTAAACGTCAAGTTCCAAATAATTGGTATCCATGGCTGTCATTATTTGTAGGTTAGAGCAATATTTTGACGTTTAGAAAGACGAGATGGAGTGTCGAATCTGTCTCAATTATGCGTCAACTTTATCTTCCATCTCCATTTTTGACAATTCTACTTTACTGGTGCAACGACTTTGGAGCTGCTGTCGGCTTCAGGTTCATTAATTGAAATACCTATTTTAGGCCTTGGAATTACCATAAACAAATGGAAAATAAACTGTAAAACATCATAGATTGTATTTTGTTCAAGTATTCACATATAAAATTATAGCTTTTTTACAGGTTGAAAGAGATCATACACTTCCAGAAATAATATGCCTATCATGCGAATCCAGTCTGAGATCTTTGACCCATTTTAAAAACCTTTGCACTCAAAGTGATAAAACACAAAGACTTAGAAAAGCCGAGTCTTGCAACATCAAAACGGAAGAAGTCATCCTTGACGATTTGATTTGGAAAGACGATCAAAAAAAAATTGTCGAGTCTACGACTATCGAAAGTTCATCGAAAGCTATAAAAGATATGACCGCATCAAATAAAGTTCATAGATGTGAAATATGTCTCAAATCTTTCACCTACAAATACTCTTTGGTAGAACACACGAACATTCACACCGGAGCTAGTCCTTACAAATGCGAAATATGTTCAAAGCCGTTCACATTTAAATCTCGCCTTGCGGGACATATGAAGACACACACTGGAGAAAGACCGCACAAATGCAAACTCTGCACCAAGTCCTTCACTTGGAAAGGTAATCTGCTAGCGCATATGAAGGTGCACACCGGTGAGAAGCTGCACCGATGCGAGATCTGCACAAAATCCTTCATATCAAAATGCAAACTGGTGGTGCACATGAACATACACACCGGGGAAAAACAACACACTTGCGAAATCTGCCCTAAATCCTTCCTGTGCAAATACACTCTGGCCAAACACATGAACGTGCACACCGGAGCCAACATCTACGACTGCGACGTCTGCTCAAAGTCGTTCACCCGCAAATCCAGCCTGGTGGTGCACATGAAGAGGCACACTGGTGAGAAACCGCACAAATGCGAAATATGCCTCAAATCGTTCACGCACAAGAGCTCTCTGGACCAACACATGCACGTCCACACCGGAGCCAAGCCGTACAAATGCGAAATATGTTCACAGTCGTTCACCTCCAAATCCAATCTAGTACCTCACATGATCACCCACACCGGCGAGAAAGCGCACAAATGCGAAATATGCACAAAATCCTTTGTGTACAAGAACTCCCTAGTCAAACATATGAACATTCACAACGGGACCGGTCCGCACAAATGCGAACTCTGTCCTAAATCGTATACCCACAAGTACACCCTGGCCGAGCATATGAAGACACACACCGGCGACAAGAGTCACACATGTGAGGTGTGCTCAAAGTCGTTCTCCCACAGGAGTTCTTTGGTCCAGCACACGCACATACACACCGGAGCCAAGCCGTACAAATGTGCGGTTTGCTTGAAGGCATTCATATATAAATCTCAGCTTACGAAGCACAAGAAGACTCACACCGGACAAGAGTTGCACAAGTGTGACATATGCTTTAAGTCGTTCATACATTTGGATGCGCACATGAACACGCATAATGGAGCCAGGCCGCACAAGTGTGAGGTCTGTTTTAAATCTTTCACTCATAAATTCCGCTTGGTGGTGCATATGAAGACGCATACCGGAGCGAAAACTGTGTAATAAATTAATTTATGTATTATTTAATGCTTATTGTAATAAACAATATTAACACAATTTTTTTTAATGAAAATCTATATACATATATATGTATGTATATACAGTGTACTCTAGATTACCCGGGAGCAGATTATCGAGTTTACGAATTATCTATGCTTGAAATAAATTTGGAGATAAGAATTCACAGTGGAATGTAGTGAGTAGAACATTTCTAACTGTAATTTAAAATCATTCATCGCTGGATTTAGTACGTTCAGATAAAATGTCGATACGATGTAGCATGGGACTAACGAGAACCGAGCATGCTGTCGCATTCGTGCAATGTATTGTAACATTGTAAGGACGTAATATAATTTCTTTACTTTTTTAAAATTATTTCTTATATACATACATATATGATATCGCTATTCTGTGTCTGTCTATCTGAGATAACGCTCGCCTTGCTATAATAGTCGTTTCAATTCGACATACATATGTACGTCACAGCTAAAGCACTGTCAAAACGTATAGGAATATAATAACAAAAGAAAAAAAACGTCTATATATACTATCTGTTACTAATGTTTCCTCTAGGCAAATAGACGGCGCTAAGTCTCTGAGTGTTTACCGCCATCTATTGAAAATTAATTACTTTTTCTATTGGTGTTTTATATTTTTTACATGTATGTAGGTACATAGGTAGGTAGTTTTTACCATTTTATTAAATTAAATATATTTAAAAAGTATTTGGAAAAAATTCGAAATAAATATATTTTTGAATAAAAATTCGCTAGATAATGATACGTATTTTAAAGCATTAAAAAATTACAATCAATAGGAAAAACATCTGACTATTGATTCCAATACTCACTTTCGGCGCAGCAATACTACCTATACATTTTTAATTAATGACTGCAAAAACCTGTAAAAATTGCATATTTTTTTAAACCCTCATATCTATTAAACGAGAGTAAGCCAACACAAATTATCGTTACATTAGAAACAATGGGTCAAACTTAGTATTGATTAGTCTCCGTTCCCGCAAGTAAAAAACGTGATTGTTGCATGGTCCTAATCTGCCTAATCATTTGGGCTGAAAATTCATAAAGGTTCAGACGAAATAAAAGCAACCACGAAACAATAAAAATGGCGGTTCAATTATTATTTATTTAATTGTTAGATTTCTTTAGTCATTCTGCCTTGTGAACAATGATGGGATGAGTTGGATCTTAAGGACCAAACCACACAAAGAGGCACGTGGCACATGGTTTTTTTAGATACTTTTAAAATTGCGGAAAAAATGCAGCATCCCTAGCGCATATTCATGGCACACAGTCCCAAAAATCACCCCCTGGAGTGTTTTCAGTGATATTTTGTCCTTGTATTGATATTAGCTTGACAGAGATTGATAACGGCTAATCCCATATTTGAAGAAATGTAAGAGAAACTTGTCGAAATAATAAGATCGTACGAATTAACAATGAACTGGGAACGCCCTTTTTTGACTCGAAGCCAAGACCGCGTGCCGTACTGTTCATCTCTATGGGCGAAATCACACAGGGAAGAACGGCACGTTGTGTACTTGGCTCCATGGTGTGGGGGGTCTCCTACATACATTCATTCAAATATGGGATACACCGTTATCGATCACTCTCAAGCAAGGATAAATACAAGGATACAATTTGACCGAAAACACTCCAGGGTGGTGATTTTGGGACGGTGTGTGCTGGGCGTTCCATGAATTACACATCTAAAAAAAAACATGTGCCACGTTCATCGCTGTGTGTTTTCACCCTAAAAGTTCTGAAGTCTTGCGCCTAGATGTCAGCCATCCAAATAGTTTGCACATATGTAGATGATTTGCGCCTACTATCTTTCGCATGTGGGGATGATTAGCCTTTCAACAGTCCTCTCTCGATCCCCCAAAAGTAAGTCAAAATTTACAAATTTGATTGCATATAATGAGCTTCTTGAGATAGCTTGCCCATGCCCATCCAGTTTCTGACATTCTTCTACTTATCCACAATAGATTTGGAGATATATTTATTAGATGAATCTATTCTTTCACAGATTGACATCATCTGTACCTTCCACATCCTTATAGATCGGTACTCCAGAAAGGAGGAGCTTCTAATTTGCTCGTATCCTTCGTTGGATGATACAAGATCACAACGAACCATGAAGTGATCTTTCCTGATTCCTTGTGTAAATACGGCTGAGCTTCAATACTCAAGCCGAACACAAACACAATTCTTCTTCTTCTGGTTAATGCCTTGTCCGCATCCGTACGTTGGCGACCACCTCGTCGATTATTTGAAGATATCCGCATCGGTCTTCAGCGGCTCGGGATAACTCTTCGGCGCTCATAGCGGTCCACATGCGCATGTTTCGAAGCCAAGATAACTTTTTCTTGCCAATCCATTATTTTCCCCATGGTTATCGAACAGAGAAATTCGTATTTTGCACCCTGTATCATGTGTCCGAGGTACTCCATCTTTCTCCGCTTGATGACAGAAACAAAATGGTTACCTGACAACTCGTTCACAGATTTTCCGTAAACCGAGGATGCGCTCCAGGCATTTCGTATACGGCCATCTCTTTCTTACCCCGTCTGTTTACCATGATCTCGTTTACTCTGCCATTACGTATGCAGCCATCTCTTTCACAGACGGTCTGTTATCGGTGAACAGATGGTCTGTGAAAGAGATGGCTGCATACGTAATGGCAGAGTAAACGAGATCATGGTGAACAGACGGGGTGAGAAAGAGATGGCCGTATACGTAATGGCAGAGTAAACGAGATCATGGTGAACAGACGGGGTGAGAAAGAGATGGCCGTATACGAAATGCCTGGAGCGCATCCTCGGTTTACGGAAAATCTGTGAACGAGTTGTCGTGTCACCAAACAAAATACCTGCCTCTCCCCATCATGCCGAGGACAGCTTCGTTTGATATCTTTTTGGTCCACGGAATCTTCAGCATACGCCTATAGACCCACATCTCAAAAGCTTCGATGCGGCTGATCATCTTGGTCTTCAGAGTCCACGTCTCACATCCGTGTAGTAATACTGTCCAGACGTAGCTCTTCGCGAATCTCAACCGCGTATGAAGATTGAGATGCTTGTTTGTAAGCGCCACCTACATTTTTACAAATGCTGTTCTAGCCATCTCGATGCGGATTCTTTGATCTACATCTGGGTCCATCTCTTCATTCAGCCAGGTACCCAGGTATTTGAATCTTTTTACTCTTTCTATCACCTCTCCATCCTAGTTTAGATTCCCGGTGTCTGTTTGCATTCTATCTACTATCATAAATCTTGTCTTCTTTAGATTTATGCGCAGACCTCTTCGATTGTTTTCTTGATGTACACGCTCTAGAGATCTTTGCAGGTCTGCTAAATTTTCAGCGACTAGTGCCGTGTCATCAGCATATCTTATATTGGTGATCGTCTCGCCGCCCACCTTGATGCCCTCCGTCTCTTGGAGAGCATCGTGGAAGATGGATTCGGTGTAGGTGTTAAAAATAGTAGGTGATAGGATGCATCCTTGCCTGACGCCCCGTTCTATAGGAATCTCATCAGTGAATTGATCATCGACACGTACTACTGCAGTCTGATTCCAATAAATATTTCGTAGCAATCTGACATCTCTGTCATCCAGGCCAATATTTTTTAATGTTTCCATCAGGCGAGCGTGTTGGACACGGTCAAAGGCCTTATCAAAGTCTATAAAGCAGATGTACACAGGTTTACGGACTTCTCTGCATCTTTGGAGTAGTGTTTTCATACAGAAAAGGGACTCTCGGGTACCCAAGCCTTGTCTGAACCCAAAATGCTCTCTGCTAATCGCCTCTTCACACCGTGAGTAAATTCTGCCCTGTATTATCCTTGTAAGATCTTCAATACATTTTTGTTTAAAATATTTATTGAGATCTTTTGTAAATTGTTCGTGGATTGTAAATTTGAATTTTAAACAGACTTTTACGTCTTGGGTCTTTTATGAATATCCAAGTGTGTAATCAAAGAGCTTTTATACCCGAAAGACTTCGAGCATATATCGCAAGTGTACGGTTTGGACTTGTTGTGCGTCTTCATGTGTTCTCCTAGGGGGAATTGATGCGTGAACGATTTAAAGCAGATGGTGCATTTGTGCGGCCCGGCTCCGGTGTGAACATTCATATGTTTGATCAGAGAGATTTTGTATACGAACGTCTTCGAGCAGACGTCACACTTGTACGCTGTGACCCCGGTGTGAGTTTGCACGTGTTTATCCAGAGTCCACTTGTGTCTGAAAGCCTTCAGGCATAAGTCGCACGTGTGCGTCTTTTCCCCGGTGTGTACCTTCGTATGCCTCGCCAATTTGTAATTGTGCAAAAACGACTTTGGGCAAATGTCGCATTTGAACGGTTTCACATCGGTGTGAATGTGCATGTGTTGAACCAGCGAGCCTTTGTGTACGAAAGACTTTGAGCACACCCGGCACTTGTGCGGCGTCTCGCCGCTATGGATCTTCAAATGCCTTGCGAATTGGTATTTGCACAGGAACGGTTTGGAGCAAAACTCGCACACGTTCGGACCGGCTCCGTTGTGGATGTTCATGTGGTGGACCAGAGCACTCTTGTACGTGAACGTCTTTGAGCATATCTCGCACTTGTGCGGCGTTTCTCCGGTATGCGTCGCCATATGCGCTTTCAAAGTCAATTGGCGTGAATAAGATTTGAAACAAATATCGCATTTATAAGAGCTGGCTCCCGTGTGAATGCGCACATGTTGAACCAGGTAGTTTTTACATAAGAACGATTTCGAACAGATTTGGCAGCTGTACGGTTTCGCCACGCCGTGTAGCTTCACATGTTCATCTAAAGAGTCCTTTTGTTTGAACGACTCTGAGCAAAGTCTGCATTGAAATTGCGAAATGTTAGAACTTTTGTTTTCCAGTTGTTTATCAATCTGCAAACATAAACGTTCGATTTTAAAATAGGTCGTACAGCTTTGGTTAACTTGTTGAATATTTTACCATTGAATTTCCTTCAGTGTTATCGATGAGTGAATTGAGGTTGCACGTTGAAGAATTATGACTGGACTCATCCTCCCAATTTAAATCGTCTAGTATGATTTCTTCCGTTTTGACCTTTGACTTGATGTCTTTCAGTCTTTGTGTTCTGTCACTTAGAATACAAACATTTTTAAAATCGGTCAACAATCTCAAGCTGGATTCACAAGATGGACATATTTTATCCACAAATCCGTCATCTCTTATCGCCTGCCAAAGAAATTTGGATTGTAATTATTAAAGATGGGACCAAATTAGCTGATTATTTTGTAACTTGATATAAAAGGAAAGGTAATTAGTTGTAGATAATTCATAACATTTTACACATTGGTGAACTGACCCGTATCTGACAGGTGCTCGAAATCTGTTCAATTAATCCAGGGCTATTATTAATTGAGATAGACGATGCTGCTATTGCTGAAGAGAGACAAAGCCGACACTCCATCGCTTTTCTTATCTCGCTTACGTCAAAATAGTATACTAACATATAAAATTACAAATATGACACCCATGTTTGCCAACTGTTTACTGCAGAAAGGGAAATGATTCCGTGACCGATAAAGGTTTTTTATATCAAATTTTAAAGTTGAAAAATCGGAACCCAAAGTCATTACTAGGTAAGAACCTTTTGCGACTTCGATAGTGCTCCCGTTCACCGCTAACTGATGATGATATATTAACTTACCGTCAATCAGTATTGATGTGTAGCTTACGACTTTTTAAGTTTGGACCATTGTGGCATTACAGGAATCCTTAAATGCACCACAATAGTTGAAAAAATACAGAGCGATTAGAAAAATAAAAATATATTTATTTATTTATTATTTTTTTGGAAAATTTACAGTTTATTATGTTACATAGATTGATAGTAAAAATAAACATAATTATTTTAAGTAAACCATTAATAATTTTCGCATATACATAGGTAAAAAAAAGAAAAGCTTAAACATTTCAAATAAAAAACAAAAATGATAATAGAGTAAGATAATTAGAGAAAACAAAAAGAAAAAAATAGAGATGACAGTATAATAAAAATATCAAAATAATAAGAATAATAAAACGATAATTATATGATAAAAATAATATAATATATAACAAAAAACAAAAAGACAAAATAAATACTTCAAGATAAAAATTTATAATCACAATCGTATATTTTCAATAAAATTAATCATCGAAAAACAAATTTGCAATAATCACTCTAGCTTGTATAGCATTAATATTAAATAAGTCAAGCATAGTAATTTATTGTAGAAATTAGTGTGTTGACGATGGAGCTTGCACGCCAGATGAATGAGCTTCTTCCATAATTAGGAAAAATATTAGGCATGTAAATAAGCTCATTACATCTGGTCATTCTATTTGGTACACGCAACGATAATCTGCTCAATAATTGAGGACAGTCGATCGAGCCGTTAAGGATGTTCAAAATTGTTGAGATGTCAGCTATCTCCCTTCTTTTGACAAGTGGAAGCAGATGCTGATACCTACAAGCATCTTCATAGGATGTATAGGATAATCCAAAACGGCTGCCGATGTGCCTCAAGAATCTCTTCTGGTTGCGCTCCAATCTGTCCCTTGCACCAGAGTACTCTGGGTTCCAAACTTGGGATGCAAACTCAACAATACTTCTTACGTATGCACAATATAGTATTTTGCATGATTTAATAGAAATAAAGCATTTGGAGGACTGGATGACGAACCCGAGAGCCTTCGACGCTCGAGCTACAACATTGTCAATATGTTTACTAAAGGATAGATCAGAGTTATACACAAACTAAAATACATTTATAATCATAAAAAAAACTAAAGCATTATAATAGTAGCAGACGAAGTAATAATATCAAATAATATGTAGGGATGTATCAAGACTTGTACCATACGAAACTAGGTCGATGATATCACCTATTTCCCTTATCGAACTTAATCTGTACGAATGACATCATCGCGTTCTGTTCTCGCACACGAAAGTCAGCCGTGGCCGAAATACTTCGTCCAGCTTACCCATAAAGGCGATTCGACTCGCTCCAGATATGCAATCACGAGTACACTGGAAATCCCAAGGAGCTACGCAACTACGCATCAAACATAGAACACAAAGGAAGGCCTCGACCCCGTTGGAATCTTCCAGAACGTGATCTCACCAGCCCAGCTACACATTGCTCAAGCAACACCTTTATAAACCAGCGCATCGTCCCCGGATGCCAGTGAGCTTCAGGAACTCGACCTGGCTCGTTCCAGCGAATCACCTACTCAATTCGCTGTACATACAAATACACCTTGTAACGCAACGTTCTCCCCATCGTCCCATAGGGCAACACTCACCCTTTATTTCGAGTGGCCACACAGGAAAAAGCCTAATAGGCGCGCGCGCATGGAGAGCGACTCTCTCTACCGCCAGCCGTCATCCAACAAAGATGTCTCCTGTGCACGTCTCCACGGGGAGACGGGGCCCAGAGATCCACCATCTTACTGAAGAATCGCTATGAGGTCGAGTGCAGCATCACTCCCTCCCAAGAGTACCAGCCCAACGTCCCCTGTATTCCTCACGCCGTTTCCGGAGAAACATCAACCGTGAGAGAACCGACCGACGAGAGGACCGCAGATCCAGCTCCCAACCACGAGGAAGCTGTTATCAACGAGACCATTTGCAGTCAGGAACCTCCCCGACTATATATAACTGTATCCCAAGGTTAGTCCACGTTTCCATATAACCCGACCCTTGGAAGAAGAACGACGTAAACGCCCTCTGCATCACTCATCGCGAGATCAGATAAGTGCGCGTAAAACCGTTCGTTACAACCTGTGTTAATCGAGTAATAAAGATCTCCTCTTCAAAATTCAACTGAATTTCCATAGGCCGGGAAACGGTCCAAACCTTTAACCCACCCTATAAATAAAATACAAAGTAGGGAATGTCGTGCGCCTATAGCCAGAACCAATATATAAGAACCAGCTTCAAGTACAAAACACCCCTGCGAAGCCCAAATAGAAGAGATTAGATCAAAATTCCACTCATATATCAGATTCAATTATGAAAATAAGGATGAGTGCAGGCTACCACACAGATAGATTAAAATAATCTACAACTCTTGGCGAGCCTACCAAATTCGTGTAACTGCGATGTATTTGTTCGATGCGGTGCAAACGATCGACAAGCGCCAGACAGACTGAAGCACAGATTAACGACACGTGTACCTTATGCGTGCGCACTGCTCGCACTTACACTAAGCGAAATCTACCCGAAGTCCCGACATACACCTACCCTGTATACGTTCTGTGCTTCTGATACTTTAGTTCGGGATTTTGCCTTATTAAACTCGCCAGAAAGATCCAACTCAATTTTAATAATTGCATCTGTGCACATCGAAAGGTTACTCGTCATCTGATGTGCAATCTATCATTCGTGAAGTCGAGAATTGCGTTTAAAGCAGCCATCAGTTAATCTGTGGTTCAGTCTGTCTGGCGCTTGTCGATCGTTTGCACCAAACCCGTATTTGTTTGTATAATTGTAAGTGTAATGTTCGGTTGCGCCCATATATAACCAATAGTTACGAAAGCTTTTGAAAGATGAACAACATTAAAAGATAAACGATTATATTATTTTTATATTTATATTATTACGATATTATAAAATTTCCTCTTAAGGGGTGAGTGGTAGGGGGTTCCCACTTCATTCTGACAGCTGTGTGACAGTCTAAGACACGAGAACTTTGAATAGGATCTTTCAGTGTTGATGGCGTACTTGGACAATGTGATGGAGTGCAGGCTTTGTCTTTGCTCTGCTCCGACAGTCTCCATTCACGACAATCCTCATCCACTGGCACAACGCCTTTGGACCTGTTGTCGGCTGCTGGTCAGTTACTTTTATCCTATTGTCATCTGAATTAACTACATAACTACATCACTGCCCCTCGCATTTACAGGTTAAGAGAGGAGATGGGTTTCCAGATGCGATATGCCTTTCGTGTGTGAATAATCTGGAATTACTCAACAGTTTTCGAAACGATTGTCGTCAAAGCAACGAAGCGTCGAAGCTGACGTTGAATGAGAGTTTGGATTTCAAGACGGAAGAACTTTTACTGGAAGATTTAAATTGGGAGGATGAGTCAGATGTTAATTCGCCACCAAATAATTGTAATGATGAGGCGGATGAATGGGAATCCAGTGCTTTAGAAAAAAGCGATTCCAAATCTCCGGTACAGTTCCTTCTACTCTTGCTGTAAACGTGTGATATTTGTTTTAAATTATATCACGGTCGTCTTATTTTGCAGGTACATGAAGAGAAGGATACTATGTGTGATTATACAGCAAATGATATTGGAATTCCGTCGGAAGAACTTCCATTACTGAAAACATTCAAATGTGATATTTGCTTAAAATCATTTGCTCATAAACGTCATATTGGTATACACATGAAATCTCACATGGGGGAAAAGCCGTTTAAATGTAATATTTTTTCGAAATCATTTACTTTAAAGAGTAGTATTAATAAACACCTAAGATCTCACAGTGGACAAAGGCCTTACAAATGTTATATTAGTTTAACCCTTTGCCCGCGGCAATATATATATCGAGTTTTCGACCTTAAATACAGATTTTAATATTTACTCAAGTAACCAGATATGTTAATTAACACATAAAGTATTATTTTAAACAATATAATACATAATATATCTCGTAGTTTGGATTAATTGTCAAATAATCATTCTTCATAATTGTATGAAGACGTGACGTCACATAAACGAGGTTTCAGTATGGTTCCACAAAAAACTAATTTCTGACTGGTATATATTCATTTTAAGCAAATTGAATATATAGCATTCAACTCAGTAATATATTCAACCAATTTTGAACCTTAAAACAGTTGAAATAGGCGCATATAAGCCTCAAAATCCCGTGCAAAGTTCAGAAATTCTATGGAAGACAGCCGCGCTACAGACTTGTCGCCCAATTATATTGTTTAAAATAATACTTAATGTGTTAATTAACATATCTTGTTACTTGAGTAAATATTAAAATCTGTATTTAAGGTCGAAAACTCGATTGCCAAATTCACGAAAAAGGTGCCGCATACAGGGCTTGTTCGCTATATTTATTGCCGCAGGCAAACGGTTAAATCTCAGACCGCACGTGGCGGCACTGCACAACAGAGACATTGTGACAGGCCAGATATTGTTTGTATGAAATAGTATTAGATAAAATGCACTACAGCGACACTGCGCTTCAGAGTTGTCGTCTGTACCAACTTTGATGTGCTGCGCTGCGTTGCTGCAGCGCACTGTCGCCTAGTGCTTTCGGACCTTAAAGGGCCTGTAAACGAGCAACATTTTAACAGTAATGTATTGCTGGCAATGTGATCATATAGCCGTTTTTCCAGCCACTATTGCTGGTTTGATCGTGTGTTGCTGAGTATTGCTGCCATATTGCCAATGATTTCCATCGCTGTACGGTAAATGGATTATTCCGCAAAAAGCGAACTCTCGCACATTACTAGAATATCGATCATGGAACACTAGAATTCTCGTTAGTACATTATTTCACGTAGCTGGCTTTCGATTGATGGAGTTTTTGGGTGCCAGATGTTCCGTGATTGATATTTCACTGACGTGCGCGAGATTGCTTTGTGGGGAATTATCACCGAGCCTGAGAATACATGCTTCTTTCCTGGTCTATCACATATGTCTGTATCGCTGAGATAATGGATACAATAACACTGACACAAAACGGCTTCTTAGTTTTATTTTGTTCAAATTTCAATATATTAGGGGTAGCGAAAAGAAATGTCGCGTTTTTTTGGTGTCGTTTCAAAACCAGTTCTCGCTCAGTTGCCGTCGAGTAAGCACATACATATTGTTACTGTTTTTAAGCTTTGTTCGTAAAGGTTATTGTCTTTAATCATTTTATTTTTTTATTTTTACATATAGTAAAAATGTCAAAGCCAGAGATCGACGAGATGCAGTTGCGGTGTATTTTGTTAGTTTTATTCGATAAAAAATTGAAGCCCAAAGAAGCTACAGAAAACATTAACGACACTTACGGTGAGATTATAAGTCTACGTAAATGACAACGATGGTTCAAGCAATTCAAAAGCGGCGACAGAAATCTTCAGGATAAGCCGAAATCCGGAAGACCACAAAAAATCGACGATGACGTTTTAAAATCATTAGTAGAGTCGGATCCACGCAAAACCATTCGGGAATTGTCGCTAGAGATCGGCTGTCCCTGGTCCACTGTAAAGGATCATCTGAAAAGGCTCGGCAAAAAACACAGAAAGGGTCTTTGGGTTCCGCACTAACTATCGCCGTCCACCTTATTGATCTATTATATATGCTCTGTACAAACCGGATATTTCTTTTTCGCTGCCCTTATACAGAATAATAATTAGTCGAATGAAAAAGCACTGCGTTTCATTGATGAAATGTATCTACTTACATCCCGAGTCGTGGATTGTAGAGGCTTTAGATTATAATAAAGAAAGGAAGTTGGACGTATATTTCGGAAAAATATAAAATCTCTTGTGATTAAGCTTATAAAAAATGTTGCGAACAGATTGAACAAAGGCCTTAACTACGGTAGAACCTCGATTATCCGGATTTTCATAGTATCAGAGAACTAGGAATTCATGGGGAAAAGCTTTCTGCTGACACACCTTCAGCAAACACTTTCATCGACACATTAAGGGCGAAAACACACAGCAAGGAACGTGGCACATGGTTTTTTTTTTTTGGATACTTTTAAACATGTGAAAAAAATGTGGCATGCCCAGCACACACCGTCCCAAAATCACCCCCTGGAGTGTTTTCAGTAAAATTGTATGTTTGTATTTATCTCTGCTTGACAGCGATCGATAACGGTGTATCCCATATTTGAAGGTATGTATGTAGGAGAACCCCCACAGCGGGGAGCCAAAAACACGACGTGCCGTTCTTCTCTGTGTGATTTCGCCCTAAAAGTGTTTGTGGAGAAAGAATAATTCGACGGATAATTCATGTACAATGCTGATGAGACCGGTTTAAATGGGAAGAAACTACCCAACAAATATTTAGCATCAGGATACAAATCTAGTAAAGAGTGTGGCACCATAATTGTGTGTGGCAATGCAACAGGTAAACACAAACTCCCACTGTTTGTCATTGGGAAATCAAAAACTTTCAGGTGCTTTGAAAATATCAGAAGTTTTCCAGTTGAATATGATCACCAGAAAAAAGCCTGGATGAACGGGGAAATTTGACTGTACTCGTATTTCTTTGTCAATTGTGATTTCTTCGATTATCCGGATAATACATTCATCCCCAATTAGTCCGGATAATCGAGGCTCTACCGTACATACTTCTCTTCTTTCTATCATTTTGTAATGCCACATATACGCAGCAGCCACGAGGAATTCAGTGTCAGCCATTATTCCCCAGCATACAATGCGTGTAAACATACAATACGGGCAATAAAATAACAGTAACTAATTGCTGGCAATCATTGAACCACATGTTGCACATGTGATGCTGGATAGTTGCCGAGCAATATGTCTTTAAAATGTTGCTCGATTACAGACTAGAGTTTAAGGGGTATGTTTCAACAGGTTACACGGGGACTGCGCACACTTCCAAACCAGTCGGGTTCTACGACGTGTCATTGCACACACTCAAATCGGAGGAAATAATAAATTTTATAGAAGATTATCGAAGTTTTCCGCTACTCTGGGACCGCAAGAATAAAAATTACGCAAAAAAAGGAAAAAGATATGGTGCATTTAAAGTTATGGCAACAAAATATAATATGACCGCTGAAGAGGTGAAGAAAAAAATTGAATATCTTCGGACGTATTATTGTAAAGAGAAAAAAAAGACAATAAAGAAAAATGGCGCTGGCACCGACGAAACATATCAGTCGCCATGGTTTGCATACGACAATATGTCTTTCCTTTCCGATTCAACTGCACCGCGTGATACAATTGACAGCATAGAAAACGCAGTAAGTGTTTTATTTTAATTATTACAAGACAATACAATACTTCTCCATTATCTGGAGGCATTTCTTATTTATTTATTTTTTTTACATATATACCAGGAAGGCCTTACAGGTAAACCCCAATGCGCCTTCCTGGCCAATTACAATGCAGCATTTTTTTTATATAAGTCGAAATGGGGATATTTCGCCCTTCTAGTAGTTCATCATTTGGTAATTACAAGCCTCTTCTACGTGTCACTTTGGAAAAGTTGAGCTAAAACTCTTAGTCTTCAAATCGTTTTGTAACTTATTTTCGTGAAATCCGACCTTGACAACCAATGTTTAAATATGTACTATAAATAAATATTAATTAAAAATGATTGTGTTTTAGATAATGTTAAGAATAAGAAAAGCAATATTTAAATGTCAATGTATTCACATAATTGATATTTTATTTCAGTCGGCACAGTGTGAAGAATATACGAGTCCTTCTACCACAAATTCATCACAATCTATTCAACCAATTTTAACCAAATGGAACACCAAACCGTCTTCAATAGAAAATAAAAGAGAAGAGGAAGCTTACAATTTTATGAAAACTGCAAGTGAAATGATTGTCAATAGAGATGAATGCGATATATTTGGATCGATAGTTGCCACCAAATTGAAAAAATTTAATCTCCGAAACCGCGCTATCATGCAAAACTACATTAATAATTATATTTTTCAAATGGAATTACAAGAACTGAACAATCCGTAGCCATCCCTTGCTAGCGTCACATCTCAAAATACTTCAGATTGAGAATATTTCAGTAATCCTGGAAAATACACAGAACACTGACAACCAAGTGAATTCATACTGTGATCGAGTGATCGATCGATTTGGGTCACCATGTGGTGAGTTGGGACCGATTCGACCATTTTGGTGGCTGCTACTTGACTTCCTTCTCGCCCGTCATATTAAACAGCATGTTTACAATAATACCGTCGATTCACTCCAACTGTTCCCTATATTGGTGACCCCTGACTAAGTCGAAAGAGGCGTGGACTCCTTTCACCGTTTCCATCTTCGAAACTTCATCGCCCTCAATCCGCTCTACGCTCGGTGCCAGGGCCAGGATCAGAGCAGCACCACGCACACAGTGAATGGCCCACAGCCAAGATACATATATATTTTTTGTAACATTGTAATTTCTCTTTTTCATTGTATCGTTATCACCAGGGGAGGGGAATACTGTAGGGGCCCTACGACGTGGTTGAGCTTGCGTCACCATTCTGTGAGTTAGGATCGATTCGACCATGTTGGCGGCGTCTACTTTACTTCTTTTACTATTAAATAGTCGTGTTTACAAAAATACTGCCGTTTCATTCCAACCGCCCCCCATATATGAAATTAAGAAAATGTGTTCCAATATAAATCTCGAATGCACGAATATTAAGCAATAAAGAGAGTTTTTAGTGTAGAGTGAGCTTTTGATATACATACATACACCAATAACTGCTTAGTCCATATGAAACTACCTAGTGTTTTGTATAAAGGTAATAAACATAGCAAACTTATGATTTAATGATTATATATGTATATATTCTATATGATATATATATTCCTGCAAGCAAATCTTTTTCAAAATTTATTTTATGTAAATTTATTTATACAAAACAAATAATGTTATTATACATAACTATATTTATATAATGGGTGACCGTAAAAAAGTCGAAAATGTTCGTTTACCATGCATACATATGAAAAACGGTTAGTATATATATATATATATATATCAGTGGCGTGCGGTAAAACTCTCTCTCCCCCCGTTGTACATCCTCAGTTAATTTGCGCGAGCATGATACAACAGGAACAGGCTTTTCCCTCCGTATCCTGCGCACGCACATTAAACAAGGCTGTATGACAAAAAAAGAGATAATTTCACCGCATGCCATTGATATATATTATATATACATAGCCTTAGTTATATATACACCCTTTTTTTTTTGATCTTTCGACTTAAGATCTTTGCCTTCCGATATTTGCTTTTTCGACCTTTTCCCTTTCGGTGCCGTGAGGTAGACCCTTATATAATATATGTCTAGGAATTTCACATACATATGTTCAGGTGGAGGCCAGTATTATCATAGGTAAAAGTATTAATGCGTAAATTGCGATTACGCGCACGAAAATCGTGCTACAAGAATCGTGGATACAGAATATTTGGTACTCGAGTTCTTGTTAGTAAAATATTTAACCTGGGAAGCTTTCGATTGATGGAGTTTTGGGTACCAGATGTCCCATGATAGAGATTTTAGTCTCTCATTCGCCCTCCCCCCACAGTCGTCTCACTCGCCCTATCCCCATTGTGGGTATGCTTCGATACTCCGATGTGCCAGTATAGTCAAAATATGTATCCAGATTATTTACATTTGCAAGAAATTCACGCGCTGTGACCTTTTTGTCTTTAACAATGTGTCTTCGGTTATTTGAAATAAGAAAAATACGTAATTCGAATAATGGTGCTTACGGACTAAACCAACGACGATTTTGGGCCAACTTTTTAACCAACAGTAGCGTACAAAATATCGAAATAAAAATTAAATTTTAAAATTGAAATTAAATATCAAAATCAAGCTAAAGAGCGAGATTGAGCTAAAATTAGATCATCGTTGATGTTTTGAATTACAACAATTTTTGAATTACGACGATTCGCATTTAAAACCAGAGAAATATTATAATTTCTCTGTTTACGAGCGAAAAAAAATATTGTTAAAGTCGTCACGAGATGTTACTGTATTTCCACGTGGATGATCGATAAAAAAAAACAATTCACAAAAAAACGCGGTGTCGGATGTCGGTGATTTGTCAAAGGGTTTTTTTTCTTTCGTCGAAATAAAATTAATAATCACACATTATCCGATAAATTTTATCTCTGAAATGGTTTAATTACTTGATTTATTTCGACGAGAGAAACAATTGAAGAATAAAAAAATTTTTGTTTGATGTGACCGACAACACCCCGGGTTAGCAAAAATTGTTGGATCACCCATACCTACATACATGATATATTCTCAGTAACTGCGCATTACGGGAAAGTAAAAATAATAATTCTTTGATTTTTTTTCGATCTTAGTGCGTATCTTCGTAAGTCAAAACATCTTCGACAAACAAAAGTCGAGGATTACCTGTATGTGATTGTTGATGATCTAATTTTAGGTCAATCTCGAAAATTTATTTAAATTGTGCATGTTCTGTTTTAACTTTCAATATTTAATTTTAATATAATGATTATAATTTTATTTTGATACTTGAATTTAATTTTAATATAATAATAATAGTTTTAATTTTGATATTCAATTTCAATTTTTAAATTTAATTTTATTGTCCCGTCCCAAAATCACCCCCTGGAGTGTTTTCAGTAAAATTGTATGTTTGTATTTATCTCTGCTTGACAGCGATCGATAACGGTGTATCCCATATTTGAAGGTATGTATGTAGGAGAACCCCCACAGCGGGGAGCCAAAAACACGACGTGCCGTTCTTCTCTGTGTGATTTCGCCCTAAAAGTGTTTGTGGAGAAAGAAGAATTCGACGGATAATTCATGTACAATGCTGATGAGACCGGTTTAAATGGGAAGAAACTACCCAACAAATATTTAGCATCAGGATACAAATCTAGTAAAGAGTGTGGCACCATAATTGTGTGTGGCAATGCAACAGGTAAACACAAACTCCCACTGTTTGTCATTGGGAAATCAAAAACTTTCAGGTGCTTTGAAAATATCAGAAGTTTTCCAGTTGAATATGATCACCAGAAAAAAGCCTGGATGAACGGGGAAATTTGACTGTACTCGTATTTCTTTGTCAATTGTGATTTCTTCGATTATCCGGATAATACATTCATCCCCAATTAGTCCGGATAATCGAGGCTCTACCGTACATACTTCTCTTCTTTCTATCATTTTGTAATGCCACATATACGCAGCAGCCACGAGGAATTCAGTGTCAGCCATTATTCCCCAGCATACAATGCGTGTAAACATACAATACGGGCAATAAAATAACAGTAACTAATTGCTGGCAATCATTGAACCACATATTGCACATGTGATGCTGGATAGTTGCCGAGCAATATGTCTTTAAAATGTTGCTCGATTACAGACTAGAGTTTAAGGGGTATGTTTCAACAGGTTACACGGGGACTGCGCACACTTCCAAACCAGTCGGGTTCTACGACGTGTCATTGCACACACTCAAATCGGAGGAAATAATAAATTTTATAGAAGATTATCGAAGTTTTCCGCTACTCTGGGACCGCAAGAATAAAAATTACGCAAAAAAAGGAAAAAGATATGGTGCATTTAAAGTTATGGCAACAAAATATAATATGACCGCTGAAGAGGTGAAGAAAAAAATTGAATATCTTCGGACGTATTATTGTAAAGAGAAAAAAAAGACAATAAAGAAAAATGGCGCTGGCACCGACGAAACATATCAGTCGCCATGGTTTGCATACGACAATATGTCTTTCCTTTCCGATTCAACTGCACCACGTGATACAATTGACAGCATAGAAAACGCAGTAAGTGTTTTATTTTAATTATTACAAGACAATACAATACTTCTCCATTATCTGGAGGCATTTCTTATTTATTTATTTTTTTTACATATATACCAGGAAGGCCTTACAGGTAAACCCCAATGCGCCTTCCTGGCCAATTACAATGCAGCATTTTTTTTATATAAGTCGAAATGGGGATATTTCGCCCTTCTAGTAGTTCATCATTTGGTAATTACAAGCCTCTTCTACGTGTCACTTTGGAAAAGTTGAGCTAAAACTCTTAGTCTTCAAATCGTTTTGTAACTTATTTTCGTGAAATCCGACCTTGACAACCAATGTTTAAATATGTACTATAAATAAATATTAATTAAAAATGATTGTGTTTTAGATAATGTTAAGAATAAGAAAAGCAATATTTAAATGTCAATGTATTCACATAATTGATATTTTATTTCAGTCGGCACAGTGTGAAGAATATACGAGTCCTTCTACCACAAATTCATCACAATCTATTCAACCAATTTTAACCAAATGGAACACCAAACCGTCTTCAATAGAAAATAAAAGAGAAGAGGAAGCTTACAATTTTATGAAAACTGCAAGTGAAATGATTGTCAATAGAGATGAATGCGATATATTTGGATCGATAGTTGCCACCAAATTGAAAAAATTTAATCTCCGAAACCGCGCTATCATGCAAAACTACATTAATAATTATATTTTTCAAATGGAATTACAAGAACTGAACAATCCGTAGCCATCCCTTGCTAGCGTCACATCTCAAAATACTTCAGATTGAGAATATTTCAGTAATCCTGGAAAATACACAGAACACTGACAACCAAGTGAATTCATACTGTGATCGAGTGATCGATCGATTTGGGTCACCATGTGGTGAGTTGGGACCGATTCGACCATTTTGGTGGCTGCTACTTGACTTCCTTCTCGCCCGTCATATTAAACAGCATGTTTACAATAATACCGTCGATTCACTCCAACTGTTCCCTATATTGGTGACCCCTGACTAAGTCGAAAGAGGCGTGGACTCCTTTCACCGTTTCCATCTTCGAAACTTCATCGCCCTCAATCCGCTCTACGCTCGGTGCCAGGGCCAGGATCAGAGCAGCACCACGCACACAGTGAATGGCCCACAGCCAAGATACATATATATTTTTTGTAACATTGTAATTTCTCTTTTTCATTGTATCGTTATCACCAGGGGAGGGGAATACTGTAGGGGCCCTACGACGTGGTTGAGCTTGCGTCACCATTCTGTGAGTTAGGATCGATTCGACCATGTTGGCGGCGTCTACTTTACTTCTTTTACTATTAAATAGTCGTGTTTACAAAAATACTGCCGTTTCATTCCAACCGCCCCCCATATATGAAATTAAGAAAATGTGTTCCAATATAAATCTCGAATGCACGAATATTAAGCAATAAAGAGAGTTTTTAGTGTAGAGTGAGCTTTTGATATACATACATACACCAATAACTGCTTAGTCCATATGAAACTACCTAGTGTTTTGTATAAAGGTAATAAACATAGCAAACTTATGATTTAATGATTATATATGTATATATTCTATATGATATATATATTCCTGCAAGCAAATCTTTTTCAAAATTTATTTTATGTAAATTTATTTATACAAAACAAATAATGTTATTATACATAACTATATTTATATAATGGGTGACCGTAAAAAAGTCGAAAATGTTCGTTTACCATGCATACATATGAAAAACGGTTAGTATATATATATATATATATATCAGTGGCGTGCGGTAAAACTCTCTCTCCCCCCGTTGTACATCCTCAGTTAATTTGCGCGAGCATGATACAACAGGAACAGGCTTTTCCCTCCGTATCCTGCGCACGCACATTAAACAAGGCTGTATGACAAAAAAAGAGATAATTTCACCGCATGCCATTGATATATATTATATATACATAGCCTTAGTTATATATACACCCTTTTTTTTTTGATCTTTCGACTTAAGATCTTTGCCTTCCGATATTTGCTTTTTCGACCTTTTCCCTTTCGGTGCCGTGAGGTAGACCCTTATATAATATATGTCTAGGAATTTCACATACATATGTTCAGGTGGAGGCCAGTATTATCATAGGTAAAAGTATTAATGCGTAAATTGCGATTACGCGCACGAAAATCGTGCTACAAGAATCGTGGATACAGAATATTTGGTACTCGAGTTCTTGTTAGTAAAATATTTAACCTGGGAAGCTTTCGATTGATGGAGTTTTGGGTACCAGATGTCCCATGATAGAGATTTTAGTCTCTCATTCGCCCTCCCCCCACAGTCGTCTCACTCGCCCTATCCCCATTGTGGGTATGCTTCGATACTCCGATGTGCCAGTATAGTCAAAATATGTATCCAGATTATTTACATTTGCAAGAAATTCACGCGCTGTGACCTTTTTGTCTTTAACAATGTGTCTTCGGTTATTTGAAATAAGAAAAATACGTAATTCGAATAATGGTGCTTACGGACTAAACCAACGACGATTTTGGGCCAACTTTTTAACCAACAGTAGCGTACAAAATATCGAAATAAAAATTAAATTTTAAAATTGAAATTAAATATCAAAATCAAGCTAAAGAGCGAGATTGAGCTAAAATTAGATCATCGTTGATGTTTTGAATTACAACAATTTTTGAATTACGACGATTCGCATTTAAAACCAGAGAAATATTATAATTTCTCTGTTTACGAGCGAAAAAAAATATTGTTAAAGTCGTCACGAGATGTTACTGTATTTCCACGTGGATGATCGATAAAAAAAAACAATTCACAAAAAAACGCGGTGTCGGATGTCGGTGATTTGTCAAAGGGTTTTTTTTCTTTCGTCGAAATAAAATTAATAATCACACATTATCCGATAAATTTTATCTCTGAAATGGTTTAATTACTTGATTTATTTCGACGAGAGAAACAATTGAAGAATAAAAAAATTTTTGTTTGATGTGACCGACAACACCCCGGGTTAGCAAAAATTGTTGGATCACCCATACCTACATACATGATATATTCTCAGTAACTGCGCATTACGGGAAAGTAAAAATAATAATTCTTTGATTTTTTTTCGATCTTAGTGCGTATCTTCGTAAGTCAAAACATCTTCGACAAACAAAAGTCGAGGATTACCTGTATGTGATTGTTGATGATCTAATTTTAGGTCAATCTCGAAAATTTATTTAAATTGTGCATGTTCTGTTTTAACTTTCAATATTTAATTTTAATATAATGATTATAATTTTATTTTGATACTTGAATTTAATTTTAATATAATAATAATAGTTTTAATTTTGATATTCAATTTCAATTTTTAAAATTAATTTTTATTTCGATATTTTGTACGCTACTGGTTTTAAAAGTTGGCCTGTGGGCCGTTCGTTGGCTTGGTGCGTACGCACCATAACTCGAGCTTCGATAACCTGCTATACAAACTACTCGCTTCGATCAACTCATTTTCGCCGGATTTACTTTGTGTATTTTTGACAGCTTACTGGAGCGTATTTAGTTTTGACAGCATACTCGGCCGACGCAATGGAGTGCAGGCTTTGTCTTGGTTCTGCTCCGACTGTCTCCATCCACGACAATCCTCATCCACTGGCACAACGCATTCGGACCTGTTGTCGGCTACTGGTCAGTTACTTTTATCCTATTGTTATCCAAATTAAATATTCATAACTATCATTCTCGTATGCAGGTTAAGAGAGATGACGGGTTACCAGATGCGATTTGCCTTTCATGTGTCAATAATTTGGAATTGCTCAACTCTTTTCGAAACGATTGTCTTCAAAGCAACGAAAAGTCGAAGTTGGCGTTAAATGAGTGTTTGAATGTGAAGACGGAAGAAGTTTTACTGGAAGATTTAATATGGGAGGATAAATCAGATGTTGATTCGTCACCAAATGCTTGTAATGACAAGGTGAATGACTGGAAATCTATATTACATCTTCGAAAGAAGCTATATTACATCTCCGGTATAGTTGCTTCTTATTGAAAACGTATTCTATTCGTTTTAATAATATAACGTTCGTTTTATATTACAGATACACATAGAAAAGGTTGCTTCGGGTGATTTCAAGGGAGATAATGATGAAATTCCATCGAAAGAGTCTCCATTACCGAATATTTACGAATGTAATATTTGTCCGAAGTCGTTTCGTCTTAAAAGTAAACTTGTTTTACACATGAAATCTCATACTAAGGAAAAGTCACACAAATGTGACGTTTGTGTAAAATCATTTACTCAAAGTAATAATCTTCGTACACATATGATGTCTCACACGGGGGAAAAGCCATACATATGTAACGTTTGTTTAAAATCGTTTGTTACTAAACGGGATCTTGATAACCACCTGAGAATTCACACGGGGGAAAAGCCACACAAATGTGATGTTTGCTTAAAATCATTTACTCAAAGTAGTAATCTCCAGACGCACATGAGATCTCACACAGGGGAAAAGCCGTACAAATGTAATATTTGTTCCAAAGCATTTGCTGTAAAAGGCTATCTTACTATACACATGAAAAGGCATGTGGGGAAAAAACCATATACATGTCACGTTTGTTTAAAATCATTTTCTGTGGAACGTTATCTATATATGCACGTGAAATCGCACATAGAGGAAAATCTGTACAAATTCGATTTTCGTATGTAATCCTTTACTCAAAAAAATCGTCTTAGTGAACACATGAGATGTCACACGGGGGAAACGCCATACAAATGTAATATTTGTTTAAGAATTTAATTTTGAATTTAAGAATTGTATGGGCATCAAATTACTAGAATGGCCAGGAAACCGATTGAAAATCTATATGCAATATTAAAAGGAAAATTGGCAGAACGACGGGCATCAAATATTATGAAATAACGAAACTTTGGAGAATGATATTACTTTCGAATGTTTACATTCACTGTAAAAATCAATGCGATTATTCAATATCAAGGCGGCAGTACGAAATTATAAAATATGATATAAAGCAGCTCTGGGAAAATTACTGCCTGCGGGCCACATGTGACTGGCCAACTGGTTTTGTGATTTTGCATTTACTCTGGCCATAGTTAGATACTTATTAAGTATTTAAGTATAACTTAAATACTTTCAACACAAGGTTACATGAGAAAAATTAATATGCCCATGATATGGTGAAAAATTTTAATGGATTTCAATCAAAGCTCCAGCTGTTTCTTCAACATTATTATCAACATTTATTGATTAAAAAGGTAGATCATTTTCCAACCACGAAGTTGCTGGAGATACCAGAAAATGAATTTGAAGAATATGGTGAAATTATCAACGCTTTGAGTAATGAGTTTTGACGAAGATTTGGCGACTGCCGAAAAATTGAGACAAGCTTGGCAATTGTACAAAATCCATTTTCAATAGATATTGATAATGTATCGGCGGAGCTCCAACTTGAAATTACAGATTTGCAGTGTGATGCTGATTAAAGAGATTTGAACCGTCATGAAGAAATCTGCACATTTTACAACGCTCTTAATGCGGAAAAAATCGATAGATTCGAGGCTACTTTTGGATCAACCTACACAAGTGAGCAAACATTTTCAATCATGAATATCAATAAAAACTCTTTATGATCAAGCATCACAAATGAACACTTACGTACAAGCAGTTTTAAGAATTTCAACTACAAAATTAACTCCTGAAAATAAAAAAAAAACTGTTGAAAGATTAAAACAGTTTCATTCGTCCCATTCAATTTTTGATTCTATTTTTTATAAAATTAAAAAAAAATGTAATTCCTTTCATGATAATAAATAATGTAAATATATCTAAAAATTGTATTTTACTTGTGGCCCACTGCTTATTTTGATTTTCTAATGTGGTCCTTCCTTCATCCAAAAAGTTTGCCCAGACCTGATATAAAGTGTAATAAGTAGTCACCGGAGCCTGAGGGGGCCGTGTATTGTTCAAAGGTTGTAAATGCATTGTTAAAGGTTTGCCGAACAATGGATAGCACTGTGACTATCCTACCTCTAGTAATAAGATCTAAAAGTTGTTTTATTCACAAAAAATCTTTTCAATACCCCACAAGGAATATTAATATTAGAAATATAACAAAAAGTTGCAAGGATAGTCTGACAAAAGTCTGATAGTCTGGCGAAATCACACAGGGAAGAACGGCACGTCGTGTGCTTGGCTTCCCGCTGTGAGGGTTCTCCTACATTTCTTCAAATATGGGATACACCATTATCGATCACTGTTAAGCAAGGTGAGATCAGATTCTGGAAGTTTCCTATGGGATGGCGTTTTAGTGAAATCATAACTGACTACTTTTCAACATGTGAATGGTATATGTATACATATGTAACTTAATATGTTGCGATTTCGCTGTAACATGTGCATATGTACCGACATATATGATTGAATAATAACTTATCGGAGAAATGATAAAAATACTAACCATCTATACATTTTAAAATACTTACACAAAATTAGTTACGAGTAAATATGTAAGTATATAAATCTCAGTTTATTGAACAAAAACATGTAGTGATAAATTTAAAATATTCTCGATATTTTAGAGATTCTAATAAACTTTCGTAATAAAATATTCTCGAAATTTTACAATAAAATATTCTCGAGAAAAGAGAATCAAAATTTCTCGATCACAACCTCTAGAACGGAGGTACTTCGGCTAAGGTTGACTTTCGTGTTCGAACAGGACGCGATGATGTTATTTTCACAGCTTGAGTTCGATGAGGGAAATAGGTGATATCAACGACCTAGTTTCATATAGTACAAGTCGTACTATATTCCTACATAAGTGTTGTGGCGACCCCGAGATACTGACCGTAAATAGCCAGTGCTTCGCCGGTAAGCATTTACTTCATCCCCGGCTGCTGAAATAAACAGTTGTGTATTACCAACACAGTCGTCTCACTCGCCCTATCCCCATAGTGGGTATGCTCCGATGTGCCCGTATAGCCAAAATATGTATGCAGATTGTTTACATTTGCAAAAGATTCCAGGTAAATTCCAGGCGCCCCCCGCAAAATATTTTAAGGCGCCCCCCCCCCCATATATTCATATTATTTCCTTACAGCAAAATAACTTTCCAAATTAATAATTCATACCTTTTTTACGTATATTTCTTTTCTTCTAATCTATAATTTGGAAAGAGACTTTGTATGTAAATATCCTTGGTCGTCGTCGTCGTCGTCCGTAGATCGGTGACGTCATCGAACACGTGATTCGATTTTTTTTTTTTTTCGATCCATGGGCGCCGATTTGTTTTTTTCGATTCAATGGATTCACCCCCGCGGGGGCGCAAGGCGAGTAGTTTCATGGGGCCCCGCCGGGGGCGCCACAAGGGGCGCAGCCCCGTGGGGCCCTATGGGGCCCCGAAGGGCGCCCGGGGGGCCCAGCCTCATGGGGCGCAGCCCCATGGGGCTCAAAAGGGGGCGCAGCTTTATGGGGCACAGCCTTATCGGCCGCAGCCTTATGGGGCGCAGTCTTATGGGGCGCCGCCTTATGGAGCTTAGCCGCATGGGGCCCCGAAGGGGGCGCAGCCTCATGGGGCGCAGCCCCATGGGGCCCCAAAGGGGGCGCAGCCTCATTGGGCCCCAAAGGGGGCGCAGCCTCATGGGGCCCCAAAGGGGGCGCAGCCTCATGGGGCCCCAAAGGGGGCGCAGCCTCATGGGGCCCCGAAGGGGGCGCAGGGGGGCGCTGCCTTATGGGGCGCAGCCCCGTGGGGCCCCGAAGGGGGCCCGGGGGGGCGCAGCCTCATGGGGCGCAGCCCCATGGGGCCCCAAAGGGGGCGCAGGGGGGCGCAGCCTCATGGGGCGTAGCCTTATGGGGCGCAGTCTTATGGGGCGCAGCCTTATGGGGCGCCGCCTTATGGGGCGCCGCCTTATGGGGCGCAGTCTTATGGGGCGCAGCCTTATGGGGCGCTGTCTTATGGGGTGCAGTCTTATGGGGCGCAGCCTTATGGGGCGCTGCCTTATGGGGCGCCGCCTTATGGGGCGCCGCCTTATGGAGCTTAGCCGCATGGGGCCCCAAAGGGGGCGCAGGGGGGCGCAGCCTTATGAGGCGAAGCCCTAGATGGCATTCAATCATGGGGGCGCGGAGGGGCGAAGCCCTAATAGGCATTAACTAAGGGGGGGCGAAGCCCTAGACGGCAATTAATCATGGGGGCAAGGAGGGGCGAAGCCCTAAAAGGCAACTGATCATGGGGGCGAAGCCCTAGACGGCATTTAATCATGGGGGTGCGGAGGGGCGAAGCCCTAAAATGCATTAACTAAGGGGGGCGAAGCCCTAGACGGCTTTTAATCATGGGGGCGCGGAGGGGCGAAGCCCTAAAAGGCAACTGATCATGGGGGCGAAGCCCTAAACGGCAATTGCTCATGGGGCGTGGAGGGGCGAAGCCCTAGAAGGAAAAAAAAAATTTTTGATTTTTTTTTATTTTTTTTTTTTAATTTTTTAATTTTTTTTTTAATTTTTTTATTAAATGTTTACTATTAGCTTAGTCATGTTTAAGCGGTTTATATTATAAACACTGAGCGAAGCCGGGTAATACAGCTAGTATACCTATATATCGAAGTGCATTAATAGTCTAATCTGGATGACCAACAAGCAGTGCACAATCTGTTTAAAGCAGGGGTCCCCAACCTTTTTGGCAAATGAAAACTATTCCAAACTGAAATCACTCTGTTTGGAAGGAAACAACTGATCAATTTATTCGATTTTTTTCTTTTTGGAGTCTTAGGGAGTGACCTCTAATGGTCAGTACGCACCAAACCAACGACGATTTTGGGCCAACTTTTAAAACCAATAGCGTACAAAATATCGAAATAAAAAATTGAAATTAAATATCAAAATTAAGCTAACGATCGAGATTGAGCTAAAATTAGATCATCGTTGATGTTTTGAATTACGACGATACGCATTACAACCAGAGAAATATTATAATTACGAGCGAAAAAAACCTTGTTATTGTTTCTTATAAGTCGTCACGATATACTACTGTGTTTCACCGTCGATGAAATATTTAGCAAAAAAAATGTCGGTGATTTGTCAAAGGGTTTTTTTTTCTTTCGTCGAAATAAAATTAATAATCACACATTATCCGATAAATTTTACCTCTGAGATGGATTTAATTATTTGATTTATTTCGACGAGAGAAACAATTGAAGACATTATCCGATAAAATTTACCTCTGAAATGATTTAGTTAATTGATTTATTTCGACGAGAGAAACAATTGAAGACTAAAAAAATTTCCTTTGATAAACCGACAACGTTCCGGGTTGGGACCATCGCTCGATCACCCATACTAACACATGATATATTCTCAGTAACTGCGCATTACGGGGAAGTAAAAATAATAATTCTTTGATTTTTTTTTCGATCTTAGTGCGTATCTTTGTAAGTCAAAACATCTTCGACAAACAAAAATCGAGGATTACCTGTATGTGATTGTTGATGATCTAATTTTAGGTCAATCTCGAAAATTTATTTAAATTGGGCATGTTCTGTTTTAACTTTCAATATTTTATTTTAATTTTAGTATATTGATTATAATTTTATTTTGATATTTGAATTTAATTTTAATATAATAATAATATTTTTAATTTTGATATTTAATTTCAATTTTTAAATTTAATTTTTATTTCGATATTTTGTACGCTACTGGTTTTATCCTGCTGGTTAAAACGTTGGACCAAAATCGTCGTTGGTTTGGTCCGTACGCAGCATAAGATGAGTGTTTTCATTGAACGTAATAAGTTTGGACATATGACAATTATAATGATTATTTAATATTTAAGACTTCGATTAAGTCGCTTCTTATTAGTAGTCACCGGAGCCTGAGGGGGCCGTGTATTGTTCAAAGGTTGTAAATGCATTGTTAAAGGTTTGCGAACAATGGATAGCACTGTGACTATCCTACCCCTACTTATTAGTCTCGTCTTCAATGTAGTGAGATTCATTATTTTCAATATTTCGTAATAAGAAAGTGATTTAAGTAATAATAAGCCAGCAGCGTGGCTCGGTCGTTAAGCTTCTGCTTAACACTGAGAGGCGCCGAGTTCGATCCCTTGAGCTGACCTCGATTGAAAAGAATTTTTCTGAGTATATCTGTAATGCTGCTGGTCAGACCAGGATTTGTGACTCCTGGTTGATCGTTTCCTATCAGAGTTTGCCAATTTTCTCTGATTTCATTGTTGAAACGATTCCCGATTAAAAATTGGCTAAAAATCCTTCCTACCCACTATGTCACCACTATTTGAGTATGATTAATGTAAATATTACAATAAAATGTATGTACAATTCATAGATGTCTCGTTAATTGTCGAGTTTAAGTCAGTGTCTCGTAATTTAGCGACTTATATAATAAAAAATGCTGTATTGTTTGTAATTTGGCCAGGAAGGCGCATTGGGGTTTACCTGTAATGCCTTCCTGGTATGAAATAAAAAAAAAATAAATAAAAAAAAAAAAAAAAAAAAAAAAAAAAAAATAAATAAATAAATAAATTGATAATAAAAAAATAAATTGATAATAAAGTAATAAATTGTTAAATAAGTAATAAATTTTTAAATAAGTAATAAATTGACAATAAAAGTAATAAATTGAAAATAAGTAATAAATTGAAAGATGTAACGTAACGTTCTCCCCATAGTCTCATAGGGCAACACTCGCCCTTTATTTCGAGTGGCCACACAGGAAAAAGCCTTATAGGCGCGCGCGCATGGAGAGCGACCCTCTCTCACCCGCCATCCACCGAGGAAGAAAGATCTCTCCTGTGCACGTCTCCAGGGGGAGACGGGGCCCAGAGATCCACCATTGTGCTGAAGAACCGCTGTGAGGTCGAGTGTAGCATCACTCCCTCCCCTGAGTTCCAGCACAACGTCCCCTGTATTCCTCACGCCGTTTCCGGAGAAACATCAGCCGTGAGAGGACCGCAGAGCCAGCTCCCAACCACGAGGAAGCTCTTATCAACGAGACGATTTGCAGTCAGGAACCTCCCCGACTATATAACTGTATCCCAAGGTTAGTCCACGTTTCCATATAACCCGACCCTTGGCAGAAGAACGACTTATCCGCCCTCTGGATCTTCCACCGCAAGATCAAATAAGCGCGCGTAAAACCGTTCGTTACAAAGATAATTTAATTTAGTGTGATCTTTGTTCCTGATGTAAGCTAGACGTGGAAATATACTCGCTATTTCAGTGCTAATCCAAAAATTATATATACTGATTTTAAATCTTACTTGTGCATTCATATTACTTTGCAGATCTTTCTGATTTTTTTGCAATTCGATATCAATATCAATTACATTCACACTTAATTGATCAATCACCTTATCTGGAATATTTAGATTTATGAATAATATCATTAAATCTATGGGGATCTAGTCTTGTTGTGAAGGTCTTCTTCACCACCAGTCCGCCATGTATTATAGACAGGTTCGTCTGTGTTCGGTATTAAATACAGCTATGTTGAATATGGTATTTATTTGGTAGTAACACGTATACACAAGTATGATTAATTGTTGGCAAAAGTTTGTCGTTCAGCGGTCTCTGGATATGGTAGAGTGTCGCTGGCTCGGCATTCAGCTATGTTCAGCAAGTCTCTGGATACGGCAGTGTGTTGCTGGCTCGTTGTTCTTCCAAGTCCGCGTAGTGAAGTGGTGGCTGGTCAGGAGCTGGATGTTGACTGGTCTGCTGCTGTGTGTCGACGCTTGCTGCTCTGGGTCGACTGGCGTTGTTTGCGTTGTACCTCCTTTTATAGTGTTTCTGGAATGCTTGGTGGAAGTGGTTATTGACGCGTACGAGAGGAATTTTGTTTTCGTCGAGGCGTCGAATTTTCTGGAATGCTTGATGGAAGTGGTTATTGACGCGTACGAGAGGAATTTTGTTTTCGTCGAGGCGTCGAATTTTCTGGAATGCTTGGCGCCTTTCCGCTCGATGTATTTTAATGGTGGCGGCGTGTTTCGACCGTTTTGGTTCCACTCGACTGGTAGGGGCGTTCCGCCTGAGTTTAATATAACGACTACAGGTGCATGTCGTCTGGGTTTCGGGAATGTAGTTTGTTGTTGCGGAATATTCTCGAATGTTTCGATGACGATGACGACGACGAGATTCCTACATGGCTCTCCGGTGAGTGTTAACGATGTGTGTGATTTTGTGGGAATCTTGATGTGTTGGAGTCTATTGACTCGATGGCGTCGTTGTTTGTCCGGTTGTGCTGGAGAAAGTTGTCTCAACAGCGGGTCTTGTGTTGCATGCCGGTCCAAGTCTTGTTCTCTACCAGGTTGCTTATTTTGGGCGAGCTGCGTTGGTAGTGAAGGTTTGTGATGGCTTGGATGGTGCTGTTGTGCAGGCTGCTGTGTTCTGCGTGGAGTCATTCGCGTGACTGTTTTGCTGGTTGTGCTGGAGTTAGTTGACTCGGCAGCGGGTCTTGCGTGAAGAACGTTGGTTGACGAAGTGCGTTGAGTGCTGGTCTTCGTTGGTTGTGCTGGAGTTAGTTGTCTCGACAGCGGATCTTGAGTGAAGAACGTTGGTTGACGAAGTGCGTTGAGTGCTGGTCTTCGTTGGTTGTGCTGGAGTTAGTTGTCTCGACAGCGGATCTTGCGTGAAGAACGTTGGTTGCCGAAGTGCGTTGAGTGCTGGTCTTCGTTGGTTGTGCTGGAGTTAGTTGTCTCGACAGCGGATCTTGCGTGAAGAACGTTGGTTGACGAAGTGCGTTGAGTGCTGGTCTTCGTTGGTTGTGCTGGAGTTAGTTGTCTCGACAGCGGATCTTGAGTGAAGAACGTTGGTTGACGAAGTGCGTTGAGTGCTGGTCTTCGTTGGTTGTGCTGGAGTTAGTTGTCTCGACAGCGGATCTTGCGTGAAGAACGTTGGTTGCCGAAGTGCGTTGAGTGCTGGTCTTCGTTGGTTGTGCTGGAGTTAGTTGTCTCGACAGCGGATCTTGCGTGAAGAACGTTGGTTGACGAAGTGCGTTGAGTGCTGGTCTTCGTTGGTTGTGCTGGAGTCGGTTGTCTCGACAGCGGGTCTCGTTTTGCGTACCAGTCCGAGTTGTTCTTTTCTACCATGTTGCTTATTCTGTCTAGGCTACGTTGATAGTGAAGGTTGGTGGTCTGGACGATGTTGTTGTGCAGGCGTTGTGCTGATTGTGCTGGAGTTAGTTGTCTCGACAGCGGCTGTGTTGTGTTGGAGCTAGTTGGCTCAGTGGCGATTTGTTTCGCCGGTTGTGCTGGAGTGGGTTGACTCAACAGCGGGTTGTGTTGGTAGCTGGTCCATATGTACTTTCACACCATGTTACTGTTGCGGTCGTTACAATGGTAGTGTCGGTCTGGACGGTGCTGTTGTGCAGGCTGCGGCGTCCTGCATGGGCTCATCGAGGTGATGAATCATCGAAGGTGTGATGAGCGGTGCTGGCGGATCAACAGTAGTGGATCCATTTGGTTGTTGTCTCCGGGTTGCGTTTTGTTGTGGCGAAAGCTGCGGAGTTGTTTGACATGGTCACTAGTTGTGGGGACATGTAGCGGACTGCGTTTGAAGTCTGCGTTGAGGGTTGCGTTGTAGACTGCGTTGTAGGCTGCGGTTGCATGAAGTCTGCGGTTGCTATGTAGGCTGCGATGTGGGCTGCGATGTGGGCTGCTATGTAGGCTGCGATGTGGGCTGCTATGTAGGCTGCAATGTGGGCTGCTATGTGGGCTGCGATGTGGGCTGCGATGTGGGCTGCTATGTAGGCTGCGGTGTGGGCTGCTATGTAGGCTGCGATGTGGGCTGCTATGTAGGCTGCTTTGAAGGCTGCGTGGCTCTTAGTCGGGGGTCACCAGTTATGGTGAGGTTGGAAGTTGACTGCACTGTGGGCTGCTTTGTTGACTGCTTTGAAGGCTGCGTGGCTCTTAGTCGGGGGTCACCAGTTATGGGGAGGTTGGAAGTTGACTGCACTGTGGGCTGCTTTGTTGACTGCTTTGAAGGCTGCGTGGCTCTTAGTCGGGGGTCACCAGGTATGGGGATCTAGTCTTGTTGTGAAGGTCTTCTTCACCACCAGTCCGCCATGTATTATAGACAGGTTCGTCTGTGTTCGGTATTAAATACAGCTATGTTGAATATGGTATTTATTTGGTAGTAACACGTATACACAAGTATGATTAATTGTTGGCAAAAGTTTGTCGTTCAGCGGTCTCTGGATATGGTAGAGTGTCGCTGGCTCGGCATTCAGCTATGTTCAGCAAGTCTCTGGATACGGCAGTGTGTTGCTGGCTCGTTGTTCTTCCAAGTCCGCGTAGTGAAGTGGTGGCTGGTCAGGAGCTGGATGTTGACTGGTCTGCTGCTGTGTGTCGACGCTTGCTGCTCTGGGTCGACTGGCGTTGTTTGCGTTGTACCTCCTTTTATAGTGTTTCTGGAATGCTTGGTGGAAGTGGTTATTGACGCGTACGAGAGGAATTTTGTTTTCGTCGAGGCGTCGAATTTTCTGGAATGCTTGATGGAAGTGGTTATTGACGCGTACGAGAGGAATTTTGTTTTCGTCGAGGCGTCGAATTTTCTGGAATGCTTGGCGCCTTTCCGCTCGATGTATTTTAATGGTGGCGGCGTGTTTCGACCGTTTTGGTTCCACTCGACTGGTAGGGGCGTTCCGCCTGAGTTTAATATAACGACTACAGGTGCATGTCGTCTGGGTTTCGGGAATGTAGTTTGTTGTTGCGGAATATTCTCGAATGTTTCGATGACGATGACGACGACGAGATTCCTACAAATCTAACTTGCATATCCTCATGAGCTGCTTCAAATGTCCAATATATATGTAAAGATCATCATGTATTTCATTAGAAATATTCATCTATTGTTACTACGTACATAGATAAAGTAAATATACAAGAATAAGAGAGAATTATCAACAAATAGGTTGAAAAATGGCACTGATGTTCAAAAAATGGAAAAAGACGGCAGTCTTCTAGCCCTATTGCCATAGATCAATTACACAATGAGGATGAATTCAAAATATAATAATGTATGTACATATAGTACATACATTATTGTATATTTTTTTTTAATATTTGCGCAAAACCATGTCGAAAGATTGAACAGCTGTCAACTGTCACTATCGATAATTGGTACAAAACAGCAAAACGGCAGACTCATGGCACGTAATTCGCGTGTATATTTCCACGATGGCCAAAAAAACGGATACGATACGTTGACGGATGATGCTGTAAGGTATGAACAGGAAATGTCGGGTACTGCTGTAAGCCTGCCGTGGCGTAAACGTGACGGTTGGTATGAATATACCCATACAAAATGTACCGAAGAATACTTTTCGTACGGCCGGATACCTGCTAAAGTCGGTACGTGCTGACTAGGTATGAACAGACCTTAACTCGTGCTTCGATAACCTGCTATTCAAACTACTCGATTCGATCAACTCGCCGGATTTACTTTGTTTATTTTTGACAGCTTACTCGAGCGTATTTAGTTTTGACAGCATACTGGGCCGACGCAATGGAGTGCAGGCTTTGTCTTGGTTCTGCTCCGACTGTCTCCATCCACGACAATCCTCATCCACTGGCACAACGCATTCGGGCCTGTTGTCGGCTACTGGTCAGTTACTTTTATCCTATTGTTATCCAAATTAACTATTCATAACTACCTTTCTCATTTGCAGGTTAAAAGAGGTGACGGGTTACCAGATGCGATTTGCCTTTCCTGTGTCAATAATTTAGAATTGCTCAACAGTTTTCGAAACGATTGTCTTCAAAGCAACGAAAAGTCGAAGCTGGCGTTAAATGAGTGTTTGAATGTGAAGACAGAAGAAGTTTTACTGGAAGACTTTAAATGGGAGGTTGAATCAGTTGTTGATTCATCAGCAAATGTTTGTAATGACAAGGTAAATGACTGGAAATTCATTGCCTTAGAAAGAAGCAATATTACATCTCCGGAATAGTTATTTCTTGCTGAAAACGTATTGTATTCGTTTTAATAATATAATATTTGTTTTATATTACAGATACACATAGGAAAGGTTGCTTCGGGTGATTTCAAGGGAGATAATGATGAAATTCCATCGAAAGACTCTCCATTACCGAATATTTACGAATGTAATATTTGTCTGAAGTCATTTAGTCTTAAAAGTAAACTTGTTTTACACATGAAATCTCATACTAAGGCAAAGTCACACAAATGTGACGTTTGTTTAAAATCATTTACTCGAAGTAATAATCTTCATACACACATGATGTCTCACACGGGGGAAAAGCCATACATATGTAACGTTTGTTTAAAATCATTTGTTTGTAAACGAGATCTTGATAACCACCTGAGAACTCACACGGGGGAAAAGCCATACAAATGTGATGTTTGTTTAAAAGCATTTACTCAAAGTAGTAATCTCCAGACGCACATGAGATCTCACACAGGGGATAAGCCATACAAATGTAATATTTGTTTCAAATCATTTGCTGTAAAAAGTTATCTTACTATACACATGAAAACGCATGTGGGGAAAAAGCCATACATATGTCACGTTTGTTTAAAATCATGTGTTTGTAAACGTGATCTCGATAACCACATGAGAACTCACACGGGAGAAAAGCCACACAAATGTGATGTTTGCTTGAAATCATTTAGTCAAATTAGTAATCTTCATACACACATGAGATCTCACGCAGGTGAAAAGCCATACACATGTGATATTTGTTTAAAATCATTTTCTGTAAAACGTTATCTTTGTATACACTTGAAATCGCACATAGGGGAAAAACCGTACAAATGCGATATTTGTATGAAATCCTTTACTCAAAAAAATCGTCTTGTTGAACACATGAGATGTCACACGGGGGAAACGCCATACAAATGTAATATTTGTTTAAAATCATTTGCTCTAAAAAGTTATCTTAGTATACATGTGAAATTGCACATGGGGGAAATACCATATAAATGTGATATTTGTTTGAAATCATTTACTCAAAGTAGTAATCTTTATGCACACTTGAGATCTCATACAGTGGAAAAGCCATACAAATGTAACATTTGTTTAAAATCATTTGCTGTAAAAAGTTATCTTAATTCACACGTGAAATTGCACATGGAGGTAAAGCCGTACAACTGTAACATTTGTTTGAAATCATTTGCTCTAAAAAATCGTCTTGGTACACACATGAGATCTCACACAAAAGAAAAGCCATACAAATGTGATGTTTGCTTAAAATCATTTACTCAAAGTAGTAATCTCAATACACACATGATATCTCACACAGGGGAAAAGCCATACAAATGTAATATTTGTTTAAAATCATTTGCTGTAAACAGTTATCTTCGTATACACATGAAAACGCACGTGGGGACAAAGCCATTCATATGTCACGTTTGTTTAAAAGCATGTGTTTGTAAACGGGATCTCGTTATCCACATGAGAACTCACACGGGGGAAAAGCCACATAAATGTGATGTTTGCTTAAAATCATTTAGTCAAAGTAGTAATCTCAATACACATATGAGATCTCACACGGGGGAAAAACCATACAAATGTGATATTTGTTCAAAATCATTTTCTGTGAAACGTTATCTTCGTACGCACGTGAAATCGCACATAGAAGAAAAACTGTACGAATTCGATTTTTCTATGTAATCCTTTACTCAAAAAAATCGTCTTGGTGAACACTTGAGATGTCACACGGGGGAAACGCCATACAAATGGAATATTTGTTTAAGAATTTAATTTTGAATTCAAGAATAGTATAGGCATTAAATCTATATGCAATATTAAAGGGAAAATTGGCAAAACGACGGGCATCAAATATTATCAAATAACGAAACTTGAGTGAATAATATTACGGTCGAATGTTTACATTCACTGTAAAAATCAATTCAAAGACGCATTTTGGTGATTATTCAATATCGAGGCGGCGGTACGAAATATTAAAATATAATATAAAGTGTAATAATATCTAAAAGTTGTTTTATTCACAAAAAATATTTTCAATACCTCACAACAAATATTAACCTAGAAATGTAAGAAAAAGTTGCAAGCATTGTCCGAACCTCATAAGGGTGAAATCACAAAAACTCGGTTTTCTGTCAGATTTTGCCAATTTATCTGATTTTTATTGAAACGGTTCCAACAAATTGGCAACCTTACTCATTTTCTTGCAAATTTTGAATTTTCGGCATTTCGAATTTCGATCAATTGTATTAAATGCTTGAAAAATTGATATTTGATATTTGCATTTGTTTTGTATAATACTGTAAGGCAGGTAAGGTATGTTGACCGTATCCCGGCCTAACGAAACACATGTTGTGTAGTTTGAAAGAGGATCGTTTATTTTCGTTCAATTGGTACAATGGTTATTGTATGTACGAAGAGGTTTCTTCGGATATGCGATCTGGTTGAACTCCAGAGGCACACTCTGCTGTTTGGGGGTGGCGCGTCGCTATTTATACGATTCCAGAACACGTGTTGTGTGCATTTACTTTGTTCTTTGGGCACGTGTACTTGTGACACGTGTTGAGCGCAAATGCGGGCACGGTCACAGGGGTCGTTGCCCTTGAGTTTATGCGTGTTTGGACAGGATCGATGATGAGATCGCTGGTGTTGATGTAATATAGCATGAGTTGTACTATATGCCTACAATACTTTGTACAATTTTCGATAATAGTGTGGCGGCTCGCTTATACGACATGGTCGAGTTTGGTTGCCTTCCTGCGAGTGGGGACCAACCCGGCTGGGTTCGGACAGCCGCTACTCACTCTGTCTTCAGCTGTCATATAATAAACACGTGCATTAACATGCCAGTCGTCTCATTCGTTCATCCTCCATACTGGTGACCCCCGACATCGAGCCACGCAGCCTCGATCAATTTCAACATGCCGCTCATCCCTGCCTCTACGAGCCAGGCGGGAGAAGCTACCCGCCGCGCCCCCATCGCCATCAACACGCGTCGCGGCCCGCGGGTGACAATAAACGAGCAGACACGGCTACCTACCTACCTACCGACGTCCAGCCACAACGTCGATGACAGGTGCTTACAAAAATGGGGGAGCGAATGAGACGACGATCTTGACAGCTGGATGTGGAGTCATGCGCGATCCACTACACATAGAACGGTCATCCAGCACCACAAGACATACACCACCTCAGCACCATCATCATCATCATCATCATCAAGGCCCCGTCCGTCCCCACGAGCGTCGTCACGCCGAGACGGGCGGTAGCGCTACAACACCTCCACGAGCCACAACGACTCACAGTCCAGCTCGGAGTATCATCAACCACATCGATGCCCCTGCCGCCCCCGCCGCCCCACCAACCGACATCAGCCTCGGAAGAGCGGCGCCGCCGCAGCATCGCATCGCATCGGCGCGACCATCGGACCACCCACCGTCCTGCTCGCGACGTCACCGCCCTCGAATCTACCGACCATTCAGGGCGGTACACCTATGTACACAGCGGATGACCCACGTCAACAATTTTTTTCTCCCCACTCAATAATTTTTTTGCTTTTTGTGTAACAATAACTTTTTTTCTTTTGTAAAATTTGTTTCTTTGTAATTTTGGTATCGCTGATGCTGGGGGGGGAGTGATGTGGCGGCTCGCTTATACGACATGGTCGAGTTTGGTTGCCTTCCTGCGAGTGGGGACCAACCCGGCTGGGTTCGGACAGCCGCTACTCACTCTGTCTTCAGCTGTCATATAATAAACACGTGCATTAACATGCCAGTCGTCTCATTCGTTCATCCTCCATAATAGATATCGTATTTAATTATAAAAATATATATGGGTGCATACCTGTAAAATAAATAAATGTAACTTATATGTTTGATCACTCTGTAATGCCACTGTATTATGATATATGTTTACATCGTAGTGAATAGAAAATGACAAATTTTCAATGGAAGGAGTGTTAATTTTCAATGGAAGGAGTGTTAATTTGCAATTCAATTTGTTTTCATATGATTTAAAATCAATTTTTTGGAAATACAATAATTTCAAAACTATACCATGTTGAGGATAGTAAAAATATAATTTAACCTTTTCCAGTAGGGTTTTTATGTGGGAAAATGTGTGCAGAGAGAACTGGGTGCGTGTTGCAGCTTCATCCTAGAACGGCTCAAAGGAGATGAAACTATGCACGGGACCGTTATGCTAATATTGTGAATACCGATCAACCATTGTATTGATGTTAATGAAATTTCTTTGTAAAATACTTCAACGAGAGATGGAAGTCGAGGGTAGTTATAAATTGTAACCGAGGCATTTGCACAACACTTCGCACAACCATTACGCCATACCTTTCATCGAAACACGTTCCTTGACTATACAATATTCGCATGAATAAAGAATTGCAGACGAACGGTTTGAATAAAAATAATAATTTATTATAATATTCAGTACAAGAGCTGATTACAGACTAACTTAAATTCTAACAATGTCCAGTTTATATACTCTTTAGCAAACAATGAATGTGTTGAAGACACGTGTTGTACAATATCGGTTAGTCAGTGCATGGGTGTGGTACATATCAATAGTGCTATTCTTTAATAAGGTGTGTCATAAATCAATGGTGTACTTATAAAATTAGGTGTGTCTTATCTCTACTGGTTAGTCGTTTGTTCTTAATATTAATTACACATCATGTGACAACGAAGGAGTCATAGTGAATGTGTCATAGAAGTGATGAATGAGTACAATGGTCGGGGGTTGTCTTCAGCCCTTAACTCACGCATAGAGCGATTCACCATCCCGCCTGAAATGCATATTTTTCACTCAATAAAACTATGCAGAGGTTTCCGTGTTCTCGTATAACCTTCTATGCTTGTTATTTAACATTATTATTTTTTTAATATTTATTTTGAATTGGGAAACTTGGCAAACAAATTAAAAATATAAGTATTTTATATTTAAAAAAACGTCGTTAACTTTAATGCAACTTCAACTACATTTATTACTTTAATAATCCTCAATCATAATTTTGAAATCGAGCTGAAAGTATAGTATTATATTATGCACATGTACACAAAACAAACCATCATGCTTTCAAATGTTAATTGTGTTATTAACATCAACAATCAAACATAGACGTAAAATACGTTCTATGTACATATCTTAAACATCACATACAATATAGTTCGCACTAAAAATATCAGGTGTGGGGCAACGTACGGTAAAAGTTAAACTAACGAAATCCATTCGTTAAAATAACGGAATCCATTCCATCCATCCATTAAAAAACACAAGCGATTTAATACCCAGAAACATTTTTATTTTATTTTAAAAAGCCTATTCACTTTATTTTAAAAAACCTAACAGGTAAACTTCAATGCGGCTTCCTAGCCAATTACAAACATTACAGCATTTTTTTGAATTACATAAATCGCTGAGTTTCAGTATGCTGAAAAACAGCGAGCTCCGAGTTATAAGGCAATATAATTTTTTTATGGAAGTGCAACGAAACGATTATAGTGTGCATTTTAAACTGGGGCCAGCCGTTCCTAATTGGACGCACAATTAGTGCACGTTCCATTATCTCGGCAAAGTCCGTACTAGCACACTTTCCGCGAATGCCAGTCCTCAGCCAAAGCCAGTTCACTGTTTTTCAAACGGCATTGGACATCATGGGAAGAAAATGAGCTTTTTTTGCAGTCAGTTGCCAAAAAATAAAAAGTAAAAAACAGTAGCCTTGGGAAAAGCTCTAGGCGAATTTTATTCAGGTGCGCTTCGGTCATCAGTGATTCTATGTATAGGTATAATAGGTATATATGTATGTATGTTGATATGTACAAAAAATATTGGGTAAACATTGACTAATCTATATTGTAAATTAATTTATGTATATAGAGATAAATAAGGAATTAAGTATATTCAGAAAATAAGGAATACCAAAAGCCACTTATCTATTGTCGCAACCGGTGTTGATGTCACGTCGACCTGCATTTTTCAGCATTATGAAACAGCTCGTTAAGTCCACCATTAGGGTATGGAGTGAAACATGACGAAAGCTCTCCGAGTATATACACACATAAATAACTATTAATTTAGACAGCATCATATTTCATTTCGGCCAACGCAGTGGGAGCGTCAGCAGTTAAAAAAAAATAAGAACCACCAACATATCCGCGCCTATCAAATTAATTTTCTGCAAAAAACGAAACCGTGTATTGGACGAAATTTATGCGCGAAAAACTAACACGTTAGGGCCTCAGCAAACTTGCCGGATCGTCCCGTGCGGCCCGCAAACTGCCGGTAGCCGTTCCGGACGATCGCGGCCGCATTGAGGGGGGAAGCCGCAATCCGCCTCGATCGTAACAATTTTTTAAATTTCGTCCCATGCTCGTTTCTTTGCGATCCTATCACAGTAGCTTTTGTCTTTCAAGTCCCAAAGGCATACTCCACTTTGGACTTCATGAATGAATCGACCGGTGTCGAAAATCGTGTATTACTCAAACTATAAACGAATGCCGCGCCGACGACCGACTGACAACCGCATGCGGAATTGAAACATCGCACGACGGGCTTGCAGGCGGTCCGCATGGTGTGGCGGCTATCGCTCATTCGTATGAAAAAACGCTTCAAAATGGTTAGAAACCGCATAAGGAAGACTGAAATAGGTCTACACGACGAAAAAGCTATGAGAGAGGCTATTGAGCTGGTTGAAAGAGGAACCTTCAACAAGCTCAGCAGCCCAGATACAAACACAGGATCACACGGTTCAATAACCATCAATCGACCTGACTCATGAACAACCATCCACAAAGGCACCAACTCAGATGCAACATGTCGAGGAGGGAAATTTGACAAGTCCCATAGCATGTAGAGGATACCCAATGGCTAAAGAAAGAAAGAACACGAGGAAAGGTAGAAAACGAGGAAAATCTTGCATCGCCACTGATACACCTGTTAAAGAAGAATTTGAAAGAAATGCTGAAACTAAAAGTAAACGTAAAATAGCAAAAATATCTAAGGAAAGAAAATACCTTGACAAAGTGCAACAAATCACAAAGAATATTTTTAATGACTCTGAAGAAAATATGAGCTCTTCTGAATCAAATGATTCAACAGACACAGACCAGGACATCCCACTATCCTGTTATGAGGCACCGAAAAAAGATGATTTTGTGGTGGTCCAATTTCGAGGGAAACAAATCAAATATTTTATTGGACAACTGCTAACTGACTGTGACAAAGAAAATTATGAATATGATATCAGCTACCTCAGGAAAAGTGGCAAGTTTGACGGATTTTACTTTCCTCTTGAACCTGACATGGCAGGTGTGTCCAAAAATGACATAGTTCTCAAATTATAGCCACGGATAAGACAAACATCAACAAAACGGCAGGCCAACATTTTGTACTTTCCACAACGCATCTTAAGAATGTATAATTTCCTGAATAATTCCTGAGTTTACTGGTATGTTCCACTGTGCCCCTAGGGGTGTTCCACTCTACCCCAGACCTGAGGCACAGTGGAACAAAGTTCTGATCTCGGAAAAATGCCTGTAATTATTTTACTATGAACATTTTTTCATATTTTTTGTTTTGAAATGATTAATCAAAGACTACTTAAGATTTTATAAAAGATTTTAAACTGATTGAATAAAGGTTTATTTTTCTAAAAATACGTTTTTCGTTCCACTGTGCCCCCTGTGACCCTAATGAAAATAAAATGCGTCGGAATAAATTCTAATAAATGATGTTATTTAATTTAAGAAAAAAAACCCGTCAAATAAAACGGTCATTGTTTTTTTTTATAATTCAAATATCACGTGTATTTGAGAGTCTAGTAATAAAATTTAAAGGTAGTTTACTCGTCTTCTTATTTACGTATCATCATGGTACTTTCAATAACTTATTACATTAATAAAAATCTAAGTTTCGGATGATGAATCTAACCGGTCTCCGTGACGGGCCGGAATGTGAAATTACCGAAAACGCAAATATCGGAAGGCAAAGATCGAAAATCGAAAGATCTTAAGTCGAAAGATAAAAAAAAGGGTGCATGGTAAACGGTACCTACTCACTTAATTTGCGCGAGCAGGATACAACAGGAACAAGAGGAACAGGCTTTTCCTCCCGTATAAATGTGCGCGCTCAGAATACGGGAGTAAAAGCCTGTTCCTCTTGTTCCTGTTGTATCCTGCTCGCGCCAATTAAGTGACTATGTGCAGTTTACCATGCACCCTTTTTTTGATCTTTCGACTTGAGAATGTGTATACTGGGAGGTTTGCAGCCCCGCAGCCCATGTGAACGACAAAAATAGCATGCATTTATACTGTACTGGGAGTACTGCAGCCCTGCAGCCCAATGCACGAGCCGCCACTGGATCTTTGCCTTCCGATATTTGCGTTTTCGGTAATTTCACATTCCGGCCCGTGAGGTAGACCCGAATCAAACGTATGTACATCAGTGCTACTCAAACTATGGTCCGCGGCCCAGTTCTGGTCCGTGGAACGGCGATAGCCGAGCCGCGGAGAAAGACGTAATTAAAAAAATAAAACAATAGCTTATGACTATGAATCCAGATTATTTATATTTGCAAGAAATTCACGCGCTATGCCCTTTTTGTCTTTAACAATGTGTCTTCTGTTATTTGAAATAAGAAAAATACGTAATTCGAATAACTCGTGCTTCGATAACCTGCTATTCAAACTACTCGTTTCGATCAACTCATTTTCGCCGGATTTACTTTATGTATTTTTGACAGCTTACTCGAGCGTATTTAGTTTTGACAGCATACTGGGCCGACGCAATGGAGTGCAGGCTTTGTCTTGGTTCTGCTCCGACTGTCTCCATCCACGACAATCCTCATCCACTGGCACAGCTCATACGAACCTCTTGTCGACTGCCGGTTAGTTACTTATATCCTATTGTTATCCAAATTAACTATTCATAACTGCCCTTCTCATTTGCAGGTTAAAAGAGGTGACGGGTTACCAGATGCGATTTGCCTTTCATGTGTCAATAATTTGGAATTGCTCAACAGTTTTCGAAACGATTGTCTTCAAAGCAACGAAACGTCGAAGCTGACGTTGAATGAGAGTTTGGATTTTAAGACGGAAGAAGTTTTACTGGAAGATTTAAATTGGGAGGATGAGTCAGATGTTAATTCGCCACCAAATAATTGCAAGGATGAGGCGGATGAATGGAAATCTAGTGCGTTAGAAAAAAGCGATTCCAAATCTCCGGTATAGTTGTTTCTTGTTGAAAACGTATTGTATTCGTTTTAATAATATAATATTTGTTTTATATTACAGATACATATAGGAAAGGTTGCTTCGGGTGATTTCAAGGGAGATAATGATGAAATTCCATCGAAAGACTCTCCATTACCGAATATTTACGAATGTAATATTTGTCTGAAGTCATTTAGTCTTAAAAGTAAACTTGTTTTACACATGAAATCTCATACTAAGGCAAAGTCACACAAATGTGACGTTTGTTTAAAATCATTTACTCGAAGTAAAAATCTTCATACACACATGATGTCTCACACGGGGCAAAAGTCATACTTATGTAACGTTTGTTTAAAATCATTTGTTTGTAAACGAGATATTGATAAACACCTGAGAACTCACACGGGGGAAAAGCCATACAAATGTGATGTTTGCTTAAAATCATTTACTAAAAGTAGTAATCTTCAGACGCACATGAGATCTCACACAGGGGAAAAGCCATACAAATGTGACGTTTGTGTAAAATCATTTTCTCAAAGTATTAATCTTCGTACACACATGATGTCTCACACGGGGGAAAAGCCATACAAATGTGATGTTTGCTTAAAATCATTTACTCAAAGCAGTAAACTCCAGACGCACATGAGATCTCACACAGGGGAAAAGCCATACAAATGTGACGTTTGTGTAAAATCATTTACTCAAAGTATTAATCTTCGTACACACATGATGTCTCACACGGGGGAAAAGCCATACATATGTAACGTTTGTTTAAAATCATTTGTTTGTAGACGGGATCTTGATAACCATCTGAGAACTCACACGGGGGAAAAGCCATACAAATGTGATGTTTGCTTAAAATCATTTACTAAAAGTAGTAATCTCAATACCCACATGATATCTCACACAGGGGAAAAGCCATACAAATGTAATATTTGTTTAAAATCATTTGCTGTAAACAGTTATCTTCGTACACACATGAAAACGCACGTGGGGACAAAGCCATTCATATGTCACATTTGTTTAAAAGCATGTGTTTGTAAACGGGATCTCGTTATCCACATGAGAACTCACACGGGGGAAAAGCCACATAAATGTGATGTTTGCTTAAAAGCATTTACTCAAAGTAGTAATCTCCAGACGCACATGAGATCTCACACAGGGGATAAGCCATACAAATGTAATATTTGTTTCAAATCATTTGCTGTAAAAAGTTATCTTCGTATACACATGAAAAGGCACGTGGGGACAAAGCCATTCATATGTCACGTTTGTTTAAAATCATGTGTTTTTAAACGTGATCTCGTTATCCACATGAGAACTCACACGGGGGAAAAGCCACACAAATGTGATGTTTGCTTGAAATCATTTTGTCAAATTAGTAATCTTCATAGCCACATGAGATGTCACACGGGGGAAACGCCATACAAATGTAATATATGTTTAAAATCATTTTCTCTAAAAAGTTATCTTATTATACATATGAAATTGCACATGGGGGAAATGCCGTATAAATGTGATATTTGTTTGAAATCATTTACTCAAAGTAGTAATCTTTATGCACACTTGAGATCTCATATGGTGGAAAAGCCACACAAATGGAATATTTGTTTAAGAATTTAATTTTAAATTTAAGAATAGTGTTCAGACTATGTCTGATGATCGGCTTTCGTGGCCTTACGACCCACGATTTGGCGAATACATTTTTGTGCTGGCCACCCTGAGCCAGCGGTTGGCACACAAACTGACAGTAGTCGATAACGGTTTGGCGCGCAAACACTGGGTGTTTGCGGGGTCCTCGCTCCTTGCCACCGACCACCAGCTGGAGACTGGTGGGTTGAGACGATACTTTGAGACCAGCTCCAGTATCCGTCCAGTGTGCACCAGAGGAAGCCTGGTCTGTCTTCGTCCAGAAGGCAGACAACTCAGCTACGCGTGGCTAACCTCAAAAAGCACTCGTGGTTTTTTTTGTTTACTCCCCCCCTTGCCCCTCTGCTTGATCTCTGTATAATTTATATATATAAAATACAGTCGCCATACAAACAGACTTACAACCTGTTGTTGTTATATTCTCCCGTCCCCTTTTCCACATCACGCATCCCACGCACACTACGATAGAGAAAGGGACAGAGCAGAGCAGCCGACATCAGCAGAAACCAGTCCCGCCCACGCTTACCACGAGCTATCTCACAAAACCGACGCAGGTGTTTCTTGACTGAGGAGCCTGGCGTCTGTACAAATAGTATGGGCATCAAATCACTGGAATGGCCGGGAAACCGTTTGAAAAACTATATGCAATATTAAAGGGAAAATTGGCAAAACGACGGGCATCAAATCTATTGTTTAAGAATTTAATTTTGAATTTAAGAATAGTATAGGCATCAAATCTATATGTAATATTAAAGGGAAAATTGGCAAAACGACGGACTTCAAATATTATCAAATAACGAAACTTGAGTGAATAATATTACGGTCGAATGTTTACATTCACTGTAAAAATCAATGCAAAGACGCATTTTGGAGATTACTCAATATCTAGGCGGTGGTACGAAATATTAAAATATAATATAAAGTGTAATAATATCTAAAATTTGTTTTATTCACAAAAATATTTTCAATACCTCACAACAAATATTAACCTAGAAATGTAAGTAAAAGTTGCAAGCATTGTCCGAACCTCATAAGGGCGAAATCACACATTAAGTTGCTACCTATAACTTAAGTTCCACTTAAAAACTCTGTTTTCTGTCAGATTTTGCCAATTTATCTGATTTTTATTGAAACGGTTCCAACAAATTGGCAACCTTACTCATTTTCTTGCAAATTTCGAATTTCGATCAATTGTATTAATTGCTTGAAAAATTGATATTAGATATTTGCATTTGTTTTGTATAATACTAATAATACTGTAAGGCAGGGAAGGTATGTTGACCGGATCCCGGCCTAACGAAACACATGTGTAGTTTGAAAGAGGATCGTTTATTTTCGTTCAATTGGTATAATGGTTATTGTATGTACGAAGAGGTTTCTTCGGATATGTGATCTGGTTGAACTCCAGAGGCACACTCTGCTGTTTGGGGGTGGCGCGTCGCTATTTATACGATTCCAGAACACGTGTTGTGTGCATTTCCTTTGTTCTTTGGGCACGTGTACTTGTGACACGTGTTGAGCGCGGATGCTTCGTTTTTCGGGCACGGTCACAGGGGTCGTTGCCCTTGAGTTTATGCGTGTTTGGACAGGATCGATGATGAGATCGCTGGTATTGATGTAATATAGCATGAGTTGTACTATATGCCTACAATACTTTGTACAATTTTTGATAATTGGTATCGTATTTAATTATAAAAATATTTAAGGGTGCATACCTGTAAAATAAATATATGTAACTTATATGTTTGATCACTCTGTAATGCCACTGTAGTATGATATATGTTTACATCGTAGTGAATAGAAAATGAGAAATTTTCTATGGAAGAAGTGTTAATTTGCAATTCAATTAGTTTTCATATGATTTAAAATCAATTTTTTGAAATACAATTATTTAAAAACTGAAATACCATGTTGAGGATAGTAAAAATATAATTTAAACTTTTCCAGTAGGGTTTTTATGTGGGAAAATGTATGCAGAGAGAACTGGGTGCGCGTTGCAGCTTCATCCGAGAACGGCTCAAAGGAGATGAAACTATGCACGGGACCGTTATGCTAATATTGTGAACACCGATCAACCATTGTATTGTTGCGTAGGGGTGGGTGGAGGATCCAAGTAAAAGGCCAACAGTCGTTTCACAGCATTTATCGATGATTAAGGAGATACACGCAGTGTCACTGCTAAGTCCAGAATCACAATCACAAGGGTAAATCTCTCAGGACGCCTAATCTGCTTACCTGTTGTATATTCACGTATTCGGATATGTATTTTCCACGACATTGGGTCTCCCCGTACCGATTCTGAGAAATACCTAATAACGGTCATTGTTTAGCCTAAATGCACTTAGAGTCCAGATTTAATCTTTGGAAGTAAGTGCATGCATTTAGTTAACCGATAACAGATATCCGTTGGTCTATCAGATTGGATAAATGTTGGTTGGTCAGTCGGCGGAGTCAATCAAGTCACTTTTGGGAGGATAGAGGCACCGCTTCAGAGGGAATGGCAACGGAAGCACGTTCTGGGTGGAACGTTGGTCTGCAGCAGGATGCTGGGCCACATGACAGGAAGACGGGGCCACCGCAACAAATTTGGACGTTGGGGAAACGAGCGACTTGGATCAACCACGTGAGGGCATTTGAAACCGAAGAAACGCCAGATCGCGACTTCAACGAGAGAGAGCGGAACAATTGATATACGTCAACATCGAAAAAAATCTAGTTGGAAACTAGTGGAAACACGAGTACCTGAAAAAATACACAGTTGCAGCAGTGTTTAGATCATTTCGCAGATGTAACGGGAAAATACATCAGAAAGAAATGGATTTCAGTTGGGTCAATGGAACGGAAAAGAAGCACATTCAACAGAGTGGCAGACTGTTGGGTGCACATTTACCAAGGTCAATGGAACGGAAAAGAAACACAACCAGCAGAGTGGCAGACTGAGGTGTGCACATTTTCCAGGGTCAAGGGAACGGAAAAGAAGCACCACCAACAGAGTGGCAGACTGAGGGGTGCACATTTTCCAGGGTCAACCGTCATTTTTGTGAGGATGGTGGCGATTCTTGTGGGACATGGCTTTGGAGCACGTTCTGGGTTGAACGTTGGTCTGCAGCAGGATGCTGGACCACATGACAGAGGAACACTGGGCCACCATAGCAAATTTGGACGATGGTGACACGAGAGACATGGACCAAGTCACTTTTGTGAGGATGGGAGCGATTCTTGTGGGACATGGCTTTGGAGCACGTTCTGGGTTGAACGTTGGTCTGCAGCAGGATGCTGGGCCACATGACAGGAATACGGGGCTGCCATAGCTAATTTGGACTTTGGTGATACGAGTAACATGGACCAAACACGTGAGAAATTTTGGACCGAAGAGCTAACAAATAATGATTTCCAAATGTAGAACATCGGATGACTAATTTTAGGCGATTAGAAATGTAATGTAACTGTTTCCATTGTAAAGGTGACGTAAATTGAAGTGTAACGAAAGTTTACTGTAATTGTTTACATTGTAAAGGTGTCGTAAATTGAAATGTAACGAAAGTTTAATGCAATTGTTTCCATTGTAAATATGACGTTAATCTAACTGTTACAGAATTTCAATTGTAAAGGTAACGTTAATGTAACGGTAATAGAATTTAAATGTCATTGTTTCCATTGTAACTACTGCAGATTTATCAGTTATGATTTGTTGGTCAATCGGGACAATTTGACCTAAGAGGGAGGCAATGTTACGTACGCCGCGGATTGAGCGAATTGCACTTAGACCAACGGATATCTGTTATCGGCAGTGGCGGCTCGTGATAATTTTTAGTGGCGGGGCTGCACTGAAAAGATGTCTAAAAAATGTCACCATAATTATTTTATCATGTCATAACAGGACAAAATAAGCACAATTTTTGGCGTACGACCACTTACATGTGGATTTAAGTATTATTGAAAAAAAAACTAGCAAAATTCACCACCCATTAAAGGGGTGCGTCCAAACGCGTTGAAGATTTCGAAAAATACGCTGGTACTCCAGTAAGATTGCTAAAAAAAATTCGTTCTTGCTGGTTTCGCGACGCGGATTAAAAAAAACCCCAAAACCTTTCAAAAACTTAACCCCCTAATTCGTAACGAAAAACATTAACCTGTTGACAATGCATCGATACATCGGTTGTTTCATCTGCCATAACAGCTAGATAAGTTGCTTTTTTTATTTCAGCACTTATTTGTTCCCTACACACGTTCAAAATACAATCTAAAAGTTAATTTTGAATAGTTTTCGATGTCCCTTTAAAAACCTAAGAAGTTTGAAAATGTTTTTTTAAAGAATCGTCGAAATTTTGTGAATATTCTAGAAGTCCCCTCATTGGCATTTCAAATTTACCGCAAAATTTAACGCAATCAATAATTTTAAATAAAACAACCCGATTTTTTATTGACGTTTTCGTTATGCTTATCTATTTTCCGCCGACAAGCTTCCCAAAATCGTGAGATTACACACATTTTTTAAGTGTTCGTCACTTCCCTCGTGTTTTTAAATTAATCGTTTAAAAGTTTTAAGTCAATAACTCCTGTTTTCGTCCAAGATGCTTCGCCTGGCGACTCGCCTCCAAACAAAAGACACTGATAACAAAATAACGCGTTTTTTTCTGTACATTTCGTTAACCAATTGTATTTTTTATAAATGTCTGGATTAAATTTTCGCGAGTAACTAAAAGATCTACTAGTTGCAGGCTGTGATATAATTAAATTTGGCGTGAGGCAGCCTAATGCTTTTATAGCGACTTTTTCGGTTCTAGTTTCTAAGTTCTAGTCGCGAAAAGTGCAAATTTTGTAAATATTATACTGAATTCTTTTGTTCTTCCTTTTTTAAAAGAAAAAAAAATCTTAATATATTTAAATAAAAATTACGAGAAAAAGTTAAACAGATTTGAAAAAAGTTTGCTGTTATCAAAATGAAAACGACTCACCGAAGATTTGATGAGGGCTCGTACGCAACCAATTAAGAGTAACGAAAACGAATAAAGCTGTGATCGTGTGATTCAACTAATCAAATGTAAGATCAAGCGCGCGAAATCTTAAACAAACTGACAGATGAATGTCGTTTAACAGGCGAAGGCTGCCGACTGTCCAGCCCAAAACGGAAGAGTGAGTGAAAGAGAAAGAGCTATCTGCAGTTGCAAATAGCTCCTTCTTTTTATCGTTCCGAAACTCCGGGCTGGGCAGCGTTCAGCTCTGCGCTGTAACACTTTACAGCCAGTACAGCAACATTTTAATTCATCTGTCACCATACAAGTTAGTGGGGTCTTCGAAACGGTCAACATTACTTACAATATCACCCTTTTGGATATGGGTGATATTGTAAGTAGTATTTACTCTGTCGAAGGCCCCAATAGTTAAGTCCATCCAACTAATAAAAAAAATATCATTAATAAATAAAATATTAAATGTATTATTAAATATATATCTTAGAATTTTATAGGAGGGTCTGCAGCCCGGCAGCCCATTAGGACGAGCCGCCACTGGTTATCGGATTAACTAAATGCAAGCACGTACTTCCAAAGATTATATCTGGACTCTAAGTGCATTTAGGCTAAACAATGACCGTTATTAGGTATTTCTCAGAATCGGTACGGTAAGACCCAATGTCGTGGAAATACATATCTGAATACGTGACTATACAACAGGTAAACAGATTAGGCCTCCTGAGAGATCTACCCTTTATAAGGCGGTATGTAGGCGATATCATGTCATTCTGGACTGAGCGGTGACAGTGCGTTTATCTCCTGAATCATCAATAAATGCTGTGAAACGACTGTTGGCCTTTTACTTAGATCCTCCACCCACCCGTACCCACCCTTTTTGTGTGCGATTTTTTTACAGAAAAAAACAACTGAAAAAATCGTACGCATGTTTGTTTTTTCGGGCGTCATTTTTTGGCACAACGCGCAACAGTTGGAATCTGTATAGGGTCATAGGGGGCACAGTGGAATGCGGGGCAGAGTGAAACACCTACAATAACTCTGTCCCTATCTTACATTTCGATTGTTTTTATTAACAGCAAAATTAAGAGCACAAGCGGCCATTTTTATTCAGTTGTCAAAGTGAAGTTGTTTGGGCCGCACGTTAAATATTTTGGGAAATCGGTTTTTCGGCATTCATTTCTTATAAATTATTGTGTAATCTTTTTCGATCTACTCAAAATATCGTAGCTACTGGTAAGTGACATTTAAACTGTATATTGGGTATGTAATTTATGATGTATTTTACAACAAAACATAACCTTAAGGTTAACCTAAAAATTTTGATAATTTTTGTTTTCATGAAATCGGGTGTGGGGCACGGCGGAACGGGGCACAGTGGAACATGTTCCACTTTGCCCCGCGGTGTTCCAGTGTGCCCCTAACCATATCTGCTTTTTCAGAAAACGCTTCAAAATGGTTAGAAACCGCATAAGGAAGACTGAAATAGGTCTACACGACGAAAAAGCTATGAGAGAGGCTATTGAGCTGGTTGAAAGAGGAACCTTCAACAAGCTCAGCAGCCCAGATACAAACACAGGATCACACGGTTCAATAACCATCAATCGACCTGACTCATGAACAACCATCCACAAAGGCACCAACTCAGATGCAACATGTCGAGGAGGGAAATTTGACAAGTCCCATAGCATGTAGAGGATACCCAATGGCTAAAGAAAGAAAGAACACGAGGAAAGGTAGAAAACGAGGAAAATCTTGCATCGCCACTGATACACCTGTTAAAGAAGAATTTGAAAGAAATGCTGAAACTAAAAGTAAACGTAAAATAGCAAAAATATCTAAGGAAAGAAAATACCTTGACAAAGTGCAACAAATCACAAAGAATATTTTTAATGACTCTGAAGAAAATATGAGCTCTTCTGAATCAAATGATTCAACAGACACAGACCAGGACATCCCACTATCCTGTTATGAGGCACCGAAAAAAGATGATTTTGTGGTGGTCCAATTTCGAGGGAAACAAATCAAATATTTTATTGGACAACTGCTAACTGACTGTGACAAAGAAAATTATGAATATGATATCAGCTACCTCAGGAAAAGTGGCAAGTTTGACGGATTTTACTTTCCTCTTGAACCTGACATGGCAGGTGTGTCCAAAAATGACATAGTTCTCAAATTATAGCCACGGATAAGACAAACATCAACAAAACGGCAGGCCAACATTTTGTACTTTCCACAACGCATCTTAAGAATGTATAATTTCCTGAATAATTCCTGAGTTTACTGGTATGTTCCACTGTGCCCCTAGGGGTGTTCCACTCTACCCCAGACCTGAGGCACAGTGGAACAAAGTTCTGATCTCGGAAAAATGCCTGTAATTATTTTACTATGAACATTTTTTCATATTTTTTGTTTTGAAATGATAAATCAAAGACTACTTAAGATTTTATAAAAGATTTTAAACTGATTGAATAAAGGTTTATTTTTCTAAAAATACGTTTTTCGTTCCACTGTGCCCCCTGTGACCCTAATGAAAATAAAATGCGTCGGAATAAATTCTAATAAATGATGTTAGTTAATTTAAGAAAAAAAACCCGTCAAATAAAATGGTCATTGTTTTTTTTTATAATTCAAATATCACGTGTATTTGAGAGTCTAGTAATAAAATTTAAAGGTAGTTTACTCGTCTTCTTATTTACGTATCATCATGGTACTTTCAATAACTTATTAGATTAATAAAAATCTAAGTTTCGGATGATGAATCTAACCGGTCTCCGTGACGGGCCGGAATGTGAAATTACCGAAAACGCAAATATCGGAAGGCAAAGATCCAGTGGCGGCTCGTGCATTGGGCTGGTTCGTGGAACGGCGGTAGCCGAGCCGCGGAGAAAGACGTAATTAAAAAAAAAAAACAATAGCTTATGACAACGTTGGATCATCTGATCCACCCTCACTCTTCGCAAAAAAATTATTTGAATGTCGCCACCACGCACCGCAACCCTTACCACACCCCTCATTAATCAGTCAGTGTCGATCTGCATCAATTGGTGCGCGTCATACTTGTGTTATAATTATGACTCCGTCACGCTGAAAATTATCAATGTAAGTACTTATCTGTCTTGAACAGTAAAGGCCCAATGGACAAATTTTTCAATAAGAAACACACAGATACAGAACATTGAAATACTTCTGATTCTTCAGACTCGGATGGTGCACTCACACAAACTGAAGACAATGTAACCGCCGGATCACCCAAAAGAACTCGCCATATTTATATTCGTAAATATGATCCCTTTTACATTCCGTTTGGATTTATTGTTATAAGTGATGATAAAGCTGACTCACCAAAAGCCCAATGTGTAATATGTGGTGAGGTTTCGTCTAACGAAGCGATGAATCCGTCGAAGTTAAAAAGACATTTAAATACAAAACATAAAAATCTGGTTTCAAAACCGAGAGAGCTCTTTTAAAGAAAACGTGCTGATTTTAAATCCCAACAGAAAAATATATTTACTGCATCCCACATAAATACTGTTGCGTAGGGGTGGGTTGAGGATCCAAGTAAAAGGCCAACAGTCGTTTCACAGCATTTATTGATGATTAAGGAGATACAAGCAGTGTCATGGCTAAGTCCAGAATGAATTATATCGCCTACGTACCGCCTTATAAAGGGTAGATCTCTCAGGACGCCTAATCTGTTTACCTGTTGTATAGTAACGTATTCGGATATGTATTTCCAAGACATTGGGTCTTTCCGTACCGATTCTGAGAAATAACTAATAACGGTCATTGTTTAGCCTAAATGCACTTAGAGTCCAGATATAATCTTTGGAAGTAAGTGCATGCATTTAGTTAACCGATAACAGATATCCGTTGGTCTAAGTACAATTCGCTCAATCCACGGCGTACGTAACAATACTAATGCTATGCGAGCCTTATACAAAGTTGCCCTTCGTGTCGATAATAAAAATACTGACCATCTATACATTCTAAAATACTTACACAAAATTAGTTACAAGTAAATAAGTATAGAAATCAGTCAGTTTATTGAACAAAAACATGAAGTGATAAATTTAAAATATTCTCGATATTTTCGAGATTATAATAAACGATTTCTCAAGAAACAAGAATCTCGAACTTTCGTAATAAAATATTCTCGAGAAATGAGAGTCTCGAAATATTACAATAAAATATTCTCGAGTCAAAATTTCTCGAGAATTCTCGAGAAATCTCAAGACGAAATTTCTGGTTGACTTTCGAACAGGACGCGATGATGTCATTTTCACAGCTTGAGTTCGATGAGGGAAATAGGTGATATCAACGACCTAGTTTCGTATAGACAAGTTGTACTATATTCCTACATAAGTGTTGTGGCGACCCCGAGATACTGACCTTAAAACCAACCAGCTGCTGAAATAAACAGTTGTGCATTACCAACACAGTCGTCTCACTCGCCCTACCCTCATAGTGTGTATGCTTCGACACTCCGATGTGCCCTTATAGCCAAAATATGAATCCAGATTATTTATATTTGCAAGAAATTCACGCGCTGTGCCCTTTTTGCCTTTAACAATGTGTCTTCTGTTATTTGAAATAAGAAAAATACGTAATTCGAATAACTCGTGCTTCGATAACCTGCTATTCAAACTACTCGTTTCGATCAACTCATTTTCGCCGGATTTACTTTATGTATTTTTGACAGCTTACTCGAGCGTATTTAGTTTTGACAGCATACTGGGCCGACGCAATGGAGTGCAGGCTTTGTCTTGGTTCTGCTCCGACTGTCTCCATCCACGACAATCCTCATCCACTGGCACAGCTCATACGAACCTCTTGTCGACTGCCGGTTAGTTACTTATATCCTATTGTTATCCAAATTAACTATTCATAACTGCCCTTCTCATTTGCAGGTTAAAAGAGGTGACGGGTTACCAGATGCGATTTGCCTTTCATGTGTCAATAATTTGGAATTGCTCAACAGTTTTCGAAACGATTGTCTTCAAAGCAACGAAACGTCGAAGCTGACGTTGAATGAGAGTTTGGATTTTAAGACGGAAGAAGTTTTACTGGAAGATTTAAATTGGGAGGATGAGTCAGATGTTAATTCGCCACCAAATAATTGCAAGGATGAGGCGGATGAATGGAAATCTAGTGCGTTAGAAAAAAGCGATTCCAAATCTCCGGTATAGTTGTTTCTTGTTGAAAACGTATTGTATTCGTTTTAATAATATAACGTTTGTTTTATATTACAGATACACATAGGAAAGGTTGCTTCGGGTGATTTCAAGGGAGATAATGATGAAATTCCGTCGGAAGACTCTCCATTACCGAATATTTACGAATGTAATATTTGTCTGAAGTCGTTTTGTCTTAAAAGTAAACTTGTTTTACACATGAAATCTCATACTAAGGCAAAGTCACACAAATGTGACGTTTGTTTAAAATCATTTACTCGAAGTAAAAATCTTCATACACACATGATGTCTCACACGGGGCAAAAGTCATACTTATGTAACATTTGTTTAAAATCATTTGTTTGTAAACGAGATATTGATAAACACCTGAGAACTCACACGGGGGAAAAGCCATACAAATGTGATGTTTGCTTAAAATCATTTACTAGAAGTAGTAATCTCAATACCCACATGATATCTCACACAGGGGAAAAGCCATACAAATGTAATATTTGTTTAAAATCATTTGCTGTAAACAGTTATCTTCGTACACACATGAAAACGCACGTGGGGGCAAAGCCATTCATATGTCACATTTGTTTAAAAGCATGTGTTTGTAAACGGGATCTCGTTATCCACATGAGAACTCACACGGGGGAAAAGCCATACAAATGTGATGTTTGCTTAAAATCATTTACTCAAAGCAGTCATCTCCAAACGCACATGAGATCTCACACAGGGGATAAGCCATACAAATGTAATATTTGTTTCAAATCATTTGCTGTAAAAAGCTATCTTCGTATACACATGAAAAGGCACGTGGGGACAAAGCCATTCATATGTCACGTTTGTTTAAAATCATGTGTTTTTAAACGGGATCTCTTTATCCACATGAGAACTCACACGGGGGAAAAGCCACACAAATGTGATTTTTGCTTGAAATCATTTTGTCAAATTAGTAATCTTCATAGCCACATGAGATGTCACACGGGGGAAACGCCATTCAAATGTAATATATGTTTAAAATCATTTTCTCTAAAAAGTTATCTTATTATACATATGAAATTGCACATGGGGGAAATGCCGTATAAATGTGATATTTGTTTGAAATCATTTACTCAAAGTAGTAATCTTTATGAACACTTGAGATCTCATATGGTGGAAAAGCCACACAAATGGAATATTTGTTTAAGAATTTAATTTTAAATTTAAGAATAGTGTTCAGACTATGTCTTATGATCGGCTTTCGTGGCCTTACGACCCACGATTTGGCGGATACATTTTTGTGCTGGCCACCCTGAGACAGCCGTTGGCACACAAACTGACAGTAGTCGATAACGGTTTGGCGCGAAAACACTGTGTGTTTGCGGGGCCCTCGCTCCTTGCCACCGACCACCAGCTGGAGACTGGTGGGTTGAGACGATACTTGGAGACCAGCTCCAGTATCCGTCCGGTGTGCACCAGAGGAAGCCTGGTCTGTCTTCGTCCAGAAGGCAGAAAACTCAGCTACGCGTGGCTAACCTCAAAAAGTACTCGTGGTTTTTTTTGTTTACTCCCCCCCTTGCCCCTCTGCTTGATCTCTGTATAATTTATATATATAAAATACAGTCGCCATACAAACAGACTTACAACCTGTTGTTGTTATATTCTCCCGTCCCCTTTTCCACATCACGCATCCCACGCACACTACGATAGAGAAAGGGACAGAGCAGAGCAGCCGACATCAGCAGAGACCAGACCACCGACGACGAAGGAAGGCGCCTTGAGAAAACCAGTCCCGCCCACGCTTACCACGAGCTATCTCACAAAACCGACGCAGGTGTTTCTCGACTGAGGAGCCTGGCGTCTGTACAAATAGTATGGGCATCAAATCACTGGAATGGCCGGGAAACCGTTTGAAAAACTATATGCAATATTAAAGGGAAAATTGGCAAAACGACGGGCATCAAATATTATCAAATAACGAAACTTGAGTGAATAATATTACGGTCGAATGTTTACATTCACTGTAAAAATCAAGGCAAAGACGCATTTTGGTGATTACTCAATATCCAGGCGGTGGTACGATTATATTAAAATATAATATAAAGTGTAATAATATCTAAAAAGTTGTTTTATTCACAAAAAATATTTTCAATACCTCACAACAAATATTAACCTAGAAATGTAAGAAAAATTTGCAAGCACTGTCCGAACCTCATAAGGGCGAAATCACACATTAAGTTGCTACCTATAACTTAAGTTCCACTTAAAAACTCTGTTTTCTGTCAGATTTTGCCAATTTATCTGATTTTTATTGAAACGGTTCCAACAAATTGGCAACCTTACTCATTTTCTTGCAAATTTCGATCAATTGTATTAAATGCATGAAAAATTGATATTTGATATTTGCATTTGTTTTGTATAATACTGTAAGGCAGGTAAGGTATGTTGACCGTATCCCGGCCTAACGAAACACATGTTGTGTAGTTTGAAAGAGGATCGTTTATTTTCGTTCAATTGGTACAATGGTTATTGTATGTACGAAGAGGTTTCTTCGGATATGTGATCTGGTTGAACTCCAGAGACACACTCTGCTGTTTGGGGGTGGCGCGTCGCTATTCATACGATTCCAGAACACGTGTTGTGTGCATTTCCTTTGTTCTTTGGGCACGTGTACTTGTGACACGTGTTGAGCGCAAATTCTTTGTTTTTCGGGCACAGTCACAGGGGTCGTTGCCCTTGAGTTTATGCGTGTTTGGACAGGATCGATGATGAGTAGAGGTCGGAATCTGAAGGGGCCGGAAACGATGCCGATTTTTCGATGTTGACGTATATCAATTGTTCCGCTCTCTCTCGTTGAAGTCGCGATCTGGCGTTTCTTCGGTTTTAAATGCCCTCACGTGGTTGATCCAAGTCGCTCGTTTCCCCAACGTCCAAATTGTTGCGGTGGCCCCGTCTTCCTGTCATGTGGCCCAGCATCCTGCTGCAGACCAACGTTCCACCCAGAACGTGTTTCCGTTGCCATTCCTTCTGAAGCGGTGCCTCTATCCTCCCAAAAGTGACGTGATTGACTCCGCCGACTGACCAACCAACATTTATTCAATCTGATAGACCAACGGATATCTGTTATCGGATTAACTAAATGCAAGCACTTACTTCCAAAGATTATATCTGGACTCTAAGTGCATTTAGGCTAAACAATGACCGTTATTAGGTATTTCTCAGAATCGGTACGGTAAGACCCAATGTCGTGGAAATACTTATCCGAATACGTGACTATACAACAGGTAAACAGATTAGGCCTCCTGAGAGATCTACCCTTTATAAGGCGGTATGTAGGCGATATCATGTCATTCTGGACTGAGCGGTGACAGTGCGTATATCTCCTGTATCATCAATAAATGCTGTGAAACGACTGTTGGCCTTTTACTTGGATCCTCCACCCACCCGTACCCACCCTTTTTGTGTGCGATTTTTTTACAGAAAAAAACAACTTAAAAAAATCGTACGCATGTTTGTAATAATAATTGCGGAATTGAAACATCCGCAGAGGCCTGCGGTTCGCACGACGGGCTTGCAGGCGGTCCGCATGGTGTGGCGGCTATCGCTCATTTGTATGAAAACGAACGTACTGGCGTACGCAACGGGGAAACCGCACCGGACGATTCGGCAAGTGTGCTGAGGTCCTTATTGTGTGCGATTTTTTTACAGAAAAAATCGTACGCATGTTTGTTTTTTCGGGCGTCATTTTTTGGCACAACGCGCAACAGTTGGAATCTGTATAGGGTCATAGGGGGCACAGTGGAATGCGGGGCAGAGTGAAACACCTACAATAACTCTGTCCCTATCTTACATTTCGATTGTTTTTATTAACAGCAAAATTAAGAGCACAAGCGGCCATTTTCATTCAGTTGTCAAAGTGAAGTTGTTTGGGCCGCACGTTAAATATTTTGGGAAATCGGTTTTTCGGCATTCATTTCTTATAAATTATTGTGTAATCTTTTTCGATCTACTCAAAATATCGTAGCTACTGGTAAGTGACATTTAAACTGTTTATTAGGTATGTAATTTATGATGTATTTTACAACAAAACATAACCTTAAGGTTAACCTTAAAATTTTGATAATTTTTGTTTTCATGAAATCGGGTGTGGGGCACGGCGGAACGGGGCACAGTGGAACATGTTCCACTTTCCCCCGCGGTGCTTTGAGCAGCTAAAGGCTCAAAGCAACTAAATAAAGTCACGAGTGGTGAGCGAGGGACCCTAGTAACGACTTGTTGTATAGTATCAGCTACGGGAGCAGTATTGCCACCAGCAATGGTATTTCCTAGAAAGAAATTTCAGCCACACATGCTTAACAAAGCTCCTGCAGGTACATTGGGCCTCGCCCAGCCCACAGGCTGGATGAATACCGAATTGTTCCCACATGTTCTAACACACTTTGTAAAAGTCACTGGATCATCAAAGGAAAATCCTTGTTTATTGATTTTGGATAATCATGAGAGTCATTTTGCTCCACAAGCATTGAACATTGCCAAGGATAATGGTGTCACTATTTTGACGATCCCACCACATACAAGCTCAAAGCTACAACCGCTGCACATACGTAGATATCGACGATTTAGGCCGTGCGAAGTCACAAACCGGCCTATGCCTGAACCAATTGTAGGAGAGCAACAAAATATAGTAGAAGACGATGATGAAGCATATGTTGACCGGACAGCACAACCTTCAACAAGCTCAGCAGCCCAGATACAAACACAGGATCACACGGTTCAAGAACCATCAATCAACCTGACTCATGAACAACCAACCACAAAGGCACCAACTCAGATGCAACATGTCGAGGAGGGAAATTTGACAAGTCCCATAGCATGTAGAGGATACCCAAAGGCTAAAGAAAGAATAAACACGAGGAAAGGTAGAAAACGAGGAAAATCTTGCATCGCCACTGATACACCTGTTAAAGAAGAATTTGAAAGAAATGCTGAAACTAAAAGTAAACGTAAAATAGCAAAAATATCTAAGGAAAGAAAATACCTTGACAAAGTGCAACAAATCACAAAGAATATTTTTAATGACTCTGAAGAAAATATGAGCTTATAGAACAGGTGGTCGAGTGAAAAGTTTCGACCGTTTCCCGGCCTATGGAAATTCAGTTGAGTTTGAAAGAGGATCGTTTATTTTTGTTCAATTTGGTACAATGGTTATTGTATGTACGAAGAGGTTTCTTCGGAGATGTGATCTAGTTGAACTCTAGAGGCTCACTCTGCCGGTGGAGGTTGCTGCGTTGCTTTATAAACGTTTTGGGTTGAAGTGTGTCGTGTGCACATCTTTTGTTCTTGGTACTCGCGCTGGCCTAGTTATGCCGAGAGCGTGATTTTATGGGATCATACGCCTGAACGTAGTTCGTGGTTTTTATGGGTTCAGTGTGTTCTTCCTTTGTTTCCCAGATACGTGTATAGAAACACGTGTCGTCCTTTTGACGAGGCGAGCGTGTGCCATGCGTTAATGACTTTCCTAGATATGTGTCGCAGTGACCTGATGAGATCATTTCAGTTGTACTACATATATGCCTACAAGCTCTTCTGAATCAAATGATTCAACAGACACAGACCACGACATCCCACTATCCTGTTATGAGGCACCGAAAAAAGATGATTTTGTGGTGGTCCAATTTCGAGGGAAACAAATCAAATATCTTCAGACTCGGATGGTGAACTCACACAAACTGAAGACAATGTAACCGCCGGATCACCCAAAAGAACTCGCGATATTTATATTCGTAAATATGATCCCTCTTACATTCAGTTTGGATTTATTGTTATAAGTGATGATAAAGCTGACTCACCAAAAGCCCAGTGTGTAATATGTGGTGAGGTTTCGTCTAACGAAGCGATGTATCCGTCGAAGTTAAAAAGACATTTAAATACAGAACATAAAAATCTAGTTTCAAAACCGAGAGAGCTCTTTGAAAGAAAGCGTGCTGATTTTAAATCCCGTATAGCCAAAATATGAATCCATATTATTTATATTTGCAAGAAATTCACGCGCTGTGCCCTTTTTGTCTTTAACAATGTGTCTTCTGTTATTTGAAATAAGAAAAATACGTAATTCGAATAACTCGTGCTTCGTTAACCTGCTATTCAAACTACTCGTTTCGATCAACTCATTTTCGCCGGATTTACTTTATGTATTTTTGACAGCTTACTCGAGCGTATTTAGTTTTGACAGCATACTCGGCCGACGCAATGGAGTGCAGGCTTTGTCTTGGTTCTGCTCCGACTGTCTCCATCCACGACAATCCTCATCCACTGGCACAGCTCATACGAACCTCTTGTCGACTGCCGGTTAGTTACTTATATCCTATTGTTATCCAAATTAACTATTCATAACTGCCCTTCTCATTTGCAGGTTAAAAGAGGTGACGGGTTACCAGATGCGATTTGCCTTTCATGTGTCAATAATTTGGAATTGCTCAACAGTTTTCGAAACGATTGTCTTCAAAGCAACGAAACGTCGAAGCTGACGTTGAATGAGAGTTTGGATTTTAAGACGGAAGAAGTTTTACTGGAAGATTTAAATTGGGAGGATGAGTCAGATGTTAATTCGCCACCAAATAATTGCAAGGATGAGGCGGATGAATGGAAATCTAGTGCGTTAGAAAAAAGCGATTCCAAATCTCCGGTATAGTTGTTTCTTGTTGAAAACGTATTGTATTCGTTTTAATAATATAACGTTTGTTTTATATTACAGATACACATAGGAAAGGTTGCTTCGGGTGATTTCAAGGGAGATAATGATGAAATTCCGTCGGAAGACTCTCCATTACCGAATATTTACGAATGTAATATTTGTCTGAAGTCGTTTTTTATTCTTAAAAGTAAACTTGTTTTACACATGAAATCTCATACTAAGGCAAAGTCACACAAATGTGACGTTTGTTTAAAATCATTTACTCGAAGTAAAAATCTTCATACACACATGATGTCTCACACGGGGCAAAAGTCATACTTATGTAACATTTGTTTAAAATCATTTGTTTGTAAACGAGATATTGATAAACACCTGAGAACTCACACGGGGGAAAAGCCATACAAATGTGATGTTTGCTTAAAATCATTTACTAAAAGTAGTAATCTTAAGACGCACATGAGATCTCACACAGGGGAAAAGCCATACAAATGTGACGTTTGTGTAAAATCATTTACTCAAAGTATTAATCTTCGTACACACATGATGTCTCACACGGGGGAAAAGCCATACAAATGTGATGTTTGCTTAAAATCATTTACTCAAAGCAGTAATCTCCAGACGCACATGAGATCTCACACAGGGGAAAAGCCATACAAATGTGACGTTTGTGTAAAATCATTTACTCAAAGTATTAATCTTCGTACACACATGATGTCTCACACGGGGGAAAAGCCATACATATGTAACGTTTGTTTAAAATCGTTTACTACTAAATGGTATCTTGATAACCACCTGAGAATTCACACGGGGGAAAAGCCATACAAATGTGATGTTTGCTTAAAATCATTTACTAAAAGTAGTAATCTTCAGACGCACATGATATCTCACACAGGGGAAAAGCCACACAAATGTGATGTTTGCTTGAAATCATTTAGTCAAACTAGTAATCTTCATAGCCACATGAGATGTCACACGGGGGAAACGCCATACAAATGTAATATATGTTTAAAATCATTTTCTCTAAAAAGTTATCTTATTATACATATGAAATTGCACATGGGGGAAATGCCGTATAAATGTGATATTTGTTTGAAATCATTTACTCAAAGTAGTAATCTTTATGCACACTTGAGATCTCATATGGTGGAAAAGCCATACAAATGGAATATTTGTTTAAGAATATAATTTTAAATTTAAGAATAGTGTTCAGACTATGTCTGATGATCGGCTTTCGTGGCCTTACGACCCACGATTTGGCGGATACATTTTTGTGCTGGCCACCCTGAGACAGCGGTTGGCACACAAACTGACAGCAGTCGATAACGGTTTGGCGCGAAAACACTGTGTGTTTGCGGGGCTCTCGCTCCTTGCCACCGACCACCAGCTGGAGACTGGTGGGTTGAGACGATACTTGGAGAACAGCTCCAGTATCCGTCCGGTGTGCGCCAGAGGAAGCCTGGTCTGTCTTCGTCCAGAAGGCAGAAAACTCAGCTACGCGTGGCTAACCTCAAAAAGTACTCGTGGTTTTTTTTGTTTACTCCCCCCCTTGCCCCTCTGCTTGATCTCTGTATAATTTATTTATATATTAAATACAGTCGCCATACAAACAGACTTACAACCTGTTGTTGTTATATTCTCCCGTCCCCTTTTCCACATCACGCATCCCACGCACACTACGATAGAGAAAGGGACAGAGCAGAGCAGCCGACATCAGCAGAGACCAGACCACCGACGACGAAGGAAGGCGCCTTGAGGAAACCAGTCCCGCCCACGCTTACCACGAGCTATCTCACAAAACCGACGCAGGTGTTTCTCGACTGAGGAGCCTGGCGTCTGTACAAATAGTATGGTCATCAAATCACTAGAATGGCCGGGAAACCGTTAGAAAAACTATATGCAATATTAAAGGGAAAATTGGCAAAACGACGGGCATCAAATATTATCAAATAACGAAACTTGAGTGAATAATATTACGGTCGAATGTTTACATTCACTGTAAAAATCAATGCAAAGACGCATTTTGGTGATTACTCAATATCCAGGCGGTGGTACGAAATATTAAAATATAATATAAAGTGTAATAATATCTAAAAGTTGTTTTATTCACAAAAAATATTTTCAATACCTCAAAACAAATATTAACCTAGAAATGTAAGAAAAAGTTGCAAGCATAGTCCGAACCTCATAAGGGCGAAATCACACATTAAGTTGCTACCTGTAACTTAAGTTCCACTTAAAAACTCTGTTTTCTGTCAGATTTTGCCAATTTATCTGATTTTTATTGAAACGGTTCCAACAAATTGGCAACCTTACTCATTTTCTTGCTAATTTCGAATTTTCGGCATTTCGATCAATTGTATTAAATGCTTGAAAAATTGATATTTGATATTTGCATTTGTTTTGTATAATACTAATGTGGGAATCTCGTCACATTCATGAAAACATTTACTGCGACGCAGAATACAATCCCAAAACCAGTCGAAGCACACCTGCAGCCATTATATTAAACTCAAGTGGAACGGTGCCAAATCCTTCGAGAAAGTTCCACCCCTCACACTCGAGCGGAACAAAAACAGTCGAAGCACACCTACAGCCATTAAACTAAACTCAAGCGGAACGCCCCTACCAGTCAAGCGGAACCAAACCGATCGAAGCACACCGCAGCCATTAAACTACATCGAGCGGAACGGCGCCAATCGTTCCAGAAAATTCTACCCCTCGACAAAAGCACATTCCTCGCTTACGCATCAACAACCACCACCATGGGTCAGGTGATTCCAGAAACACTATAAAAGGAGGTACAACCCAAACAACGCCAGTCGACCCACAGCATCAAGCGTCGACAAACAGCACCAGACCAGTCGACCCACAGCAGCAAGCGTCGACACACAGCAGCAGACCAGTCGACATCCAGCTCCTGACCTGCCACCACTACACTACGCGGACTTGGAAGATCAACCAGCCGAACGAGCCAGCAACACACTGCCGTATCCAGAGACCTTCCGAACATAGCCGAACGACGAGCCAGCAACACACTGCCGCATCCAGAGACCCTCTGAACATAGCTGAATGCCGAGCCAGCGACACTCTACCATATCCAGAGACCGCTGAACGACATACTTTTGCCCAAATATAATACCTTTGTACAACCATAGACAAACAATAAAACTTTATTAAAACAAGCACAACAGTGTTTCGTTAGGCTGGGATACGGTCAACACACAGTACCTCGCCTACACTAATAATACTGTAAGGCAGGGAAGGTATGTTGACCGTATCCCGGCCTAACGAAACACATGTGTAGTTTGAAAGAGGATCGTTTATTTTCGTTCAATTGGTACAATGGTTATTGTATGTACGAAGAGGTTTCTTCGGATATGTGATCTGGTTGAACTCCAGAGGCACACTCTGCTGTTTGGGGGTGGCGCGTCGCTATTTATACGATTCCAGAACACGTGTCGTGTGCATTTACTTTGTTCTTTGGGCACGTGTACTTGTGACACGTGTTGAGCGCAAATGCTTTGTTTTTCGGGCACAGTCACAGGGATCGTTGCCTGTGACTGTGACTGTGGACAGGATCGATGAGGAGTAGAGCCCGGAATCTGAAGGGGCTGTTTATTGTTCAAAGATTGTAAATGCATTGTTAAAGGTTTGCCGAACCTTTTTTACAAAGTATTTACAACAATGGGACAATAGGCGGCACGTTTCCGGCCCCTTCAGATTCCGACCTCTAATGATGAGATCGCTGGTGTTGATGTAATATAGCATGAGTTGTACTATATGCCTACAATACTTTGTACAATTTTTGATAATTGATATCGTATTTAATTATAAAAATATATATGGGTGCATACCTGTAAAATATGTAAATATATGTAACTTATATGTTTGATCACTCTTTAATGCCACTGTAGTATGATATATGTTTACATCGTAGTGAATAGAAAATGAGAAATTTTCTATGGAAGAAGTGTTAATTTGCAATTCAATTAGTTTTCATATGATTTAAAATCAATTTTTTGGAAATACAATTATTTCAAAACTGAAATACCATGTTGAGGATAGTAAAAATATAATTTAAACTTTTCCAGTAGGGTTTTTATGTGGGAAAATGTATGCAGAGAGAACTGGGTGCGCGTTGCAGCTTCATCCGAGAACGGCTCAAAGGAGATGAAACTATGCACGGGACCGTTATGCTAATATTGTGAACACCGATCAACCATTGTATTGATGTTAATGAAATTTCTTTGCAAAATACTTCAACGAGGGATGGAAGTCGAGGGTAGTTATAAATTGTAACCGAGGCATTTGCACAACACTTCGCACAACCATTACGCCATACGCTTTCATCGAAACACGTTCCTTGACTATACAATATTCGCATGAATAAAGAATTGCAGACGAACGGTTTGAATAAAGATAATAATTTATTATAATAATCAGTACAAGAGCTGATTACAGACTAACTTAAATTCTAACAAATTAGGTGTGTCATAATTCAATGGTGTACTTATAAAATAAGGTGTGTCTTATCTCTACTGGTTAGTCGTCTTTCTTAATATTAATTACACATCATGTGACAACGAAGTGGTCATAATGAATGTGTCATTGAAGTGATGAATTTGCGATGAATGAGTACAATGGTCGGGGGTTGTCTTCAGCCCTTAACTCACGCATAGAGCGATTCATCATCCCGCCTGAAATGCATATTTTTCACTCAATAAAACCATGCAGAGGTTTCCGTGTTTTCGTATAATCTTCTATGCTTGTTATTTAACATTATTATTTTTTTAATATTTATTTTGAATTGGGAAACTTGGCAAACAAATTAAAAATATAAGTATTTTATAATTAAAAAAAACGTCGTTAACTTTAATGCAACTTCAACTACATTTATTACTATAATAATCTTCAATCATAATTTTGAAATCGAGCTGAAAGGATAGTATTATATTATGCACATGTACACAAAACAATCCATCATGCTTTCAAATGTTAATTGTGTTATCAACATCAACAATCAAACATAGACGTAAAAATACGTTCTATTTACATATATTAAACAACACATACAATATAGTTCGCACTAAAAATATCAGGTGTGGGGCAACGTACGGTAAAAGTTAAACTAACGAAATCCATTCGTTAAAATAACGAAATCCATTCCATCCATCCATTAAAAAACACAAGCGATTTAATACTCAAAAACATTTTTATTTTATTTTAAAAAGCCTATTCACTTTATTTTAAAAAACCTAACAGGTAAACTTCAATGCGCCTTCCTAGCCAATTACAAACATTACAGCATTTTTTTGAATTACATAAATCGCTGATTTTCAGTATGCTGAAAATCACGAAATTAACAATTAATTTATTAATGAATCAATCCACAGAGACATCTATGGATTTAGACTTGTACATTTTTTTTTACATTGTAGGCATATAGTACAACTCAAACGAACAATGATCTCATCATCGATCCTGTCCAAACACGCATAAACTCAAGGGCAACGACCCCTGCAACCATACACGCTTCCCCCCATAAACAACACGTGTAGAACTCTCGCCTCGTAAAAAGGTCGACACGTGCTTCTTAAATTCTAACAATTCTTATACACGTGTTTTGGAAACAAAGAAAGCGTATGACCCCATTCTCATACGGACATCGTCCTGGCGCCTCAACCCATAAAACCACACATGTACCGAAACCTTTCACCCATCCTATAACATATTGTAAATAAACCAAATTCAGATATTTGTGACATAGTGGATGGGATATTTTTTTCCAATTTGATGGAGGAACCATTTCAAAAATTAAATCAGATAAATTGGCAAACTCTAATAGGAAACAATCGACATGGAGTTACAAATATCCTAGTCTGACCAGCAGCATTATAGATTAAAACAGGATCGAACCCGGTCACCTCTCGGTGCTAAACATAAACGAAACCACCAAGCCATACCGCCGGCGGAAATGAACAGTATTCATCTATCTGTAATATTAAGTAGTAATTAGAAATATATCAATAATCTAATATGATATATAATTATGTATATATTTTAAAACAAATCATTCGGACTTTTGAATAGGAAGTTTATTTTAAATTCAAAGAAATTTCGCTCTTATAACTATAAGGCAATATAATTTTTTTATGAAAGTGCAACGAAACGATTATAGTGTGCATTTTAAACTGGGGCCAGCCGTTCCTAATTGGACGCACAATTAGTGCACGTTCCATTATCTCGGCAAAGTCCGTACTAGCACACTTTCCGCGAATGCCAGTCCTCAGCCAAAGCCAGTTCACTGTTTTTCAAACGGCATTGGACATCATGGGAAGAAAATGAGCTTTTTTTGCAGTCAGTTGCCAAAAAATATAAAGTAAAAAACAGTAGCCTTGGGAAAAGCTCTAGGCGAATTTAATTCAGATGCGCTTCGGTCATCAGTGATTCTATGTATAGGTATAATAAGTATATATGTATGTAGATATGTACAAAAAATATTGGGTAAACATTGACTAATCTATATTGTAAATTAATTTATGTATATAGAGATAAATAAGGAATAAAGTATATTCAGAAAATAAGGAATACCAAAAGCCACTTATCTATTGTCGCAACCGGTGTTGATGTCACGTCGACCTGCATTTTTCAGCATTATGAAACAGCTCGTTAAGTCCACCATTAGGGTATGGAGTGAAACATGACGAAAGCTCTCCGAGTATATACACACATAAATAACTATTAATTTAGACGGCATCATATTTCATTTCGGCCAACGCAGCGGGAGCGTCAGCAGTTTTAAAAAAATAAGAACCACCAACATATCCGCGCCTATCAAATTAATTTTCTGCAAAAAACAAAACCGTGTATCGGACGAAATTTATGCGCGAAAAACTGACACGTTAGGGCCTCAGCAAACTTGCCGGATCGTCCCGTGCGGCCCGCAAACTGCCGGTAGCCGTTCCGGACGATCGCGGCCGCATTGAGGGGGGAAGCCGCAATCCGCCTCGATCGTAACAATTTTTTAAATTTCGTCCCATGCTCGTTTCTTTGCGATCCTATCACAGTAGCTTTTGTCTTTCAAGTCCCAAAGGCATACTCCACTTTGGACTTCATGAATGAATCGACCGGTGTCGAAAATCGTGTATTACTCAAACTATAAACGAATGCGCGCGCCGACGACCGACTGACAACCGCATGCGGAATTGAAACATCCGCAGAGGCCTGCGGTTCGCACGACGGGCTTGCGAGCGGTCCGCATGGTGTGGCGGCTATCGCTAATTTGTATGAAAACGAACGTACTGGCGTACGCAACGGGGAAACCGCACCGGACGATTCGGCAAGTGTGCTGAGGTCCTTATTGTGTGCGATTTTTTTACAGAAAAAAACAACTGAAAAAATCGTACGCATGTTTGTTTTGTCGGGCGTCTTTATTTGGCACAACGCGCAACAGTTGGAATTTGTATAGGGTCATAGGGGGCACAGTGGAACGCGGGGCAGAGTGAAACACCTACAATAACTCTGTCCCTATCTTTCATTTCGATTGTATTCATACACAATGTTTGTAAAATGTCATTAGGGGTCCATAGACGGAAACATCCAGCGCACATACGTAGATATCAACGATTTAGGCGGCCAAAAGCCAATTTTTAAAATACAATGTAACGGTAAATAAAAAATTACTAGAATAAGTACACAGTTCCAGGTAGAACATTCCATCCCTTCCATGCGTTATCGATGAGCTAGAGACCACTTTCGGGTTGTCGGAATTCGATCGTTGCTTAACGTGCACGTGTCTGTTCTCGGCGCTCCCAAACTTACAACTTTTCCAAAGTTCATAATTATTTTCCAAGTGATAGTTTCAAAGTGAAAGTGATGGATTGCAAAAATTCAGGTAAGAAGCAACGTATTTTGTTATTATTGTGTTAATTTTTTACTTTCCTTTATATACTTACGACCTTTAAAAGAAAGCCCCTTTAAAAATGTTTTTTTTTTAGTATAATTTCATTCTAAAAGCTATTTCAAAGTACTTCAGTGTTCGTCCCTGTAATAATTTCTTTGGTACTCAATATTTTACATAAAAAGCTATATAACGCTAGAAAAATTAGCCGCGGGTTTCCAAGTTAAGAGCGTTTGAAACTTTGAAGTTAAAAATAGTTTTAAATGTAAAGTTTTTTCTTTTTGACGATTTTTTTTATTTTTGTTTTAGGCACATCTAGTGCTTCAGGCGCTAAAGTAGTGACTCGAAAATATCTGTATGACCAGATACAAATGCAAAATTTACCAACTCTCAGTGAAAAACTGAATTACTATGAGAATCATCTCTTGAACCGTTATGGAAATAACGAAAATGCTAAAAAGTGTTTGAAACAAAGATTTTATTATGTGAAATCTCAAATAAAACAAAGATGGTTGAAAGCTAACAAGTTTTTGGTAATAAAGGCAATAAAACAGTTTGGCAAAATCCAACACCTTCATCTTCGCGATTTTGTCGTCCTATCCGATTTCGGTATTTGAAAGAAACTACAGATGTAACGAAAGAAGAGATCAGTTATGTACAAGAGTCTGTAAAGTCGCTGAAGAACACCAATGTCACATTACAGGACAAGGAATTTATATTTGGGCACAAACTAAAAATGACAATGGTGGATGGAAAGGTGTGTAACACAAAATCAACCTCCCAGTGCTACATCTGTGGGGCTACATCAAAGAGTTTCAACGATTTGAGCAATAAAAATGATGTTAGCCCTCAGGCTCTTGAATTTGGTTTGTCTGTATTACACGCCAGAATTCGGCTATTTGAAAGTGTAATCCACCTAGCGTATAAATTGCCTGTTAAAAAATACAGACAGAGGAAAACTGAAGAAGAAAAGACCTTGGCAGCAAAAAGAAAATCAGAAATCCAAGAGAGGTTTCGCAATGAAACTGGACTTTTAATTGATATGCCAAAAGCCAACTTTGGCAATACAAATGATGGAAATACAAGCAGGAGATTCTTCGAACAGCCTGAACTAGCTTCAAAGATTACAGGAATAAGCTTGGAGTTGATTAAACGATTCAAAGTAATTTTAGAGACAATTTCCAGTGGTCATGAAATTAACGTAGGAAAATATGACCAATATGCGTTTGACACTGCGAAATTGTACGTGGAGCTATATGGATGGCATCCAATGACTCCCACTATGCATAAAATACTGATGCATGGAGGACAAATAATACGGAATTCATTGCTTCCTATTGGCCAACTATCGGAAGAGACAGCAGAAGCCCGGAATAAACAATTTCGGACATATCGGCTGAACTTTGCCAGAAAGTTTTCTAGAGAGGAATGTAATTTAGATATATATAATAGACTCTTATTGAGTTCCGATCCCCTCATCAGCAGCATGCGACAAATAAAGAAACCGTCACGCAGAGCTTTTATGCAAGAGACCATAGAAGTTTGTGTTTATTACCTTTGTATTTTAAATGTTGTTTTTGTACTTGTCCTATAAGTTGCTCCTTTTCAGTAAATATGCTATGTAATGTGTAGGTATAGATGAAATAAAGATTTGTTTTTATAGAAATGACATTTTTTTTAAATATTTCTTGTATTTGGAACCAAAATAAGCCAAAAAATGTTTTTGGCCGCCTAAATAGTCGATATCTACGTATGTGCAGCGGTTGTAGCTTTGAGCTTGTATGTGGTGGGATCGTCAAAATAGTGACACCATTATCCTTGGCAATGTTCAATGCTTGTGGAGCAAAATGACTCTCATGATTATCCAAAATCAATAAACAAGGATTTTCCTTTGATGATCCAGTGACTTTTACAAAGTGTGTTACAACATGTGGGAACAATTCGGTATTCATCCAGCCCGTGGGCTGGGCGAGGCCCAATGTACCTGCAGGAGCTTTGTTAAACATGTTTGTATCGTCTTAACCCACCAGTCTCCAGCTGGTGTTCGTTGGCAAGGAGCAAGGGCCCCGCAAACACCCAGTGTTTGCGCGCCAAACCGTTATCGACTACTGTCAGTTTGTGTGCCAACCGCTGTCTCACCAGCCTCTAGCTGGTGAGGGTTGTGACTGTGTTGTCCTGAGTTGTCCTGTGACAGGTTCACATTTGACTAGTAATCACCGAACCCTTCTGTTATTTGAAATAAGAAAAATACGTAATTCGAATAACTCGTGCGTCGATAACCTGCTATTCAAACTACTCGTTTCGAACAACTCATTTTCGCCGGATTTACTTTGTTTATTTTTGACAGCTTACTCGAGCGTATTTAGTTTTGACAGCATACTCGGCCGACGCAATGGAGTGCAGGCTTTGTCTTGGTTCTGCTCCGACTGTCTCCATCCACGACAATCCTCATCCACTGGCACAGCTCATACGAACCTCTTGTCGACTGCCGGTTAGTTACTTATATCCTATTGTTATCCAAATTAACTATTCATAACTGCCCTTCTCATTTGCAGGTTAAAAGAGGTGACGGGTTACCAGATGCGATTTGCCTTTCATGTGTCAATAATTTGGAATTGCTCAACAGTTTTCGAAACGATTGTCTTCAAAGCAACGAAACGTCGAAGCTGACGTTGAATGAGAGTTTGGATTTTAAGACGGAAGAAGTTTTACTGGAAGATTTAAATTGGGAGGATGAGTCAGATGTTAATTCGCCACCAAATAATTGCAAGGATGAGGCGGATGAATGGAAATCTAGTGCGTTAGAAAAAAGAGATTCCAAATCTCCGGTATAGTTGTTTCTTGTTGAAAACGTATTGTATTCGTTTTAATAATATAACGTTCGTTTTATATTACAGCTACACATAGGAAAGGTTGCTTCGGGTGATTTCAAGGGAGATAATGATGAAATTCCGTCGGAAGACTCTCCATTACCGAATATTTACGAATGTAATATTTGTCTGAAGTCGTTTTGTCTTAAAAATAAACTTGTTTTACACATGAAATCTCATACTAAGGCAAAGTCACACAAATGTGACGTTTGTTTAAAATCATTTACTCGAAGTAAAAATCTTCATACACACATGATGTCTCACACGGGGCAAAAGTCATACTTATGTAACGTTTGTTTAAAATCATTTGTTTGTAAACGAGATATTGATAAACACCTGAGAACTCACACGGGGGAAAAGCCATACAAATGTGATGTTTGCTTAAAATCATTTATTAAAAGTAGTAATCTTCAGACGCACATGAGATCTCACACAGGGGAAAAGCCATACAAATGTGACGTTTGTGTAAAATCATTTACTCAAAGTATTAATCTTCGTACACACATGATGTCTCACACGGGGGAAAAGCCATACATATGTAACGTTTGTTTAAAATCGTTTATTGCTAAACGGGATCGTGATAACCACCTGAGAACTCACACGGGGGAAAAGCCATACAAATGTGAGGTATGCTTGAAATCATTTCGTCGACGTGATTATCTTCATCCACACATGATGTCTCACACGGGGGAAAAGCCATACATATGTAACGTTTGTTTAAAATCATTTGTTTGTAAACGGGATCTTGATAACCATCTGAGAAGTCACACGGGGGAAAAGCCATACAAATGTGATGTTTGCTTAAAATCATTTACTCAAAGCAGTCATCTCCAAACGCACATGAGATCTCACACAGGGGAAAAGCCATACAAATGTAATATTTGTTTCAAATCATTTGCTGTAAAAAGTTATCTTCGTATACACATGAAAACGCATGTGGGGACAAAGTCATTCATATGTCACGTTTGTTTAAAATCATTTGTTTTTAAACGGGATCTCGTTATCCACATGAGAACTCACACGGGGGAAAAGCCACACAAATGTGATGTTTGCTTGAAATCATTTAGTCAAATTAGTAATCTTCATAGCCACATGAAAACGCATGTGGGGACAAAGCCATTCATATGTCACGTTTGTTTAAAATCATGTGTTTGTAAACGGGATCTCGTTATCCACATGAGAACTCACACGGGGGAAAAGCCACACAAATGTGATGTTTGCTTGAAATCATTTAGTCAAATTAGTAATCTTCATAGCCACATGAGATGTCACACGGGGGAAACGCCATACAAATGTAATATATGTTTAAAATCATTTTCTCTAAAAAGTTATCTTAGTATACATATGAAATTGCACATGGGGGAAATGCCGTATAAATGTGATATTTGTTTGAAATCATTTACTCAAAGAAGTAATCTTTATGCACACTTGAGATCTCATATGGTGGAAAAGCCATACAAATGGAATATTTGTTTAAAAATTTAATTTTAAATTTAAGAATAGTATGGGCATCAAATCACTAGAATGGCCGGGAAACCGATTGAAAACCTACATGCAATATTAAAGGGAAAATTGGCAAAACGACGGGCATCAAATATTATCAAATAACGAAACTTAAGAGAATAATATTAAGGTCGAATGTTAACATTCACTGTAAAAATCAATGCAAAGACGTATATTGGTGATTATTCAATATCGAGGCGGTGGTACGAAATATTAAAATATAATATAAAGTGTAATAATATCTAAAAGTTGTTTTATTCACAAAAAATATTTTCAATACCTCACAACAAATAGTAGAAATGTAAGAAAAAGTTGCAAGGATAGTTCGAACCTCATAAGGGCGAAATCACACATTAAGTGACATGTTTTCATTGAGATTCAATTAGTTTTCATATGATTTAAAATAAATTTTTTGGAAATACAATTATTTCAAAACTGAAATACCATGTTGAGGATAGTAAAACTATAATTTAACCTTTTCCAGTAGGGTTTTTATTTGGGAAAATGTATGCAGAGAGAACTGGTTGCGCGTTGCAGCTTCATCCGAGAGCGGCTCAAAGGAGATGAAACTATGTACAGGACCGTTATGCTAATATTGTGAACACCGATCAACCATTGTATTATCAGTTAATGAAATATCATTGCAAAAGACTTCAACGAGGGATGGAAGTCGATTCATCATCCCGCCTGAAACGGATAGTTTTTCACTCAATAAAATTATGCAGAGGTTTCCGTGCTTTCGTATAACCTATGCTTGTTATTTAACATTATTATTATTTTAATATTTATTTTGAATTGGGAAACTTGGCAAACAAATTAAAAATATCATAAGTATTTTATAATTAAAAAAACGTCGTTAACAAAATGCAACTTCAACTACAATTATTACTATAATCCTCAATCATAATGTTGAAATCGAGCTGCAAGAATAGTATTTTATAATACACATGTACACAAAACGATCCATCATGCTTTCAAATGTTAATTGTGTTATTAACATCATCAATCAAACATAGACGTAAAAATACGTTCTATGTACATATATTAAACAACACATACAATATAGTTCGCACTAAAAATATCAGGTGTGGGGCAACGTATGGTAAAAGCTAAACTAACGAAATCCATTCGATATGATTCATATTTTTCAAATTGTATAAACAAAGGCTTATAACAATTTAGTACATTTTATACAAGTACTGCGTGTATGAATTGATACATTTTTTTCAACCTTAAAAAACACAAGCGATTTAATACTCAAAAACATTTTTATTTTATTTTAAAAAACCTAACAGGTAAACTTCAATGCGCCTTCCTACCCAATTATAAACATTACAGCATTTTTTTGAATTACTTAAATCGCTGACTTTCAATATGCTGAAAAACACGAAATTAACAATTAATTTATTAATGAATCTATCCACAGAGACATCTTTAGATTTAGACTTGTACATTTTTTTTATATTGTAGGCATATAGTACAACTCAAACGAACAATGATCTCATCATCGATCCTGTCCAAACACGCATAAACGCAACGACCCCTGCGACCATACACGCTTCCCCCCATAAACAACACGTGTAGAACGCTCGCCTCGTAAAAAGGTCGACACGTGCTTCTTAAATTCTAACAATTCTTATACACGTGTTTTGGAAACAAAGAAAGCGTATGACCCCATTCTCATACGGACATCGTCCTGGCGCCTGAACCCATAAAACCACACATGTACCGAGCACGCGCCTCGAATATAGGTCAACCCGTGTCTCAACAGTGCCCGGAGAACAAAGCATCTGCACACGGCACGCTTCAAGCCAGAACGTTTATAAAGCGACGCACCAGCTCCCACCGATAAAGTTTGGCACGCAGGCCTCCTTTATAAAATGATTGCCGCTAACATCACCCCCCACTCAATTCGATCCATTGCATCCTTCCTAAGAGGACGGAAATTTCAGGTCAAATTGAAAGACCAAATGTCAACTCAGCGGGACATCTCTGCCGGAGTTCCCCAAGGCTCTATCCTCGGCCCCCCCCCAACCTTTACACACACGACATACCCACTCCCACCCATAGATACACAAACATCGCGCAATACGCCTACGACACTGCCATCTTAGCAAGCTCCATTAGCCCCAAGGGAGTCTCGCTTGCCCTCCAGAAGTACTCGGACCAACTAGTAGCTTGGTACGATAAATGGCTGATGAAAATCAACCCGGATAAAAGTCAGGCAATATTCTTCTCCAGACGTAAAAAAACGGCGTAAACCAGCCAAGCCAGTAACCATAAATGACAAACCGGTCAACTGGACCACGTCTACCCGCTACCTGGGGGTAATAATCGACCAGAAACTAACCTGGAAACCCCACATCACCAATGCGGTGCGTAGAGCTAGGGCAGTTACGTCAAAGCTTTACCCACTATGTAAACACAACAGCAAACTCTCGCTTAAAAACAAGTGTTTGCTGTACAAATCCATCACCCGCCCAACAATCACATATGCGAGCCCCGTCTGGGCTCACACAGCCATCTCCAACAGATCAATACTCAAATTTCAGACTGTTCAAAACAAATTCTTGCGTGCCGCGGGAAACTATGACTGGTACACAAGAAACACTATTATTCACAACGACCTAAACACTGACTACCTTGACAAACACGTACACAAACTACTTCAAGTCTCTCGGCAAGATAGACAACCCCCTGATCAACTCCCTCAGTGAGACCAAACTTACGTTTAATCAAAGGCCCATCGACATTTTGAAGACGGGTATAGGGTAAAATTAGCATTCAGTCAAATTAATCAGAACAAATCACCACCAAACGGTCCCAAACCTGCTAACCACCCACTAACACACTAACCCCGACAGTATCCCACAGATGATGCACTAATTTTGCTTAGTGTTCTAGCCTGACAAACGATCAACAAGCGAGCAGCCGCCAGCCCGCACTACAATATCAACGAGAGATCGATCTTATATAAAACATTCGATAGATAGGTCAAGGGAGTGTCACTACCCGAGAAAACTATCGTTAAAATGTAGCCACAAAGAAGAAGAAGGCGAGCCTCTAGAGTTCAGCTAGATCACATCTCCGAAGAAACATCTTCGTACATACAATAACATTGTACCAATTGAACGAAAATAAACGATCCTCTTTCAAACTCAACTGAATTTCCATAGGCCGGGAAACGGTCGAAACCTTTCACCCGTCCTAAAACATATTGTAAATGGTTCGGTGATTACTGGTCACAAATTACTCGTCACAAAGTCACTAAAATCTATATAACGGAACATCTGGCAGCCGAAAAGTCCATCATACTAACGATAACTATCATAGTAACGAGAACTTGAGTGTCAAATATTGTGTATTCGCGATTTTCATGGCAAATATTGTCTTTGTGACCACTACAATGTGACGAATAGTCCAATTACCGTGCCCGTATAGCCAAAATATGTATGCAGATTATTTACATTTGCAAAAGATTCAGGCGCTGAGACCTTTTAGTCGTTAACAACGTGTCTTCGATTATTTGAAATAAGAAAAATACGTGATTCGAATAACTCGTGCTTCGATAACCTGCTATTCAAACTACTCCCTTCGATCAACTCATTTTCGCCGGATTTACTTTGTGTATTTTTGACAGCTTACTCGAGCGTATTTAGTTTTGACAGCATACTCGGCCGACGCAATGGAGTGCAGGCTTTGTCTTGGTTCTGCTCCGACTGTCTCCGTCCACGACAATCCTCATCCACTGGCACAACGCATTCGGGCCTGTTGTCGGCTACTGGTCAGTTACTTTTATCTTATTGTTATCCAAATTAACTATTCATAACTGCCCTTCTCATTTGCAGGTTAAAAGAGGTGACGGGTTACCAGATGCGATTTGCCTTTCATGTGTCAATAATTTGGAATTGCTCAACAGTTTTCGAAACGATTGTCTTCAAAATAACGAAACGTCGAAGCTGACGTTGAATGAGAGTTTGGATTTTAAGACGGAAGAAGTTTTACTGGAAGATTTAAATTGGGAGGATGAGTCAGATGTTAATTCGCCACCAAATAATTGCAATGATGAGGCGGGGGACGCGACAATTGGTGCAAGTCTAAAAGGTTCAACGACAAAATGTACCCGAAAATTAGTGCACTGACAAAATGTACCCGCGAAAAAAGGTTCACGCGACAAAATGTTCACGGAAATAATGTTCAAGCGACAAAATGTTCAAAAATCCTAAATTTTCCTATTTTAATGGAAAAAGTAACTTTTTATTGTATTATATTTATGGATGTATATGGTACTTTTTATCGTATAGATCGCGGATGTTATTAAATTAGTATAAATTACAGGTGTTCTCAACCGCACCAACATATTCTTATTTAAATTCAACAATTACATTTTAAGCGAATGTCATTGTGACTCATTGAATATCATTTTAAGATGTCATTGAATTAGTTTAAATGTTAGGGGTTCTTAGCCGTATCCAATATTTACTTATTTAAATTGAAAAAAAAAAAATCTAAACGTATGAACTGCAGATTACATTGAATTAGTTTATATGGCAGGGCTTCTCAACCGTCTCCAAAATTTTCTTTATTTCAAATGAATAATTTACTTTTTATCGTATACATCGCGGGCGTTATTAAATTAGTGTAAATGACAGGTTTTCTCAACCGTATGCAATATTTACTTATTTAAATTGAAAAATAATAATAATTTATAATTAACTTTAAAAATTTAGGATTTTTGAACATTTTGTCGCTTGAACATTATTTCCGTGGACATTTTGTCGCGTGATCATTTTGTCTCGGGTACATTTTGTCAGTGCACTAATTTTCGGGTACATTTTGTCGTTGAACCTTTTGGACTTGCACCAATTGTCGTGTAACCGATGAGGCGGGTGAATGGGAATCTAGTGCGTTAGAAAAAATCGATTCCAAATCTCCGGTATAGTTGTTTCTTGTTGAAAACGTATTGTATTCGTTTTAATAATGTAACGTTCGTTTTATATTACAGATACACATAGAAAAGGTTGCTTCGGGTGATTTCACGGGAGATAATGATGAAATTCTATCGGAAGACTCTCCATTACCGAATATTTACGAATGTAATGTTTGTCTGAAGTCGTTTTGTCTTAAAAGTAAACTTGTTTTACACATGAAATCTCATACTAAGGAAAAGTCACACAAATGTGACGTTTGTGTAAAATCATTTACTCGAAGTAATAATCTTCGTATACACATGATGTCTCACACGGGGGAAAAGCCATACTTATGTAACGTTTGTTTAAAATCATTTGTTTGTAAACGGGATATTGATAACCACCTGACAACTCACACGGGGGAAAAGCGATACAAATGTGAGGTATGCTTGAAATCATTTGGTCGAAGTGATTATCTTCATACACACATGATGTCTCACACGGGGGAAAAGCCATACATATGTAACGTTTGCTTAAAATCATTTGTTTGTAAACGGGATCTTGATAACCATCTGAGAACTCACACGGGGGAAAAGCCACACAAATGTGATGTTTGCTTAAAATCATTTACTAAAAGTAGTAATCTCCAGACGCACATGAGATCTCACACAGGGGAAAAGCCATACAAATGTGACGTTTGTGTAAAATCATTTACTCAAAGTATTAATCTTCGTACACACATGATGTCTCACACGGGGGAAAAGCCATACATATGTAACGTTTGTTTAAAATCGTTTGTTACTAAACGGGATCTTGATAACCACCTGAGAATTCACACGGGGGAAAAGCCACACAAATGTGATATATGCTTTAAATCATTTACTCAAAGTAGTAATCTCCAAACGCACATGAGATCTCACACAGGGGAAAAGCCATACAAATGTAACGTTTGTTTAAAATCATTTGTTTATAAACGGGATCTTGATAACCATCTGAGAACTCACACGGGGGAAAAGCGATACAAATGTGAGGTATGCTTGAAATCATTTGGTCGAAGTGATTATCTTCATACACACATGATGTCTCACACGGGGGAAAAGCCATACAAATGTAACGTTTGTTTGTAAACGGGATCTTGATAAACACCTGAGAACTCATAAGGGGGAAAAGCCATACAAATGTGATGTTTGCTTAAAAGCATTTACTCAAAGTAGTAATCTTAAAATATTAATAATAATAATATTAAAATATAATATAAAGTGTAATAATATCTAAAAGTTGTTTTATTCACAAAAAATATTTTCAATACCTCACAACAAATATTAACCTAGAAATGTAAGAAAAAGTTACAAGGATAGTCCGAACCTCATTAGGGCGAAATAACAGGAAAGAAAAGCACGTCGTGTGCTTGGCTCCCCGCTGTGGGGGTTATCCTATATTTCTTCAAATATGGGATACACCGTTATCGATCACTGTCAAGCATCGATAAATACGAGGATACAACTTTACCCAAAACACTCCAGGGGGTGGTTTTGGGACGGTGTGTGCTGGACGTACCATGAATATGTTCTGGGTATGCCACTGAAGAGTATTCAAAGGTAAGTGGAGTCAGGTTGAGGTACAAGAAAACACGCAGGCAGGTTCCAAGTCTTTATTGCTGCTCGTCCGGTGGAGGTCAGGATCCGAATGCCACCGTTCGAGAGCGCACTATACTTATAAATATTCAGCGCTCAGCGCATACACGTTATGACACGTAAACATGTATAGTCATTGGTCAAGGAGTCGGGTGCAGCCATTGGCCGCAACGCCCGACTCCACCATTGGTCGGCGTCACCGGTCTACGGGGCGTCTCTCTATGTAACGTTACATAACCCCCTTCTTAAGAGAGATCGTCCCGATCGACCCATTAATTTAAAGTTACACTTACAACAATTAGAAAACAGTTACATACAATTACAGTTGCACTTAGTTATAACTACAGTTAAGATTACGGATACAATTACAAGAACAAAACGGCTCCCTCCAATTAATTACAATTTCTAATCAGTTACACATAATTACAGTCAATATTCGACGGCCTTATACCTTGCGAGTCTATCCAGGTGCACCACCATTAATCGGTTTGAGCCGTCGAATTTTCTGCGTATCCTATAAACTTCGTCACTAAGTTTGGTCACTATGGTGTACGGTCCTTCCCACAGCGATTGCAGCTTTGGTGAAAGCCCTGGAGTCTTGGCAGGGTTGTACAGCCATACTCGGTCACCTGTTTCGTACGCCGGTTCGGTTCTGCGGACGTCGTATCGCGTCTTCATACGGCTATTCTGCATCCGGAGGTGGGCTCTGGCGAATCGATGTACCTTGGCCATGTCTTCGGTCAACTTCGTAGTATATCGGTGTGGATCCTGAGGTTCGCTGTCTGGTGGAGGGCCCCCATATAGTAGGTCCGCCGGCATGCGCAGTTCTCGTCCGTACATCATGGCTGCTGGTGATGCTCCTGTCGCATCGTGTTGGGCCGCTCTATATGCCATGAGGAAGTGCGGAACCAGCGTGTCCCAGTCGTCCTGCTCGTCGTTGACGAACTTCGTCAAGTGCGCCCGCATGGTTCGATTGAGTCGCTCGACCATTCCATCGGACTGAGGTCGGTATGGTTTTGTTCTCGTTTTGTGTACGCCCAGCCGGTCCAGTGCCTGACGGAACAACTCCGACTCGCAGTTTCGTCCCTGGTCAGAGTGCAGCTCGTTCGGGACGCCTAGCCGCGTGAACACTTGTTCTACCAGGGCGTCTGCTACGGTCTCTGCCTCCTGGTTCGGTAGTGGAATCGCTTCCGGCCACTTCGTGAAGTAGTCCATAGCCACCAGTATGTATCGGTTTCCTCGTTCGGTGGCCGGGAGTGGACCCAGAATGTCGACTGCCATTCGTTGTAGTGGCGTCCCCGAAAGGTACGGTTGAAGTGCCCCGCGATTCCTTCGGTGTGGTCCGTTGTGGGCCCCGCACTGTGCGCATCGTTCGCACCACTGGGTGACGTCGATTCGACACGTCGGCCAGTAATATTTTTGGCGCACGTTTCGGTACGTTTTATTGATACCGAAGTGGCCCCCCGTGGGCGCGTTGTGCATCTCCCACATGATTTCGGGTATCTTCTCAGTCGGCACCACCAGCTGCTTTGTGTGACGTGTTCCCGCGGTGTTCTCCCATCTCTGGTACAGCTTACCGCCTTCCACCTCCAATGCGTCCCATTGGGTCCACAGTATTTTCAGTTCCTGCTCTTCAGCAGATACTGTTTCCCACGGTGGTCTCGTTCCGGCGTTCTTCCACTCGACGATTTTGTCGATCGTCGAGTTTGTCATCTCGTTGGGCAAGATCCCTACGAGGGCTACTCGTGCTTCCAGTTCTGCGGGTTCTACTGGTTCCGTTCGGGCCAAGTCGTTTTCTTGATCGGTTGTCTCTGCGCGTGAGCATTTGGGACACTCTTCCGTACACGGCCTTCGCGATAGTGCGTCCGCGTTCCCGTGCTTTATCCCCGGTCGATGAATGATGGTCACGTTGTACTGGCCCAGAATTTCCAGCCACCTCGCCAACTGGCCCTCCGGTCTTTTGAAGTTCTTCAGCCACGTTAACGCTGAGTGGTCGGTTCGTAACGTGAACTTCGAGCCCGATAGGTAGTGGTGGAAGTGTCGAATGGCTTTAATTGCCGCCAATAGTTCTTTTCGGGTCACGCAATAGTTTTGTTCGGGTTTGTTCATTGTCCGGCTGAAATACCCGATCACTTTCTCCACCCCCCCTTGAACTTGAGACAAAACTGCACCGATGCTATGTTGACTGGCGTCGGTGTCCAACACATATCGCTCTCCCGGCTGGGGATACGACATTATTGGCGTGGTAGTCAGCGCTTCTTTCAATTATTCGAACGCTTGTTCACACGTCGGTGTCCACTTGAACTCGCGCCCTTTTTCCGTTAGCTGATGGAGTGGTTTCGCGATCTCGGCGAAATTGCGCACAAATTTTCGGTAGTACGTGGCCAGTCCCAGGAAGCTGCGCATTTGGGTTTGTGTTTTCGGAGTCGTCCAGTCCCGCACGGTTTGGACTTTCTTCGGATCTGTCGAAATTCCTTCGGCTGAAACTCGGTGTCCCAGAAATTCGACCTCGCGGCAGCACAATCGACACTTGTCTGCATTCAATTTAAGGCCGGCTGCCTGTATCCGTTCGAACACATTGTTTAAATGCACCAAGTGTTCGTCGTAAGTTTTGCTGTGCACGATAATGTCGTCTAGATACACGAGGACATTGCTTATGTCACCGACCACTTTTGTCATTAACCGTACGAACGTCGCTGGCGCGTTACACAACCCGAATGGCATCACTTTGAACTGAAACAGACCGAACTCTGTTACGAACGCTGTCTTCTTGCGGTCTTCCGGGGCGACCGGTACCTGCCAGAATCCGCTCTACAGATCCAGTGTGCTGAAGTAGCTCGCTCCGTTCAACTGGTCGAAAGTGTCGTCGATCCTCGGGATGGGGTGTGAATCTATTTTGGTGACGGTGTTCAGTTTCCGGTAGTCCACGCACATACTTAGCGACCCGTCCTTTTTGGCGACCGGAACTACCGGTGACGCCCACGGCCCGTGCCCCGGTTCTATCGCGCCCTGCTTCAGTAAGTCGTCGATCATAGCGCGTACTTCCTCTTTCCGTGCTAGCGGTATCCTTCTCGGCGGCTGTTTCATCGGCTTCGCGTCTCCCACGTCGATGGTGTGGACCGCCTTGGTGGTCCTTCCTTGGTCCTTCTCGTCCCGGGCGAACGCTTTCTGATTTTCCCGAATCATGGTCTCGAGGCGCCGTTTCTCTTCTGGCAGAATATCGGCCCTCTCGAGTAACGCCGTGATCTTCGGGTGGGGTACTTCCCCGCGGATGCTCTTGACAGCAGGTGCGTTTTTCTTCCCTTTCTCGCGTTGCACGCCCCTGATGATACACTTCTCCTCTCCGCCCAACTCGAACGTAGCTCGGACATGTCTCAGTGCGTCCAGTCCCAACAATATGGGATCCTGGATATCCGCCACTGCTACGTTCCACGGAAACTTACCCGTATCCATCGGTGGATCTTGATGGTTTGGCCCGCCGCTTGCCGCGCTCTGCTGTAATGGCCCTTCACGACGGTGTAATCTTTAGGAGAGATCTTCGCGAACAGTTCCGGGTTGATCACCGTGATGCACGCCCCGGTGTCCCCCGCCATTCGACACGGCACGCCTCCGATCTCTCCTTTCACGACAAACGAGCCGGCCGTGCCGCTGCCGTCCAGTTTGTTCACTCCGGGAGTTTTGCGTGCACCGGTGATCGGTCTGACCCGTAACAGGCCGATCACTGCTCGTTTCCCGAAGCCTTCCACCGTTCAGTACCGTCGAACGTGGTGTAGTCGTACCGGTGGGAATGTTGCCGCACCCCGTACGTGTCTCGCTGTGTGGTTCGCCTGTCCTCGTAACATACCTCTGATCTCCTCGGTGGTTCTGGATGTACGTCGGCTTTCGGCTGCGTTGGTGTCGCAGACTTCTCCCAGGACTGCAAAAACGTGGCGAAGGTGTTTTGCAGGGACTGGACCTGCTCTTGGCAGCTCGCCATTCCCTGGCTTAGCTCCTTGTAGCTCGGCTCCGGTGTCCTTGGCACCCGGCTCCTCGACACCCGGCTCCTCGACACCCGGCTCCTCAGCTCCTCCCGACTCCTCGACTCCTCCCGGCTCCTCGGCTCCTCCCGTCTCCGTCCTCCGTTGCTCGGCTCCCCAGGGCTTTGTTCTCGATTCGGCTCCATTTCTTCCGGCAGCGATGAAGACCTCGAATCCGCACCTTTGTGGCTCCTTGTCCCAACCATGTAGATCCCACTTCTGACACCAGTGAAGAGTATTCAAAGGTAAGTGGAGTCAGGTCGAAGTACAAGAAAACACGCAGGCAGGTTCCAAGTCTTTATTGCTGCTCGTCCGGTGGAGGTCAGGATCCTAATGCCACCGTTCGAGAGCGCACCATACTTATAAATATTCAGCGCTCAGCGCATACACGTTATGACACGTAAACATGTATAGTCATTGGTCAAGGAGTCGGGTGCAGCCATTGGCCGCAACGCCCGACTCCACCATTGGTCGGCGTCACCATGACGTCACCGGTCTACGGGGCGTCTCTCTATGTAACGTTACACCACATTTTTTTCGCATATTTAAAAGTATCTAAAAAAAGCCATATGCCACGTTCCTTTTGTTTTTTATGTGTTTTCGCTCTAAATTACAAGGGCTCAACTTCGGCGCAAGTACCGTTAATCACCGCTTCCCATCGTTGCATCTATTTCAAGAATATCCTGTTACGGATACATACTAGTTGTGACGGATCTTGATGCGCGTAGACCGATGGTTGACGACGTGCGATTAGGGCTGGTGTCAAGTGCGCTAGAGCTGGTTGCTTAGCGGGTCCTGATGCGCTTTGGCTGTTCTGTTCCAAGTGTCCTTCTTTACCAGGTTACCTATTGTGGCCAAGTAACGGTGGTAGCGAAGGTTGATGTGGTTTGGATGATGCCAAATGTGCAGGCTGCTTAATCCTGCGTATGTTCACCGTGGTGATGGTTCATCAGTCGCTTGAGGAGTGATGAGGGTTGAGCTGGAGTCGGTTGACTCGATGGCGTGCGTTGTGTTGCACGAAGACCTGCGTGGACCTCTGGTTGACGACGTGCGATTAGGGCTTTTTTTCGTCAAGTGCGCTGGAGGTCGTTGACCTCGACAGCGGGTCTTGTGGTCGTAGCTGTCCAAGTGTGCTTCTTTACCAGGTCACTTTGTTGGCCAAGTTACGGTGGTAGCGAAGGTTTGCTGTGTCTTGGACGATGCTAGTGTCTTCACCGTGGTGAAGGCTCGTCACTCGGTTGGTGGAGTGATGAGCGCTGCTGGTGTTTCGACAGCAGTGGATCCTCTTGTTTGTTGCTGGAGTGTCCATTTGTGGACTTGTTGTTCCAGGTGGACTTCAGTTTGGCTGCTGAAGGAGTCAGCACTGGAGGCAGCTAGTGACGGTTTCCGTGACAATGTGAAGTTCGTTAAAGGAGTCACCAGGTGTAGCCGTGAAGTTGCGATGATCTTGAGGAGGTCACCAGTGTAAGATCGCCAATTTAGTAGTCGGCGGTCACCAGTGTAAGACAGCCAGTTATAGAACAGGGGTCACCAGTGTAAGATCGCCAATTTAGTAGTCGGCGGTCACCAGTGTAAGACAGGGAAGGTATGTTGACCGTTTCCCGGTCTAACGATACACGTGTTGTGTAGTTTGAAAGAGGATCGTTTATTTGCGTTCAATTGGTACAATGGTTATTGTATGTACGAAGAGGTTTCTTCGGAGATGTGATCTAGTTGAACTCTAGAGGCTCACTCTGCCGGTGGAGGTTGCTGCGTTGCTTTATATATGGAAGTTCTAAGCGTGGCGTGTGCAAAAGATCTCTTTGTTCTCCAGGGCACGTGTTCTCAGGGCGAGAGTTTTATGAGTTCATACGCCTGGACGTAGTTCGTGGTTTTTATGGGTTCAGTGAGTTCTTCCTTTGTTTCCCAGATACGTGTATAGAAACACGTGTCGACCTTTTGACGAGGCGAGCGTGTGCCATGCGTTAATGACTTTCCTGGATATGTGTCGCAGTGACCTGATGAGATCATTTCAGTTGTACTATATGCCTACAGGTCTGTTCATACCTAGTCAGCACGTACCGACTTCAGCAGGTATCCGGCCGTACGAAAAGTATTCTTTGGTACATTTTGTATGGGTATATTCATACCAACCGTCACGTTTACGCCACGGCAGGCTTACAGCAGTACCCGACATTTCCTGTTCATACCTTACAGCAACATCCGTCAACGTATCGTATCCGTTTTTTGGCCATCGTGGAAATATACACGCGAATTACGTGCCATGAGTCTGCCGCTTTGCTTTTTTGGACCAATTATCGATAGTGACAGTTGACAGCTGTTCTATCTTTCGATATGGTTTCGGCGTATTTATAAAAAAAAAATTTTTTTTACGGAAATATTTAAAAAAATTTTGTCCATCATCCACAAGCTCCTTATACAGTGTCTATTCTATTTTTTAACATGGGATGCACATCAAAACGCCTCCGTGTTTTTTATTGCCTTCTTGAGCTTCTTCTTTCAACAACAGCGCGATTATACATAATTTTTCGTTCGATAAACGTCGAAACATTTTTGCTGACTTGTATTCTGACGCGTAGCTACGAATGCAAGTGTATGCATTCATATTGCAAGTACTCGACAATACGACGTAAGCAATATTGCGCCGTATCGTCATGGCCTCTAATGTATAAGTAAGCCGATTTTGCCTTGCACTCGGCCAAATTGCTATAAACGTGACGTGACCGCGACGTGTATGTAGGTAGATATGAATAGAAATGTAATAAAATGACATATTTGAAACGGAGTCGTGCAGTGCTGAAGCCGTGCAGTGCTGTTAAATATGAACAGACCTTTATACTTCTGGCTTTTCTTTACAATGCAGTTGCAAGAATTTTTTTTTAGAAATTTATTTCGCTCCTCCTCCAGTGTGTTTGGAGTATTTCTGACGGCAATTGTAGAGAATTACACAATATATTTATTTATTTATTTATATATATTTTAGCTATCAAGCTAATTTAAAAAAAAATACATCTTAATTATTATACTTAACTCTAAAATTTATAATTAACTTATATGTACTGTCCCTCACAGAGGTGTCTCTTCGCACCTCGCAGGAATGCATCCATGTTTTTAGCAGACCTGACGCACTCAGGGAGGGCATTATACATGAGCACACCCCTGTGAAAAACACCCCCAGCCGTCTTATTCTTTCTTACTCTACTTACAACTAGTTTGTCCTTATTTCTAGTATAAAAACTATGTTTATCTCTATTCCTTATTATATAATCATCAAAATACTTAGGTAATAACTTATGATCTAACTTATAAACAAAAGACAATGTACTAATATTTAGACTAATTCTAATACTCATCCATCCTAATTCATCTAACATACTTCCAATACTCTTAAATCTACTCACATTCAAAATAGCTCTCATAGCTTTATTCTGTATTTTTTGCATTTTTTCTAAATCTTGGCCACTAAACAAATTAAGCACAGTGGCACAATAAACCACATGTGGCAAGACAATTGAATTAAACACTAAAATTTTACTTTTTTTACTTAAAATATTTCTTAATCTACATAATACACCAACTTTTCTAGCCATTTTTTTTATTATATAGTCAGCGTGCATTTTAAAATTTAGTCCTGAATCTATGTATACACCTAAGTATTTTATATTTTCAACTTTTTCAATTAACTTATCATCAATTCTAATTTCATTCAATATATTTTTATTTTTACCATTCAACCACATCATTTTTGTTTTATTCACATTCAACTTTAATTTATTTTCACACAACCAGTCATTCACATAATTTAATTCTATATTTAAAATCTCAGACATTACATCAACATTCTTTCCAATTATATATATCAATGTATCATCTGCAAACAAATGTATTTTACACATCTTAATTACCTTAACAATATCGTTTATATATAATATAAATAATAAGGGTCCCAATTTGGACCCTTGCGGCACTCCATGAGGTGTTACAAATTCAGAGGATAACACCTTATCAATTTTTACTCTTTGCCTTCTATTATTTAAGTATGATTGAAGCCACTTTAATACTATACCATTTATTCCTAACTTATATAATTTTTGTAATAAAATATTCCTATCTACTGTCTCGAACGCTCGCTTAAAATCTAGAAAAACTGCTCCAACAACCATGCTAGATTCATCCATCGTCTCCATCCAATCAGAAACCACCAATTGAATAGCGGTTTCTGTTGAATGTTTCACTCTAAATCCAGACTGTTCCACAACCAAACAATCATTTATACTAATGAACTCTTTCAATTGAATCATAACGATTTCCTCCAGCATCTTCTCAACAATTGGTAACATATTGATGGGCCTCATTTCACTGGCTTTATGTGTGCCCGTAACCTTTGGTACCGGTACAATAGTAGACACCTTCCATGCATCCGGGACGGATCCCACTTCTAACGATTCATTTATTAATTTCAGTAACTGAGGTCCAACCATGTCCCAAGTGTTGATTAAAATATCTAGAGTCAATCCATCCATACTAGAAACTGATTTCATGCCCTTCAATACACCATTTAATCCCTCCATTTCCACTAATTTATACCTTTCAAACTTATTTAAACCCAAATTAATATCATCATTCACACTATTATGCCTTGTTTGTATTGAATTAACTATATCATTCACACTATTGATGTAAAACTCATTCAATCTTTCAACCATATCCTCTTTATCATTATATACTACTCCCTCGACTTCTAATTCATTCAAAGAAACATTTTTTCCCCCGGAAATCAAAGTTTTAATTATTCGCCACATTTTTGTGGGATCTTTTTTTGCACCATCAATATTTCTTTCATGCCAATCCCTCTTCGCATTACGTAAAACATTCACACATTTATTCCTCTTTCTTTTATACTCTAACCAAGCCTTTTCTAATTGGATTCCATCCATAGCCTTAATAATTTTATATCTTTTATAACTAACATTCTTATCAACTAAGCTTTCCTTTACTTCCTTGGTAAACCAAGGTTTCAGCTTATGCTTATGCATGATTCTTGTGGTTTTTACGCATTTACTTTTAGAATATGTTATATTACGATACATTATCTCCCACATTTCATTCATATATGTATGTACGCATTCATTAGAAATTATTCTCGAACTATTTAAGCGATTATTTTTACACTGATAATACTGAGAGGGCGGCCATGTTGGATTTTACGTCAAAAGCCAGAGAATACGTGGTGAATTGGTGTCGGTGAATAGCATTCAAACAATTTACATGTTACCGATAAATAGTAGTTTTGGCAGCAGACTTAACAGAGGTAACGCGATGGAGTGCAGGCTTTGTCTTGGTCCTGCTCCGACTGTCTCCATCCACGACAATCCTCATCCACTGGCACAGCTCATACGAACCTCTTGTCGACTGCCGGTTAGTTACTTATATCCTATTGTCATCCAAATTAACTATTCATCGCTGCCCCTCTCATTTGCAGGTTAAAAGTGGTGACGGCTTGCCAGATGCGATATGCCTTTCGTGTATCAACACTCTGGAATTGCTCAGCAGTTTTCGAAACGATTGTCTTCAAAGCAACGAAACGTCGAAGCTGACGTTGAATGAGTGTTTGAATGTGAAGACGGAAGAAGTTTTACTGGAAGATTTAATATGGGAGGATGAATCAGATGTTGATTTGTCACCAAATGTTTGTAATGACAAGGTGAATGACTGTAAATCTATATTACATCTCCGCTATAGTTGCTTCTTGTTGAAAACGTATTGTATTCGTTTTAATAATATAACGTTCGTTTTATATTACAGATACACATAGGAAAGGTTGCTTCGGGTGATTTCAAGGGAGATAATGATGAAATTCCATCGAAAGAGTCTCCATTACCGAATATTTACGAATGTAATATTTGTATGAAGTCATTTAGTCTTAAAAGTAAACTTGTTTTACACATGAAATCTCATACTAAGGCAAAGTCACACAAATGTGACGTTTGTGTAAAATCATTTACTCAAAGTAATAATCTTCGTATACACATGATGTCTCACACGGGGGAAAAGCCATACATATGTAACGTTTGTTTAAAATCGTTTACTACTAAATGGGATCTTGATAACCACCTGAGAATTCACACGGGGGAAAAGCCACACAAATGTAAGATATGCTTTAAATCATTCACTCAAATTAGTAATCTCCAAACGCACAAGAGATCTCACACAAGGGAAAAGCCATACAAATGTAACGTTTGTTTAAAATCATGTGTTTTCAAACGGGATCTCGTTATCCACATGAGAACTCACACGGGGGAAAAGCCATACAAATGTGAGGTATGCTTGAAATCATTTGGTCGAAGTGATTATCTGCATATACACATGATGTCTCACACGGGGAAAAAGCCATACACATGTGATATTTGTTGTAAATCATTTTCTGTAAAACGTTATCTCAGTATACACGTGAAAACGCACAAACGGGAAAAATGTGATATTTGTTTGAAATCCTTTACTCAAAAACATAATCTTGGTAGACACATGATATGTCATCACACAGTTGAAAAGCCACACAAATGTGTTGTTTGTTTAAAATCATTTAGTCGAATTAGTAATCTTTATATACACATGAGATCTCACACGGGAGAAATGCCATACAAATGTAATATTTGTTTAAAATCATTTGCTGTAAAAAGTTATTTTGATATACACGTGGAAACGCACAAAGGGCAAAAACCATACAAATGTGATATTTGTTTAAAATCATTTGCTGTAAAAAGATATCTTAGTGCACATGTGAAATTGCACATGGGGGTTAAGTTGTACAAATGTGACATTTGTTTGAAATGCTTTACTGAAAAAAATTATCTTGGTAGACACATGAGACGTCACACGGGGGAAAAACCACAAAATTGATAGACTTCATATACACATGAGATGTCACACAGGGGAAAAGCAATACGAATGTGATATTTGTTTAAAATCATTTTCTGTAAGACGTAATCTTAGTATCCATGTGAAAACGCATAAAGGGGAAAAAACGGAAAAATGCGATATTTATTTGAAATCCTTTACTCAAAAATATCTTCTTGGTATGCTGGTATTCCTCGACTTACGACGAAGATACGTTCCTGAACCTCGGTTGTAAGTCGAATCTACATATACAGTGTACTCTCGATTTATCCAGTATGCGTATTATCCGTGCTTGAAAAATATTAACTATTTTTTTTAAATTAATTAATTTTTTTTCTTATATGATAATGAATCTGGGGTTACTTAAAACCAGGGTTTACAAAACCCGATGGATCCGGGTCCACTATTTTGAAAACCCGACCGGTCCGTGTTCAAAATCACCAGATTTTAAAAGGCGATAAAAACATGTAACAAAGAAATACACATACAATATGGTATACAAACATATAATAAAAAAAAATACAAATTTTTTCAATTATCCCTGACCTCCCTCCCCAGCATTAGAATTAAAGTACAGATTATGAGAATTTTTTAATTCTTCATATTAATATAGGATCCGGATGTGAAGGATTCCAAGTGAAAAGCGCAGATTCAGTTAGAACTATTTATTATAACCATATCGTCGGGCTTGTTCTCCAACAAGTGACCATAGCAACACGCATCCGGTCTCTCCCATGCATACCACACACACTTTATCCCTAGCAGTTTGGCCAACCACACATACGGCTCGTTTAAAAATCATTCCTATATTAATAAGGATTTTAGTTCAGTTACAATTATTTTTACGTTATGTATGTACGTAGTAACAATAGATGAAGTTTTGTAATCATGTGAAAATTCGAACTCGAGATCTTGACTGATTCGAGCTCAGAATCGATTACTGATCACGTTTTCATGATCTAGTTTTAATTGGTGTAAATTTTAAATTCTTTTATATGTAAAATAACAACGGGACTATACATTAGCCAGCAGCGTGGCTCGGTCGTTAAGCTTCTGCTTAACACTGAGAGGCCCCGAGTTCGATCCCTTGAGCTGACCTCGATTGAAAAGAATTTTTCTGAGTATATCTGTAATGCTGCTGGTCAGACCAGGATTTGTGACTCCTGGTTGATCGTTTCCTATCAGAGTTTGCCAATTTTCTCTGATTTCATTGTTGAAACGATTCCCGATTAAATTGGCTAAAAATCCTTCCTACCCACTATGTCACCACTATTTGAGTATGATTAATGTAAATATTACAATAAAAATGTATGTACAATTCATAGATGTCTCGTTAATTGTCGAGTTTAAGTCAGTGTCTCGTAATTTAGCGACTTATATAATAAAAAATGCTGTATTGTTTGTAATTTGGCCAGGAAGGCGCATTGGGGTTTACCTGTAATGCCTTCCTGGTATGAAATAAAAAAAAAAAAAAAAAAAAAAAAAAAAAAACACATATATTATATGTATAATTTTTATATCTTAATTTTTTTTATTTTTTGTTTTCTCCCTCTTATTTTATTTTATTATGTAGGCCATTGTGACACTTAGGTTGAATTTCAACGTAAGTGTATTGTTTAATTTCAAAACAAGTGAAACTTAAAAATAAATTATAATTAGTGAGTTAAATTTTAGACTTATTTATTTATCTGTGATAGGGTAGTGTGTTAATTAGTCAGGATACGTTTAATTTAATGTATATATGTAAACGTTTAATTTAATGTAATATAATTTAATTAAATGATTTAAAAGCTAGAAAGATTATTTATTTTATTTATTTATTTTTTTTTTTTTATATATATTTTAGCTATCAAGCTAATTTAAAAATACATTTTAATTATTATACTTAGCTTATATGTACTGTCCCTCACAGAGGTGTCTCTTCGCACCTCGCAGGAATGCATCCATGTTTTTAACAGACCTGACGCACTCAGGGAGGGCATTATACATGAGCACACCCCTGTGAAAAACACCCCCAGCCGTCTTATTCTTTCTTACTCTACTTACAACTAGTTTTTCCTTATTTCTAGTATAAAAACTATGTTTATCTCTATTCCTTATTATATAATCATCAAAATACTTAGGTAATAACTTATGATCTAACTTATAAACAAAAGACAATGTACTAATATTTAGACTAATTCTAATACTCATCCATCCTAATTCATCTAACATCCTTCCAATACTCTTAAATCTACTCACATTCAAAATAGCTCTCATAGCTTTATTCTGTATTTTTTGCATTTTTTCTAAATCTTGGCCACTAAACAAATTAAGCACAGTGGCACAATAAACCACATGTGCCAAGACAATTGAATTAAACACTAAAATTTTACTTTTTTTACTTAAAATATTTCTTAATCTACATAATACACCAACTTTTCTAGCCATTTTTTTTATTATATAGTCAGCGTGCATTTTAAAATTTAGTCCTGAATCTATGTATACACCTAAGTATTTTATATTTTCAACTTTTTCAATTAACTTATCATCAATTCTAATTTCATTCAATATATTTTTATTTTTACCATTCAACCACATCATTTTTGTTTTATTCACATTCAACTTTAATTTATTATCACACAACCAGTCATTCACATAATTTAATTCTATATTTAAAATCTCAGACATTACATCAACATTCTTTCCAATTATACATATATATCAATGTATCATCTGCAAACAAATGTATTTTACACATCTTAATTACCTCAATTGTAATTTGATTTCCTTGTAAAATAGTACTAACATAAAAAAAATGTGTTTTCTCTTTACCTGCTACGTACTACGAATTGTCCGATGTCGATTGCATAACAATTTTCAAGATTTGTATAATTTTATATAAAAAAACTACATATGACGGGCTGAAAACCAGACTGGTGCTAAGATAATAGCATATATGAAATGCAATTATTTTAGCACATAACACGTTCAACCCGGCGGGTACCACCGGTGGCCACGCGGATAGTGCCACAGCAGACTATGATTTTACGGTTCCACTTCAATGAGCACCCCAACACTAAAATTCTAAAGATTTATTCATTATATAAAGTGATTTAATGCCGTCACGCGTAATTTGGTGCCGATACGCGTGACAGTGCCGCCACATGGGCAAATGTATGAATTCATGCGCCGGTCTGAATGTGTTAAACCAGGTTTTTTTTTAAAATGTCACTTGTACCAGTCTGGTTTTCAGCCCGTCATATATGAATTTTTAGATTTCTAGCAATGGGTTTCATGGAAACCATTGGGGAGACACCACTGTGAATAAATAAAAGATATATATATTATAAAATAATATATTTCAGCTAATATTTCGACTAGGTCCAGATTATTTGCATACTCTATACTCCACCTCTCGTCAGTCCTGTATGTAGTATCTGGTACATAAAACATAAATAAATCCAACACCATCATCAGGTAAATTTGGCGCCAATCAATTGCACCTCATTCTATATTAATCATTTTATTTATTTATTATATATTAATCTATAAAATATATAGCATTGTGCATCGTTAAAAATATAGAAGGTTAATAAAAATGCTGAAGTTGAATAACATTATTTATTTAAATCAAAATATAATAATTGAATCTTTTTAACGTCAGTTAATATATCTATGAAGATGCATTTGTATGAATGCCTCTTCTTACAAGGTTTTTATTAGGTTCACTTATAAGAATTGTAAATAAGTTTTTGAGCTCTCTTTCCTATTATGCTGTACATTTACATTAGAATAATATAATACTATAATTACTAACAAAATTAAATTAAAATTGTAAAATAGAAAATGATCAGTAGATCAGTAGCTACATATTAAAATAGATATTAGATGTATTGTAAACATAATTTACTAATAATAAAAAGCAATTAAAAATCAAATTAGTTTGCATTCACATTTCATATCAAGTTTTCAATTTGGAATTATCAAATTTAGTATTTTATATAACAATAGAGTATCTTACACCATATAGTACTAGAAAATATTCGATGCGGTGCAAACGATCGACAAGCGCCAGACAGACTGAACCACAGATTAATGATACGTATACCTTATGCGTGCGCACTGCTCGCACTTACACTAAGCGAAATCTACCCCAAGTCCCGACATACCTACCCTGTGTGTTACGTTATGTGCTTCTGATACTTAAGTTCCGAATTTTGCCTTATTAAACTCGCCAGAAAGATCCAACTCAATTTTAATAATTGCATCTGTGCACCGATCGAAAGGTTACTCGTCATCTGATGTGCAATCTATCATTCGTGAAGTTGAGAATTGCGTTTAAAGCAGCCGTGTGAGACTTCAAATGCCTTGAAAGTTAAGACTAAGAAGCGAATGATTTTTTACAAACCTCACATTTGTGGGAACACACTATTTATTTGTGTTCACCGGAGTGTGATATTTAATTGAATGATTTTAAAAAGGTATCACATTTGAGCAGTCTTTACAGTGTGGGATTTCGAATGCCTTAACCGTTTGTCCGCGGCCGTCTTCTATGGAAGCTTTGGGCGACAAGTTTGTAGCGTGGCTGTCTTCCATAGAATTTCTGAACTTTGCACGGGATTTTGAGCCTTATATGCGCCTATTTCAACTGCTTTAAGGTACAAAATTGGTTGAATATATTACTGAGAGTTGAATGCCATCTATTCAATTTGCTTAAAATGAATATATACCAGTCAAAAATTAGTTTTTTGTGGAACCATATCGAAACCTCGTTTATGTGACCGCACGTCTTCATACAATTATGAAGAATGATTATTTGACAATTAATCCAAAACTACGCGATATATTATGTATTTTGTTCTTTAAAATAATACTGTATGTGTTAATTAACATATCTGGTTACTTGAGTAAATATTAAAATCTGTATTTAAGGTCGAAAACTCGATTGCCAAATTCGCGAAAAAGGTGCTGTATACAGGGCTTGTTCGCTATATTTATTGCCGTGGGCAAAGGGTTAAAAGTCAAGATCTTTGAGTAAATGATTTTAAACAAACGTTACACGTATGTGCCTATATCTTAGTATGAATACACACGTGTCCACTGAGGTGAGATTTTAAGGTGAATAATTTTTAACATAAATTACATTTGAACGGAGTTTCTCCAGTGTGGGATTTCAAATGCCTAGGAAGTGAATATTGAGTAGATTATTATGTAGATTCGACTTACAACCGAGGTTCAGGAATGTATCTTCGTAGTAAGTCGAGGAATACCTGCATACCAAGAAGACATTTTTTAGTAAAGGATTTCACACAAATATAGCATTTTTACGGTTTTTCCCCTTTATGCGTTTTCACATGGATACTAAGATTACGTCTTACAGTAAATGATTTTAAACAAACATCACATTGGTATGGCTTTATTCCAGTATGAACACTCAGGTGTATTTGGAGTTGAGCTTTTGAATTGAATGATTTCGAACAAATTTCACATTTGTGTGCTTTTACACCGGTATGAATACTCATATGTACACCGAGTTGAGATTTTCTAATGAATGATTTTAAACATACATCGCATTTGTATGGAGTTTCTCCAGTATGGCGTCTCATGTGCCCTATGAGGCTTCCTTTTTGAGTAAATGATTTCAAACATACATCGCATTTGTGTGGCTTTATCCCACTATGAATTTTCATGTGTAAGGCGAGGTAAGCTTTTGAAGTGAATGCTTTTAAACATACATCGCATTTGAACGGAGATTCTCCAGTATGGCATTTCATATGTTGCAAAAAGCTATTCTTTTTAGTGAATGCTTGGAAACAAACGTCGCATTTGTGTGGTTTTTCACCAGTGTGAGTCCTTAAATGTGTCGATAGTGACGATGATTGCGTAAATGATTTTAAACAAACATTACATTTGTGTGGCTTTATCCCAGTATGACTAGTCATGTGTTTTTGAAGTACATAGTTTAAAACAAATATTACATTTGACCGCAGTTTTTCTAGTGTGGATTCTCATATGTTCCGTAAGGTTACTTTTCGAAGCAAACCATTTCAAACAAATTTCACACTTGAACAGTTTGGCTCCGGAGTGGCGACTCACATGTTGCACAAGGGTATGTTTTCGTTTAAACGTTTTTAAACAAATGTCACATTTGTGTGGCCTAATTCCAGTATGAGTAATCATGTGTAAATTAAGTAGAAATTTTGAATTAAAAGATTTCAAACAAATATCACATTCATATGGCTTTACTCCAGTGTGACATCTCATGTGTAAGTCAAGGCTTTGTTTCCTATTAAACGCCATTGAACAAATGTCACATTTGTGTTTCCCACTATGAATATTCATGTGTACGGCGAGGTAAGATTTTAAAGTGAATGCTTTTAAACATACATCGCATTTGAACGGAGATTCCCCAGTATGGCATTTCATATGTTTCAAAAGGCTATACTTTTCAGCAAATGCTTTGAAACAAACGTCGCATTTGTGTGGTTTTTCACCAGTGTGAGTCCTTAAATGTCTCCCTAGTGACGATGATTGCGCAAATGATTTTAAACAAACATTACATTTGTGTGGCTTTATCCCAGTATGACTAGTCATGTGTTTGCTGAGGTGAGACTTTGAAGTACATAGTTTAAAACAAATATTACATTTGACCGCAGTTTTTTCAGTGTGGATTTTCATATGTTCCATAAATCTATATTTTGCGGCAAATAATTTTAAACAAATTTCACATTTGAACGGTTTTTCTTCAGTGTGAGACTTTAAATGTCTCCCTAGTGACGATGATAGCATGAATGATTTTAAACAAACATTACATTTGTGCGGCTTTATCCCAGTATGAGTAATCATATGTTTTTCGAGGTCTAATTTAGTAAGCAACGATTTTAAGCAAATATCACATTTAAATGGTTTTTGAAGTGATTTGTCTCGATAGTTGATTTTATCTTCCAATTCAGAATCTGTAGAGCATATCTTATCTAAAGATTTTCGTAATGGGAATTCGTCTGCTGGAATTTCAATAGTATGTATCATTTCTAAACTGATATCGTTTGAAGTAACGTTTCTTCTTTGTATCTATAAAATAACACAAACTTTATACAATTTTATAGTGTAATTAAATGTCATTTTATAGGTGAATTAATATTTTCGATTAAAAGAATGTTTTGTTTGGGATCGTTCTCAAACAAAATCATTGTATTGTTGAAGACACTCGAATTCCATTAACTTACCTCGCCATCGACCGGTGAACTAGATATGTTTGCTGGAAAACAAGCACCCGTTTCATCTTCCCATTTTAAATCTTCCAGCCAAACTTCTTCCGGCTTGACAGTCAAATACTCGTCAAATCTCAGCCTCGACATTTTGTCACTCCGAAGACAAGCGCTTCGAAAGCGGTCGAGCAGTTCCAGATTGTTGACACACGAACCGCATATCATATCTGGCAGCTCGTCACCTTTCATAATCTGCGAATAAGAAAGGATTTGACAGGAGTAAGACGAGGACTAACAAAAAAAACAATAGCAATGGTTGAAGTGTAACTAACCCGCAGATGACAGCAGGTCCAAATGCGGTGCGCCAAATGCAGTGGATGAGGGTCGTCATGGATGGAGACTAGGGACTCGGCCGGAGCAGAGCCGAGGCAAAGTCGGCACTCCATTTCAACTTTATTATGAACCAGAAATGGATAACTGGATGTTGTCGCTAGAGTTGCCAGCTACTCCTGAGTGCTATGAAAAAAAAAGATTTTACTATTTCGAAAGGAAGTATTTTTTGGGTTTTAAGTGGTATGCTTTGGGTAAAATTCTGAGAAATTGTTCATCCTATGAAGCGAATCGTTAGAAAGGTCCCCTTTACTTTATTTTGTCTCAAAAACAGATGTGTAACGTTTATTTTTCCGAAAGTTCTTATATTTTTTGTTTTCAAGAAAGGTTTTAAATTAATATTTTTTACTGAATCGGTTCAATCACAAGTGATTTTATTTCTCGTATTTTTATTTTATTTGCAGACGTCCATTCTCTCACAAAACAACGAATGAGATGGATTTAAACTTCACGTGTAACGAATTCGGTCCAAAAAAAGTTTTAGTTATTTATTAAAATTTTCAGCTTGATACGTTCAGGGCTGTGGTAAAAAAACATTTTTGACTTTTTTAAGAGGAAAAAATCCCACTTCTGGTTAATTAAATTTAATGATTTTTTTTTATTATATTTTCATCACATTGATACAAAGAACTATACATGAAATCGTGAAGAGCACACATAACATATTCAAAGGGTCGATTAAAATAGTGGAAAAAAAATCCGGTAAACTGCCAACAGGAGTAAACTGTCACTTTCGGTTAACGGGTGTTCACGAAATTTTGGTTCGGTGATTACTGGTCACAAATTACTCGTCACAAAGTCACTAAAATCTCTATAACGGAACATCTGGCAGCCGAAAAGTCCATCATACTAACGATAACTATCATAGTAACGAGAACTTGAGTGCCAAATATTGTGTATTCGCGATTTTCATAGCAAAAATTGTCTTTGTGACCACCCCAATGTGACGAATAGTCCAATTACCCGAAATTTTATATACAACTTGGCATTAGGTTTATAATTATAGATATAGAATATCAGTTCAATACGTCGAAATTTTTCCGAGAAAAACATAAAAATACCTCGATCTTATATGGTAGAAGTACTACTTCCGGTTTAGATAAAAATAATTTTATATATATGTACGTATACATATGTATATAAAATAATAAAAAGACACACAGAAACACACACTCAGACTCAAAGAGCCACATACAGTTTTCTATATTATGTAAACGTGATCAGTGATCGATTCGGAGTTCGAATTTTCGCATGATCACAAAACTTTATTTATTGTTATTCCGTACATATGTACATAGATAAAGTGAAAAGACAGTCGGTAGAAATTAAGTTAATTGATAGTTTTTTAATGACACAGTTTGATGGTCGATTTTTGTTAACCATGTGAAGATTTTGTGGGCCCCCTTTGACACCTGGCAAGCACTAATTTCAGTCAAGTCCGCCACTATATATATATATATATATATATATATATATATATATATATTTTTTTTTTTTTTTTTTTATTTAGTGAGGTTTTGAACCAGGTTATGAAATTTAAATTATTTATATTTATATTTTGACGATATTCAAGAAAAAAATTGATTTCATTCACCGCGGGCGCCGGAAATCGAACCTCGGACCCTCCGATTCCAAACGCGATGTCCTCACGAGCCCGCGCCGCACGCTATATCCTCGCCCAGGATACGTGTTGTAAATACACATCATATGAATATGCACTTAATTTGTTATGTGTAATAATTAGTCACCGGACCCAGAAGGTGCCGCGTATTGTTCAAAGGTTGTAAATGCATTGTTAAAGGTTTGTCGAACCTTTTTTACAAGGGATTTACAACAATGGAACAATGGATAGCACTGTGACTATCGTACCTCTAGTAATAATAATATTCAACGTTACGAGGTCAATGACCGTTTGTGTATAATCGGAAAATTTTACATTTTGTTAACTTTAATTAACATTTTGTTAACGTTAACTTTAAGAATTGAAAATTAATACAAATAAAGAATTGAAAACTATATATGAGAGTCTACGAAAATAACGGTTCCGGTTACGGATTTTTTTTTTAGGTTTATACGAGTATATAATAATTTTATACCCATGCGATGATGTTTCATCGGGCTATTCACTAGTGTTAATATGTACAGCGTAATAGGAATAAAAAGAGCTCAAAAACCTATTTACAATTCTTATAAATGCTCATAATACATAATATTAATTAAAGACTCTCTAAAGTCAATGACCTAAAGCAGATTGTGTTTAGGTAATCTAATGAATAATAATAGAGATCATGTTGTAGGAATCTCATCACCGTAATCGAAACCATCGAAATCTATTACGATGGAGAATACATTTCTCACGCTCAACCATTGACGTCATCTTAAGTCGAAGAACACCTGCAGCCATTAAACTAAATCGAGTGGAACGACGCCAAACATTCTAGCATATTCCGCCCCAACAAGCCAAGCAGAACGACACGAAATCGAAGAACACCTGCAGCCATTAAACTAAATCGAGTGGAACGACGCCAAACATTCGAGAAACGTCCACCCTAATCGACAAACCACATTCCTCGCACACATAAACACCACCTGCGACGAGTCACGTGGATCCCCAAAAACAATATAAAAGGAGGTCCACCCCAAACAACTTCAGTCGACCCACAGCAACAAGAGTCGACACACAGCAGCGGACCAGCCGAACGAGCCAGCAATACACTGCCGTATCCAGAGACTTGCTGAACATAGCCGAATGCCGAGCCAGCGACACTCTACCGTATCCAGAGACCTGCAGAACATAGCCGAATGCCGAGCCAGCAACACACTGCCATATCCAGAGACCTTCTGAACATAGCCAAATGCCGAGCCAGCAACACACTGCCATATCCAGAGACATCTGAACACAGCCGGATCCAGAGCAACGACACATTGCAGATCCAGCGGCCCGCACGACACCAAGTCAACAGCCAATAGCCGTCTCGAGAACACTGCGATTCCAGCCGCTTCAACAACATATTTATACACTTGTATATTCAAACAATAAAGTACCTTATCCAAACAAACAGCAGTATGAACTACTAAAACACAGACGAACTCGTCTATAATACATGGCGGACTGGTGGTGAAGAACATCTTCACAACTAGATCAGTCCCCATAATGTAATATCGAGTTCAGAAACATATGGCGTAAAACAACAGAATAAGCCATTACAATATGAATAGATTTGGAACTTTCCAGAATTATGGAAAAACAAAACAAAGGCCAAATCATCCACCAAAATAATATTATCGTCTTACTAAGGTACATTCATTCCAATGTTGGATGAAGTGATATACGATATAAGGTTGTGCTTCAATCAAAATAATATGAATGCATTTTTATTGAACATGTAAATCCCAGAATATTTGAAAAAAAAAGGGTTTTCATTTATTTTTCACAAAATTGCAAGCTTTTTTTGTTAAAGAAATTAAATGTGTGCTTCAATTCTGAGCTAACTTCATTTCAAAAGTTGAAATGTGGAAAATAAAATGCCTTAGTATCAGTACGGATGAAAACATAATCAACTTAATGGACATTTATAAATCGGGTATTGATACAAAGTATGCCGATTAGTGTTGCGTCGGCAGAAAGAAGTGTTTTTTGCCATAGATTACTAGGTTACTTCTAAGATTACCAGGCTTATGTACATTTGCTGCACATTCACCGGAATGTGTATTTACATCTGGAAAAGATTTCAAATCGATTTGCAGCAATGTAAACTTTGTGCTGTGATTAAAATCCTATTCATTTTCGTCCTATTATCGTATACTGTGTGTTTATAATACATGTTACAATTAGTATGTTTGTACGTATTCATTTTTCTTCGATTTCACTGTATGTTTCTTTAATTTTTTACATACATACATACATGATAGATAAACGTTTTTTTTTATATTTTCATAATTCAGCGAGCACCATTGCTCGGTGGTTGGGCTTTAGCCAAGCACCAAGAGGCGCCGGTTTGATCCTGTGAGTTGACCTCGATTGAAAAGAATTTATTCTGAGTATATTATCTGTTGGTCAGACTTGAATATTTGTGACTCCAAGTCGATCGCTTCCTATCAGAATTTGCCATATTTTCTGATTTCATTGTTGAAACGATGCCTCCATTAAATTAGCTAAAAACCATCCTACCTGATATGTCACCACTATTTGAGTATGATAAATGTACAAGTTTAAAATTCATAGATGTCTCGTTAATTTCGAGTTTCTCAGTGTTTCGTAATTCAGCAACTTACATATGTAATAAAAATGCTGCATTGTTTATAATTGACCAGGAAGGCACATTGGGGTTTACCTGTTAGACCTTCTTGATATATGCTTCCCGGAAAGATGCTCTAAATAGTTGCGCACAATTTTCGAAGGCGCTCAAAAAGAACTTAAGCGATAGAATTGCACAAATAAGGTTAGCATCTTCGGATAACATACAAATACCCCTTCACACTTTTTTGTGGAATTCAATTGGGTTAGTTCCAGGACCTGGACTATGTGAGGGCCCTATTTTCGGACGTTCTTCTGGTCGATATTGATATTTTATATTATTCTACATAAAAAAAAAAATATATATATATATATATATATATGTATATATATATAAATATATTTATATATATATATATATATATATATATATATATATATATATATATATACGTGGGTGCCTCTCAATTGATGGAGTTTTTGGGTGCTAGATTATCGAACTTATAAAAACACATGCTACTTGATACTCTACCTAAGGCAATTACATAATAATATTACTGTGTGCACAATTGATGGAGTTTTTGGGTGCTAGATGTTCCGTGATCGAGATTTTCGCGACGTGCATCAGATCGCTTTTTGCCGAATAATCACCGAACAGTCACAGGGCACCGAGTTATTTTTCAAGGGCCCAGGATTCTTCTCGGCAGCCCTGTAACCCTCAAAAAAATAGAAATAGGGATATTCTTGGAATGGACGAAGGAATGGGAAGCGGTCATTAACGGTACTTATGTCGGAGTTGAACCCATGTACAGGTATTGAAAATATTTTTTGTGAATAAAAAAATTTTATGTTTCAAACGAATATTCTATATAATACAATATTTTCCAATAAAAAACTTGACAAGAAGTGAGTATCTATGTAATTGAACATTCCATTATTTAATATATAATGGAGTATATAATTGAACTTACTTTTTAATGGTATTCACTAAGTTCACCGAAATTAATTTCAAACACTTCTATCTTTTCAATTATTATTATTCCTTTTGTAACTATATTTCAAATAATTTTAACTTTATTTAGAATACTAATAACATTTAAATAAACGATATTAACATTTATGGTACACCTTAACGTTATTTTTGATACGGTAAATATTAAACATCACATTTTTATGGCTTTTCTTTTGTGAGATCTCATGTGTGTACCAAGACGAGTTTTTAGATCAAATGATTTCAAAGAAATATCACTTTTATACGGCTTTAGCCCCGTGTGCAATTTCACGTGTGAACTAAGATAACTTTTTGGAGGAAATGATTTTAAACAAATATTAAATTGTATGGCGTTACCCCCATGTGACATCTCTTGAGTTCACCAAGAAGATATTTTCGAGTAAAAGATTTCAAACAAATATCGCATCTCTACGGCTTTTCCCCTTTGTGCGTTTTTATTTATTTATTTATTTAACATATTAGCCACAGTGACATTACAGAGATCTCCAACGCGTCGCTGTGGCTGGTCATTCAGTAATCATAACATGATAACAGTAATAATAACAATATTAACACAACATCATTAAAATCATAAAATCATTAAAAAAAAAGAAAAAACATAGATAAAGTAATAACAATCATTAATATTTAAATCAACCACTGGCATTCCTCAACAACCACTCAACCAGATTAGTATATTTTATATTGAAGAGGTCAATTTCACCAGAAATCCTGTTAAGCAGATATATCGCTCTAGATATAGTAGCCGTTGACAACATATTTGTGCGAGCCACAGGAGGAACAAACAAATCACGATTTCTCAAGTCCCTGAATTTACAAGGTGCATTAAACCTAAATTCCTTTAGAACCTGAGGATTGTGTATTATCCCATTCAACAGCTTAAAAAAGTGTCTTCCCAGTAACATATTCCGACGAGACTCCAATGAGTTGAAACCTAACGCCCCTAATAGGAATGCACTAGGATATAGCCAAGGATAATAACCACACTGTTTCAAATAAAGATATCTGAGAAACCGTTTTTGGATTCTCTCAATCTTCAATGAATGAGTTATATGGGTAGGATTCCATATAATAGAAGAAAATTCTAGAATACTACGTACTAAAGATTCATAAAGAATTTTAAGCACCAACGTACTCTGGAAAGGTTTGCTAACTCTTAGTAAGAATCCCAGCATTTTTGTTGCACGCAAACAAATATTGTCTATGTGTCGTTTAAATTGAAAATTATTCGAGAACAAGACCCCAAATCACAATATTCATCTACAAACTTTAATTCAACACCACTTAGGCGATATGGATAAATCAAGCGATTTGAAGATCTTGTCACATTGAGAACACAGCATTTTTGAATGCTAAAAAATAATTTATTATCGACAGACCAACTTGACAGCGCATCTAAGTCCAATTGGAGAAGGGCTGCGTCACTATGAGACTTAACTGTCATAAAAAGCTTAAGGTCATCGGCGAATAAAAGATAGTCTGAATACTTAATTATTTTTGAGATGTCATTAATGTAAATTAAAAAGAATAATGTCCCTAAGTTGGACCCCTGAGGTACCCCAGAATATGAAAAAAACTCATTCGAGGAATTAGGGTGAAAATATACAAATTGCCTCCGATTTTCAAAGTAATTTTGTATAAGTTGCAACAAGCCATTTGATAACCCAAAATTTCTTAACTTCACAAACAAAACATTATGGTCTACCATATCAAAGGCCTTCATGAAATCGGTATATACTACATCAACTTGGTTTCCCGCATCAACCGATTTGGTTACATAATTGGAAAAACATAATAAATTAGTAACTGTTGAACGAGAACTTCTAAATCCATGTTGTTGATCGATCAAATATGGTTCACAGTGATTGTAGATATACCGATGTAAAATTGCCTCGAACACCTTGGCAGGAGCAGAAAGTAGCGCAACCGGTCTACAATTTGTAATTGATAAAATGTCACCTTTTTTAAAAATGGGAACAATTTTTGTGATTTTCCAAAAATCAGGAAAAATTCCCGAATTTAACGACAAATTGAAGATAAAGCATAGTGGTTGCGTTACGCAGGAATGAGATCTGGACCAGCCAACAGTTTTGGTTTCAGTCTGTTAAAACCATAAATTAAGTCATTTTGATTGCAGCAATCTAGGTTTAGAATGGGGAACCGGCCATTGTCTGATATACTGTTAGACTGACGTTGTACAGATTGACTACTCCGCACAATATTGCTAAAATGTTCAGCAAACTTATCAGCAATATTTTGGGAACCATGTACATCACAGTTTTCATAACGCATAGTGCCAGGTATATTTTTAGTAAAACGTTTAGAATTAATAAGTGACCAGAAAGCAGACGGCTCCTTAGATAGGGCAATTTCACAATTTAAAATATATTTTTTACGGCATTCATCCATAGTTGATTTTACTAATTTACGCAGATAAACAAAATCAGCACGTGCTATGCAACATTTCGTTGTTTTCCAAATTTTATGGACGTAAATTTTTCTTTGAATAATCTTAATTAAATCTTTTGAAAACCATTTAGGATACTTATAATCGTTGGATAACTGGGCAAATTTCTTTTTACTAAAAATGCCATTACATTCATTATATACAATATTATAGAAGGTGGAAACCGCTATATTTACAGCACAACACTTATACAACTCATTCCAATTACAATTGGCCAGACTATTTCCTAATTTAACCAGCTTATCTCCATATTCAAATTTCCATCCAGGTAACATTTTTCCATCAGAACACAACATATTATTAATATTAACTTTAGCTAAATTAAAAATAATATCAACATCAAGTGCTGGATGATAAATATCCTCTGCAACTAAAGGATTAGACGGTCTTGATACAGATATATTAACACTATCAATATTAGTGAAGATTAAATCTAAAATAGAACCATTATAATTGTTTTAATAAAATTGATTTGACTCAAATCTAACAAAGATAAAACAAAATTAAGATCCTCACTCGAACAGTTCGAGGAGATTAAATTAAAATCCCCAATCAACATTACACGCCCCTTGGATAAATCTAAAACATTTGAGACAATCAAATTAAAAAAATCCCTATAAGATTCAGGCGTTGATCTAGGCGGAAAGTAAACTACACATATATATAATAAGAATGGAATACAATACAGTTTCAACTTAAGCCATACACATTCACTTCCTTTCTCTAAACGATCAAGTCTCTCTATTGTAACATACTTGTAGCTTTTCACCGCTATTAAAACTCCTCCACCTCTCGTAGGTCTGTCCTTGCGGAAGATAGAGTAAGTTCCATCCAGCAATTCCGCATCATGCACAGAGTCGTCAAGCCAGGTTTCCGTTAGTACCAGGATGTCAGCACATTGAATAGCCGAGTTAGAACCTAATTCATCCAGCTAGTATACAGTTTTCACATGTATACTAAGATTACGTCTTACAGAAAATGATTTCAAACAAATATCACATTCTTATGGCTATTCCCCAGTGTGAGATCTCATGTGTACACGAAGATTACTAATTTGACTAAATGATTTTGAGCAAACATCACATTTGTGTGGCTTTTCTCCCGTGTGACATCTCATGTGTGTACCAAGACTAAATTTTTTAGTAAAGTATTTCAAACAAATATCACATTTGTATGGTTTTTCCCCATTGTGCGTTTTCACGTGGTTATTAAGAGTATTTTTTACCGAAAATGATTTTAAGCAAATATCACATTTGTGTGGCTTTTCCCCCGTGTGAGATCTCATGTGTATATGAAGATTACTAATGTGAATAAATGATTTTGAGCAAACATCACATTTGTGTGGCTTTTCCCCCGTGTGAGATCTCATGTGTCTATGAAGATTATTAATTTGACTAAACGATTTTAAACAAACATCACATTTGTGTGGCTTTTCTCCCGTGTGACATCTCATGTGTGTACCAAGACTATATTTTTGAGTAAAGGATTTCAAACAAATATCACATTTGTATGATTTTTCCGCATTGTGCGTTTTCACGTGTTTGCTAAAAATACTTTTTACAGAAAATGATTTCAAACAAATATCACATTTGTGTGGCATTTCCCCCGTGTGAGAACTCATGTGTATATGAAGCTTCCTAATGTTACTAAATGATTTTAAGCAAACATCACATTTGTGTGGCTTTTCTCCCGTGTGAGATCGCATGTGTATATGAAGCTTATTAATGTTACAAAATGATTTTAAGCAAACATCACATTTGTGTAGCTTTCCCCCCGTGTGACATCTCATGTGTGTACCTAGACTATGTTTTTGAGTAAAGGATTTCAAACAAATATGACATTTGTATGGTTTTTCCGCATTGTGCGTTTTCATGTGTTTACTAAGATAATTTTTTACAGAAAATGATTTTAAACAAATATCACATTTGTACGGCTTTTCCCCCGTGTGAGTTGTCATGTGTGTATGAAGATTACGTTTACACGCAAAAGATTTTAAGCAAACATCACATTTGTGTGAATTAGTGTGAGACGTCATGTGTAAAACAAGTTTAGTTTTAAGACAAAACGACTTTGGACAAATATTACATTCATAAATATTCGGCAATGGAGAGTCTTGCGATGGAATTTCAGCATCATCTGCCACAAAATCACTCGAAATATCCTTTTCAACGTGTATCTGTAAAGTTAAACGAACGTTATACAATAAAAACGAATACAATACGTTTTTAACAAGATTAAAAGCGACTATACCGGGGATGTAATATTTTCCATCAAATAGATATTTTGTTGGGAAACGTTTCTATTTAAGGCATTAGATTTCCAGTCATTCACCTCGTCATTACAAACATTTGGTGACGAAACAACATCTGATTCATCCTCCCATATTACATCTTCCAGTAAAACTTCTTCCGTTTTCACATTCAAACACTCTTTCAACGCCAACTTCGACGTTTCGTTGCTTTGAAGACAATCGTTTCGAAAACTGCTGAGCAATTCCAGAGTGTTGATACACGAAAGGCATAACGCATCTGGCAAGCCGTCACCTCTTTTAACCTGCAAATGAGAGGGGCAGCGATGAATAGTTAATTTGGCTGACAATAGGATTAAAGTAACTAACCGGCAGTCGACAACAGGTTCGTATGAGCTGTGCCAGTGGATGAGGATTGTCGTGGATGGAGACAGTCGGAGCAGAACCAAGACAAAGCCTGCACTCCATCGCATTTACCAAGTCTTCTGTCAAAACTGAACACTTATATTCATCGGTAACATGTAAATTGTTCGAATACTATTCACCGAATGTTATTCTTCTAATGACCAGAAATTGAACGCCGAGATATTTCTATGCACAAAAATATCACCAATAACAGCATACCCTAGTATTCGACATAAAATCCAACATGGCCGCCTTCTCAGTATTGTCAGTGCAATAAACCACTTACAATTTTCGGGAATAACTTTTAAATGTGAGTACCATTGAAGTAGAATGCATAGAATGGTCATTGTTAACAAAAGTATCGTCTAAAAGTGAGCCATCGAAGAGAGAGACGGAAAGTCAGAAGAGAGACAAGAGAGAGAGAGAGACGAAGGTTAGCAAACAATGAACAAACTCTGCCGCGCATAGTTTTTGTAGCAACATTTTTGAAGGCTGAGAATGATTCTATCAGTGGCGGCTCGTGATAATTTTTAGTGGCGGGGCTGCACTGAAAAGATGTCTAAAACATGTCACCATAATTGTTCTATCATGTCATAACAGGACAAAAGTTTTCGTTATGCTTATCTATTTCCCGCCGATAAGCTTCGCTTAAATGGGTTTTTATGTTAGCCGATTCCAAAATCGGCGTTTACACACATTTTTTAAGTGTTCGACACTTCCCTCGTGTTTTGTAATTTTATCGTTTAAATGTTTTAAGTCAATAACTCCTGTTTTCGTCCAAGACGCTTCGCCTGGCGACTGGCCTCCAAACAAAAGACACGGATAACAAAATAACGCGTTTATTTCTGTACATCCCGTTAACCAATTGTATTTTTTATAAATGTCTGGATTAAATTTTCGCGAGTAACTAAAGGATCTACTAGTTGCAGGCTGTGAAATAATTAAATTAGGCGTGAGGCAGCCTAATGCTTTTATAGCGACTTTTTCGGTAAGTTCTAGTCGCGAAAAGTGCAAATTTTGTAAATATTTTACTGAATTCTTTTTTTCTTCCATTTTTAAAAGAAAAACAATCTTAATATATTTAAATAAAAATTACGAGAAAAAATTAAACAGATTTGAAAAAAGTTTGCTGTTATCGAAATGAAAACGACTCACCGAAGATTTGATGAGGGCTCGTACACAACCAATTAAGAGTAACGAAAACGAATAAAGCTGTGATCGTGCGATTCAACTAATCAAATGTAAGATCAAGCGCGCGAAATCTTACACAAACTGACAGATGAATGTCGTTTAACAGGCGAAGGCTGCCGACTATCCAGCCCAAAACGGCAGAGTGAGTGAAAGAGAAAGAGCTATCTGCAGTTGCAAATAGCTCTGTAGGCGGGGTAGCGATGTGTTGACCGTATCCCGGCCTAACGAAACACTGTTGTGCTAGTTTTATAAAGTTTTATTGTTTGCCTATGGTTGTACAAAGGTATGGTATTTGTGGGCAAAAGTATGTCGTTCAGCGGTCTCTGGCTATGGTAGAGTGTCACTGGCTCGGCATTCAGCTATGTTCAGAAGGTCTCTGGATGCGGCAGTGTGTTGCTGGCTCGTTGTTCGGCTATGTTCGGAAGGTCTCTGGATACGGCAGTGTGTTGCTGGCTCGTCCGGCTGGTTGATCTTCCAAGTCCGCGTAGTGTAGTGGTGGCTGGTCAGGAGCTGTATGTCGACGCTTGCTGCTGTGGGTCGACTGGCGTTGTTTGGGTTGTACCTCCTTTTATAGTGTTTCTGGAATCACCTGATCGATGGTGGTGGTTTGTTGATGCGTAAGAAAGGAATTTGCTTTTGTCGAGGCGTAGAGTTTTCTGGAATGATTGATGGAAGTGGTTGTTGATGCGTAAGCGCATGTGGTTGTTGATGCGTAAACGAGGAATGCACTTTTGTCGAGGCGTAGAATTTTCTGGAATGATTGGCGCCGTTCCGCTCGATGTAGTTTAATGGTGGCGGCGTGTTTCGACCGTTTTGGTTCCACTCGACTGGTAGGGGCGTTCCGCTTGAGTTTAATATAATGGTTGCAGGTGTGCGACGTCTGGTTTTCGGGAATGTAGTTTGTTGTTGCGGAATATTCTCGAATGTTTCGATGACGATGACGATGACGAGATTCCTACAGCTCTTTCTCTTTCTCGTTCCGAGACTCCGGGCTGCGTGGCGTTCAGGGCGGCGCTGTAAAACTTAACAGCCAGTACAACAACATTTTAATTCATCTGTCACCATACAAGTTAGTGGGGTCTTCGAAACGGTCAACATTACTTACAATATCACCCTTTTGGATATGGGTGATATTGTAAGTAATATTTACTCTGTCGAAGGCCCCAATAGTTCGTCCATCCAACTAATAAAAAATATATCATTAATAAATAAAATATTAAATGTATTATATTTTAGAATTTTATAGGAGGGGCTGCAGCCCGGCAGCCCATTAGGACGAGTCGCCATTGGATTCTATGCATTCTACTTCTATGGTGAGTACGTATAAATAACAAATGTATAGTATAAAAATAACAAACTGTCAGTATGAAATTAATAACTGGTCAGAATAAAAATAATAGAGGGACAATACAATAATATAGAAACAGTATAAAATAATAAAGGTCAGTGTAAAATGACAATCATTGTTTTACCACTTTTCTGTCAATTAAAAACGTCTCCCCAAAGTTTTTCTCTTTTTACAAGCTTTGGAATGGTCAAATTAAACGATTTCAATGCATTTTTGGTGGAAGGTGTGCGTATTGTTATACCTTCATACTAATTTTGATGTTGAGTACCATTACGAGATCATATAAGTTTTGAATTGAGTCTGGTTCCTTTGTCTCCATTTATAAATAATCCACAGCCTGTTCAAATATTCGGTGAATTGACGTCGGTGAATATTATTCGAACAATTTACATGTTACCGATGAATAGAAGTGTTCAGTTTTGACAGCTGACTTGGGCAGTGCGATGGAGTGCAGGCTTTGTCTTGGGTCTGCTCCGACTGTCTCCATCCACGACAATCCTCATCCACTGGCACAGATCATACGAACCTGTTGTCGACTGCAGGTTAGTTACTTTTATCCTATTGTCATCCAGATTAACTATTCATCGCTGCCCCTCTCATTTGCAGGTTAAAAAAGGTGACAGGTTACCAGATGCGATATGCATTTCGTGTATTAACACTCTGGAATTGCTCAGCAGTTTTCGAAACGAATGTCTTCAAAGCAACGAAACGTCGAAGCTGACTTTGAATGAGAGTTTGAATGTGAAGACAGAAGAAGTTTTACTGGAAGATTTAATTTGGAAGGATGAATCAGATGTTGATTCGTTACCAAATGTTTGTAATGTCGAGGCGAATGACTGGAAATCTAGTGCCTTAGAAAGAAGCGTTTCCAAACAAGATGTCTATTTGATAGAAAATATTACATCTCCGGTATAGTCGCTTCTAATCTTGTTAAAAACGTATTGTATTCGTTTCTATTGTATAACGTTCGTTTAACTTTACAGATACACGTTGAAAAGGATATTTCGAGTGATTTTGGGGCTGGTGATGCTGGAATTCCATCGGAAGAGTGTCCTTCACCGAATATTTACCAATGTGATATTTGTTTAAAATCATTTTCTCAAAAATCTACTATTGTGAAACATTTGTCTTTTCACACTGAAGAAAAATCGTTTTCAAAAAAAAGTGATCTTCTTACAAGCATAAAATCTCAGCCCGGAATAAAATCACACAAACGTGAAGTTTGTACAAAAAGTTTTACTCAAAAACGACATCTTGATGTAGACATTAAATCTGACACTGAGGAAAAACCATACAAATGTTACGTTTGCTTAAGATCATTTATTCGTAAAGGTAATCTTGTTAAACACATGCGATCTCACACGGAAGAAAAGCCGTACAAATGTGACGTTTGCTTAAAATCATTTGTTCTAAATGATCAACTTCTTACACACATGAAATGTCACAAGTCACATAAATGTAACATTTGTTTAAAATCATTTACTCAAAGGAGTAATCTTCGTTCACACTTGAGATCTCACACAGGGGAAAAACCATACAAATGTGACGTTTGTTTAAAATCATTTGTTCGTGAACGCAATCTTGGTCACCACATGAGATCTCACACTGGGGAAAGACCATACAAATGTAATATTTGTTTAAGACCTTTTGCTGTAAAAAATTATCTTAATGTACACGTGAAAACGCACATGGGGGAAAAGCCGTTCAAATGCGACCTTTGTTCGAAATCGTTCATTCGAAAATATCGTCTTGTTACACACATGCGATCTCACATGGAAGACACACCATACAAATGTGATGTTTGCTTAAAATCATTTTTTCAGAATGTTCAACTTGTTGCGCACATGACGTCTCACACTGGGGAATAGTCACAAATGTAGCATTTCTTTAAAATCATTTTCTCAAAGTAGTAATCGCCATACACCCATGAGATCTCACACCGGCGAAAAGATATAAAAATGCAATATTTGTTTAAAATCGTTTGCTGTAAAAAGTTGTCTTGGTTGACTCGTGAAATTGGACGTGGCGGAAAAGCCATACAAGTTAATATTTACTCATAAAATAGTTTTGGTACACATATGAAACCTCACACGGAGAAAACGCCATACAAATGATGCGTTAGCCAGCAGCATAGCTCGGTCGTTAAGCTTCTGCTTAGCATCGAGAGGCGCCAGGTTCGATCCCAGGGCCGGGCCTCGAGTGAAAATGAATTTTTCAGAGTATGCTGTTGGTCAGACCTGGATTTGTGACTTCAGGTTGATCGTTTCCTATCACAGTTTGCCAATTTTCTCTGATTTCATTGTTGAAACGGTTCCCGGAAAAAAATGGCTGAAATCCTTCCCATACAATAATGTCACCTATAATTTGTAATTGATTAATGTGCAATAAATAAGTTTGTGTACAATTTGATAGATGTCTCATTGATTTTGCGAGTTTTTCAGTGTCTCGTAATTCAGTGACTTGTATAAAAAAATGCTGCATTGTAATTGTAATTTGTAATTGGCCGGGAAGGCGCATTGGGGTTTACCTGTAAGGCCTTCCTGGTATATATGTAAAAAATAAGAATAAGAATAAGTTAGTTTAAAATCATTTGTTTCAAAGCTTAAACTTAATGCACACGTAAAGAGTTACACTGACGAAGTGTTAAAATGTAATATTTCTCTAAAATCATTTGCTCAAAAGTCTTTTTAGTACGAACATTTGTGCTCCAATTCTTTTTCTTCTAATGCCGAATCAGTATTCGGAAGTAGGCGACTACCATGTGCAGACATCGTTTATGGCCCGTGCGAATTCTTCCCTATCATGGGCAAGCCGAAATAACTTAGAGACTGAGTCCCATCCATGACCTGATGTTCCGGAGCCAAGAGAGCTTCTTTATCCCAAGCCACCGTTCGCCTTCTATTTTCGCTTCTATGATTGTTTGTAGAAGGCGATATTTGGGGCCGCGAATAATGTGGCCAAAGTATTCCATCTTACATCAAAGTATACCGTTTCAAGAAGCTCTCTCTTTTTATGAAGAAGCTGGAGGACTGTTTCGTTTCTTACATGCTCCTTCCACGAGACCTTTAGCATCCTCTGGTAACACCACATTTCAAAGGACTCTATCCTGTTCATAGATGCCACTAATTGTAAAAAAAAAGGTGATGTGGGTATTTCAATTAATATTGTTGCTAATTAATAAAAATATATTTCATATTAATATATTTCATATTATACATAAATGAAACCAATGAAATTTATATAATCTTCCAGATCATCTAAAAAGTCACTGTCGGAGTCACAACTATACATAGCCATGTTTCGCGTGTGAATGGGGAGAAAAATTCGCGCGATCTCTGTTGCATGCTTCTTCTTACTTCTTCTTGCACGTGCACGTGCAACAAGTGCAACAATGCACATATGTTACCAAAAAAACTCCATTGTCATCTAAAAACGGAATACTTTTCCGTTTCTAATTATCTAGTATAATATGGGATACACCGTTATCGATCACTGTCAAGCGTCGTCCGAGGGTCGACGAATTGGTATATATCACCGTCAAGTTAGTATAAACAATTCTATAGAATTTCCACGAGACCGCTCCAATCCCGCACGATCCCGCAAGATCCGGCATATCATACCGGGTATGAGCGTATTTTTTTTATGTGTTTAAAACTATCTAAAAAAAAATATCCCGCGTACAGCATACCGCTCCCTCGCCATGTGATCGCGCCCTTAGTAGCGGTGTACCGCTGACCGGATGCGCACACGCATCGAATGTATACTTTATATACGAACAATAAACGTGGATCATTGACTAAGATCGCCTTTTAATTGTCTCTCTCCTGCAATCCTCCCTACTACTACCCAGCGGACCCTACATTATTATTATAATTATAACCTAGGTTATTATTAATATTATTTTTTACTTCTATCATTGGCAATACTGTTGTCAATATTATTATTATTTGTGTTTATGTTGTTATTTTTTAATATTAAATTTCTTTTTATCTATTAAATATATATGCGAAAATTTTATAAATGTTTTTTTTAATAATTATATTTTATTATTATTTTTAATTAGTTAAACTGTAAATTTTCCAGTTTAATTAAAACTGTAAAACATTAAATAAATAATAAATACATCATCTACAGTAGGCTACTGTCAGTAGCGCATCTTTTGATACACAGCATATCAAAAAGCGAATTTTTAATATCACTGCAATCCATAATGGCGTCGTCCACACACACGGTATCTACACCCGATATTTACGAAATTTTCCATAACCAGTTCCTAAATAGCAACCATAGGTTGCAATATGGGAACTGGATATGGAAAATTTCGTAAATATCGGGTGTAGATACCGTGTGTGTGGACGACGCCAATGACTCATATATTTTGTAAAACAATTGTATTAAGTAATATTTTTCAGAAACAAAAATTGTAAATATAATTTTAGCCGTTAATTTAATCAAATTTAATGAATAATAATAGAGATCATGTAATATCGAGTTTAGAAATAAATGGCGGAAAACAACAGAATTAGCCATTAAAATATGAATAGATTTGGAACTCTCCCAGAATTATAGAAAAACAAAACAAAAGGCCAAATCATCCACCAAAATAATATTATCGTCTTACTAAGGTACATTCATTCAAATGTTGGATGAAGTGATATACGATATAAGGTTGCGACAAAGACCGACAGTCTAATGTACACACGGAATGAGATCTACATATTATCGGCGAATCCGCGCTAGGTACACAAAAACAAATAACCACTAAAATATGGGTAAGAACAAAATCGAGATACACATATAGACAAGAAAATACAACGGAAATATATATGTAGACCAGAACAAAATCATCTAAGACTATAGCAATTTCGGAGTTTAAAAATAACAATACTTGAATAATTGATTATTCTAGATAGAAATGAATTACTGAAAACTTTAGTGTGGCTATGAAAATTTATTAAGGAGACATAATTAGGGTTCGGTGATTACTAGTAAATTTAATTTATTACTAGTAATAAATTTATGATAGTAGATAGAATGCAAACAGACACCGGGAATCTAACCTTGGATGGAGAGGTGATAGAAAGAGTAAAAAGATTCAAATACCTGGGTACCTGACTGAATGAAGAGATGGACCCAGATGAAGATCTAAGAATCCGCATCGAGATGGCTAGAACAGTATTTGTAAAAATGAAGGCGGCGCTTACAAACAAGCATCTCAATCTTCATACGCGGTTGAGATTCGCGAAGTGCTACGTCTGGACAGTATTACTACACGGATGTGAGACGTGGACTCTGAAAACCAAGATGATCAGCCGCATTGAAGCTTGTGAGATGTGGGTCCATAGGCGTATGCTGAAGATTCCGTGGACCAAAAATATATCAAACGAAGCTGTCCTCGGCATGATGGGGAGAGGCAGGGAACTTGTTTCTGTCATCAAGCGGAGAAAGATGGAGTACCTCGGACACATGATACGGGGTCCAAAATACGAATTTCTCCGTTTGATAACCATGGGGAAAATAGAAGGAAAAAAATGGATTGGCAGGAAAAAGTTATCTTGGCTTCGAAACATGCGCATGTGGACCGATATGAGCGCCGAAGATCTGTTCCGAGCCGCTGAAGACCGATGCGGATATATTCAAATAATCGACGAGGTGGTCGCTAACGTCCGGATGCGGACAAGGCATTAACAAGAAGAAGAAGATTATTAGTCAAATGTGAACCGGTCACAGGACAACCGGTCGCTCTACATCGGTCGCACGTGATCACCCGTCACACTAAAACTGATCACGAGAAAACTGGTCACACCCTAAAACTGGTCACGAGAAAACTGGTCACACCCTAAAATTGGTCAACCAGTTTTAGGGTGTGACCAGTTTTAGTGTGACGGGTGATCACGTATGACCGATCTAGAGCGACCGGTTGTCCTGTGACTGGTTAAAATATGACTAGTAGTCCGTTTACCCATAATTAGATAAGAAGCTATCACGTCAATAATAATTGTGGTAGATAGTAGGGGTCCCAAATATTCGAATATCGAATAGTAGCTTTAAATTATTTATTTGTAGTTTTAAGAAGTTCAAGATATTATTAAAACTTTAAGAGAATCATTATCCGTAACAACAAATGGGACTAAATGTGCTGTAGATTGAAAGTATTCGTGTATTCGGATTTGGGATCCCTAGTAGATAGTACTATTTTTTATCGCTCGTAAGCAGAGAAATTATAATATTTCTCTGGTTTTAAATGCGTATCGTCGTAATTCAAAACATTGTTGTAATTCAAAACATCAACGATGGTCTAATTTTAGCTCAATCGCGCTCTTTAGCTTGATTTTGATATTTAATTTCAATTTTAAAATTTAATTTTTATTTCGATATTTTGTACGCTACTGCTGGTTAAAAAGTTGGCCCAAAATCGTCGTTGGTTTAGTCCGTAAGCACCATAAAGCAACGCAGCAACCTCCACCGGCAGAGTGAGCCTCTGGAGTTCATACAGATCACTTCTCCGAAGAAACCTTTTCGTACTGTGGCGGCTCGCTTATACGACATGGTCGAGTTTGGTTGCCTTCCTGCGAGTGGGGACCAACCCGGCTGGGTTCGGAGAGCTACTACTCACTCTGTCTTCAGCTTTCATATAATAAACACGTGCATTAACATGCCAGTCGTCTCATTCGTTCATCCTCCATAGTACATACAATAACCATTGTACCAAATTGAACGAAAATAAACGATCCTCTTTCAAACTACACAACATGTGTTTCGTTAGACCGGGATACGGTCAACATACCTTCCCTGTCTTACACTGGTGACCGCCGACTGCTAAATTGGCGATCATTACACAGTTTTTATATTTTTTTTCTAAGGGTGTTAGAAAAAATTGCCCGAGGGCGCCATTGGGTGTAAGGCCGGCACTGTGTAAATGCATCGTTAAAGGTTTGCCGAACCTTTTTTAAAAAGCATTTACAACAATGGAACAATGAGCGACACCTTGGCTAGCCGTACTCTAGTAATCGGCAACGGTTCGATGCCGGGTGAACCCATCCTGCCCGTGTGTAGCTAGTCTTTCGGTGAACTGATTTTTGAAGAAAGTGTCATTAGTAGAGCCCGGAATCTGAAGGGGCTGTTTATTGTTCAAAGATTGTAAATGCATTGTTAAAGGTTTGCCGAACCTTTTTTACAAAGGATTTACAACAATGGAACAATAGGCGGCGAGTTTCCAGCCCCTTCAGATTCCGACCTCTAGTCATAGTCTAGTCAAATGTGGCGAATAATTAAAACTTTGATTTCCGGGGGAAAAAATCTTTCTTTGAATGAATTAGAAGTCGAGGGGGTAGTATATAATGATAAAGAGGATATGGTTGAAAGATTGAATGAGTTTTACATCAATAATGTGAATGATATAGTTAATTCAATACAAACAAGGCATAATAGTGTGAATGATGATATTAATTTGGGTTTAAATAAGTTTGATAGGTTTAAATTAGTGGAAATGGGGGGATTAAATGGTGTATTGAAGGGCATGAAATCAGTTTCTAGTATGGATGGATTGACTCTAGATATTTTAATCAACACTTGGGACATGGTTGGACCTCAGTTACTGAAATTAATAAATGAATCGTTAGAAGTGGGATCCGTCCCGGATGCATGGAAGGTGTCTACTATTGTACCGGTACCAAAGGTTACTGGCACACATAAAGCCAGTGAAATGAGGCCCATCAATATGTTACCAATTGTTGAGAAGATGCTGGAGGAAATCGTTATGATTCAATTGAAAGAGTTCATTAGTATAAATGATTGTTTGGTTGTGGAACAGTCTGGATTTAGAGTGAAACATTCAACAGAAACCGCTATCCAATTGGTGGTTTCTGATTGGATGGAGGCGATGGATGAATCTAGCATGGTTGTTGGAGCAGTTTTTCTAGATTTTAAGCGAGCGTTCGAGACAGTAGATAGGAATATTTTATTACAAAAATTATATAAGTTAGGAATAAATGGTATAGTATTAAAGTGGCTTCAATCATACTTAAATAATAGAAGGCAAATAGTAAAAATTGATAAGGTGTTATCCTCTGAATTTGTAACACCTCATGGAGTGCCGCAAGGGTCCAAATTGGGACCCTTATTATTTATATTATATATAAATGATATTGTTAAGGTAATTAAGATGTGTGAAATACATTTGTTTGCAGATGATACATTGATATATATATAATTGGAAAGAATGTTGATGTAATGTCTGAGATTTTAAATATAGAATTAAATTATGTGAATGACTGGTTGTGTGAAAATAAATTAAAGTTGAATGTGAATAAAACAAAAATGATGTGGTTGAATGGTAAAAATAAAAATATATTGAATGAAATTAGAATTGATGATAAGTTAATTGAAAAAGTTGAAATATAAAATACTTAGGTGTATACATAGATTCAGGACTAAATTTTAAAATGCACGCTGACTATATAATAAAAAAAATGGCTAGAAAAGTTGGTGTATTATGTAGATTAAGAAATATTTTAAGTAAAAAAAGTAAAATTTTAGTGTTTAATTCAATTGTCTTGCCACATGTGGTTTATTGTGCCACTGTGCTTAATTTGTTTAGTGGCCAAGATTTAGAAAAAATGCAAAAAATACAGAATAAAGCTATGAGAGGTATTTTGAATGTGAGTAGATTTAAGAGTATTGGAAGTATGTTAGATAAATTAGGATGGATGAGTATTAGAATTAGTCTAAATATTAGTACATTGTCTTTTGTTTATAAGTTAGATCATAAGTTATTACCTAAGTATTTTGATGATTATATAATAAGGAATAGAGATAAAAATAGTTTTTATACTAGAAATAAGGACAAACTAGTTGTAAGTAGAGTAAGAAAGAATAAGACGGCTGGGGGTGTTTTTCACAGGAGTGTGCTCATGTATAATGCCCTCCCTGAGTGCGTCAGGTCTGCTAAAAACATGGATGCATTCCTGCGAGGTGCGAAGAGACACCTCTGTGAGGGACAGTACATATAAGTTAATTATAAATTTTAGAGTTAAGTATAATAATTAAGATGTATTTTTAAATTAGCTTGATAGCTAAAATATATATAAATAAATAAATAAATAATGGAACAATAAGCGGCACGTTTCCGGCCCCTTCAGATTCCGACCTCTAGTCATTAGTAGAATAGCATTCGGGGAATTGGTTTGGGTGAACAGCATTCGAACAATTTACACGCTACCGATAAATGGTAGTGTTCAGTTTTGACAGCAGACTTTGCCAACGCGATGGAGTGCAGGCTTTGTCTTGGTTCTGCTCCGACTGTCTCCATCCACGACAATCCTCATCCACTGGAACAACGCATTTGGACCTGTTGTCGGCTGCTGGTCAGTTACTTTAACCTATTGCATTCCAAATCAATTATTCATTACTGTCCCTATCATTTGCAGGTTACGAGAGGTGACGGGTTGCCAGATGCGATATGCCTTTCGTGTATCAACAATCTGGAATTGCTCAGCAGTTTTCGAAACGATTGTCTTCAAAGCAACGAAACGTCGAAGCTGGCGTTAAATGAGTGTTTGAATGTGAAGTCGGAAGAAGTTTTACTTGAAGATTTAAAATGGGAGGATGAATCAGATGTTGATTCGTCACCAAATGTTTGTAATGCAGAGGCGAATGACTTCAACTCTAGCGCCATAGAAAACACGGAAGAAAAGGCATACAAATGTGACTTTTGTTCAAAGTCATTTAATAAAAAATATGCTCTTGTTATACACGTGAGATCCCACACGGGGGAGAAGCCATACAAATGTAATATTTGTTCAAAATCATTTGCTGCAAAAAGTTCTCTTGATGTACACATACAATTGCACATGGGAGAAAAGCAGTACAAATGTAATATTTGTTTAAAATCATACAATCAAAGTAGTAATCTCCATAAACACATGAGATCTCACACGGGGGAAAAGCCACACAAATGTAACGTTTGTCTAAAATCATTCATTCATAAATATAGTCTAATTACACACATGAGAACTCACACGGGGGAAAAGCCACACAAATGTAATGTTTGTTTAAAATCATTTGCTGCAAAAAGTTATCTAAATCTACATATGAAATTGCACATGGAGGAGAAGCCGTATAAATGTGATGTTTGCCTAAAATCATTCATTCTAAATGTTCAACTTGTTGCCCACATGAGATCTCACACAGGGGAAAAGCCACACATATGTAACGTTTGTCAAAAAACATTCACTCTAAAATATACTCTTATTACACACATGAGAACTCACACAGGGGAAAAGCTATACAAATGTAACATTTGTTTGAAATCGTTTGCTGCAAAAAGTTATCTAAAAATACACATGAAATTGCACAAGGGGGAAAAGCCATTTAAATGTGATGTTTGCCTAAAATCATTTGTTCTAAAAGTTCAACTTGTGTCCCACATGACATCTCACACTGGGGAAAAGCCACATAAATGTAACATTTGTTTGGAATCATTTACTAAAAGTAGTCATCTTCATACACATATGAGATCTCACATCGGGGGAAAGTCATACAAATGTTACGTTTGTTTAAAGTCATTCGCTTGTAAACGTAATCTCGATAATCACATGCGAACTCACACGGGGGAAAAGCCGTACAAATGTAGTATCTGTTCAAAAACATTTGCTGTAAAACATTGTCTTAGTTTACACGTAAAATTGCACATGGGGGAAAAGCCGTACAAATGTGATGTTTGTTTGAAATCGTTTGCTTTAAAAAGTCATCTTAGTATACACGTGAAATCGCACATGGGGGAAAAGCCATTCAAATGTTCCCTGTGTTCAAAATCATTTACTTCTAAACGTAATCTTGATAACCATGTGAGAACTCACACGGGGGAAAAGCCATATAAATGTAATATTTGTGCAAAATCATTTGCTGTAAAAAGCCATCGTAGTACACACGAGAAATCGCACATGCTGGAAAAGCCATTCAAATGTAACGTTTGTTTAAAATCATTTGCTTGTAAACGCAGTCTTGATAACCACATGAGAACTCACACGGGCGAAAAGCCATATAAATGTGATTTTTGTTTGAAATCATTTACTCTAAAAAGCTATCTTAGTTCACACGTGAAATCGCACATAGAATACAAAACAGAAGCCGTATCAATGCATGATGTACCAAACAATGATAGTTCCATCAAGAGCTAAACATCATTGTGTATTTGTGTGTGTGTGTGTATTTTAAGTTGATTGTGGACTTCAACTTAATAGCTGAGTTGTACGTTTGTATTATAACTTACATCGTATTTAAAATAGTATTTTATACGTAAGAGTCATTTGAGTATGCGATCATAATAGATGTAGACGGGTTTCGTTCGTTAATACTGCAACGGCAGGGGCACATCCAGAGGCTGAATGTTGGTTGAAAGTTCCACGGGGATCTACGATGGCGTTTCGGGGGCTCAATCACACTTTATGGTTTCGGCAGACCATACAACAGGAGACGGAATCAACCACAGGCACTGAAGAATGAAGAAACCTTATATGTATAGCTGAGAAAGTGTATTTATAATATGAATATGTATAACGTATATATGTATAGCTACGAATATTTAAATAACTCATGAATTCATTGTTGCTTAATTTCATCGTTAATGTTTGAATTCTGATAAACTGTTCTAATTTGGATTGATTGAGATTGCAATACATGTAAAGAATGAAAGATGAAACATTGCAGAGTTTGAGAGATGATGAATGTCATTCGTGGGCGAATTTTTGATTTTTAAATGCTTTTTATTATTACGAAATTATGTTCGCAATACATTTTATATCTATTTTATTAGCCACTGATCTACTGATCATTTTCTATTTTACAATTTAATTTAATTTGGTTAGTAATCATCGTATTATATTATTCTAATGTTAATCAACAGCATAATAGGAAAAAGAGCTCAAAAACCTATTTACAATCCTATTCGAGGGCGAATGATTTGTCAGGAATGTTCGAAGGTAGGATTGATCTATACCAAAACGACCCTTGGGAACATTTTCGGTAATATTGTATCTTTGTTTGACAGTGGTCGATAACGGTGTATCCCATATCACTGTCAAACAAGGATACAATTTTACCGAAAAAGGTCCAAAGGGTCGTTTTGGTATAGATCACTGTCAAGCAAGGATAAATACTACCATACAATTTCAACGACACAGGTCGAATGAGTCGTTTTGAAAAGACTGAAATGAATGCCACATATTTTCTATATGTTTAAAACTATCTAAATAAATAAAACCACGTCCCACATTCACCGCTGTCTGATTTCGCCCTTACGAGTGGTAAGTAATGCAAGGTTGGTTTGAGTGGTGTGTGATGGAGGGTTTGCATGCGTGCGTAGGTAACGCTTGGCTTGTTAGTTCTGCGCGGGAAACGCTGGTCATAACACATAATAAACTACTTGTTCTTGTATAAGCTGCGTTTTACTCATTTCCTATCAAACATCGTTACAAAGAATCCCACAGTTATAAATTTGTAAGGCAGGGAAGGTATGTTGTCCTTATCCCGGACTAACGAAACACATGTTGTGTAGTTTCAATTGTTACAATATGGTTATTGTATGTTCGAAGAGGTTGAGCTTCGGAGAAGTGATCTGGTCGAACTCCAGAGGTTCACTCTGGTGTTGGGAGCTGGTGCGTCGCTCTATATACGTTCTGGCTTGAAGCGTGCCGCGTGCAGATGCTTTGTCTTCGTTTCCAGGACACGTGTTGACCTATTTTCGAGGCGCGTGCTTTATAGCTGTGGGGTCAGCGCCAGTACGTCGTTCGTTTAAGAATGCGTGCATGTGCCACGCGTAAATGACTTTTCAGACATGTGCCTGATGACATCACTGTTGGGTTTCGTTCGTTTTACGATCAAGCGATGAACTCTTTCTTCTGGAATGGTCGAAGGGGACATTGCCCTTGAGTTATGCATGTTTGTACAGGATCGATGATGAGATCACTGGTTTTGATTCGTAATAGTCGTGCTAGATTCCTACAAATTAATTTATAAACTTTAGGCTAGATAGCTTATTTTAATAAAAACTTCTATTCTAGTTTAATACATACTTAATTACATAACTCCATAAATACATACATATGTATATACTAAGCTTATATGCACTGTCCCTCACAGAGGTGTCTCCTCGCACCTCGCAAGAATGCATCCACGGTCTTGGAAGACCTGACGCACTCAGGGCGGGCATTGTACATGAGCACACCCCTGTGAAACGCACCACCAGCTGCCTTCTTTTTCCTTACTCCACCTAAAACTTAATTATTCCTATTTCTAGTATAGTTACTATGGATATCATTATTTTTTATTATATAATCATTAAAAAACTTAGGGAATAGCTTATAAACAAAAAACAATGTACTAAGATTTAAACTCTTTCTAATACTCATCCATCCCAATTCATCTAATATAAGGCTGCCATAATTGTAGGACCACTGACGGGGAAACCCCCCCCCCCCCCCCAAAAAAAACCACTATTTTTCAGATAGATTTACCTAAGTATTTACTACTCAATCTCTCCGTTAATTGTTTTTTTGTGTTCTCTAAAATATTTTTCACTTCAATGACAGCTATGATTTTTCAAGCTATCTTATTTGATTTTCAATCAAAAACATTTGGCTGTGTACAAACAAGGTATAAAGTTTTGCAAAAAAAATCCGTTATCGCTTTTGGAGGATTTTTTCATTCCTTACTGTATATATTGAAAAAAAATTAAATAAATTCACCACTACAGATTCTATATCTATTGACAAGATATCAGCGGCAGTAGAAGCTGTGTTGTGAATAATAATATGTGCAGGACAATCGACGCTTTCGATATATATTTGTAGACAATGTTTCTTGTATTGTATAAAAAATGCCTCTCTCTTCCTCCAAAATTCAGATAGTATTGTCAATCCCGAATAACAGGAGGCCTTTTACTGGAATATTAGAATGTTTTAGTGCCTCAATACAAAATGCCGTTATTGTATTCGACGTTTCATTCGGTAATGTTTGTAGTTCCATCAGTTTAGTTTTTAAGCCATTATTTTCTGTGAAATAATGGATGAGTAATGATTATTGGAAACATCTTCATATATTTACGATTCAGAAAATAATTTTTTAATATCCGAAAAATTTTAATTCGACAATGATTCAAATGAAAATCGGGACATGTCCCGGTGTACCGGGACGTATGGCACCCTTACTCTAATACCATTTAATCTTTTTAAATCAATAAAATAAAATCTTCTTTCAATTATCTTATTGCTACTGCTAGCATCTGCATATGTTGAATACAATATCTCATAACTAGAGATAGGCGCGACAGTGTTAACAATTGAAAATTTCATTGACCAACCTTTTTTATTTTGCTCTCTAGCTTTGTAGTTGCCCTTTTTCATAACAAAGCTTCGGCGCGATCCTGCACACCATTGTTCATTTGTATGGCGAACCTTTTTTACTAGCCTCTTCTTACTTCGTTTTCGATTTTTCACTGATTCATTTGAAAAATTTCAATTTTTTTTTGCTCTCTAGCTTTGTAGTTTGACCTCTTTCCTGGAAAATAGCCGCAAAACTCCCATTTTTTGTTCCAAAAGCACGCTCTACCGCTGTAGACTACTCATAACTTAAGGGCGGATAAGAAGCGTGCCGTTCATTGTTAATTGTTCTCTGTACTTTGTTAAATTTTATGAAGATCCTTTTTTTTTTGCACTCTAGCTTTGTAAATAGACCCAAAACGCCCTGATTCCTGGAAAAAGCACGCTTCCTATCCGACCTTTACTCATAAGTGTCTTCGCAGTATCCTTCAATTTATCGTGCAACTCGTGGAAGTGTAGCTTTACACCGGCAGTGTTGTCACCCTAATGGTTTCTATGGGTTTCCGGAAACCCGTTGTTAAAAATCAAAAGTTTCAACCTTCAACCTTTTTATATTTTGGCAACAGTAGTACTATAGGTAACTAGTTTAGTAACTATATGTACTAACGGCCACATATCTGCTTAACTATAAGCGTTTTTCTTAATAAATAATGAGTATTAAAATTATTTTATTTATTTATAGCAAAATACATGGCAATTTTCCTGAATATAATTGATTTTTCTTCGAAGGAATTGGAAGCCCTTTAAATACTGAGGCCACATACCTACTTTTATTATGGTTTTAAAATGTTTGTGATATGCCGTTTCTAATGAATTTGTTTCCGAAATTTGCAACGGTTTGTAAAGCTTTTGGATTTTTAAGCTAAATGTGTAAAAACAACTTTGAGAGATGGAAATATTTCAAAGTTGAGCGCACCTCAGCAGTTCTTAATATCTATTGGCTACGTCCACACTACCGATATCTACACCCGATATTTTCGAATTTTCCATATCCAGTTACCATATTGCAACCTGTGGTTGCTATTTAGGAACCGGTTATGGAAAAATTTGTAAATATCGGGTGTAGATATCGGTAGTGTGGACGTAGCCATTCACGATTCCACAATTATAGTTTTTCTGCGAGGTTACAAATTATTTTTTTAATATTGGAGAGTATTCAGAGGTAAGGGGAGTCAAGTCGAGGTACAAGAAAACATTCAGGTAGGTTTGAGGTCTTTATTGCTGATCTTCTGGTGGTAGCCAGGTTCCGAATGAATCACAGTTCGAGAGCGCCCTATATTTAAACATATCGAGCGCTCAGCGCATGCAGATATTTACAAGATCTTTATTGGTCGATGAGTCGTGCGTTCCTATTGGCCGTAACGCCCGACTCCTCTATACGTCGACGTCATCGGTCTACGAGCGCCTCTTTTAATCGTTTCGTTACAATATTAAATTCTTGATAATAGCTTATTTAAATCATTTAATTATTTGTGGGTATTTAGGATCTGCCATTTTACGGCTGTGATATATAGTACAAATTGTAATAATAATGTATAATAATGATCTTATGAAAGTTCCTAATGTTTTTAACTCAATTTAATTTATAAACAACTATTTTTTTGCATAATATAATATATATTAACATGTTTTTTTTCGATATAAAAATTTTAAACTTAATTTTCTAAAACCGGTGAAAGCCGGCCAACCGACTTTTTATTTGTAAAAAAACGGAAAACCGGCTTTTTCTATCGGACGGTTTTTTGGAACCCCTAGGTGTGTACCAAGATAATTTTAAACAGCAAATGATATTAAAAATATATTACATTTTTACGGTTTTTCTCCAGAGTTGGATTCAAACTGATCATTCGTATGGCTTTTCCCCCATGTGAGATCTCATGTGTTTATGAAGATTTCTCCTTGTAGTAAATGATTTTAAACAAATTTTACATTTGTGTAGCCTTTCCGCAGTGTGAGATATCATGTGTGAAATAATATAACTTTTTACAGCAAATGATTTCAAACAAATATCACATTTGTATGGCTTTTCCCCCATGTGCAATTTTACGTGTAAAGTAAGAGAATTTTTTACAGCAAATGCTTTTAAACAATAATTACATTTGAATGGCTTTTCCCCTGTATGAGTTCTTATGTGTGTATGAAAATTACTACTTTTAATAAATGATTTTAAACAAATATCACATTTGTACGGCTTTTCCTCCATGTGCGATTTCATGTGTGAACTAAGATAACGTTTCACAGCAAATGTTTTTAAACAAATATTACATTTAAATGGCTTTTCCCCCGTATGAGTTCTCATGTGGTTATCAAGATTACTTTTACAAGAAAATGATTTTAAACAAACGTAACATTTGTATGGCTTTTCCCCCATGTGAGATCTCATGTGTGTATAAAGAATATTTTTTTGAATAAATGATTTTAAACAAATATTACATTTGTATGGCTTTTCCCCTGTGTGAGATTTCATGTGTGAATTAAGATAACTTTTTACAGCAAATGTTTTTAAACAAATATTACATTTAAATGGCTTTTCCCCCGTATGAGTTCTCATGTGGTTATCAAGATTACTTTTACAAGAAAATGATTTTAAACAAACGTAACATTTGTATGGCTTTTCTCCTCTGTGAGATCTCATGTGTGTATGAAGATTACTAATTTTAATAAATGATTTCGAACAAATATCACATTTGTACGGCTTTTCTCTCAAATGAATTGTCACGTGAAAACTAAGAGTTTTTTTTGAAGCAAACGATTTTAAACAAATATTACATTTGTATGGTTTTTCCCCCGTATGAGTTCTCATGTGTGTAATAAGACGATATTTTTGAATAAATGATTTTAGACAAATGTCACATTTGTATGGCTTTTCTCCCATGTGCAATCTCACGTGTAAACTAAGAGAGCCTTTTACAGTAAATGATTTTAAACAAATATCACATTTGTACGGCTTTTCTCCCATGTGCGATTTCATGTGTGAACTAAGATAACTTTTTGCAGCAAATGATTTTGAACAAATATCACATTTGTATGGCTTTTTCCCCGTGTGAGTTATCATGTGGTTATCAAGATTACGTTTACAAGCAAATGATTTTAAACAAATGTCACATTTGTATGCCTTTACTTTCGCGTTTTCTAAAGCACTAGATTTGAAGTCATTCGCCTCGTCATTACAAACATTTGGTGACGAGTCATCATCTGATTCATCCTCCCATAATAAATCTTCCAGTAAAACTTCTTCCGTCTTCACATTCAAACACTCATTTAACGCCAGCTTCGACGCTTCGTTGCTTTGAAGACAATCGTTTTGAAAACTGCTGAGCAATTCCAGAGTGTTGATACACGAAAGGCATATCGCATCTGGTAACCTGTCACCTCTCGTAACCTGTAAATGATAGGGACAGTAATGAATAATTAATTTGGATGACAATAGGATAAAAGTAATAGAGTAAACTAACCTGCAGTCGACAAGAGGTTCGTATGAGCTGTGCCAGTGGATGAGGATTGTCGTGGATGGAGACAGTCGGAGCTGAGCCAAGACAAAGCCTGCACTCCATCGCACTGCCCAAGTCAGCTGTCAAAACTGAACACTTCTATTCATCGGTAACACGGTAATTGTTCGAATACTATTCACCGGAACTAATTCTTCGAAAGCTATTCAATAATGACGCTTTCTTCAAAAATCTTAATTATATCTCCGAAAGGCTTCGGTGATATAATAATTCCACGCAAAGCGATTTTGCACCAAGGACGGATCCAGGATTTTTTCTATGGGGAGGGAAGAGGCGACTATCTAGTATCTGGTAATCACCCAGGCTGTACCTGACACCTGACAAATAACCTGAAAATAGCATAATTTTTCAAACGGCATAGGAAATTAAGGGGGGGGGGGGGCGACTCCTGCCATCAATTTCAATTCCCGAGACCTGAATGGAGCCCGGGATCGTTCCCGGGATTCCCGGGATCCCGGGACACATGTAAAAAATCTTTTTTTTTTCAATTTAATATATTTTTTATTAATAAAAATAAATATTGTAACGCGAAGTTCTCCCCATAGTCCCATAGGGCAACACTCGCCCTTTATTTCGAGTGCCCACACAGGAAAAAGCCTTATAGGCGCGCGCGCATGTAGAGCGAGCCTCTCTCCCCCGCCATCGACCGACGAAGAAAGATCTCTCCTGTGCACGTCTCCAGGGGGGGGAGACGGGGCCCAGAGATCCACCATCAGTGCTGAAGAACCGCTGTGAGGTCGAGTGTAGCATCACTCCCTCCCCTGAGTTCCAGCACAACGCTCCCTGTATTCCTCACGCCGTTTCCGGAGAAACATCCAGCCGTGAGAGGACCGACCAGAGGACCGCAGAGCCAGCTCCCAACCACTAGGAAGCTGTTATCAACGAGACGATTTGCAGTCAGGAACCTCCCCGACTATATAACTGTATCCCAAGGTTAGTCCACGTTTCCATATAACCCGACCCTTGGAAGAAGAACGGAGTAAACGCCCTCTGGACCTCCCACCGCGAGATCAGATAAGCGCGCGTAAAACCGCTCGTTACAATATTTATTTATTTACAAAATATAAAAATAGTTAACAATACATATCTATTAACTTAAAAAAAATGTAATTATAAAAGTAAACTTATTTAAAGTAGTTTCTTAAGAATACTATCGGTTTTTTCTCGCGTGTATATTTTATTTCCTTTTTTTAAGTCGAGGTTTATTTTTTATTTACGTTATTTTGTATATTCGTCTTTGATTTTTTAATTCTTCATTCATCGTCAAACAAACGTCTTAATCCGAATCTTAAAGAGTTTCTTCTATTGTGGAATCGTCAATACAAGAAGGATATACTTGCTTCATAATAGTTTCACCGTAGGATATACATTCACTTTTATTACAACATTTAAAAAATATTTTACTTTGTGTATTTTATTTATTATTTCCCTTAGTGCAGTCGTGAAAATGTTGTATATTTTCAAGATTTTTTTAAATCCAATTCAAGATAAGACTTCCCGGGACACGGGACAACAAAAATTCCGTGATTTTCTGGGTATATCCATCCCGGGTCGACCCGGGTCAGAAACCCTATTTCGCATTCATAACTCTAGATGGATCGAATTTTCGAGTACCAAGTGTTTCTAGTGACGTGTGCGAGATCGCTTTGAGCGGAATAATTAACGTACCGTTTCAGTGAACTGATTTTTGAAGAAAGCGTCATTATTAGAATAGCATTCGAACAACTTACGCGTTACTGATGAATAGTAGTGTCTAGTTTTGACAGCACGCTTAGCCAACGCGATGGAGTGCAGGCTTTGTCTTGGTTCTGCTCCGACTGTCTCCATCCACGACAATCCTCATCCACTGGCACAGCTCATACGAACCTCTTGTCGGCTGCAGGTTAGTTACTTTAACCTATTACCTTCGAAATTAATTATACATTACTGTCCCTATCATTTGCAGGTTACGAGAGGTGACGGGTTGCCAGATGCGATATGCCTTTCGTGTATCAACAATCTGGAATTGCTCAGCAGTTTTCAAAACGATTGTCTTCAAAGCAACGAAACGTCGAAGCTGACGTTGAATGAGTGTTTGAATGTGAAGACGGAAGAAGTTTTACTGGAAGATTTAATATGGGAGGATGAATCAGATGTTGATTCGTTACCAAATGTTTGTAACGACGAAGCGAATGACTTAAAATCTAGTGCCTTAGAAAAAAGTGTTTCTATGGAGACTCAACCTGGGTTTGAATCACACAATAGTGACTTTCGTTTAAGTGTTGGAACACACATGAGATCTCACACGAAGGAAAAGCCATACAAATGTATTGTTTGTCTTAAATCATTTACTCAAAAATATTCTCTTATTGTACACATAAGATCTCACACGGGAGAAAAACCATACGAATGTAATATTTGTTTGGAATCATTTACTCTAAAATATAATCTTGATACACACATGAGAACTCACACGGGGGAAAAGCCACACAAATGTAACATTTGCTCAAAATCATTTGCTATAAAAGGTTATCTTAGTGCACATATAAAATTGCACATGGGAGAAAAGCCGCACAAATGTGATATTTGTTTAAAATCATTTAATAAAACTGGTAATCTTCATACACACATGATATCTCACACTGGGGAAAAGCTTCACAAATGTAACATTTGTTTAAAATCATATACTAAAAATTTTCATCTTCAGACACACATGAGAACTCACACGGAGGATAAGCCATACAAATGTTATGTTTGTTTAAAATCATTTGCTTGTAAACGTAGTCATGTTAATCACATGAAAACTCACACGGGGGAAAAGCCACACAAATGTGATATTTGTTTGAAATCATTTATTCAAAAAAGTAATCTTCATAGACACATGCGAACTCACACGGGGGAAAAACCACACAAATGTAATATTTGCTTAGAAGCATTTGGTCTAAGGAATCAACTTGTTGCACACATGACATCTCACACTGGAGAAAAGCCACACAAATGTAACATTTGTTCAAAATCGTTCGCTGTAAAAGGTTATCTTAGTACACATATAAAATTGCACACGGGGGGAAAGCCGCACAAGTGTGATATTTGTTTAAAATCATTTAATAAAACTGGTAATCTTCATACACACATGAGAACTCACACAGGGGAAAAGCCATATAAATGTAGTATTTGTTTAAAAGCATTTTCTATAAAAAGTACTCTTATTTTACACGTAAAATTGCACATGGGGGAAAAGCCTTACAAATGTGATATTTGCCTGAAATCATTTGCTGTAAAAAAATATCTAAATATACACATGACACGTCACACTGGGGGAGGACATTCAAATGTAATATTTGTTTAAAAATATTTACTACAAGGAGACATCTTCATAAACACAAGAAATCTCACACGGAGGAAAGCCATACGAATGATACGTTCGTTTAAAATCATATGTTGTAAATGTTTAATCCAACGCTGGTGAAAAGCCGTAAAAGATTTTAAATTGTTTTTAAATCATCTGCCGTTTTATGTTTTCTTGGTATATGTACACCTGATATTATACCAAAACTTTATATTTATTCATAGCAGATATAACACTTTTCTTCTGGTGAAACAAAGTATTTTTAACCGTTTGCCCGCGGCCGTCTTCTATGGAAGCTTTGGGCGACAAGTCTGTAGCGCGGCTGTCTTCCATAGAATTTATGAACTTTGCACGGGATTTTGAGCCTCATATGCGCCTATTTCTACTGTTTTAAGGTTCAAAATTGGTCGAATATATTACTGGGAGTTGAATGCCATCTATTCAATTTGCTTAAAATGAATATATACCAGTCAAAAATTAGTTTTTTGTGGAACCATACTGAAACCTCGTTTATGTGACGTCACGTCTTCATACAATTATGAAGAATGATTATTTGACAATTAATCCAAAACTACGAGATATATTATGTATTTTATTGTTTAAAATAATACTTTGTGTTAATTAACATATCTGATTACTTGAGTAAATATTAAAATCTGTATTTAAGGTCGAAAACTAGATTGCCAAATTCGCGAAAAAGGTGCCGCGTACAAGGCTTGTTTGCTATATTTATTGCCGCGGGCAAAGGGTTAATAGGATTCAAAATATTTTTCATGGTAATCAGACATCTGGAGCAGAGCATGGAGCAGGATCGGAGCCGGACCATTGAAATTTGTTGTGCTGCACTGCTCCGGTATTTTTTTTATTAGGATTTCATTCAAAATCTATTTCGTTTTTCAATTTATGATAAATGCAATATTTGATGGCTTCTTCATAGTGTTTTGGCCACTCCGCACCTAAACTTGTAATGTTTCATGTACATATACATATATAGAGGGCTGCCGGCAATGTACATTAGCTTTAATAATTATTATTGTTCACCAAGTATTCATCAAGTGCTCTACAACAACGTAAAATAAAGGAAAGTAAATCATCATTCACATAAAGAAATATCTTTTATTTGGTATCCATTTACGACATTTTCCATGTTCCTTCATACCAGATATTCCAAACCAAACATAGGCGAGCCGGAATGGATCTATACAAATGGTTTCGAACTGTGAGCACATCTGGCCAACAACGAAATATCAATTCTAGACTAGACTAGAATTACATATATTCTTCTTCTTCATGTGCCATGTCCTCCTAGAACGTCGGCAACTAGAAGTCCCATTCTTATTTTGTCCATTGTTGCTCGGAATAGTGCTCGGGTGCTGAGGCCGTACAGCTGCCGAAGATTATTTAGCCATGATGTTTTCCGCCTGCCTCGACTGCGTTGGCCTACGAATTTCCCCTGGATTATTAGGCGCAGGAGATCGTATTTTACGTTCCGCATCACATGGCCGGAGTACTCCAATTTATGCCTTTTCACACTTTTGAGCACTTCGACATGTTTTCCCATCAGGGCAAGCACCTCGGCATTGGTACGACGCGCCATCCATGAGATTCTCAGCATCCTTCTGTATGTCCACATCTCAAATGCCTCTAGTTTCTTGCATGTGGCATCCGTCAGGGTTCATGCCTCTGTCCCATACAGAAGGATGTTGAAAACGTAGCATCGTAGAAGTCTCAGTCGGAGTGCTATACTGAGATCACGTGTGGTTAGGACTTTTTTCAATTTCAAGAATGTAGCTCTTGCTTGCTCCACTCTAACGCGAATTTCCTTTCCACTTTCACACGTTTCACCCAGATAGCACCCAAGATATCTAAAACCATCCACTCTCTCCACCACGCTGTTATTGATCTGTAAATGAGAGCTGACCGTATTGACCGTTACAAATTTAAACTCATGAATTGTAAAAATACAGTCTTGAATATTCTTTAAACTTTAAACAAACAAACATTCTACCCGTCCAGGCTGCTATTATGTGGTAGGAAAATGAGACAACCATTAATCGTACAGATAGCGGCATTTCTCTTTTCTTTTAAAAGAGATTGTTTCTTTAACTTTATCTATGCAGTATTTGATATCAAAAGATTTTTACTGAAGAATATTAAATAAAGTGTCTGTCAGCGCAAAAGTATCGTTGAAAATTTCCAATGGAAAAGAAATGTCGAAATATTAAAACACGTTTACAAAGCCATTGGCAGCCATAAAGGATTGGAATCCCAATTATCTGGATTATCAATAATATTATTTAAAAATGTGACGAGTTCAAGATTATTTTCATAAACTGTGTTAACAATTCTGGAGTTGTAATTCCACCTTGTGTTAGAAACATGGAAACCGTTTTTAACTTCGGATCCAATCAATGCGTTCATGCGCTTAGTGGAATGTGCAAAAAATGATGGAAAGCCATTCAGTATTTTGGAAAATATTTTACACTAGCTGTATTACTATCAATCTATGTAACTTAATAAACTGTAAATTTTCCAAATAAATAAATAAATTACCCAGCTTCGCTCAGTGTTTGTAATATAAACCGCTTAAACATGACTAATCTAATAGTAAACATTTTATTAAATTTATTTGAATAGTTTTATTTTATATAAATTTATTTGAATACTCATTTGTTTTTTTTATTAAATTGACTGTTACAAACAAACAAGCATATATATTAAGTCTCTTTCGAAATTACATGTATACCAAAATTTGGTGGCTGCGCGTGGGGACTTCGAATCCTTTGAATCGAAAAAAATCGAATCTGCGCATATGAATCGAAAAAAATAATAATTCGAATGTGTTGTTCCCACCCAACCAACCAATGTTACATACAAAGTCTCTTTCCAAATTATATATTAGGTTACAAAAAAATTACAGAATGAGATAGTACATTTAGTCGATGTGCCTAGCAATTAATGAAAATTGCATTGGGGCACTTCATTTTCACAAGCGACTGCAAACCATTAAAGTGACCGGAAAATGTTGCTGCCCCATCATATCCTTGAGCTACAAGTTTATATGCACATTGAAATTCTTCAAGTACATACATTAAAGACATGTTCACATAAACCTGAAGCTGAACGATTTTTGCTCACATCTGAAAGCCGAGATCTTTCTTGAATGTCTCATTCTTTTACATATCGAAATACGGTAGAAAACTGAGACAGACTTGCAATATCAGTTGTTTCGTCAAACATTATTGTTATATATTGGGCATCTTTTATTTATTTTCTGATTTTAAAACGATGGGAGGGCTGTCAATAGATAAAAAATATGATTTTAAAGCAGGAAAAACTTCTAACACTCATTTTTGGGGCTGAAAATTAAAGCATACAATTCTAACCAACAACAATAGATTATATAAAACAGCGGTTTCCAAACTTTATGCTACTACGCCTCCCTAAAAAAAAATTTTTTTTTCCGCGCCCCCCTTCATTTTATTTTTTAATAGATATAATAATATAGACACGTTTTAAATCATAAACTTTTATTTAAAAATAATGAACACTACAATAGACAGAATTATAAAAAGGTTTTGCTATAACATAAATTTATACGAACACGTATATTTATTTTTATATTAAATTACTTATTAAACTACATCTAACACATCAAAATTTAATGCGAAGGATGTTTTTGTTTATTGGCACAAAGTTTATCAAATCTTGGGGGCAATATGGAGAGTGCCACTCGTAATTCCTTTTCGACTATTAACCTGACTCGATATTTGGTTTTCATTGCAGCTAGTGCCGAAAAGCCCGTTTCGCATAAATAAGACGTTCCAAACGGTAGAAGCATTTGCATTGCTTTGCAATACAAAGATTCATACTCTACACTAAGATTCATCCAAAATTTAATTATGGTTTCATTTTGAAACTTTCGTTTTAGTGAGCTATCGCTTTTTCTTTTTCGATGGTTGTCAGCTCGAATTCGTCTTCTTCATTGTAGATAGTTAAATGGAATGGAGGTCTTTGAAATAATTGGAAAAATGCAGCACTAAACCATCTATGTGGTCAATAAAAACATTTTAACTTGCTTCAATATTGGCTGTGGACCAGAAATCTTTGGAAAATGAAAACATATCTAACTCATTCTTTTGTAAATTTGATTTCATAACTTCAACTTTTTAATGAAAGCTTTTACTTTGTCTTTTTGAAAAAGTGGATGTATTTGTGATCTATTTAAACCGCTCAATTTTCCAAAAATTTCAACTTAATAGGCAAGTTTAACAATAAAATATTTCGTTCGACCATAAATTCTTCATGTTGGTTTTCTTCGAGAAAGGTTGCTAATTAAATGTGTATATAAAAATGAAAGAAAAATAAACATTCATGCATTGAATTTTTACTGTTAAGCTACGATATGAAGTTTTATTTATTTGTAGACATTATGGTATGAAAATTATTTTTTTATTAAAAAGTTTTGGCGCCTCCCCTGGCAATTGTCCGCGCCTCCCCAGGGAGGCGCGCCTCCCAGTTTGGAAACCGCTGATATAAAATATTGATACATAAAGAAAAAATTTTCCTTCACGTGGTTTTCGAAGGGGAAAGATTGACAGAATTACAGAATGATAATGCGAATGACTTATCAGTAGTGGGAAAGTACTCGTGTGTATTGCATTTGAAGAAAGCGTCATTAGAATAGCATTCGGCGAATAGTATTCGAACAATTTACCGGTGAATAGTAGTATTCTGTTTTGACAGCAGACTTTGCCAACGTGATGGAGTGCAGACTTTGTCTTTGTTCTGCTCCGACTGTCTCCATCCACGACAATCCTCATCCACTGGCGCAGCTCATACGAACCTGTTGTCGGCTGCTGGTTAGTAACTTTAACCTATTACCTTCCAAATTAATTATTCATTACTGTCCCTATCATTTGCAGGTTACGAGAGGTGACGGGTTGCCAGATGCGATATGCCTTTCGTGTATCAACACTCTGGAATTGCTCAGCAGTTTTCGAAACGATTGTCTTCAAAGCAACGAAACGTCGAAGCTGACGTTGAATGAGTGTTTGAATGTGAAGACGGAAGAAGTTTTACTGGAAGATTTAATATGGGAGGATGAATCAGATGTTGATTCGTTACCAAATATTTGTAACGACGAAGCGAATGACTTAAAATCTAGTACCTTAAAAAAAAGCGTCTCTGAGGAAACTCACCTTGGGGTTAAATCACACAAACGTGACGTTCATTTAAACGTTGGTACAAACATGAGATCCTGCACGGTAGAAAAGCCATACAAATGTGACATTTGTTTAAAATCATTTGATCAAAAATATCCTCTTATTGTACACATGAGATCTCACACGGGAGAAAAGCCATACAAATGTAATATTTGTTCAAAATCATTTGCTGCAAAAAGTTCTCTTGGTGTACACATGAAATTGCACATGGGAGAAAAGCTGTACAAATGTGATATTTGTTTAAGATCATTTATTCAAAATGTTCAACTTGTAGCCCACATGAGATCTCACACTGGGGAAAAGCCATACAAATGTAACATTTGTTTAAAATCATTTACACAAGGTAGTAATCTTCATACACACATGAGATCTCACATTGGAGGAAAGCAACACAAATGTAACATTTGTTCAAAATTATTTGCTTGTAAACGTAATCTTGATAACCACGTGAGAACTCACACGGGGGAAAAGCCATACAAGTGTAATTTTTGTTTAAAATTATTTGCTGTAAAAAGTGCTCTTAGTATACACGTGAAATCGCACATGGGGGAAAAACCATACAAATGTTACGTTTGTATAAAATCATTTTCTTGTAAACGTAATCGTGATAACCACGTGAGAGCTCACACGGGGGAAAAGCCATTCAAATGTAATATTTGTTTAAAATCATTTGCTGTAAAAAGTTTTCTTAATTCACACGTGAAATTGCATATGCGGGAAAAGCCATAAAAATGTAACGTTTGTTTGGTATACGCCTGAAATCATTGCTTGGTATACGCCTGAAATTATTCCAAAATTTATATTTATTCATAGCAGATGTGTATTTTTACATACATACAAACACTAGCTTTATTACCCGGCTTTGCCCGGGGTGTATAAAAAAAAAAATTGAAAAATAAATAATAAAAAAAAAAACATTTAAAAAAAATATATATATATATAAATATATTTATTTATTTTATTAGGAGCGGCGCCCTCGACAGGGGCCCCATGGGGGCCGCGTCCCCTCTGGCGGGGCCCCATAGGGGCTGTGCCCCCGGTGGGGCCCCATCTGGCTGCGCCCCCTGCGCAAAAAAAATAAATAAATCGAACGTGTTTTTCCCACCCAAACATCGACGAAGCCAACCAACGACCACCCAAACCACGCATGGCACATACATACATACAAACATTAGTGTTTTATACGTAAGATTAGTGTTTTATATGTAAGATATAGATAATGAATTTAACGATTGGAATGTTAAGTTATTTGGAATCCTTCAAAAAAACTATAAAAATATAACGCTATTCGTATAATTCCGTAAACAAATCTATATTACATACCGTGGCGGATTATCGAACAGCAAAATTGGCGCTTATCTGTGGCCTCTAAATTTAAGGGGCCTCCAAATCGTTCTGAGAAAAATTATAATTCGGAAATTTCTATGCATTTTTCCATAAAATATTGGAGTTTGTACCGAAAAGCAGCCATGTAGAAGAACTGAGGAGCAGCACCCTGAAAGGAATGAGTATCAACCTCTTGAAAGGGCCGAAAAACAGCCCTGTAGAAGAACTGATGAGCAGCTCTCTGAAAGGAACGAAGACCAACCACTGGAAAGGTTCAAAAAGCAGCCCTGAAAATCATAAATATAAAGACACTACACGGAAAAAAAGAAAATTGCAATGTGGAGAGATATGCGATGAAGTTAATTTTAGTCAAAACGAAAACTTTATAATAAATATTCATAACATTATCTGCGATGCATTAATTTCAGAAGTATCAAGAAGGAGCTCAATTTATGATAGTTTCAGGGACGTCATTTCAGCTTTTGCTAAGGTGTGGCAGGCAAAAATTGGTCAAATTGATTTTTTTTTATATCAGAATAAAAATGGAAAATATTCTTTGCACATGTTACACCGAATCCGTGAAATTGTCTATGACACGCATTCGGCAAGAGAATTGCCGAATGCGTGAAAAATGCAAGCACGTTGCCCAGTTCACGGATTCGGCCAACTCTTTGCCGAATGCGTGAACTGGACAGCGTGTAATATTATAACCATGTGTCAAAGTGACAGCTGAATGAGGATGTTTAATTTACATATTATTATGTATAATATGACTACATACATACATATGTTTCGATCATCTCATATGACTTATATATAAATTAATGCTATTTTTATACATTTTGATCAATATTTTAACAGTCGGAATTTTATACCTTTTGAAGAATCAGTATTATATTATAAATATTTAATTTCATTACACATGTCCCAGAACATAGCTCTCGGCTACACCGACCAGACCAAATGTATAAAAATGTGAACGACTAAGAAATCACCGGGTGTGAAACGCTTAATCTAACTGCATATATTCATAGATCCATAGTATCTCATTAATCATTAAATCCACACTATTCCTAAATTTAGGGGGGGCTAGTGCCCCCCCATACTCCCCCCCCCCAAATGACGTCCCTGAAAAAATTGCACGTGTTTAATGCACGTGCAGATTAATAGTGGGAATACCATCGTTGACTTTCACTTAAAGTAAATCTTCTTACGATTCGGTTCCGTTAATTCTACGAAAGGAAGTCATAAACAAATTACCGTTTCAGTTTTAAATAAAATGAGGTGGACCTTTCTAACAATTCGCTCCACAGGTCGATCAATTTCTAAGAATTTTACCCAAAGAATACCATTTAACAAAACAAAATATAACCTTTTTTTACATAGCTTTATTGCAGCGATTCTATTTCTGGCCTAGTTTATGCTACTCAAAAGTAACATAACATAACAATCATATTATTTCATTAATCTTTAAATTCTTATTGTTCTCTAAATTCACACTATTCCAAAACTAAGACATGGCAGCTGCCATGGCATGCCCCCCCCCCCCCCCCAAATGACGTCACTGGATAGTTTACCTAAAGATTTTCAATTGTTTTTTTAATTTTGAAATAAGTCAAATGTTTTGAAAGAATAAGTTAAGAATAATAACGAATGTGTTGAAAGAATAATTTCAAAATATAACAATGATATTGACACATATCAAAAGCGAAAATATTACGAATCCTGTCGATAATTATAAATTATTAATTGTTTCAACGTTTCCAAATGTTGAAACAATTTTAAGAATATTCCTAACGCTTCCTATAGTACATATAAGCAATGCAAGTGGCGAACGTTCGTTTTCAGTTTTAAAACGACTTAAAAATAGTTTAAGGAATTCGTTAAATCAAAACAATTTAAATAATTTATCGATGATGTTTATTGAAAGTTATGGGGTGCATTTATTACACTGTGATAACATAATAGATAAATTTTCGGCATCAAAAGCTCGAAAAGTTCCCATTTAAAATGTTTTCCTTTTTCTCTTGATTGTTTGTATAAGTTTGTAAATACATAGATGTTTGTTTATATAATTTTTTGTTTGTATAAGTTTGTAAATAGATTTATATTATGTAATAAACAATTGTAAATACAAAATAACACACGTTTTTTATAATGTACATACCTACAATTCACAATTGAAAGTCACTTTATGATTAGTGGGGGGGGGGGGGGGGGGGCTCTAAATTACGTCGCGCCTGTGGCCTCCGAAACACTTAATCCGCCACTGATTACATCAAAACTATCACAATACTATATTGATTGATTAGTTCAAGGCTTAATTTATTTCCAGAGCACATATCTAATAGATAATGTAGGTATGCAATCGGGTATATATATAATAGATTGGTTGGTCACGGTTGGTTGTTGAAATTGAGTTGTCGTTTTGCGAGCACTTCGTCACCTGTGATTAATTATTATTAGTAGTCATCATCAACAATCATGAGCCAGTATCACATACAGAAGCCGTTAAATCAGCAGCAACAAAATGTGAACCAACCTACAGCCCAAGTGAAATCAGAGGGCAGTCGGCCCTCAAACACAAACGAGAGACAGTCGAATGCTGCGAAAGAAGTATGTCCCCAGGGACTTGTATCCAGGCTTAGGGCAAAACTCGAAGAAGACTCGAAGATGCATAAAAACTACAAATCTAGCAGCCCATTAAACCGTATTCCCGCAGAGTCGTCCTCGATTAAGTCAGGGGACGAAACAAAACGCAGAGAGCAGACAAACCAGTCCACAAATCAGGAAAATTTATTGGAATCCGGGTGCGAGGAAAAACGGTAAATTAATCTAGATTTCAGATCAATCAGAAGACAATGTAACAGGATATATTGCAAAATCAACGGACATAGACTCACAAGGGTATCGGAAATTAGGGATTTGGGAGTCTTTTTAAACTCTGATCTATCCTTTAGTAAACATATTGACAATGTTGTAGCTCGAGCGTCGAAGGCCCTCGGGTTCGTCATCCGGTCCTCCAAATGCTTTACTTCTATTAAATCATACAAAATACTATATTGTGCATACGTAAGAAGTATTCTTGAGTTTGCATCCCAAGTTTGGAACCCAGAGTACTCTGGTGCAAGAGATAGATTGGAGCGCATCCAGAAGAGATTCTTGAGGTACTTCAGTAGCCGTTTTGGATTATCCTATACTTCCTATGAAGATGCTTGTAGGTGTCAGCATCTACTTCCACTTGTCAAAAGAAGGGAGATAGCTGACATCTCAACAATTTTGAACATCCTTAACGGCTCGATCGACTGTCCTCAATTATTGAGCAGACTATCATTGCGTGTGCCAAATAGAATGACTACATAGATGTAATGAGCTCCTTTACATACCTAATACTTTTTCTAATTATGGAAGAAGCTCATTCATCTGGCGTGCAAGCTCCACCGTCAACACACTAATTTTAACAATTTCTATGTTTGACTTATTTACTATGAATGCTATACAAGCTAGAGTGATTATTGCAAATTTGTTTTTTGATGATTAATTTTATTGAAAATTTACGATTGTGATTATGAATTTTTATTTTGATGTATTTATTTTGTCTTTTTGTTTTTTGTTATATATTATATTATTTTTATTATTTCATAATTTTTATCATATTATTATTCTTATTATTTTGATATTTTTATTATAATGTTATTTCTATTTTTTTTCTTTTTGTTTTCTCTAACTATCTTACTCTATTATCATTTTTGTTTCTTATTTTAAATGTTTGAGCTTTTCTTTTTTTTTACCTATATGTGAAAATTATTAATGGTTCACTTAATATAATTATTTTTTTTTACTATCAATCTATGTAACTTAATAAACTGTAAATTTTCCAAATAAATAAATAAAATAGTCATTATATTTTAATGAAATATCTACATATGTACGTGTGTATGTAGTTATTATATAACATTGAATATAAAATGCTTACAGAATATGGAATGCAGCAATTGAGGAATTGATTGACAATGAAGTGAAATATTTAGAAAGGTTGGAATTAGTCGTCGAAAAATATATACCACTAATGGAAAGGACACCGCAAGAAAATCTACCATCGTCGAATTTTACAAAAAAAAAAATATTCTGCAATATAGAAGAAATTTATAAGTTTCACAAAAATGAGATATTTCCCGCTTTGCAGCAAAAAACTGATTTCAAACAACTCGCCAATATATTTGAAAAGGTGAGTTAAAATTAAAACTGTGATAGCTTCGGTTTTCGTAACTTGAGAGTTATGGAAGAAATCTAAAAGATAAGATAAAAAATTTATTTTGTGAAGTTTGTAATAAATTTGCAAGTTGAGTCAATGATAGTGTAGAGAGATTAATTAAGACTAATTTTTAAGCTTAATTTTGTTTTCGGAAAGTTATTCTAAATTTTTGCTTTTAATTTTCAGGAACAATTTTCTACAATGTATTGTGAATATATTGTGAATGTAAATAAAAATGTTAATTGGAAAAAGATTGAAATTGATATCTTTTCTGAGGTAGGTTTGTTGTTTGCTAATTTCATATTTTAATATCTTCGTATAATGTATTACTATATTGTTTTTTAAGCCCATGAAAAGAATATTAAATCATAGTTTGGATTTGAATGGGTATTTACTGGATCCACAACAAAGGTTGGGCAAATATTCAATTATAATGAAAAATATCATTAAATCCTACGAAGCGTACGCCAAAAAGAAGCAAAGCTGCACAATTAATTTCGCGACAGAAAAAATCAACGATGATGAAATTTTGAAGTCCTTTAAAGACACAGAGGATGCAATCAAAATTGTGCTGTCCCTGGTCGACAATAGTATCCTAATATCCAACATTAAGTATACCTTGGTATATTTTAAAAGATTCAAAAACTTCTTTCAACATAACTGATACCTTTATTTATTTGTCAATGATTTTATTTTCAACAGTTCAATCTAATGCTACAGGGTCAACTGTTAGTGCATCATGAATTTAATGTGACGCAAAATAAAAAGAGTCGATTAATGTATTGTTTCTTATTCGAAAAGATGTTTGTTTTCACAGTCAAAGTTAAACATGTAAATGAACATGTAAGTTAAACATGTTAATCAGTTCATTATTTTCAGTACTATTTTTAATTTGATTTTATGATTATTTTATTCGAATTTCAGTCAGAGAATGGCGACAGTTACTCATACAAAGACTATATACCAATGGATAAACTCTGTTATTTGCCATGTCCAGAAAAAAAAGGACGTAAATTTAACATTTTCAACTTGAATGAACATTGCAAAAACTTTTATTTAGAATCCGATGTAACTACATGTAATGCATGGGTTGAGAAAATAGCGTCGTTATTGCAGAAAGATGCTGAGATTGAAAAGGTATAATTCATCGTTCTAGAAACCTTTCCAATAGCTACTAAATATTCATGTAGCTTCTTTATAATGTAAAGATGTCGAACTTTAACGCTATGTCGAGAGTATTCTTTATATTGGGAATTATCTGAGGACTTAATTTTATAATAAAATTGGTCACGAAAAAACCTAAGCTTAAAGTTGCAAATAGGTATGTATATAACTTATTCATAAAGAATTTTTTTTGTCTTGGTTTTTTTTTCATTTTTGATTTTTAAATGCTTTTTATTATTACTAAATTATGTTCACAATACATCTTATATCTATTTTAATAGCTATTGATCTACTGATCATTTTCTATTTTACAATTTTAAATTAATTTTGTTAGTAATCATAGTATTATATTATTATAATGTTAATATGTACAGCGTAATAGGAAAAAAACCTATTTACAATTCTTAAAAATGCTCATAATACATCTAATACATAATATTAATTAAAGACTCTCTAGTCGATGTCGATGACCTAAAGCAGATTGTGTTTAGGTAATCTGTGTTTATACCTGAAGGGTATAGACATTTTGTCGTAATCACCGAGACTCTTCACAAGTGTGTTAGTATGGTTATTAGTGATTCTGTCATATAATCTACTGGTTAGTTTGTTAGTAATGTCTGTAACTAACGGAATATTATTTATGACATGCAGTTTTTTTAAGTTAGTATATATGGGTGTATTATAAATTATTTTTAGGGATTTATTTTGTATTATTTGGAGTTTAGAAAGGTTAGTATTTGAGGCGTTATTCCACACAGGTGAAGCATAGGTTTAATAATGGTAATATGAATTTTATTTTATTTTGAGTTGATTAAGAACTATGGCGATTAAATATTGGGTATATTGAGGATAAACCCCGCATCGCCTTGCATTTCGCTGCCTCAATGTGAGGTGCCCATTTCATTATTTTATCGAACGTTACTCCTAAATATTTTATTATTGACTGCCATTTCAACTTTCTCCAGAGGGGATTTTCAGATCTGAACTTGCCTTATGCTTTCTAGCACTAAAGAATATAGCGTCTGTTTTGGTTTGATTAATTTGAATTTTCCACTAAGTGAAGCGTTCCGTCATTGTTTTAATTGCAAATTCAAGGTTTTTACGAATAGTGTCTGGTTTTTTGCTACTTGTGAAGCAAGTTGTATCATCTGCATAAAGGTCTATGTTACAGTTTTTTGGAATAGGTATGTCATTTATATATATGGAGAATAAGAGTGGGCCACGCAAGCTTCCCTGCGGAACGCCAGCTGCGATTATTTTTGGAGACGATAATTCATTATTTACGCTAACCACTAGTTTTCTATGAGTTAGGTACGATTTGATGATGAGAATTAGGTAGTTTGGTATTTTGTTAATAAGGAGCTTATGAATGAGTTCATCGTGCTAAACCGTGTTGAAAGCCTTTTCTATGTCGAGACATACCATTCCGGTACTTCTCTTCATATTAAAGTTCTTCGTCACGTGTTCAGTTAGTCTTGTTAGTTGTTGGGTCGTGGAATGTCCAGAGCGAAATCAAAATTGTTCATTTATTAATTTCTTATTTACGACTTTGAGTAAACGAGTGTAGATTATTTTTTGCTAGAATTTTTGAAAGCGTGCAAAGTAAGCTAATGGTCGATAATTGGCCGGGTTTTTTGGGCTTTTGTCGGGCTTAGGTATGGGAATTACGTTGGCTGTTTTCCAGTATACTGAGAAATACCCGGTGAATAATCATGCGTTGAATATTTTAGATAATGAGTCTAGGGCTTTAAATGGAAGTTGTTTGATTATGATATTATCTATTGAATCTCGCCCAGGTGCCTTTTTATTTTTAAATTACGTATTATATTTTGGATTTCACACGGATGCACCATTTTTATATTTTTAGTAGTTAGTAGGAGTTTTTGTGATGATTTCAATGGACCAGTTGACTTTATTATGCGTTGGTATGTGATTGTAATGTTGTGTGAGTGTGTGATGTTTTTGGAAAGATTTTGATGATAATTCTGCTTTGTCGCAATCATGCGTCACTGTGATTCCTCCATCGTCTAGTGGAGGAATCGAATTTGTTGTCCTGCGAATCGCTTTAGCTAACTTCCATAGAGAGCCATCAACTGAGCTTAATTTTCTAATTAGTCTTGGTTTGAAAATTAATATATGTATATAGGATCCGGATGTGAAGGATTCCAAGCGAAACGCACAGATTAAGTGTCAGACTATTTATTGTAACATGTCTTCGGGCTTGCTCTCCAACAAGTGACCATAACAGCACGCATCCGGTCTCTCCCATGCATACCACACACACACTTTATCCCTAGCAGTTTGACCAACCATACATACGGCTCGGCTCGTTAAAAATCATTTCTACATTCGGTCATTCCTGACTGTCATTCGCCCTCGGATGACATTCTTCGTCTTTTATATTTTTACAGCATTTCATCTCACATTCTTTTACATTTCATCTTCCACTCTATACAATGTATCATCTTACATTCTTTTAAAACATTTCCTCTATCATCCTCAACAATGTTTAATCTTCCATTTCATAAAATCATCTTATATTCTTCTGAACATGCTTTCAATTGTCACAATTACAATTTACATCACAATGATAATCATCATCACAATTACATTTCAATACACTTATACATCAATCATTTTACAATTTACATAACAATTACAATTATAACAAATTAATCGTTACACATTTCACTAAAAATCAATTTTTACATTTCAACACAATCTAATCTATAATTTGGAAAGAGACTTTGTATGTAAATATCCTTGGTCGTCGTCGTCGTCCGTAGATCGGTGACGTCATCGAACACGTGATTCGATTTTTTTTTTTCGATCCATGGGCGCCGATTTGTTTTTTTCGTTTCAATGGATTCACCCCCGCGGGGGCGCAGCCCCATGGGGCTCAAAAGGGGGCGCAGCTTTATGGGGCACAGCCTTATGGGGCGCAACCTTATGGGGCGCAGCCTTATGGGGCGCTGTCTTATGGGGCGCAGCCTTATGGGGCGCCGCCTTATGGGGCGCAGCCTTATGGGGCGCCGCCTTATGGGGCGCCGCCTTATGGAGCTAAGCCACATGGGGCCCCGAAGGGGGCGCAAGGGGGCGCAGATCATGATCATGCAACTGATCATGGGGGCGAAACCCTTGACGGCATTTAATCATGGGGGCGCGGAGGGGCGAAGCCCTAATAGGCATTAACTAAGGGGGGCGAAGCCCTAGGCGGCATTTAATCATGAGAGTGCGGAGGGGCGAAGCCCCAAAAGGCATTAGTTAAGGGGGGCGAAGCCCTAAACGGCAATTAATCTTGGGGGCGCGGGGGGCGAAGCCCTAAAAGGCATTAACTAGGGGGGGCGAAGCCCTAGACGGCATTTAATCATGGGGGTGCGGAGGGGCGAAGCCCTAAAAGGCATTAACTAAGGGGGGCGAAGCCCTAAACGGCAATTAATCTTGGGGGCGCGGGGGGCGAAGCCCTAAAAGGCATTAACTAAGGGGGGCGAAGCCCTAGACGGCATTTAATCATGGGGGTGCGGAGGGGCGAAGCCCTAAAAGGCATTAACTAAGGGGGGCGAAGCCCTAAACGGCAATTAATCTTGGGGGCGCGGGGGGCGAAGCCCTAAAAGGCATTAACTAAGGGGGGCGAAGCCCTAGACGGCTTTGAATCATGGGGGCGCGGAGGGGCGAAGCCCTAAAAGGCATTAGCTAAGGGGGGCGAAGCCCTAAACGGCAATTAATCTTGGGGGCGCGGGGGGCGAAGCCCTAAAAGGCATTAGCTAAAGCCCTAAAAGGCAACTGATCATGGGGGCGAAGCCCTAAACGGCAATTGCTCATGGGGCGTGGAGGGGCGAAGCCCTAGAAGGCAAAGGCTCAGGGGGGTGCCGAGGGCGAAGCCCTAGAAGGCAAAAAAAAAAATTTTTTTTTTTGATTTTTTTAAAATTTTTTTTTGATTTTTTTTTTATTTTTTTTTTATTTTTTTTTTATTTATTTTTTAATTTTTTTTTATTTTTTTTTTAATTTTAAAATTTTTTTTTTTTTATTTAAATGTTTACTATTAGCTTAGTCATGTTTAAGCGGTTTATATTATAAACACTGAGCGAAGCCGGGTAATACAGCTAGTTATCTTATATTCTTCTAAGCATGTAACCAAATTAAAACATTATTCAATATACAAAGCACTTCCCAAAAAATACTAGAATAAGCAATAAAACATTACACCTTTCAATCATCAAATTACAAGTAAGGCTTAACTAAAACCCCTCCAGGTATTTCACTTATTCTCTAATTCACTAACGCACACTTCACTTCCATCGGTACAACTTAAATACTATCCAATGCCCGCGGCGATTCTCCTTGACCGTCCGATGAACCTGCCGTCACCCCACAGATTTCCTGCTAGTAATTTACCATAAATGAAGTCAACACATATTGGTTCTGGCTCACTGATACATCCAATAAGTCTTTTCTCAATCCATGGTCCTATTTTCTTTTCCATTGAAGTAACATCAATCCGACTACGACCGAGCTTGAAAGTGAATATAGTGTCCTTCGGTGTTGAAATTTTGACTGGGTCCCTTAAACCTTCTTGTGATTTAGCCATATCTTTCTCTTTGTCTTTATGTTTCTCCTTTTCTTTATTCTCATCTTCAGAATTCTTCAAATGACTATAATCCTTAGATCCTTTTCTAAATTGATCATTGGGTGGTTCATCTGTATTTGAAGACGGTATGTCTCCGTAGTCCCAAAGTCTTCTTCTTTGCAATCCATCACCGTCCATACTTCCATCAGCCAGGTTCACACCTCCATCAGCCATGTTCGCATCGTCCTGTTCATTATTGGAAACAATGAGTTCTCTTTGAGCAGACATCTCTCGTGAAGCCCGTTGCTGCAAAGGTCTTTTGTGACATTTAAATTGTCTTTTACATGCCTGTTGCCACACTTCCTTACGATCCCTCATCTCTTGCTCTTTTTTTCTCCTCGGCAGACTCCGTTCTAAGTTAACCTCCATCAAAACACACGGTTTATTAACAAATTTCACTTTGTTGCCGTCAATGCACATAAGAACGGGTTCTGTGATGGGGCTACCCAACAGGGCGGCACCCGGGATACTGACTTCTTTTCTTATTTCTTCTTGTATTGTCAAGACAGTCTTTGTTTTGGTGCTGTTACATTGAGCTGATATGTGCCCAAACTCGTTACAATTGAAACAACGAGTTTCTCTCTTCTTAAACCTACAGTCGGCTGCTAAATGACCCCGTCCACCGCAATTGTAGCATTGTTAACTCTGTCTTTCTCGGTTTTCACGGTTTCTCACGGGCCCCGTCACCCTGGGTTCGTCGTCCTCTCTAATTTTCTCGCACTGCGTAACTCGCGTCTTCAGGTCCTTGATAGATCCAGCCCCGCTCAGCATCATTTTTTCACACTTATCAAACCCAAGTCCACCAATTATATATGCGATAATCGCTTCCTCCTCAATAAAGCTACACTTGGCTGCGATCCCTTTCATCCTGTAGATATAGCTTAAGCTATCTTCCGATCTTCCCCTTTTCTCCAATCTTAGCTCCCTGTGCACGTCCGCACTATTCACCTGATGACCAAACTCTCCGGTCAACCTTTTCTTCAGTATCGCCCACGTGGTTATGCCCGTTTCTGAGTCTAGGTAATTCTTGGCAGTCCCCTCACACAGCATTCGCCCATACACCAACTGTTGTGTCACCGTCCAGCCGAGGATTTGCGCGTTTTCTTCGAGGCGCTCAATCCACAATGCAATAGGGCTATTTCTGCCGTTATATTTCGGCAGACCGAAGCCAACCTCCAGATCTCGGAAATTGAACTGTGGTATCTCCCTCGTCGTCGTTGCCACTGGCGTCGTCTTTCTCGTCGTGGATATCATCATCGTAGCGTGGCGTGACGTCTTCGGCGTCGTCTTTATGTTCGTAGCTGTCATCGCGCGTCCTAACCTCAACTGTCACAACTCCACGTCGTCGTCTGACCGCTCCTGGCTGTCACTGGAATGTCTTCGGGCATCCCGGGCGAAGCCCCCAAATATAGGATCCGGATGTGAAGGATTCCAAGCGAAACGCGCAGAGATTAAGTGTCAGACTATTTATTGTAACATGTCTTCGGGCTTGCTCTCCAACAAGTGACCATAACAGCACGCATCCGGTCTCTCCCATGCATACCACACACACATTTTATCCCTAGCAGTTTGACCAACCATACATACGGCTCGGCTCGTTTAAAAATCATTTCTACATGTATTGTTTCTAGTTAAATTTTTAAGTGTAACATTGAATATTTTTAACCATTTGGCTTATAATTTTGACAATTATTATAATTAACTCCATAATTCATTATTATGGTACATCGTTGTAAACTTTTGTTTGTGGGCTAAGCAATAATGTTTGAAAAGCGCTAACTTTTTGTGAAAGCAATTCATGTTGTATGTATGTAAGTAATTCATAGAAAATTTAAACATTTTCAGAAAAAGTTTGCTGCTAAATGAAACGCAGCAAACCCAAAAAGCCAGAAAAATCAGGATATAAATCAGATTAGGGATTTAATTTGACATAATGAATTTCAATCCCGAAAAATGTGTTTTTTTTTTCTGTTGGTATGAATTTTATAACTATGGATATTAATAATTAAGTTTAATTGAAAATATGTTTTTTTAAATAATTTGATTGTAATTACAATATATTTTTCAATATTTCCAAGAAATGTTAGTAATATTATTGAAAAACAAAAATACGCTTCATTTTTGGGTATTCTATGCGAAAAAATAATTTGTTTAATTTATTTGTGTAATTAATTTAATTGGTGAATGGAAAGTAAATGTTATATTATCCCATCGTTAATAGCCTTAAGAAATAAAAATATACATAAATTTGTAATTATTATTTCAATAAATGTTTTAGCAAGATGATTTGGTTTCACTGTCAATGCATATCCTACAACAATATGTATATATGTACATACATATGTATGTCTTTAAAATATTTGTGTAGTTAGTTGAAAAGTTATTTTTTACGCAAATGTGGCTATATATTATAGTGGCAAAAGTACATACATACATACATATGTATGTACATATGTAACGTGCATAATTTACGTATTAAGTCAATCAATGGAAAATTTCCGTTTTATTAATATAATAAACAAATAACATTACAGTACTTGTTTTTCAACGAGATTTTAACCTAGTAAAGAAGATAAAGATAGTCAGTATAATTTTTTAAGTTCTTATCTGTTATCTGCAACGTGGATTTAAACTGATCATCTATCCTGCCTTTATAGTCTTTAGGGAACTTTAATTATTTATAAAACTGTTGTACTCGATGAAACATCATCGAATGGGTGTTGGCATATTAAGTTATTAAATAAAAAATCAATAAAATAAATGTGTCGGTCCTGTGTTCAATCCACACGCGGTTGAATTTTTTTCAAATACCTTTTGAATATATTTTATTTATATTTAATTGTTTAATATGAAAAAAAAGGTAAAAACTACCTGCATATTAACAGTATAAAACACCAATAGAAAAATTAATTAATTAAATAAATTTTCAATAGATGGCGCTAAATTCTGAGAGACTTTCCTAGAGAAAACATTGGTAGCAAACAGTATATACAAGTATTTATCTTTTGTTATTATATTTGTATATTATATTGGTACATTTGGTTGGCAGTGGTTTAGCTATTATAGTACGGCGAGCGTTATCGCAGATACATAGACATACAGACACACATAATAGCGATATTATACATATATAATATGATATAGTTATGTATTATATATGGATGTTTTGTTTGAAAGTCGCACTTTTAACAGTAGTAGCGTAGATATGTATATTTGGATATGAATATGTTCAAAAGTAACATTTAATACTGAGAAATTTTGTACTGACTGATGAGTAACTTTAGTAATGACTTCATACCAAACATTTATATGAGATAATATACATACGCCATCGTCTTCATCAACTCAGTTACTGTTAGGAGTTTACAATGAGTTGCCGACCAACATATACATATGTATATACTATATACATACATACAGTGGCGGACTGACCATACAATGGCCGATGGCATGTGGGCCCCACTATCCGTTAGAAAATATGGGCCCTCAGTAAAATTAAATAACTTTTTAACCAATTCACGTGTGTAAAAATTTATAGGATTTTGCACTTTGGGACATAGAGTTTGGGTATTTCAACAAAACAAATTTCTTACGATATACATAAACAACTAATACCTGCTTTAACAGCCCAAGGATCGGCTAACTTTTTTTATTAGGCTCGAAATGTAAGTTTCAACATTTGCGTGGGCCCTTTTACCGGGCCCATTTCCAACCCCAAGATTATGCATATACCAATACCTATGTAACAACTACCCAACTACGCTGGTTAACTGAAATAAAAATGGGAATAAACAAATTTCCGTGAATAATATAAACTGAATTGCTTAAAACAATTTTGATAGAACGATTCATCATCAACCAGCGATTTAAATTTACTTCATACATACTTTTAAAATAACATTTGATTATACTTCGACGATATAGTAAGATTTAAATACACAATTTTAAACAGTTTCTGAATATAAAATCTATTCCTAATCTAGACACATCCATGTATATAGAAACATAGGATAGGGACCCCCTCCCCAAAATCCCGATTTTCAATTAACATTAATTGAAAATATTATGAATTTTTTGTTTTCAGGGACGTAATTTGGGGGGGGCACTCGCCCCCCTAAATTAAGGAATAGTGTTATGGGGGATGAACGAATGAGACGACTGGCATGTTAATGCACGTGTTTTTTTTAAGACAGCTGAAGGCAGAGTGAGGTAGTTAACTTCGAACACAATCGAGTTGGTCCCCACTCGCAGGAAGGTGACCAACGTGACCAAGCCGCCACAGTGTGAATTTAGAAAATATTATGAATTTAATGATTAATGAGATACTATGGATCTATGAATGCTGTGTTTATTTCTTATGTATGTTACTTTTGGGTAACTAATAAAATAATCGCTGCTATGTGCTTTGAAAAAAAAAGGTTTTATTATTTTGAAGCAAGTATATTTTGGTTTTTAGGTGGTTTGCATTTAGGTGGTAAAATTCTTAGAAATTGTTCATCCCATGGAGCGAATCGTTAGAAAGATCCCCTTTACTTTATTTTGTCTCAAAAACAGATGTGTATCGTTTATTTTTCCGAATGTTCGTATATTTTTTGATATAGTGATACATTTTGATGGTCGATTTTTGTTAACCATGTCAAGATTTTTGGAAAAAAATTTGGAAAAAAATCGCTAAACGTTGGTGAATTCTGTACCACTAAGAAAATAAATGGTGGGGGTTAGTAATACATATTTGTGGTTAGTGCAAGTCAACCCAAATTGTTTAAAACACCTACGTATTTTAATTATGGAAAGTACAAAAGCGAGTGCAACTGATTGTCAGTGAACAGAATTTATTGTTATACTAACTGAGCCCGGTATGCGTTGCAATGCTACTGCCACAATGTTCTCGTTCTCGTTCCTGTTCCCATTTGTCGGAAAAACGTAGCGTAGGGGTGGGTGGAGGATCCAAGTAAAAGGCCAAAGTCATCTCACAGCATTTATTGATGATTAAGGAGATACACACACTTGCAGTCCAGAATGGCTTGATATCGCCTAAGTACCGCCTTATAAAGGGTAGATCTCTCAGGACATCTTCGACGTCTAATTTGTTTACCTATTGTTATAGTGGCGTACTCGGATATGTATTCCCACGACATTCAGTCCCACGGTATTGGTCACTTCTGAGAACTCCACGGGAATGCGAACGAGTATCGCTATCGCCGCTAAGTGCAATCATTGTTTAGCCGACAGCACTTAGTCTAGAGATAATCCTCGAAACCAATTATAACGGTCGCAAGGGGTTCAGGGATGCGCCTCGGCTTAATTCGATTGCAACTGCTCGGTGGCTCTTTTTAGTATACGTAACAATATTATAAACTTTTTACTAACCTCTTATACGTTTCACATGGTTTTCGTTTTAGAAGTCATTTTTTATATCTCTTATCTTTTATCCGATCGTTTTCATTCACTTTGCCATATTGCTCATTTTGGTCATCAATATAAGTTAAGGTATTTATTAAGTAATAAAAAAAATTCGAATAAAATCCGACAACCGGAAGAAGAACTTTGGTTTTGTGTAAGTTTCTCTACATTTGCACTCAATTTGTATCGAAAATGCTCTCATAATCGGTATGTGTCAACGTGTATGTATGTTTAATTGTCGAATTTTGTTTTGTGACCTTCTTATATTCCTCAAATACATAGATAAAGTCATGGGTTGGTCACATCCGAATTTTTTAAAATCGATATAACCAAAGCCTTATTTCGGCCAAATACCGGTACTGGTACTTTCAGTATTGCAATCCATTGATGTATAATACACATATTATACATCAATGATTGCAATCCCTAGTTGCTGCGGTTCGTAAGCAAAGCTGCCATCACAAAAAAATGTATGCACTACGCATGTTAACGGGTGACAGCTGACAGCGGTGCTTATATAAATAAACCGTTCACAGAATATATTACAACAGGTAAATACACTTTTACTATACATATGTACTCTGTTAATATTTTTCTTATATAGATATATACTTTTTACCCGAACACTAGAAAAAGTCAAAGATTTGTGGAAACATTGTGTTTCATTTGATACTTACTCTAGAGAACAGCTGGCATTGTTATCATTAACAATCTTTGAGTTTTACTGAACAACATTTCAAATCTATTTTCAAACAAGAAATCGAACGGAAATAAACTAGAAAATATATATCACTCTTTATCTTCCGGCGACAATTCGTCTTAGATTGTAGAAGACAGAGTCTCCACTTGCTGAAGTTGAAAATTATAAAGAAAAAGTAAATGTATATTAATTATTTAAATAATGGGAATAAAAAGTACACAGTAAAATTTTTAAAATTGAAAGAAATAGAGTCTTGAAATTTTTTTAATACACAATAATTATGATAAATATTAATAAACACGAAAACACAGTATTTAATGAATGGTCTGGTATACAAATATTTAAAATATAAAAAAAACTCATGGGGTGGTGATTTATTGGCAGTATTTTCACTATACAATAACCATGAGCGGTGACACATCACTTGCAAAACTTGATTTTAAGTGGCAGTCGTTACATAACAATTCATTCTACAATAACAACATATCAATTCGGAAATCAACGAAAACACAGTATTTAATCAATGGTCTGGTATACAAATATTTAAAATATAAATAAAACTCATGGGGTGGCGATTTATGCAATAGTATTAAAGCTAATCAGTCTTTTCACTACACAATAACCATGAGCGGTGATACATCACTTGCAAAACTTGATTTTACCACAATAACAACAATTCAAAACAACATATCCCAACAATCAACGAAAACACAGACTAAAATGATAAATTGTGAGCAACCCCACGTAAATAATCGAGAACGCTGGAGTTGCTCCTATAATTCTCGACCAACCTCGACAGTCTCTCCGCACAATCTCGATAAACTCTACGTGGGTTGCTGGATTGTATTCCACTTAGTGACTGCTCTATTTGTATTTCATTAAATCTTTGTTCCCTCTTGAGGGCAGAAACAAACTTCCAAAAGGCCCTTGATATATTTTTTTAAATACGAAATTAAATAAGTTTATGCACATATTTGACATAATAAATGTACTAACTTAAAGCTGGTAAGGTTTTGGTCAGAATTTGTAAACCGGAAGTAGTAACAATATTTATTTTAACTCTTTGACCTATTTAACTATTTTTATTCTATTGATATTTAATATGTATAATATTTAGTGATTTTAATTAACAAAAAAAATTGAACAAAATCCGACGACCGGAAGTAGAACTTTTGTCTTGTGTAAGATTCCTTATACATATTTGCGCTCAAATTCTATCGTAAGATGATAAAAATATTAATTATAAATTCGATTATAATTAATATTTTTATAAAAAATATTAATGATAAATTCGAGATTCTCGTATCTCGAGAAATCGTTTATTAGAATCTCGAAAATATCGAGAATATTTTAAATTTATCACTACATGTTTTTGTTCAATAAACTGACTGATTTGTATACTTGTTAACTCGTAAATCATTTTGTGAAGTATTGTAATATGTATAGATGGTCAGTATTTGTATTACTTGTCCGGTAAGTTATTATCCGGTCATAATATAAGTGCATATACACATGTCACAACGAAATCGCACCATTTTAAAGTTACATATATGTGCATGTACGTACTAGTCACTAGTGGGAAAGTATTCGGTTATGATATCACTAAAACGCTAGTGAAAATATATTTTCACTGACAATATGACCCCACTGTAACACACATAAAACAAAGATTTTTGATTTATTATTTATTTATTCGTGTATTTGCTCCTTATATATTAATCAATGTATATTCAGTATTTTAATATGCATACATAGATGTTCAGTATTTTTATTATTTGTCCGGTGACAAAAACACGGGCAAAGCCGGGTGGCGAAACTGGGAATTTTTTAAAATTCTTTGTTACATATTGTTTTTTTTTACTATTTTAAATTACTTTTTTATATTTTTATTTTCTTTTCCTGCCTTCTCTTATAAAATTTTTTTTATATAATTTTACTTTCTTTTCTATTCAATGTTCTATTGTATCTCTCCATATCTTTCTTTCATCATGTCTTTAATAAAGTTATAAACCCCTGATATGATATACATATTTAGTGTTTGTGTCCTTTTGATGTTGTCGATTTTATATGCTAAAAAATCTAAAGCTAAAAAAAAAAAAAAAAAATTATACTTTCTCGAGAATTCTCGAGATTCGAAACAAAAAAGAAAATCTCGAATTCTCGAGATTCAAATATTTCCAGAAAATAAGATTCTCAAATCTCGAGATTTCGTGGCCTTACGACCCACGATTTGTCCGATATATTTTTGTGGCCTAACGGCCACTGACAATCGCGCGCCAACGGCTTCGGCATAAACTCGTAGTTTTTCTCGCCACCGAAATCACCAGCTCGGCCACTGGTGATGGGTTGTGACGATACTTGGAGACCAGCTCCAGTATCCGTCCGGTGTGCGCCATAGGAAGCCTGGTCTGTCTCAGTTGTCGTTCAGAAGGCAGACAACTCAGCTACGCGTGGCTAACCTCAAAAGGCACGCGTGGTTTCTTTGTTTACTCCCCCCCTTTCCCCCCTGCTTGATGCGACTGTATTTTGTATAATTTATACAAAATACAGTCGCAATACATAAACAGATTTACGCCCTGTTTTCATTGGTTTACAATTTCCTCCCTTTTTTCCACATCACGCATCCCACGCACACTACGAAGGAGAAAGGGACAGAGCAGAGCAGCCGACATCTTAAATTAAAAAATAGCAACTAACATATACATAGGTACTTTTATAATATTTCTGATAGATTTTTAACTCATTAAAATATATTTATAAGATCTTTTTTTTTTAATTTGTCATAGGACCCAGAATTAATTTTCCCATTTTTTAGGAATGTTGAATTAATTATACCTCCCACTTTAGATACGGTGGGACTGATTTTTCATTCTATTCATATTTTAATTCATACTCTATCATTATTAGCTACGAGTAATTATAATCACTGATGATGTCATATTATTATGAATGTGATATCACTCAGGAGATAAATTATTCACATCAATAAAATCATAATGAAACTGTGTAAATAATTCCATAATTTATTGATAAATATTACTTATACTATGCTATTTTTAAATTTTTCGTTCTAGTATATTTAGAACTGAAATTTGGATTTAATGTACGTTTAGAATCCTAGCTCCACGCTTGAAACCCAATTATAAATGTGATATTAAATTCTGAACTAAAAAAGGAATTCGAAAAAATATGTGGCTTCAAATTTTTAAACTCTTTCCAATGTTAAATTTTATTTATCGCTGTGTGAATGAGCTGATAAGCATTAAATTTTGTGCGAAACAATTAGACATGTCACAAGCTACAGTTATTGATTGAAATCATTATTTACATAGGGTCTGTGTGGTGTCGCTAATAGAATAACCAAATACCATGATCGGTGGAGAAGAGATGGTCATTGAAATTAGCAAACGTCTTTTCGTTTATATACGTATCAAATTTTTTGTAAAAAACTTCTATAGCTTCACACAAGAGTATTTTTATTACATGACTTAATACAATAGTCAATTTTCTTTAACGTTAGTTGTTTTACATATTGATTATTCATATATTGAAAAGAATATATGTGTTCTGTGTTGTCTGTAATAAGTTGACCATCTGTAATACCACTCATGAGTTTTTATTACATGAAAATGTTTATTATAAATTGGTTTATTTCTGTAAATTGATTAATAAATTATTTATTATTTATTGTATTGCTTGTTTCTTGTCTTGTTATTATTGTTTATATTTAATTGTGTTTTGCAATCTACAATACATATGTAGTATAAATTACTAACTGATTTATATTTGTTATGTTGTAGGCGGGGTAGCGATGTGTTGACCGTATCCCGGCCTAACGAAACACTGTTGTGTTAGTTTTATAAAGTTTTATTGTTTGCCTATGGTTGTACACAGGTATGGTATTTGTGGGCAAAAGTATGTCGTTCAGCGGTCTCTGGATATGGTAGAGTGTCGCTGGCTCGGCATTCAGCTATGTTCAGAAGGTCTCTGGATGCGGCAGTGTGTTGCTGGCTCGTTGTTCGGCTATGTTCGGAAGGTCTCTGGATACGGCAGTGTGTTGCTGGCTCGTCCGGCTGGTTGATCTTCCAAGTCCGCGTAGTGTAGTGGTGGCTGGTCAGGAGCTGTATGTCGACGCTTGCTGCTGTGGGTCGACTGGCGTTGTTTGGGTTGTACCTCCTTTTATAGTGTTTCTGGAATCGCCTGACCGATGGTGGTGGTTTGTTGATGCGTAAGAAAGGAATGTACTTTTGTCGAGGCGTAGAATTTTCTGGAACGCTTGATGGAAGTGGTTATTGATGCGTACGAGCATTTAGTTGTTGATGCGTACGAGAGGAATGCACTTTTGTCGAGGCGTAGAATTTTCTGGAATGCTTGATGGAAGTGGTCGTACGAGCATTTAGTTGTTGATGCGTACGAGAGGAATTTGCTTTCGTCGAGGCGTAGTATTTTCTGGAATGCTTGGCGCTGTTCCGCTCGATGTATTTTGTTGTTGCGGAATATTCTCGAAGGTTTCGATGACGATGACGACGACGAGATTCCTACAATGTATTCATCATAATTTATATTTATTACGTATATTTAAAATTATTAATTATTTATTATGGAAATTGTATCAATCGTAGAAATTGTACTAGTCTGTCTATTATACATGCGTTTTCTTCTCACCTTCTTTTAATATTGATGATTGGAAAGCCAATTTTAATATATGTACAATAAAAAAAATCTGTATATCTTTTTTGATTCCTTTTTATTACTTTGTTTTATCATAAATTTTATTGTAAATATGTACAATGTTTGCTATATAATATAGTATAGTATATATAGCAAAAGGTAATACAAAGCTACAAAAGTAATTAATTTTTTCAATGTCCTTAATTTAGTTCACTCGCCATTAGGTGGGAAATCCTTTTTAAATCTTCTGTCGGGCGCAATATGGTGTATATAGAGTTTAAGGGCTATTTGCAAAGAAATGTTATAACATTTATCTGTCTATGTTACTACGCCATCTATTGATATCGCGTCGAAAAATTACTAAATAATAAAATTTACTACTATTGGTTTGAAACTCGAAATTAGGTGAATGTGTCATTCGGTATAAAGATATTAGACGAATTTACCATTAGGTCAATATATTTTCGGTAAAAGCGTCATTAATGGAATTGCATTAGGTGAATTGATTTAGGTGTATTGCATTCGACCAATTTACCTGCACCCGTTCACAGAGCTCTTAAGCGAACACTGGAGAGTCGTTATCGAATCATTGTGTACGATTCGCAAAGGCAATTCTTGAAAATAACCATTTCTTGAATCAATATCAAGGGTTAAAGAATCTTCGTTCTACATATAGCTATTGTTGAAAATTGTGCTGCCCAAGTAGTAATGGAGTGCAGACTTTGTCTCTGCTCTGCTCCAGCAGGGTCCTTCGTCTCCATCCATGATGACCCTCATCCACCGGGATTGGCGCAACGTATTTGGACCTGCTGTCAGCTGCGGGCTAGTTACACTTGAACCATCGCTATTGTTAATTCGCTAGTCCTCGTAATCGTCAACACCTTTCTCATTTGCAGGTTTGGAAAGGTGACCGTCTGCCAGATATGATATGCCTCTCTTGTGTCAACAATCTGGAATTGCTCGACAGCTTTCGAAACGCTTGTTTTCAGAATGACTCAACGTCGAGGGTGGAATTAGACAAGTGTTTGAAAATCGAGCCGCAGGAAGTTTTGCTGGAAGATTTGATATGGGAAGATGAGCTGGGTGCTGATTTACATTTACCCAACATTTCCAGTTCACCAGACGATGACGAGGTAAGTAAATAGAACTCGGGTGCCTTAAATCGAATCTAAGCGAAGCATTCAGTTAATCAAAAATATAAATTCACACGTAAAATGACATCTAATCACACTATAAAAATGTTAAATTGAATAACGTTTGGTTTATTTTTTAGACCCGTGGAAAAAAAATTACTTCGGGTGATAATATGGCAGTAATAATAGATACCAATAGACACATGTTAACAGAAGAATTACCAATTCGAAAAGCTTTGGATCTTGTGCCACAGGAAAACTGGGATACGCGAAGAGAGCTGCATGATTGTGATATTTTTTCAAAATCATTTAACAGGAAAGATAGTCTAAGTGTACGCACGAGGGATCATAGTGGGGTAAAGCCACACAAATGTGAAATTTGTTTAAAATCATTCCAAAGAAAATGTCACCTCAATGCACATTTGGTTATTCATAGTGAGGAAAAGCCGCTCAAATGTGACATTTGTTCAAAATCGTTCTTTAAAAGATCAAGACTTAGTGAACATATGGTTATTCATATTGGGGTAAAGCCACACAAATGTAACATTTGTTCAAAATCGTTCTTTAAAAAATCAAGACTCAGTGAACATATGGGTATTCATACTGGGGTAAAGCCACACAAATGTGACATTTGTTCAAAAACATATACTACAAAACAATCTCTTTTTGATCATATCAATATTCATAGCGGGGTAAAACCACACAAGTGTGACGTTTGCTTCAAATCATTCCCTTCAAAACCTAGACTCCGTATACACATGGATGTTCATAGTGGGTTAAAGCCACACAAATGTGACGTTTGCTTCAAATCATTCCCTTCAAAATGTAGACTCCGTGTACACATGAATATTCATAGTGGGTTAAAGCCACACAAATGTGACGTTTGCTTCAAATCATTCCTTGCAAAATGTAGACTCCGTGTACACATGGATATTCATAGTGGGTTAAAGCCACACAAATGTAGCATTTGTTTAAAATCATTCCTTAGAAAATCTGATGTCAATGCACATATGAGTGTTCATAGTGGGGTAAAGGCACACAAGTGTGACATTTGTTCAAAGTCATTCAATTTAGAATCTCAACTCCGTGGACACATGGGCTTTCATAGTGGAGTAAAACCATACAAATGTGACATTTGTTCGAAATCATTCTTTACAAAATCAAACCTCATTTCACATATTGGTACTCATAGTGGGGTAAAGCCACACAAATGTGAAATTTGTTTAAAATCATTTCAAAGAAAATGTTACCTCAAAATACATTTGGCTGTTCATACTGAGGTAAAGCCACACAAATGTGACATTTGTTCAAAATTATTCAGTAGCAAAAGAGGACTCAATGCACATATGGGCATTCATACTGGGGTAAAGTCGCACAAATGCGAAATTTGTTTTAAATCATTCCTTAGAAAAAGTGAACTCAATGCACATATAGGTACTCATATTGGGTTAAAGCGATACAAATGTTACATTTGTTCAAAAGCATATACTATGAAACGATATCTCAGTGCACATATCATTACTCATAGTGGGGTAAAGTCACACGTGGATATTCATGCTAAGGAAAAGCCGCACAAATGCGAAATTTGTTTTAAATCATTCCTTAGAAAAAGTGAACTCAATGAACATATAGGTACTCATATTGGGTTAAAGCAATACAAATGTTACATTTGTTCAAAAGCATATACTATGAAACGATATCTCAGTGCACATATCATTACTCATAGTGGGGTAAAGTCACACGTGGATATTCATGCTAAGGAAAAGCCGCACAAATGTGACATTTGTTCAAAATCGTTCGTTAAAAAATCAAGACTTAGTGAACATATGGGTATTCATACTGGGGTAAAGCCACACAAATGTTACATTTGTTCAAAAACATATACTACAAAACAATCTCTTTTGGATCATATCAATATTCATAGCGGGGTAAAACCACACAAGTGTAATATTTGTTCAAAATCATTCTTTAGAAAATCAAACCTCAGAACACATTTGGGTATTCATATTGGGGTAAAGCCACAAAAATAGAAATGTTTTTGAATAAAATTTCCTTAGAAAAAGTGAACTCAATGAACATATAGGTACTCATATTGGGTTAAAGCGATACAAATGTTACATTTGTTCAAAAGCATATACTATGAAGCGATATCTCAGTGCACATATCATTACTCATAGTGGGGTAAAGTCACACGTGGATATTCATGCTAAGGAAAAGCTGCACAAATGTGAAATTTGTTTAAAATCGTTCGTTAAAAAATCAAGACTTACTGAACATATGGGTATTCATACTGTGGTAAAGCCACACAAATGTTACATTTGTTCAAAAACATATACTACAAAACAATTTCTTTTGGATCATATCAATATTCATAGCGGGGTAAAACCACACAAGTGTAATATTTGTTCAAAATCATTCTTTAGAAAATCAAACCTCAGAACACATTTGGGTATTCATATTGGGGTAAAGCCACAAAAATAGAAATGTTTTTCGTCAAAACAGGTAATTTTATTCGCCTTATATTTCATAAACCTTAATAATTTAGAAATCAACGAAATGTTGCATAGCACGTGCTGATTTTGTATCAATATATTTCTCACAAAATATTTATCACAAAGTAAGATTTTTGCACTACTGCATGCGCTTAATTTTTTTTATTAATATGATTTATACAAATGCTGATAAAATTCTAAATTGATAAATGCTTTTTCAATATTTGACATTCGTAATAAAGATCTCTTTTGAAATCGCTAATTTTGTACATTATATAAATATAGTATATTATTCAGTTTCGAATTTGAAATTTTCATACACACATAGCAGGTAGCAAAACGTAACCATTTTTTTTTACCCCATACTCTTTTTTTCCTTCATCTATTGTTACTACATACATAGATTAAGTAATAAAAATAAATGTTGATTCATTCCAAATATTTGAAAATACATATATTATTTGATAGTGTATTAGAATAGTTAAAAAATGTTTACGATTTTGCTGCATTATTTTTGTTTGGTAATCCAAGAACCTGTTCTAAAATTTCTATTAAACTATTTGCATTATTATTTACAATATTATTTTCTCGAATACATTTTCAATTCCATATTTCAACTTCAGACATAAAACTTGATTGAGAATTCAAACCCCTATCCAATCCAGTCAGAAATGATATGTATTTTATCCATAATTTAGATAATGTCAATTTTAAATCATCATCAGCGTTTATAAAATTTGTTGGTAATAAAATGTGTAACATAAAAGCATTTATTGTGTCCTCGTTAAAATGTGATTTTATGTCTGAAATTATCTCATCCAGCATCCGAATAAAAATACTTTTTCGGTAGTATTCCTCTGGCGTGGTGCATGAATAATTTGCCCGTTTTGATTGTTTTGAAGCAATCCTTGGAATTTCGAGGTCCACCTCTAACTCGATGTGGTTCGAGTAATATTGTATAATAGTTGTATTATTTTATTTAAAAATGTTTGCTAACTGCACGTGTTGGAACTTTCTTTCAGTAATCGCTAAATATCGATGGTCGACGACACAGATGCTTATATCGGCTTTTGTGAAAAGCACAAGGCCATAAATTACAAGGATTTAATTTTTTTCAAATATACATTTTTGAAAACAAACATGGGGATTTGAAGGTATAAAATTTCTACTGTTCGATTCCGGTTCGGCGAATGGCGGAAACGAAAGGTTTTTAATATTTGGAAGTGACACAAATTTACAATTTTTACTCACATGCCAATCTATACTCATGGATGGGACGTTTAAGTCAGTTCCCAATCTATTTTTACAACTTTATACTATTCACAGGACGCGATTGGAGGACCCAGATCAAAAACCGGGAAGGCAGTCCCGCTACTATACATTTTGCTGCCAAATAAGTTGTCAGAGACTTATAGAAAAGCGTTTGCTCAAATAAATATCTTATTGCCGGGGTGGCAGCCCGATCGGGTGATGTTGAACTTTGAAAAGGCGGGGATAAACGCGGTGCAAAGACAGTGGCCGAATGTCAATGTGCTGCTTTTTTCACCTAAACCAATCAATGTGAAGAAAAATTAGAGATCTGGGGCTCTCCACATTTTACAGCCGAAATTTAGAGAACTCGCTTAATTTTAAAATGATCGCTGCATTGGCCTTTGCTCCAACATTTACAGCCGTGGAAATTGGAGCAAGCAGAAGATACACAGGAAAAAATTTCATTTTATTTCGTATTTTGAAATAAATTACATAGGAAAATGTATAGGAGGGATCAGATATGAGCCCCGTATAGTTCCAATCGAGATATGGAATGTGCAAAGCCGTACATTGGCACATTATGAAAAAACCGATAATGAAGCAGAGGGCTACCACTCAAAATTGTCCCAATGTATGGGCGCCCAATTTTTAAAGGGATTGCAGGGAATACAAGTTGAAAGTGATAAAATGATAGCAGAACTGAATTCAGGAGCCATACATAAAAAACAGCGACCCGCGTATGTTATCACTGCGGAAAGAATATTTAATAAAACGGCAGCTTGGCCGCAAAGGCAAGATATAAAAACATATTTAAGAGAGCTGGTACATAATTTTTGATTTTTTTTTATGTACCTATAAATTTTAAATTTTATCACTTTCAACTTGAATTCCCTGAAATTAACAAGTTGGGAAATTTGGCGCCCATACATTAGAACAATTTGAGTGGAAGCTCCAGCTCATATTATATTTCCGATGTAATTTGTTTCAAAATACGAATTTATGCTTTTTTACTTACCTCTTATTATATGCTTATAACAATTTATGCTTTTTTGTATGTTCTTATGTAACAATTAATGTTTTCTTATATGAATTTAACAATTCATGTTTTTTTATGTACCTATATAACAATTTATGGTTTTTTATACGTACTTATGTAACAATTTGTGTTTATAACAATTTGTATAATATGTAGTATGTATGTAAACCTTTGTTTTTCAAAATAAAATTTTGTGAAATTTTTTTTTTTTATTTGACACTCATTTATCTAATATGAATATAAATTTTTAAACCCAGCCGATTTTTTTTTTGCTTTTCTGTAATTCAGAAAACTTCTATCACCTTTCCATACATACACTGATGATTCCAATTAACGATTGCAGCAGTAAGAAATAAGACTGGATAAAGCAGAACTATTCAGTACCTAAATAAAATAATCATTTCGGCTTCACTAATACTAATTTTGATTTTATTTACACATAACCATTTTTTTGTACTGGTTAATTCTTCATTTAATACATCACACATCTCTCTTATGTAATAATAAAATTAAACATATGTATTAATGCCAAATTATTAAAAAAACTCGTATACATACATATGTACGTACAAAATATTATTAATGAGCAGATGACAGCTGATTGTCCGTTAATGTGGATAAAGATGTAAAGATGATTCATTACAAGTAACGTTTTTGAATGATTGTAAAACGAAATAAGCCCCTAATAATTCTGTCGATACTTACACGGATTAATTTATTTTTATCGTAACAGGTTCTTAGATTACCAAAGCAAACATATTGCGGCAAAATCGTAAACATTTTTTAACTATTCTAATACACTATCAAATTATATATGTATTTTCAAATATTTGGAATGAATCAACATTTCTTTTTATTACTTTATCTATGTGCGTAGTAACAATAGATGAAGGAAAAAAAAGAGTATGGGGTAAAAAAAATGGTTACGTTTTGCTACCTGCTATGTGTGTATGAAAATTTCAAATTCGAAACTGAATAATATACTATATTTATATAATGTACAAAATAAGCGCTTTCAAAAGAGATCTTTATAACGAATGTCAAATATTGAAGAAAAAAAAATTGTGTTTTAGCTAAGATGTAAATTTTTAATTCGCATTAAAATTTAGTCTCTACAAATCTCCCAAAGGTTAACTATTTGAAAAATTCGTCCTCATCTTTTACCATTTAATAAAACTATCATAGAGTTATTAATGTGATGAAAATGTCTATATTTTTATACACCTAAACGCATCATAACATTATGGACTCGTTATTAAATAATTATTTAAAAAGCATAATTTTCAACAATAACCATAGAACGGGAGATGTTAGTGGTTACCTTTAAAAAGCTAATTTTTTCGAGAATTGCTTCTGCGAATCGTAAACGATGTAATACTTTAATTATGGGAAAAGCCGATAAAAATTATTCGAGTTCCGCGAACGAAAATATGGGTGAACGAACGGTCTGTGAAAGAGATGGCCGCATACGTAATGGCTAGAGCGCCGCGTCAGTAAACGAGATCTTGGTGAACAGACGGGCTGAGAAAGAGATGGCCGTATACCTAATGCCTGGAGCGCGTCCTCAGTTCAATAAACTTGAAATTGAAATTTCAGTTCAATAAACCAAAAGGTTTCTGAGAAAAACATAAAAAATCTCGATTCTCTAGAGTAAACGTACTACTTCCGGTTCACATAAAAATATTTAAAAAATATAAAGTTATAAAAATTATTATTTCTATTCCATGTAAAAAAATTTCAGTCCGATTCAGTTAGCTGTTTGGGAAATAATTGAATTCAAAAACTTAAAAAAAAGGGGATACCTATAAGGGGAGGTACCATTTCCGGTCAACTTAAAAATTTGAAAAAAAATTACGTCGTGTCGATAACAATTTCAGTCACCGATACTTAGTTTCAGTTTGATAGGACTAACGGTGTTCAAAAAATCTCCAAAATACACAGACACACACACACACACATTTTTTTCTAGATCATGGAAATGTGATCAGTAATCGATTCCGAGTTCGAATCAGTCAAAATCTCGAGTTCGAATTTTCGCATGGTCACAAAACTTCATCTATTGTTACTACGTATATATGTAGATAAAGTAAAACATTGATTAATGTACATCAGTGTTCGCCAAGTGAGCTGTTTTCAGGCGTAGTTTATATATTGGGGTGAACCTTTTTTTTCGACTAATTAAGGACGAATATTAGTCAAGAAATTGATATTATTCTCGCATCTTTTGAAAGGAAATAACTGCAATGAATACTTTTAGTATTTTAATACCTGTTCTGCCTGTTCATTGAGACTATTTTTGTATGAATTTACTGTCGCCTAAATACTTTTTTCTCTCATCGAGATATTATTTAGCTGCCAGCAAGGATATTCATTTTATTTAAAAATAATACTCTTGTAGGCGGGGTACGATGTGTTGACCGTATCCCGGCCTAACGAAACACTGTTGTGTGGTTCAAAGATGGGGTCACCAATGTAGGCGGGGTAGCGATGTGTTGACAGCGCTGTTGGATGATCAGAAGGTTGCGTAGATCACGTCGGAGTAGTACCAATGTAGGCGGGTTACATGTGTGTTGACCGTATCCCGGCCTAACGAAACACTGTTGTGCTAGTTTTATAAAGTTTTATTGTTTGCCTATGGTTGTACAAAGGTATGGTATTTGTGGGCAAAAGTATGTCGTTCAGCGGTCTCTGGATATGGTAGAGTGTCGCTGGCTCAGCATTCAGCTATGTACGGAAGGTCTCTGGATACGGCAGTGTGTTGCTGGCTCGTCCGGCTGGTTGATCTTCCAAGTCCGCGTAGTGTAGTGGTGGCTGGTCAGGAGCTGTATGTTGACTGGTCTGCTGCTGTGTGTCGACGCTTGCTGCTCTGGGTCGACTCGTCTGGTGCTGTGTGTCGACGCTTGCTGTTGTGGGTCGACTGGTCTGGTGCTGTGTGTCGACGCTTGCTGTTGTGGGTCGACTGGCGTTGTTTGGGTTGTACCTCCTTTTATAGTGTTTCTGGAATGCTTGGTGGAAGTGGTTATTGACGCGTACGAGAGGAATTTTGTTTTCGTCGAGGCGTCGAATTTTCTGGAATGCTTGATGGAAGTGGTTATTGACGCGTACGAGAGGAATTTTGTTTTCGTCGAGGCGTCGAATTTTCTGGAATGCTTGGCGCCTTTCCGCTCGATGTATTTTAATGGTGGCGGCGTGTTTCGACCGTTTTGGTTCCACTCGACTGGTAGGGGCGTTCCGCCTGAGTTTAATATAACGACTGCAGGTGCATGTCGTCTGGGTTTCGGGAATGTAGTTTGTTGTTGCGGAATATTCTCGAAGGTTTCGATGACGATGACGACGACGAGATTCCTACACTCTTAAAGAAGCCGAATGGTTAAAAACAGAAAATAATGTTTATTGCGGACGGTCAGACCAATGTCATTAAATTAAAGTCCAACCCTAATTACAAAGGTAGGTATAAACCTCCCCGACAGAGAGAAAAAAGAAACGACAGATCATATCTAAAATATTTAACACGAATATATTTACATTGTTATTGATTTATTTTATATTGAAACCCTCTGCAAACTACATCTAAAGAAAATTAGCGAAGTAAACTTAATATAAACCTTGTAAAAATAGGCCAAATCCTGGAAAAATGAACTACGCCCAAATAAATAAGGCTCCCCTGGCGACCAGTGCTGTACATGTTATTTACATATGACAATATATTTAAATACTTGAAGGCGCAGCCTGCGTGCACAATTTTTTTAAACAGTTTATTTTTTTGATAAAAAGTGAATATTGAAATATATTTGTTTTTTTTTTCAATGTTTATGATTTTATCTAATTATGTATTTACCGATTTGTGCAAATATATTTAATTTGTATGTATTAAAATCTGTTTGAATTTTTCTTTTCGTTATATTGTAAATAAATAAAATTCAAACAAAAAAGGTTGTATATTTTTATTCTTATTTAATTCCACCTCATAAAACCTATAAAATAGCAATGTTATTCCAAGCATCAAAGTCTTCGGGGTGTCATACTCATTATTTCTTTACAGTTGTCTAAGGAAAAGTTGAAGGAAATAAATATTAAACTTTCTTTTTTTACAATAATTCACATATTCTAAATTTACGGAAATTCTTACGCCACGATGTAGGTATTTCGTTTTCTCTTCAGTTTTTTAGTTTTTCTACTTGGAAAAAGAACTCCAGGGACACATGCATTTTTCCCAAAAAATTATTCAATAAAAATGAAAACCAATAACTAAAATCCCATTTGGATCCCACTTAATGACTTAATATGTTTAAAATAAAGCAGTGTAAAGCTTTACAGTGTATTTAGGTAGAATATTTGTCAGTGCATCGGGAATTCCTATGGTCACGGCTATTTCTTGCAAACGCAGAGTTTACGCAAGCTTGGCGTCCACTTCACCAATAGGCTGCCGCCCAGTAGACTATCGCCCAGTTGGCTGTCGCCCAGTAGTCACATCGCCCAAATAACGCGGTGCCCACACGTCGCGTCGCCCGGAACGACCCGTCGCCTACTTGACCGTGTCCCCATAAAAAATTGAAAATAAGACTCCATCTAAGATGATAAAATTTTAGATAAATGTTTGTAAATATTGGTGACAGTCTTTAAATAGTTCAGAGCCTTTGAAAAAAATATTTCCATTCTAATTGTGGCGGCTCGCTATATGAAATGGTCGGGTTCGGTCACCTTCCTGCGAGTTGGGACCAACTCGCCCGTGTTCAGAGTCGCTGCGGCACTCCGTCTCTGGCTTCCATAATAAAAGCACGTGCATCAACATGCCAGCCGTCTCATTCGTACATCCCCTATACAATTATAACATTTTAAAATTATGAGGTTATATTATTTTCACTTTGCGATTGTTTTGGACAAACCTCCTAAAACTCCTCCGATCGCTTTGAAACTTTGCCATTTTTTATGGAATAAAAAACGTTGTAATTATGTATAACTATTACAGTGTTGATAACATTGAGAATAGGATGTGAAGTGTGCGAAAAATATTTTTAAGTAAAACTATTTTTCCAAACACTACACTGCACAGTAATTTTTTGTTTTCGAAGATAGAGTTTTTTTGTCACGTATTGAAAAATCAAAGAAAAAAGTCAACCGAGAATTGACCCGCGATGAGACTATCTCAACCAGGTGTATACGTTTACTGAAGAAAACAATCCCTCACATAATTTATCCAATTGATAAAACTGAAATATAACATTTAAAATAGACAAAAGTGTGTCCATTTGAAAACAAACTAAAAGCACTGCGCGAAAGATTCAATCGATCGAATGTACACACACGTCTGTAGGAATCTCGTCGTCGTCATCGTCATCGAAACCTTCGAGAATATTCCGCAACAACAAAATACATCGAGCGGAACAGCATCAAGCATTCCAGAAAATACTACGCCTCGACGAAAGCAAATTCCTCTCGTACGCATCAATAACCACTTCCATCAAGCGTTCCAGAAAATTCTACGCCTCGACAACAGTGCATTCCTTTCTTACGCATCAACAAACCACCACCATCGGTCAGGCGATTCCAGAAACACTATAAAAGGAGGTACAACCCAAACCACGCCAGTCGACCCACAACAGCAAGCGTCGACACACAGCACCAGACCAGTCGACCCACAGCAGCAAGCGTCGACATACAGCTCCTGACCAGCCACCACTACACTACGCGGACTTGGAAGATCAACCAGCCGGACGAGCCAGCAACACACTGCCGTATCCAGAGACCTTCCGTACATAGCTGAATGCTGAGCCAGCGACACTCTACCATATCCAGAGACCGCTGAACGACATACTTTTGCCCACAAATACCATACCTTTGTACAACCATAGGCAAACAATAAAACTTTATAAAATCAGCACAACAGTGTTTCGTTAGGCCGGGATACGGTCAACACACATGTAACCCGCCTACATTGGTACTAATCCGACGTGATCTACGCAACCTTCTGATCATCCAACAGCGCTGTCAACACATCGCTACCCCGCCTACATTGGTGACCCCATCTTTGAACCACACAACAGTGTTTCGTTAGGCCGGGATACGGTCAACACATCGTACCCCGCCTACATTGGTGACCCCATCTTTGAACTACGCAGCCTTCATAGCAGTCAACAGCGCAGTCAACATCGCAGCCCACAGCGCAGCCTACATAGCAGCCTACATCGCAGCCTTCATAGCTGTCAACAGCGCAGTCAACACGGCAGCCCACAGTGCAGCCTCCACAACAACCAACAGCCGCCACGACAGCAGTCAACAGCGCAGCCTACATAGCTGTCAACAGCGCAGTCAACACGGCAGCCCACAGTGCAGCCTCCACAACAACCAACAGCCGCCACGACAGCAGTCAACAGCGCAGCCTACATAGCAGCCCACATCGCAGCCTACATAGCAGCCCACATCGCAGCCTACATAGCAGCCCACATCGCAGCCTACATAGCAGCCCACAGCGCAGCCTACAAAGCAACCAACAAACGCCACGACAAGGCAACAGCCAGAAGCCTTCACGCAACCGCAAGCTTCGAGCAACCACAAGCTTCACGCAACCGCAAGCTTCATGCAACCGCAGACTTCACGCAACCGCAGCCTTCAACGCAGTCTACAACGCAACCCTCAACGCAGACTTCAAACGCAGTCCGCTACATGTCCCCACAACTAGTGACCATGTCAAACAACGCCAGTCGACCCACAGCAGCAAGCGTCGACACACAGCAAAACGCCTGCACAACAGCACCGTCCACACCGTCACAAACCTTCACTACCATTGTAACGACCGCAACAGTAACATGGTGTGAAAGTACATATGGACCAGCTACCAACACAACCCGCTGTTGAGTCAACCCACTCCAGCACAACCGGCGAAACAAATCGCCACTGAGCCAACTAGCTCCAACACAACACAGCCGCTGTCGAGACAACTAACTCCAGCACAATCAGCAAAACGCCTGCACAACAACACCGTCCAGACCACCAACCTTGACTATCAACGTAGCCTAGACAGAATAAGCAACATGGTAGAAAAGAACAACTCGGACTGGTACGCAAAACGAGACCCGCTGTCGAGACAACCGACTCCAGCACAACCAACGAAGACCAGCTCTCAACGCACTTCGTCAACCAACGTTCTTCACGCAAGACCCGCTGCCGAGACAACTAACTCCAGCACAACCAACGAAGACCAGCACTCAACGCACTTCGTCAACCAACGTTCTTCACGCAAGATCCGCTGTCGAGACAACTAACTCCAGCACAACCAACGAAGACCAGCACTCAACGCACTTCGTCAACCAACGTTCTTCACGCAAGACCCGCTGCCGAGACAACTAACTCCAGCACAACCAACGAAGACCAGCACTCAACGCACTTCGTCAACCAACGTTCTTCACGCAAGATCCGCTGTCGAGACAACTAACTCCAGCACAACCAACGAAGACCAGCACTCAACGCACTTCGTCAACCAACGTTCTTCACGCAAGATCCGCTGTCGAGACAACTAACTCCAGCACAACCAACGAAGACCAGCACTCAACGCACTTCGTCAACCAACGTTCTTCACGCAAGATCCGCTGTCGAGACAACTAACTCCAGCACAACCAACGAAGACCAGCACTCAATGCACTTCGTCAACCAACGTTCTTCACGCAAGATCCGCTGTCGAGACAACTAACTCCAGCACAACCAACGAAGACCAGCACTCAACGCACTTCGTCAACCAACGTTCTTCACGCAAGATCCGCTGTCGAGACAACTAACTCCAGCACAACCAACGAAGACCAGCACTCAACGCACTTCGTCAACCAACGTTCTTCACGCAAGATCCGCTGTCGAGACAACTAACTCCAGCACAACCAACGAAGACCAGCACTCAACGCACTTCGTCAACCAACGTTCTTCACGCAAGATCCGCTGTCGAGACAACTAACTCCAGCACAACCAACGAAGACCAGCACTCAACGCACTTCGTCAACCAACGTTCTTCACGCAAGATCCGCTGTCGAGACAACTAACTCCAGCACAACCAACGAAGACCAGCACTCAACGCACTTCGTCAACCAACGTTCTTCACGCAAGATCCGCTGTCGAGACAACTAACTCCAGCACAACCAACGAAGACCAGCACTCAACGCACTTCGTCAACCAACGTTCTTCACGCAAGACCCGCTGCCGAGACAACTAACTCCAGCACAACCAACGAAGACCAGCACTCAACGCACTTCGTCAACCAACGTTCTTCACGCAAGATCCGCTGTCGAGACAACTAACTCCAGCACAACCAACGAAGACCAGCACTCAACGCACTTCGTCAAACAACGTTCTTCACGCAAGACCCGCTGCCGAGACAACTAACTCCAGCACAACCAACGAAGACCAGCACTCAACGCACTTCGTCAACCAACGTTCTTCACGCAAGACCCGCTGCCGAGACAACTAACTCCAGCACAACCAGCAAAACAGTCACGCGAATGACTCCACGCAGAACACAGCAGCCTGCACAACAGCACCATCCAAGCCATCACAAACCTTCACTACCAACGCAGCTCGCCCAAAATAAGCAACCTGGTAGAGAACAAGACTTGGATCGGCATGCAACACAAGACCCGCTGTTGAGACAACTTTCTCCAGCACAACCGGACAAACAACGACGCCATCGAGTCAATAGACTCCAACACATCAAGATTCCCACAAAATCACACACATCGCTAACACTCACCGGAGAGCCATGTAGGAATCTCGTCGTCGTCATCGTCATCGAAACCTTCGAGAATATTCCGCAACAACAAAATACATCGAGCGGAACAGCATCAAGCATTCCAGAAAATACTACGCCTCGACGAAAGCAAATTCCTCTCGTACGCATCAATAACCACTTCCATCAAGCGTTCCAGAAAATTCTACGCCTCGACAACAGTGCATTCCTTTCTTACGCATCAACAAACCACCACCATCGGTCAGGCGATTCCAGAAACACTATAAAAGGAGGTACAACCCAAACCACGCCAGTCGACCCACAACAGCAAGCGTCGACACACAGCACCAGACCAGTCGACCCACAGCAGCAAGCGTCGACATACAGCTCCTGACCAGCCACCACTACACTACGCGGACTTGGAAGATCAACCAGCCGGACGAGCCAGCAACACACTGCCGTATCCAGAGACCTTCCGTACATAGCTGAATGCTGAGCCAGCGACACTCTACCATATCCAGAGACCGCTGAACGACATACTTTTGCCCACAAATACCATACCTTTGTACAACCATAGGCAAACAATAAAACTTTATAAAATCAGCACAACAGTGTTTCGTTAGGCCGGGATACGGTCAACACACATGTAACCCGCCTACATTGGTACTAATCCGACGTGATCTACGCAACCTTCTGATCATCCAACAGCGCTGTCAACACATCGCTACCCCGCCTACATTGGTGACCCCATCTTTGAACCACACAACAGTGTTTCGTTAGGCCGGGATACGGTCAACACATCGTACCCCGCCTACACGTCTTTTCCTGTCAATTGTAATTTTTTCGATTATCCGGACTACCTTCATCTAGAATTAGTGCGGATAATCGAGGTTCTACTGTACTCACTCGTCATGCTCCGTCTCTCTTTCTCCCCTTGGAATCGTATATCGTGGAAAGGGACGCGTCATATCAGTTCGTTCACATGAAAGGCCGACAAAAACTTATTTATTAAAAAAATAATAATATTGTAGGGATATAGCACGACTTGTACCATACGAAACTAGGTCGATGATATTACCTATTTCCCTCATCGAACTTAATCTGTCCAAATGACATCATCGCGTCCTGTTCTCGTACACGAAAGTCAGCCGTGGCCGAAATACTTCGTCCAGCTTACCCATAAGGGCGATTCGACTCGCTCCAGATACGCAATCACAAGTACACGGGAAATCCCAAGGAGCTACGCAACTACGCATCAAACATAGAACACAAAGGAAGACCACGAGCCCGTTGGAATCTTCCAGAACGCGATCTCACCAGCCCAGCTACGCGTTGCTCAAGCAACACCTTTATAAACCAGTGCATCGTCCCCAGATGCCAGTGAGCTTCAGGAACTCGACCTAGCTCGTTCCAGTGAACCCTTTACCTACTTCGCCGTACATACAAATACACCTGTATTAATCGAGTAATAAAGATCCTCTTCAAAATTCAACTGAATTTCCATAGGCTGGGAAACGGTCCAAACCTTTAATCCGCCCTATAATATTGTAACGTACGCCGCAGATTAAGCGAATAGAATCCCAGAGACTGTGTGACCGTTCAAAGATTATCTGTAACGGATATCTGTTAACGGATTAACTAAATGCATACCGTGCGACTGGTATAAGTGGGGTTTAAGGATTAGCGACAAGCTAAGTGCATGAAACAATGATTGCACTTCTCATACCGTGGGAAAACATATCCGAATACGTGACTATACAGTAGGTAAACAGATTAGACGTCCTGAGAGATCTACCCCTTATAAGGCGGTACGTAAGCGATCTCAGGTCATTCTGGACTTAGCAGTGACACTGCGTGTATCTCCTGAATCATCAATAAATGCTGTGAAACGACTGTTGGCCTTTTACTTGGATCCTCCACCCACCCCTACGCAACAATATTTTAAATTATTAATAAATTATTAATTCCGTTGATCCGAATTGCGATATTCACCGACTGTAAAAGTATGTCCACACAGGCCACAAATATTGAATAAAACGATAAAAATTACCTGATAAGAAGGGGGGGAGGGTTTCCACCTCATTCTGACAGATACGAACCAGTTTTTGGCATGAGAATACTTGTTCAGTTTTGACAGCAGACTTGAGCAACGCGATGGAGTGCAGGCTTTGTCTTTGTTTTGCCCCGACAGTCTCCATCCACGACAATCCTCATCCACTGGCACAACACATTTGGACTTGTTGTCGGCTACTGGTCAGTTACTTTTATCCTATTTCCATTAAAATCAACTATTCATCACTGCCCCTCTCATTTGCAGGTTAAGAGAGAAGACGGGTTACCAGATGCGATATGCCTTTCGTGTGTCAATAATCTGGAATTGCTCGACAGTTTTCGAAACGATTGCCTTCAGAACAACGAAACGTCGAAGCTGACGTGGAATGAGAGCTTTGGTGTGAAGACGGAAGAAGTTTTACTGAATGATTTAAAATGGGAGGATGAATCAAATGTTAATTCACCACAAAACGTATGTAATGACGAGGCGAATGAATGGGAATCGAGTGCCTTACAAAGAAGCGATTCCGAACAAAACATCTATTCAATGGAAAATATCAAATATCCGGTATAATTGCTTCGAATTTCGCTGTGGACGTATTATATTCATTTTATTAATTGTATAACATTCGTTGTATTTTACAGATACATGTAGGAAAGGTTACTATGGGTGATTGCGGAGCAGATGATGTTGGGATTCCATCGGAAGAGCCTTCAGTACTGAAAATTTTCAAATGTGATATTTGTTTAAAATCATTTACTCAAAAATCTGCAATTGTGAGACATTTGATGTTTCACAGTGAAGAAAATGTATGCACACCACGTAATATTAGCTTAAAATCGTATTCACAAGAAAGTGATCTTGTTACGAGCATAAAATCTAAAGCTGGGTTAAAATCATACAAATGTGAGATTTGTTTAAAAGCATTTACTCAAAAGTGTAATCTTAGTATACATATGAGATCTCACACGGGGGAAAAGCCATACAAATGTTGCGTTTGTTTAAAATCGTTTGTTCGTAAACACAGTCTTGATACACACATGAGATCCCACACGGGGGAAAGGCCATACACGTGTAATATTTGTTTAAAATCGTTTGCTGTAAAAAGTTATCTTGGTATACACGTGAAATTGCACACTGGGGAAAAGTCGTACAAATGTGATATTTGCTTGAAATCATTTTCTCAAAAAACTAGTATTAACAGACACCTGAAATCTCACAGCGGACAAAGGCCTTACGAATGCAGCATTTGTTCAAAGTCTTTTTCTTTAAAAAGTAAACTTAGTTCACACATGACATCTCACACGGGGGAAAGGTCACACAAGTGTAACATTTGTTTAAAATCTTTTACTCAAAAAAGTAACCTTAGCACACACATGAGATCTCACACGGGGGAAAAGCCATACAAATGTTACATTTGCTTAAAATCATATGTGCAAAAGAGTAATCTTGATTCACATGCAAGACTTCACACTGGAGAAAAGCCGTACAAATGTAATATTTGCTTAAAATCATTTGCCGTGAAAAGCTATCTTGGTATACACATGAAATTGCACAGGGGGGAGAAACCTTACAAATGTGATATTTGTTTGAAATCATTCACTCAAAAAAATCGTATTCGTACACATATGAGATCTCACGTGGGAGAAAAGCCTCACAAATGTGATGTTTGTTTGAAATCATTCGTTCTAAGAGGTCAACTCAATGCACACGTCAAATCTCACTCTGACGAAAAGCCGTACAAGTGCAATATTTGCCTAAAATCATTCGCTGCCAAAAGGTATATTAGTATACACATGAAATTGCACATGGAGGAAAAGCCGTACAAATGCGACATTTGTATGAAATCATTTGCTCTAAAAAATAATTTTGTTTCACACATCAAATTTCACACTGGGGGAAAAACCATATGAAACTGTCACATTTTTTTAAATCATTTATTCGAAAAAGCCATCTCGATACACATACAAAATCTAAAATATAATATCCAATTTGCACTAACTGGTGCAAAAACCAAAAGAAAGCTTTAACCCTCTGCCCGCGGCAATAAATATAGCGAACAAGCCCTGTACGCGGCACCTTTTTCGCGAATTTGGCAATCGAGTTTTCGACCTTAAATACAGATTTTAATATTTACTCAAGTAACCAGATATGTTAATTAACAGATAAAGTATTATTTTAAACAATAAAATACATAATATATCTCGTAGTTTTGGATTAATTGTCAAATAATCATTCTTCATAATTGTATGAAGACGTGACGTCACATAAACGAGGTTTCAGTATAGTTCCACAAAAAACTAATTTTTGACTGGTATACAGTAGCGGGCGATGAAAGGTGTCCACCTCGAAAAAACTCATATTTTCTTGTTTTTCGGACTTATAAACAATTTTATTTATTTTTTTTGTTTATTAAAATTGAATTTATGAAGTTTGAAAGAAATTCAAGTAGTAATGCGAAGAAATTAAAACGAAACTAAAATGTTATTCAAATTATTAGGAGTCGGTGATGTATGGAAAGATTTAGTAGTGTAATTAAATTATTTTTTTTTCATAAAACTGATGTATTAATAAAAAATCTAAAAATCACATTTTATTTATTATAATAACACTTATATATAAAATTTGTTTCAATATTTGATTGGCCCCCCCTTATTTTTTATAACAGCTTCAACTCTTCGAGGCATTGATTTAATTAAATTTTGAATATATTCATCTGTGATATCGTTATCCCATATATATTTTATTTTTTCAATTAATTCTAATTTAGAGGAAGGCTTTTTATTATTAATTTTAGAACCCATTATAGCCCAAAGGTTCTCTATTGGGTTAAAGAATACGGTTTAGTTGCCAGGATACCGGCGAAAAAACCATTTTTGACCAAGAAAATGAGAATGCAACGACTGAATTGGGCCAAAAAATTTATTAATTGGACGGAAATGGACTGGAGGCGTGTTATCTTCTCGGACGAAAGCAAATTCAATTTGTTTGGGTCCGATGGCATCCACTACGTTCGACGAAGAACGGGCGAACGTTTGAGTGACGAATGTATTCAGCCTACGGTCAAACATTCTGCGGGCCAGATGGTCTGGGGATGTTTTTCTTTCCATGGGGTAGATCCATTGGCCATAATTGATGGGACAGTTAACGCCGAAACATATAAAAAAATTTTAAAAGAACATTTGATACCAGCAATAGAAATGCACAATGCGTGGGAATCTGAATGCATTTTTCAAGACGATTCTGCACCATGTCATTGTGCCAAAACTGAAAGTTATCTTTTTTTTTATTGCTATGTATCCTAATCAACAAATAAAAATATATCATTAAGTTATTATCTAAGTTATTTGAGATGAAAGAACTTCAATGCGGAAAGTGGCATTTCGCCCTTGGAATGGCCGGGTAACAGTCCGGATTTGAACCCAATAGAGAACCTGTGGGCTATAATGGGTTCTAAAATTAATAATAAAAAACCTTCCTCTAAATTAGAATTAATTGAAAAAATAAAATATATATGGGATAACGATATCACAGATGAATATATTCAAAATTTAATTAAATCAATGTCTCGAAGAGTTGAGGCTGTTATAAAAAATAAGGGGGGGCCAATCAAATATTGAAACAAATTTTATTTATAAGTGTTATTATAATAAATGAAATGTGATTTTTAGATTTTTTATTAATAGTTTTATGAAAAAAAAAATTTTTAATTACACTATTAAATCTTTCCATACATCACCGACACCTAATAATTTGAATAACATTGTAGTTTCGTTTTAATTTCTTCGCATTACTACTTGAATTTCTTTCAAACTTCATAAATTCATTTTTAATAAACAAAAAAAAAAAAAATTAAATCGTTTATAAGTCCGAAAAACAAGAAAATGTTTTTTGGAGGTGGACACCTTTCATCGCCCGTTACAGTATATTCATTTTAAGCAAATTGAATAGATGGCATTCAACTCTCAGTAATATATTCAACCAATTTTGAACCTTAAAACAGTTGAAATAGGCGCATATAAGGCTCAAAATCCCGTGCAAAGTTCAGAAATTCTATGGAAGACAGCCGCGCTACAGACTTGTCGCCCAAAGCTTCCATAGAAGACGGCCGCGGGCAAACGGTTAAGATGCATATCATTGTAATATAGATTTATTCATTGTGTACATAAGTACATATTTATTCATTGTGTATATAAGTACATAAGATATTGTATGTCTATTTGTAGATGCTGGAATAATTCAGGTATTTCTTTTCAAGGTAATTTATGTGGTATACATAATTTTATTCCAGCATCTACAAACCTAAACCTCGATACAAATTCAAAAATGGACGAACAATATTTTTGTACCAAACCATCTGTATGTCCATATGTATATATGTATATGTAATATTGCGCAATTTTCTTGAAATTTCGATCACACGAGACAAACCATTTATGTGTTTCCATAACCATGTACATACATATGTGTATAGAAACAACATTAATTTAATTATAAATAATCCTAATACTAAGCAATAATTAGTGTAAGGTTACAGAAACGAATTCAATCATAAATTTCAAATTATTTATACCAGTACTCTGAATCTGTATGTATACATATATTCAATTTACAATTAAAGATGAAGATTGTATGTAACAGTTGTTATTTTATTTATTTGTTAATTTTGGCTATTGAAACATTGACAACCTTGAGTTAAATAACAGAATTATAAGGTATGATTTTTTTTTTTCAAATTGGTCCAGTTTCGGAGAAGAAAACTGGAGAATACGAAACCTCGATTTTGTCGATTTAAAATACGCATTATCTGGTCGAAGCGCAACTGTCGCATTCACGCAATATGGGTCTACCTCACGGGCCGGAATTTGAAATGCCGGAAAACGCAAATATCGGAAGGCAAAGAACGAAAATGGAAAGATCTTAAGTCGAAAGATCAAAAAAAGGGTGCATGGTAAACGGTACATACCATTGATGTATAATACACTAGATCCGCCCTCACGTCTTATACTGGTCTCCCTTTTGGCGCATGCACAGTTTCTCTTAGTAGGTAGGTAGGTACCGCTGCGTCGTAGGGAAAAAAACATTTTTTCCCAACTTCCCCGCTAGTTAAACCCCCCGCACCCCTCAGTTAGTGAAGACAAGATCTCCGACCAAAATCACACGTCAGGGCCCATCTATGTGTATTATACATCAATGGTACATACTCACTTAATTTGCGCGAGCAGGATACAACAGGAACAAGAGGAACAGGCTTTTCCTCCCAATAAAATCAGCAAATTTAATGAACCGGAAGTGGGATTTTCTCTTATTAGAAAAGTTAAAAATGTTGTCGCCTGGATCCTGTCCACACCCCTTAACGTATTAAGCTGAAAATTTATATTTGTGTTGTTTATGTACTAACTTAGATTTGGTAACGTTTTGGTCAGAATTTGTAAACCGGAAGTAGTATTTTTTTTAAAAACAATATTTCATTATTTTATTTTGACCTTTTAAATTATTTTTATCCTCTTGATATTAAATGTGTATAATAATTATACTGAATAATTAAATAATTAAAAAAATTTGAACAAAATCCGCCAACCGGAAGTAGAAATTTTGTCTTGTGCAAGTATTTGCATATATTTGCGCTCAATTTGTATCGCTATCATAGTTATTAGTTCAATATCGAATTTTGTTTTGTAACCTTCTTATATTCCTCAAATACATAGATAAAGTCATGGGTTGGTCACACCCGAATTTTTTTTTTTTGATCTTTCGACTTAAGATCTTTGCCTTCCGATATTTGCGTTTTCCGGCATTTCACATTCCGGCCCGTCACGGCGACCGACTCAATATATATATATCGAAGAAAGGAACGGCAACAAAATTAAGGTTTCGGGTATACAGCCCTCTTAAGTCTCAACAACAAGATGGCGAGCTCTCGAGGCGTCCGCGATTTGGATGGCACGGGAGAGCTATTTCTGGACATGTCTATGTCCTTTGAAAAGCGGATAGCGAGAGACTGACTCTCAGTGCGTTACCGCGTAGAAAACTTTTCTGTTTGTGTTGCCATACGAAAACACCGGCACTGCCTAACAACCAACAGGACGATGAGGACTTCATGTTAGTTTGTTTTTTTTTTTAAATTAGAAATCGTCTTCCCCCTTTAGAAAAATTGCTGAATCTGCCGCTGTACATATGTACAAGACTAAAAACAAAGGATGGATAAAATAAAACAAAAACATGCCAGGAAAACTGTGATTATTTAAAATAATTCAAGTTGGAAAAAAAATATATATATGTGCATATATTATATTTAATACAAAAACAATTATAAACAAGAATTTAATTTATAAATGAACACACTTAAAAAACGAAAGATTATTATTCCTTTATCATTGAGTGAGTACGTACCGTTTACCATGCACCAATTTTTTTTTTGATCTTTCGACTTAAGATCTTTCGATTTTCGATCTTTGCCTTCCGATATTTGCGTTTTCTGTAATTTAACATTCTGTCTCGTCACGGAGACCGTTTAAATTGTTACTATTCCTTTTGTAACTCTATTTCGAATGATTTTAACTTTATTTAGAATACTAATAACATTTAAATAAACGCAATTAGATCTTGGAGCCCGGGGTGTGTTGAATACTGTGTATGTTCGATTCCGGGGCATATTTGCAATATAACGCCAAAACCGTTTGGTAAACAAAAATGGGTATAACTTTTAATTAAAGGCATATTTCCGTGCGAAATTTGGGGAAGTTGAAGAGTATTTTATTTTATTTTATTGTTACAAATCAATATACACTCGCCATTACAGATTTGCTCCAATGCGACGGGTGTACGTTAACGAAATACAGAATACATAAACAATCAGAAATCAGAAATGCAGTAATACATACATATACAATCAAAATATATAGCATATAACAATTAATCAGAAATAATAATCATAGAGACATCTATGGATTATTTTTAGATTTTTTTTTGTATACAATTTTTATACATATAATAAAAACGAAATTATAGAGATATCTATAGATTTCAGATTACTGTGTATAATTATTACAAATTATACACGGGCAGATTTTGTGACAACAGGATTAGATTTAATACCAATTTTCAGGAACCGTTTCAGCAATGATCAGAAAAAATTGGCAAACTCTGATAGAGAAACGATCGATTTGGAGTCACAAAACCCCCAAATCTAACCAGCAGTGGCGAGGACTCGAACCTATGACCTCAGTGGTGCTAAATATATACGCTACCACTAAGCCAAACTGCTAAAATATGAGCTTATCTAAATTATAAACGTTTAATTTTACAAAAATATTAACTTTTCGACAGGTGGTACTGAAACAAATGCACCCTATAGGTTTTTGTGCGTAAAATATTTTGTTTATTTTATATCCTTGCGAATGGGATAAGTATTTACTCTGCACCAAATTCTTTTTAACGACAGTATAGCTTATCTATCTTGGATAGGCTCGTTTTCTGTACGGGGCAGAGTACCTTTTTGTTAAACGCGATATGTACTCATCTGGCTAAATATAATTTTTATTGCAAATAGTGAAACACAACCAGTGGTGCTTTATTTTTATACGATTTTACTTCCTATATCTATTTTTGTCGAAAAATTTCAAGACTAATGTGACTTTACTAGAAAAAAAAATTGTCACAAATAATAATCATTGGTAAAGTTGGGTACAAACAATTTTCTCGCTACATTATTATTTAGTGGTTTTTGTTTGCAACTCCTCAGTTTCTGTCGTATTCGTTCGGATGTTTCCGTAAACTATTTCGTTTTTTTGAATTTTTCCATCTTCAAAATGGATGATTCGCGTTTAGAAGCAATTTGTCAAGACAGTTTATCCGAAATAAGTGAAAGTTTTGTAAATGATGATTCTGATTTCGAAAGATCACAAGGTGTGCGAGTTTGCGCGTACCTTCATCTTCATCTACTAGCACAGAAGAAGACGATGTGGCTATATATTGGTCAGATTTTGATCCAATCAGAGTAAATTAAGGTTTTGAAGGCATTGCTGGTGTAAAAGTTTTTCCCGAAGACCCATAAAGCATTCCGGATATCTTAATTATTTATTGATAATGATTTTTTCGACAAAATCTTTGAAAATTGTCGATGAAAATAGACATTAGAAATAAAATGCCACTGGTTTTGTGCCACTAGATGTTCAAACAATAAATAATTAGCTGACTACATGTCGCGTCTACATAACGTGTTTAACAAAAAGGTACTCTGCTATAAAGAAAACGAGCCTATTGATTAAGGCTTCCAATCCCGGGATCCCGGTGTTTTCTGGTACCGTGAATCCCACTGCTGAAACTAGTCTGAATACCGGGATTACGGTGCTGACAGAAATTTCTTTAAAAATATTATTTTTCCAAAATTAATATGGAAAAAACATAAAACAACATTATATAATGAACAATGGTGGGATGAGCAATGACAGTCATAGTCCAGTTGTTTGCTCTAACCCGTTTCGACGCTGTCTTGCCGTTTCTACGAAATGGTATGAACGGCCTGTGTTGTGTCGCAGATATTGTGCTCGACCGCAAAGATATTTGATGCATATTTTGTCTGATTCGAACTCAGAATCGATCACTGATCACGTTTTCATGATCTAGAAAACTGTGTATTGTGTGTCAGTGTATTTTTTGAACACCGTTCGACCAATCGAACTGTTACTAAAATTCTTATCGATACAACGTAATTTTTTCAAATTTTCAAGTTGAGTAGAAATCGTACCTCCCCTTATAGGTGTCCTCTTATTTTAAGTTTTTGAATTCAATTATCTGCCAAACCGCTAATCAAATCGTACTGAAAATTTTTTACTTGTAATATAAAGTATTAATATTATACCCCAATATTTTTTCCTAAACCGAAAGTAGTACTTTTACTCTAGAGATTCAAGGTTTTTTATGTTTTTCTCAGAAATCAAAAGTAGAACTTTTGTCTTGTGTAAGTTTCTCTACATTTGTGTTCAATTTGTATCGAAAATGCTCATTGCGCCGGTATGTACATATGTTTGATTATCGAATTTTGTTTTATCCTTCTTATACTCCTCAAATACATAGATAAAGTCGTGGGTTGGTCACACCCGAATTTTTTTAATAAAGTCAATGTATGTAAATGCAATTTTTATTTTAGGTGGATTGTTTCGATGAATAATTACTAGACGGTACAATCTATCACGACGGAATCAAAGTGATGTTTTTTAATTTATTTATTGTATTTTATTTAATCTTAGAAATCTATGGATTCGAACCGAAAATTTAAAGAATGTAGCCAAACTCTCAAAATAACAACGCTAATATGGGAGTATTTTTTGCGTGAAACATCGGGAGAGTTTGAAAGATGCAATTGAACGTTTTTGAAATATGAAAACATGCAATTGAACTTTTTTTCTTATACATTTAATCCCGTTGCTAGCATCGGGATACCGGGCTCGGAAATTCCCAGCACCGCAATCCCGGTGCTGAAGTAATCTTCCGGGATAGGAAGCACTATTTTCCACCTATTGGCCAATGCATATTTTTAATTCTTAGTTTTCCAGACAAGGCGTCTATCAAAGTGTATTCCCAAATACTTAACAGAGTCTCTATGCAGAAGCATTATGTTTTCCATCATGACGGATGGGTAGTTCCCTTTTCTCAATGTAAAAGTTACATGGACCGATTTAATAGTTTTGGCTTTCACTCTCCACTTCCTTAGACAGTGGACGCATTTATTCAACTGACATTGGAGGATTTTAGAGACTTCTTCTGCATTTTTGCTGCTGACTAGTAGGGCTGTGTCATCTGCAAAAGTAGCTGTCTATATCACCGGGATCCCGGGATCGGAAATTCCCAGTAACCTTCCGGGATTGAAAGCACTATTATTGATGATAGATCAGCTACTGTCGTAAAAAAAAAATTATATAGAGTAAATACTTGTCCCATCCGCAAAGATATAAAATAGTGCAATTCCCTATTCTAAAAAAATAAAGAAAATATTTTACGCACAAAAACTTATATGGTGCAATCGTTTCGGTACCACCAGTCGAAAAGTTAATATATTTTTTTAAATTTTGCATTGATAATTTAGATAAGATAATATTCTATGAATTTATTTCTGATACAGATACGGCAAATATCAAACATCACATTCGTATGGCTTTTATTTTGTGTGAGATCTCATGTGTTTAGCAAGACGAGTTTTTAGAGCAAATGATTTCAAACAAATATCGCATTTGAACAGCTTTATGCTCATGTGCAATTTCACGTGTGAACTAAGATAACTTTTTAGAGGAAATGATTTTAAACAAATATTACATTTGTATGGCGTTTCCCTCACGTGATATCTTATGTGTATACCAAGAAGATATTTTTGAGTAAAGGATTTCAAACAAATATCGCATTTGTATGGTTTTTCCCCTTTGTGCGTTTTCATGTGTAAAGTAAGATTTCTTTTGACAGCAAATGATTTTAAACAAAAATTACATTTGTATGACTTTTCCCCCGTGTGAGATCTCATGTGTGTCCATAGACCATTTTTATGAGTGAAGGACATCAAACAAATATCACATTTGTGTGGCTTTTCCCAAGTGTGATATCTCATGTGTCTCCTAAGAATATTATTTTGAGGAAAGGATTTCAAACAAATAGCACATTTGTGTGGCTTTTCCCCACTGTGAGATCTGATGTGTGTATGAAGATTATCAATTCGACTATATGATTTAAAGCAAACCTTGCATTTGTAAGGTTTTTCCCCTTCATGCGTTTTCACGTGTATATTAAAATAATGTCCTGAAGAAAATGATTTTAAACAAATATTACATTTGTATGACTTTTCCCCCGTGTGAGATCTCATGTGTGTCCGAAGATTATCAATTCGGCTATATGATTTAAAGCAAACCTCGCATTTGTGTAGTTTTTCTCCTTTGTGCGTTTTCGTGTGCCTACTAAGATTTGTTTTTATAGCAAATGATTTTAAACAAATATCGCATTTGTACGGTTTTTTCCCTTCATGCGTTTTCACATGTATATTTAAATAACGTCTTATAGAAAATGATTTTAAACAAATATGACATTTGTATGGCTTTTCCCCCGTGTGAGATCTCATGTGTGCATGAAGAAAATCAATTCGACTATATGATTTAAAGCAAACCTCGCATTTGTGTAGTTTTTCCCCTTTGTGCGTTTTCACGTGCGTACTAAGAAATCTTTTTACAGCAAATGATTTTAAACAAATATCGCATTTGTGCGGTTTTTCCCCATCATGCGTTTTCACATGTATATTAAAATAATGTCGTGAAGAAAATGATTTTAAACAAATATTACATTTGAATGGCTTTTCCCCCGTGTGAGATCTCATGTGTGTCTGAAGATTATCAATTCGACTGAATGATTTAAAGCAAACCTCGCATTCGTGTAGTTTTTCCCCTTTGTGCGTTTTCGTGTGCCTACTAAGATATCTTTTTACAGCAAACGGTTTTAAACAAATATTACATTTGAATGCCTTTTCTTTGGTGTTTTCTAAGGCACTAGATTTTAAGTAATTCGCCTCGTCATTACGAACATTTGGTGACGAATCATCATCTGATTCATCCTCCCATATTAAATCTTCCAGTAAAACTTCTTCCGTCTTCACATTCAAACACTCATTCAACGTCAGCTTCGACGTTTCGTTGCTTTGAAGACAATCGTTTCGAAAACTGCTGAGCAATTCCAGAGTGTTGATACACGAAAGGCATATCGCATCTGGTAACCTGTCACCTCTTTTAACCTGCAAATGAGAGGGGCAACGATTAATAGTTAATTTGTATGACAATAGGATAAAAGTAACTAACCGGCAGTCGACAACAGGTTCGTATGAGCTGTGCCATTGGATGAGGATTATCGTGGATGGAGACAGTCGGAGCAGAACCAAGACAAAGCCTGCACTCCATCGCAATTACCAAGTCTTCTGTCAAAACTGAACACTTCTGTTCATCGGTAACATGTAAATTGTTCGAAACTATTCACCGAATGCTATTCTTCTAATGACCAGAAATTGAACGCCGAGATGTTTCTATGCACAAAGATATCACCAATAACAGCATACCCTAGTATTTGACATAAAATCCAACATGGCCTCCCTCTTAGTATTGTCAGTGCAAAAAAACCGTTTAATTTGTTCGGGAATAACTTTTAATTAAACGCCTACAACATAATCTTTTTCACACTGTATGTCTGACCGCACTATGCAACCGTGAACTGCTGCGAATTTAATTAAAATTCAAAATTTAAGAATTTAATTTAAAAATGAAAGACGATTATTATTTAATCAAAGAAGTTGTTTCTGCTTTGGCCGAAGAATATTGTGTGGCAATTTCAAAATATTACATCGGGCACAACACTAGTTTTATATAAATACAAACACAGCAGGCCTTACCGATCTGATGGAACTCCAGCGATGAATTATGTCTCTAGCAAACATCCTTTTGGCTTTTATAATACGTAAGATAAATACCATTTCTCATATGTACCATTATATGTAAGATAATGGTACATACGAGAAATGAATTGTTTTGCTATGTTCTACATACATATATTTATGTGGTTTCTATTGATAGTTCACGTTCAACTTTTTATTCAATAAATAAATATATGTAATATGTGGTCATCTTGTTCGATATTAATACATATCAGATCTGCTTCGAATGTGAAAATTCATGTGCGTCATTATATATTTGTAGTTTTGTTACGAAATTTCACATTTTAACCAAATGTGAGATTTTGTGTGTTTTGTGAGTAAACGGCTTTTATGTAGGGCTGCAAACTATCTTAGATTGTTCTTGTCCAGAATCCCAGTTGGATATAAAAATGTCTGTTCCGACCAAGTCTTCATGGTCAGCTTTCGTGGCGTTACGACCAAAGGAGCCGTTTTGGAGGGAGATCGGCGCCGAGCGCGCGTCCCCGCCTGCTATTCGTTTTCCGCGTCGGTCGAGTGAACATCTCTGTTCGCTACCGAGTTGGTTCCCACCACCGAGTCCCGATCAGCTCAGCCTTGATCGGCAGACGATACTGGAAGTACAGCTTCAGTATACGTCCGGTGAGAAGTGAGGAATTCCTGGTCTCTCTTCGTCGAAGTCAGATCACGTAGCCACGTGGTTGAGTGAGGTTATCATAACCTCTTGAACACGTGCGCGCTAATTTCAAGTCGGACTCCCCCCCCCCCCCTTTTCTGTCCCCCCTGCTTGATCTCTGTATATACATATATATATAAAATACAGTCACCATACAAACAGAATTATAACCTGTTTTCATTACTATTCAATTTCCCGCCTTTGTCCCGTATCACCCTCACTTACGCACACTGTACGAGAGAGAGAGAGATATACATCGAGCCGAGCCGACAGCAGCAGAGACCAGACCGCAGACGACGACCTGTAGATCCCTTGGAGGAAACCAGCCCCGCCCACGCTTACCACGAGCTTCTACGAAACCGACTAAAGCTAATATATCACCAACAATATCACCTAAATTTTTGATTGATTTATTTTACCTTATAAAGTTGTTTGTCTTATATATCATAAAAAATACTAATTGAAACTTTTAAATCTAAGAAAAATACCTTAAGACTAAAAATGAGAAGATACAGTTGCAGGAATCCAGTACAGCTTTAATGATCAAGTTCAGTTGTATGAAAAAGTCATGTACGAACATGCAGAGCCAACTTCACCTTACATTATATTCACCTACACAGGAGCAAAGGCACAATCAACTCGCTCCATAGTAACGATCGCGAACCCATAAGAATTTCATTATGGAGTTCCTGTACGAGCATGCAGAGCTAACCTCGGCTGAAATTATCATCGGTCACTCAAACAAATCAAAGACCCAATTCGACTAGCTTTATATATATTATATAATATTGCGAGCTTTCTAAGCCCGCTTTTAAGGTCACGGAATTTGACCCTTAAAGCCCTCAACATGAGGCCACCGACCCCCCAACGAATACAGTCCAAGAGACACTTTCGAGACGGTTGTTCATGAATATCGCACAAGAACAACCGCACATCACTGTTCTAATAAAAAAAACCGCACTGTACATAACCAAGTACACAATTAACAACAACGCATGAACACATAAAGCGCGCATGCGTTAGGAAACAATACCTGAAATGTGCCGTGCGAATGCACGCACACCTCAAGTAAACATAATGTACGCATGATTATGCGTGCATTAGCACGCACGCACACACACACACACACACACACACACACATACAAACATACACACATAAACCAAAAATACATACACTCACCTAAACAGCAAACGCACACTCACACACACACACATTAACACATATATATTTAAAAAAATCAACACATAAATGCTTTTGCAATGAAGTGAAGTAGTAGCATCCAGAGGAACACAGCTTCCCAAAGCATTCCGCGAACTTTTCGAAAGTTCTAAACGATGCTTTACTCATATCTAATCTATCTAATCTATAATTTGGAAAGAGACTTTGTATGTAAATATCCTTGGTCGTCGTCGTCGTCGTCGTCTTCGTCGTCGTCGTCCGTAGATCGGTGACGTCATCGAACACGTGATTCGATTTTTGTTTTTTTTCGATCCATGGGCGCCGATTTGTTTTTTTCGATTCAATGGATTCACCCCCGCGGGGGCGCAAGGCGAGTAGCTTCATGGGGCCCCGCCAGGGGCGCCACAAGGGGCGCAGCCCCGTGGGGCCCCGAAAGGGGCCCGGGGGGACGCAGCCTCATGGGGCGCAGCCCCATGGGGCCCAAAAGGGGGCGCAGCTTTATGGGGCACAGCCTTATCGGCCGCAGCCTTATGGGGCGCAACCTTATGGGGCGCAGTCCTATGGGGCGCAGCCTAATGGGGCGCTGTCTTATGGGGCGCAGCCTTAGGGGCGCAGCCTTATGGGGCGCCGCCTTATGGGGCGCCGCCTTATGGGGCGCCGCCTTATGGAGCTTAGCCACATGGGGCCCCGAAGGGGGCGCAAGGGGGCGCAGCCCCATGGGGCCCCAAAGGGGGCGCAGCCTCATGGGGCGTAGCCTTATGGGGCGCTGTCTTATGGGGCGCAGTCTTATGGGGCGCCGCCTTATGGGGCGCTGCCTTATGGGGCGCCGCCTTATGGGGCGCAGCCTTATGGGGCGCTGTCTTATGGGGCGCCGCCAGATGGGGCGCCGCCTTATGGGGCGCTGCCTTATGGGGCGCCGCCTTATGGGGCGCCGCCTTATGGAGCTTAGCCGCATGGGGCGCTGCCTTATGGGGCGCCGCCTTATGGAGCTTAGCCGCATGGGGCCCCGAAGGGGGCGCAGCCCCATGGGGCCCTGAAGGGGGCGCAGCCTTATGAGGCGAAGCCCTAAACGGCAACTGATCATGGGGGCGAAGCCCTTGACGGCATTTAATCATGGGGGCGCGGAGGGGCGAAGCCCTAATAGGCATTAACTAAGGGGGGCGAAGCCCTAGGCGGCATTTAATCATGAGGGTGCGGAGGGGCGAAGCCCCAAAAGGCATTAGTTAAGGGGGGCGAAGCCCTAAACGGCATTTAATAATGGGGGCGCGGAGGGGCGAAGCCCTATAAGGCATTAACTAAGGGGGGCGAAGCCCTAAACGGCATTTAACCATGGAGACGTGGAGGGGCGAAGCCCTTATCGGCAACTGATCATGGGGGCGAAGCCCTAGACGGCATTTAATCATGAGGGTGCGGAGGGGCGAAGCCCCAAAAGGCATTAGTTAAGGGGGGCGAAGCCCTAAACGGCAGTTAATCATGGGGGCGCGGAGGGGCGAAGCCCTAAAAGGCATTAGCTATGGGGGGCGAAGCCCTAAACGGCAATTAATCTTGGGGGCGCGGGGGGCGAAGCCCTAAAAGGCATTAACTAAGGGGGGCGAAGCCCTAGACGGCTTTGAATCATGGGGGCGCGGAGGGGCGAAGCCCTAAAAGGCAACTGATCATGGGGGCGAAGCCCTAAACGGCAATTGCTCATGGTGCGTGGAGGGGCGAAGCCCTAGAAGGCAAAAAAAAAATTTGATTTTTTTTTTGATTTTTTTAAATTTTTTTTTTTTTTTTTGATTTTTTTTTAAATTTTTTTTTTTAAATTTTTTTTTTAAATTTTTTTTTTTTTTTTTAATTAAATTAGCTTAGTCATGTTTAAGCGGTTTATATTATAAACACTGAGCGAAGCCGGGTAATACAGCTAGTAATATATAATATTGCGAGCTCATAGAAACTTCCAGAAACATGATTTCTTCACTCGATCGCACACCGAGCAAACTTACAATCACCTGACCTGACCTAAACTCCATGCCTGTAGAAATTCAGCCAGCCCCTCCGCTGAATCTTTTTACATAAAAAAATTATAAAATAACATCGTTAGGGCTCCACTATTTGGTCGAGTTTGGGGCCGTCATCCTGTGCTGTGACCGATTCGACCATGTTGGTGGCTGCCACTTTATTTCCTTCCTGGCCATCATAATAAATAGTCGTGCCTTAAACCACATTTTCATGTCATTCTTTTCGCCCCCACAACATCTTAAATTTATATTTTTACGAATTTACAGACATTCGATAAAAAAAATCTGCTAAGGAGGGAGATTTTCCGACGGACATTCTGATGGAAGTTTCCAGTTTATGGCGCAAAAATCGTTGAGTAGTAGTGTTCAGTTTTAACAGTATATTTAGGTAACGCGATGGAGTTCAGGCTTTGTTTTTGTTTTTCTCCAACCGCCTCCATCGACGACAATTCTAATCTACTGGCAAACGCATACAAACGTGTTATCAGCTGCTGGTCAGTTACCTTAATATATTTCCTTCCAAATTAACTATTCATTCTTCTCCCTCTCATTTGTATGCTAAGAGAAGATACGGGTTACCAAATGCAATATGCCATTCACGTAGAGTTTGCAATCCGAATATTCGAATATATTCGGCCTATTTTGAACTATTCGTTATTCGAATATTTGAGCAATTATTCTAATAATATTCGTGAAATTTTTTAATGAAATTTTAATAAAAAATTTACAAATTTAGAATTTCTTTAACATAATACAATTCCTCATTCGACACTCGCTTTGAGAAATGGTACAATAAAATAATTATGTATATAAGTAGCTTAACATGACATAATTGATATTATATTGAAATATAATGCAGTGTGGAATTAACATAACAAAAAAATGCCCTTAAAGTGTACGTTGACTTGATAATTAACCCTTTGACTGCTACAACAACGATAAATCGTAGTTTTGAAATCGGCGAAGATTGCCACGACGATCGTTGTTGTCGTCATTAATTGTCGTATTTCAATACTTTCTTTGAGCCGCCAGCGCATCAGTGGCACGAAACATTTTTTTTATATACGTATTTATATTTATTTTTCAATCAAGCTTTATAAATATTTATCAATTTTTTAAATAAAAGCTCTTCAATTTCGGGTTCATCATCAAAGTAAATTTCGGGTTCGTTGTCAAAGTCATATAAGGAGTTATTACTTGGGAATTGATTATTGTCGATAAATTCATTTTCAGAATCAGTAGAGCTGCTGATCTGTCGAGTTCCTCGTCGAGGAGCTATTATTTCGCTTTCGTCACTTTCACTGTCCGTTATCATTTTGCAGAGTTAAAATAAATGTCAATAGAAATCCGCTTTCAATTATATAGGTCACGAGACGTCACGAATTCGTGCAATCAATCAAATGCAACTGAAATGCATACAAAATGTTTATGATACATGTTGAAAAATTATTTGATTATTAGAAACTTCGCATCCTTGTGTGTCTCGCTCACACGTACACAATTAAAACCAAGAAAGAAAGAGAGAAAGACCGCTACCTGTTTCGAATATATCGCATGCTGTAAGGATACATCGATGTCTAAAAATAGATTATTGAAAAAAATAAATCGTCGGAAAACAATCGTCAAAACTTATTTAGTGTATATATGTAGGTATCTCTTTCGCACGCACGCATGTAAAAGCAAGACAGAAAGAGAGAGCACGAGTCCACAAATGCTTCTTAAAAATGTATATAAAGTATTATAAAAATTACGCGCGTTTGGCGAAGAAAGTATGTAAAAAAAAAATATTATATTTATATTTTTTCAAAATAATTACAAATGTTAGCATTTTTCGCTTGGACATTGAAAAACCTCGTAGCAGCCAAAGGCTTAAGATTTAGTATTTATTTTGGTAATCCATTGGAATTCACATCATTGTTGCAGTGCTTTTTACTAATGTCACCACTTTGTTTGATATACTAAATTTAAAACAACGATTCTTACTACTTTCATGTTGCAGGATAACTTGCCAGCAGTCACTATTACCAGACCAACTCTGCAGAAGCCCTAGCATCATTAAAATCACCTCGTTTGAGTTATCATAAAACTCTCTAACTTTGTATTAAAAATACTACCACTAAATAGTTATTAATATTAAACTAAGGCTATGCAAAAAAATAGTACATACCTGTAGATAAAAACTCCGTAGTTTTAAAACGAAAAATACACTTAAGAACTTTGAAAGCAGTGTGTTTACTTTAATGTTTAAAGTAAACACACTGCTAAACGAGAAACTTTAAAACGAGACTAATTCGGGTGACAAATATTGAAAATAAATAGACATCGCCCCCCCCTAAAAAATTGCTGGATTCGCTGCTGTACATAATATGTACAAGACTAAAAACATAGGATGGATAAAATTACGTGAAAAAATAGCGAAAAATAAAATAAAACAAAGACATAGTCAGGAAAAAATATAAACAAGAATTTAATTTAAAAATGAACACATTTAAAAAACGAAGATTATTATTGCTTTAAGTCCTAAATACATTTATTTAGTAAAGCTCAGTCTTTCCAATGTGGTCGAAGCTCAGTCTTTCCAATATCCAAAGTAAATAGCTTAAATTCAAATATAAATATACGTAGGGCTTTTTTCCCATGTAACGCGGTGGAACGGAGTTCCGTCACCTTTTGGTCTCAGCATTTTTTTATGTTTCAAACGAATATTCTATAAAATATAATTTTAATACAATCTTTTCCCATAAAAAACTTGACAAAAGTGAGTTCTGCATTTTTTTTTTAAAAAAAGCCACGTATCAATGTAATTGAACATTTAATTATTTAATATATAATGAAGTATATAATTGAACTCACTTTTTAATAGTATTCACTAAGTACACATAAATTAATTTCAAACACTTTTATCTTTTAAATTATTACTACTCCTTTTGTAACTTTATTTCGAATAATTTTAATTTTATTTAGAATACTAATAACATTTATGGTACACCTTAACATTATTTCTGATACAGATACGGTAAATATCAAACATCACATCTGTATGGCTTTTCTTTTGTGTGAGATCTCATGTGTCTACCAAGACGAGATTTTAGAGCAAATGATTTCAAGCAAATATCGCATTTGTACGGCTTTATCCCCATGTGCAATTTCACGTGTGATCTAAGATAACTTTTTAGAGGAAATGATTTCAAACAAATATCGCATTTGTATGGTTTTTCCCCCTTGTGCGTTTTCATGTGTAAAATAAGATTTCTTTTGACAGCAAATGATTTTAAACAAAAATTACATTTGTATGACTTTTCCCCCGTGTGAGATCTCATGTGTGTGCATAGACCATTTTTATGAGTAAAGGACATCAAACAAATATCACATTTGTGTGGCTTTTCCCAAGTGTGATATCTCATGTGTCTCCTAAGAATATTATTTAGAGGAAAGGATTTCAAACAAATAGCACATTTGTGTGGCTTTTCCCCCGTGTGAGATCTCATGTGTGTCTGAAGATTATCAATTCGACTAAATGATTTAAAGCAAACCTCGCATTCGTGTAGTTTTTCCCCTTTGTGCGTTTTCGTGTGCCTACTAAGATTTGTTTTTAAAGCAAATGATTTTAAACAAATATCGCATTTGTACGGTTTTTTCCCTTCATGAGTTTTCACATGTATATTAAAATAATGTCGTGAAGAAAATGATTTTAAACAAATATTACATTTGAAGGGCTTTTCACCCGGGTGAGATCTCATGTGTGTCTTAAGATTATTAATTCGACGAAATGATTTAAAGCAAACCTCGCATTCGTGTAGTTTTTCCCCTTTGTGCGTTTTCGTGTGCCTACTAAGATTTGTTTTTATAGAAAATGATTTTAAACAAATATCGCATTGGTACGGTTTTTTCCCTTCATGCGTTTTCACATGTATATTTAAATAACGTCTTATAGAAAATGATTTTAAACAAATATGACATTTGTATGGCTTTTCCCCCGTGTGAGATCTCATGTGTGCATGAAGAAAATCAATTCGACTATATGATTTAAAGCAAACCTCGCATTTGTGTAGTTTTTCCTCTTTGTGCGTTTTCACGTGCGTACTAAGATATCTTTTTACAGCAAATGATTTTAAACAAATATTACATTTGAATGCCTTTTCTTTGGTGTTTTCTAAGGCACTAGATTTTAAGTAATTCGCCTCGTCATTACGAACATTTGGTGACGAATCATCATCTGATTCATCCTCCCATATTAAATCTTCCAGTAAAACTTCTTCCGTCTTCACATTCAAACACTCATTCAACGTCAGCTTCGACGTTTCGTTGCTTTGAAGACAATCGTTTCGAAAACTGCTGAGCAATTCCAGAGTGTTGATACACGAAAGGCATATCGCATCTGGTAACCTGTCACCTCTTTTAACCTGCAAATGAGAGGGGCAACGATTAATAGTTAATTTGGATGACAATAGGATAAAAGTAACTAACCGGCAGTCGACAACAGGTTCGTATGAGCTGTGCCATTGGATGAGGATTGTCGTGGATGGAGACAGTCGGAGCAGAACCAAGACAAAGCCTGCACTCCATCGCAATTACCAAGTCTTCTGTCAAAACTGAACACTTATATTCATCGGTAACATGTAAATTGTTCGCATACTATTCACCAAATGCTATTCTACTAATGACCAGATCGAACGTCGAGATGTTTCTATGCACAAAAATATCACCAATAACAGCATACCCTGGTATTTGACATAAAATCCAACATGGCCTCGCTCTCAGTATTGTCAGTGCAAAAAATCCGCTTAAGTTGTTTCGGTAATAGCTTTTAATTAAACGCCTATAACATTATCTTTTTCACACTATATGTAGGTCTGACCACACTATGCAACCGTACATTGCTGCGAATTTAATTCAAATTTAAAATTTAAGAATTTAATTGAAAAATCGTTCTCGCCATATAAAAATACGTAATTATAATAATTTTATTTAGCGAGGTTTTGAACCATTTTTTGTTTTTTTTTTTTCATATAAAACCATTGAAGTAGAATGGGTAGAAGCGCTCTCAGCTTCCAAAAATGTTGCTACTAAAACTCCGTGCAGACGGAGATTTCGGCTGTTTTTCTCAGTTGCAGTAGAATCTCTTTGAAATAGGCTCTACTAGTGAAATTGTGTGGAAGTATTAGTATGACAAAGTCCGAACATCTGTATGTGCACGTGCTAGATGTTCGGACCAGCCTCACTCATTCAAAAACAGTTATTATTACTTTATCTACATTGAAGTAGTATGCATAGAATAGCTCTCAGCCCCTAAAAATGTTGCCACAAAAAATCCGTGTTCCCGGAGATGTCAGCTGTTTTGTCCAGTTGTTGTAAGGGACGATCACTTCCACGAATTTTTTTTCCTCACTCTTTTGTCTCTCTTCTGACTTTCCGTCTCTCTCTTCGATGGCTCGCTTTTAAGCGATACTTTTGTTAGGAATGACTATTCTATACATTATACTTCAATGTATAAAACAATTAAATATATATTTTTAATTGAAATTAATTTATATTTTAACGATATTTGAAAAATAAAATTAATTCCAGAACGCGGTGTCGATCCTACCCCCTCGCGCCTAAAGCAATTACGCTGACCACTACACCACAGTTCCGATTCCAAAACTGCTCTAAATAACGTTAATATTCAATAATCGTACAGAGCGTATGGGGAACCAATCACAGTTGAGTATTCGCGTATCTTCGGTAGTTGTCGAAAGTAGTCGGCAGTTGTCTGCTCTCGAGTGAATCGATTTCGATATTCATTTCGTATTTGATTTCAGCATGGGAAGTGGGGGGCGTACCACTTCGTAATTCGTAATTTATAATTCGTGTATCAATTCCTTTCCGAAAACACCCGTTTCGATTTCGATTTGCAGTAGCCTCGGGGCGACGGCAGCCGCAAGGGCGGGGGGGGGGGGGGGTCGACTGGGGATTACTGTTTCAATTCCAAATCCCGATTTCTTTTTCAGTTCTAGATCCTGATTCCTTTTTCATTTCCGGTTTTGGATTCCTTTCAGTTCCAGATACCGATCCCTGTATCAGTTCGGTTCCCGATTTCTGTTTTAGTTCCACTTCCGATTAATTATTACTATACGTATTGTAACTTTATTTTTAATCATGTATCAATTTGTTTCAGAACAATCCGTTGAAATTTCAACGGGCATAAAACTAATAATAAATAGCCGTGCCTTAAACTACATTTTCATTTCATTCTTTTCGCCCCCACAGCATCTTAAATTTATATTTTTACAAATTTACAGACAATCGATAAAAAAAACCATGCTAATGAGGGACCTTTTCCAATGGACATTCTGACGGAAGTTTCTAGTTTATGGCGCAAAAATCATTAAGTAATCATTGAATACTAACCTGAAAAAACTGCATACCATATATAATATTCCGTTTGCTACAGACATTACTAACAAACTAACCAGTAGATTCTATGACAGAATCACTAATAACCATACTAACACACTTGTGAAGAGTCTCGGTGATTACAACAAAATGTCTATACCCTTCAGGTATAACACACAGATTACCTAAACACAATCTGCTTTAGGTCATCGACTTTAGAGTCTTTAATTAATATTATGTATTAGATGTAGTATGAACATTTATAACGATTGTAAATAGGTTTTTGAGCTCTTTTTCCTATTATACTTTAGATTAACATTAGAATAATATAATACTGTGATTACTAACCAAATTAAATTAAAATTGTAAAATAGAAAATGATCAGTAGATCAGTTGCTATTAAAATAGATATAAGATGTATTGTGAACATAATTTCGTAATAATAAAAAGCATTTAAAAATCAATTGAGTAGTAGTGTTCAGTTTTTACAGTATACATATTTAGGTAACGCGATGGAGTTTAGGTTTTTTCTTTGTTTTTCTCCAACCGCCTCCATCGACGACAATTCTCATCTACTGGCAAAACGCATACAAACGTGTTATCAGCTGCTGGTCAGTTACCTTAATATATTTCCTTCCAAATTAACTATTCATTCCTCTCCCTCTCATTTGTATGCTAAGAGAAGATACGGGTTACCAAATGCAATATGCCATTCACGTAGAGTTTGCAATCCGAATATTCGAATATATTCGGCCTATTTTGAACTATTCGTTATTCGAATATTTGAGCAATTATTCTAATAATATTCGTGAAATTTATTAATGAAATTTTAATAAAAAATTTACAAATTTAGAATTTCTTTAACATAATACAATTCCTCATTCGACACTCGCTTTGAGAAATGGTACAATAAAATAATTATGTATATAAGTAGCTTAACATGACATAATTGATATTATATTGAAATATAATGCAGTGTGGAATTAACATAACAAAAAAATGCCCTTAAAGTGTACGTTGACTTGATAATTAAGATTTAGTATTTATTTTGGTAATCCATTGGAATTCACATCATTGTTGCAGTGCTTTTTACTAATGCCACCACTTTGTTTGATATACTATTTTAAAACAACGATTCTTACTACTTTCATGTTGCAGGATAACTTGCCAGCAGTCACTATTATCAGACCAACTCTGCAGAAGCCCTAGCATCATTAACATCACCTCGTTTGAGTTATCATAAAACTCTCTAACTTTGTATTAAAAATACTACCACTAAATAATTATTAATATTAAACTAAAGCTATGCAAAAAAATAGTACATAGCTGTAGATAAAAACTCCGTAGTTTTAAAACGAAAAATACACTTAAGAACTTTGAAAGCAGTGTGTTTACTTTAATGTTTAAAACGAGACTAATTCGGGTGACAAATATTGAAAATAAATAGACATCGGCCCCCCCTAAAAAATTGCTGGATTCCCTGCTGTACATAATATGTACAAGACTAAAAACATAGGATGGATAAAATTACGTGAAAAAAATAGCGAAAAATAAAATAAAACAAAGACAGTCGGGAAAAAATACAACCAAGAATTTAATTTAAAAATGAACACATTTAATAAACGAAAGATTACACTGTTCGACAAATGACGACTTTTAAAATGTTTCAGAGACGGGATATGACTTTTATTATAGATCTATGCCCATTGAACACGAATCTGGTAATAAAAAGTGTTGATTGGCTCGAGATTCGGAGATATATGTGTTTTTTAAATCGCGCGATTTTTCTATATCTTGGTGTTGTTCGGTCGATTTCTCAAAATTTGTTAATTTTCTGTACAAAATGAATATTGGAATCTACAGTCGGGTATTTTATCTTTCATTTGTAGTACTTTTCAGCTTTCAAATCTCTCTAAGTAGTCGTCCAGTTCAAATCAAAAGTCAAAATTACGTATTTTCACTTGGGATTTTTTCCTTTTTGTCTCGGCATTTTTTTATGTTTCAAACGAATATTCTATATAATATAATTTTAATACAATCTTTTCCCATAAAAAACTTGACAAAAGTGAGTTCTGCATTTTTTTTAAAAAAAAAGCCATGTATCTATGTAATTGAACATTTAATTATTTAATATATAATGAAGTATATAATTTAACTCACTTTTTAATAGTATTCACTAAGAACACAGAAATTAATTTCAAACACTTTTATCTTTTAAATTATTACTACTCCTATTGTAACTTTATTTCGAATAATTTTAATTTTATTTAGAATACTAATAACATTTATGGTACACCTTAACATTATTTCTGATACAGATACGGTAAATATCAAACATCACATCTGTATGGCTTTTCTTTTGTGTGAGATCTCATGTGTCTACCAAGACGAGATTTTAGAGCAAATGATTTCAAGCAAATATTGCATTTGTACGGCTTTATCCCCATGTGCAATTTCACGTGTGATCTAAGATAACTTTTTAGAGGAAATGATTTCAAACAAATATCGCATTTGTATGGTTTTTCCCCTTTGTGCGTTTTCATGTGTACAGTAACATTTCCTTTTAGAGCAAATGATTTTAAACAAAAATTACATTTGTATGGCTTTAACCCAGTGTGACGTCTCATGTGTCTACCAAGATGAGTTTTTCGAGCAAATGATTTCAAACAATTATCACATTTGTACGGCTTTACCCCCATGTGCAATTTCATGTGTGAACTAAGATAACGTTTTACAGAAAATGAATTTAAACAAATATTACATTTGTATGGCTTTTCCCCTGTGTGAGATCTCATGTGCATATGAAGATTACTAATTTGACTAAATGATTTTAAGCAAATATCACATTTCTGTGGCTTTTCCCCAGTGTGACATCTCATGTGTCTCCCGAGACAATGTTTGTGAGTAAAGGATTTCAAACAAATATCACATTTGAACGGCTTTATCCCCATGTGCAATTTCACGTGTGATCTAAGATAACTTTTTAGAGTAAATGATTTCAAACAAATATCGCATTTGTACGGATTTATCCCCATGTGCAATATCACGTGTGATCTAAGATAACTTTTTAGAGGAAATGATTTCAAACAAATATCGCATTTGTATGGTTTTTCCCCTTTGTGCGTTTTCATGTGTACAGTAAGATTTATTTTTAGAGCAAATGATTTTAAACAAAAATTACATTTGTATGGCTTTTCCTCAGTGTGACGTCTCATGTGTCTACCAAGATGAGTTTTTCGAGCAAATGATTTCAAACAAATATTACATTTGTACGGCTTTACCCCCATGTGCAATTTCATGTGTGAACTAAGATAACGTTTTACAGAAAATGAATTTAAACAAATATTACATTTGTATGGCTTTTCCCCTGTGTGAGATCTTATGTGCGTATGAAGATTACTAATTTGACTAAATGATTTTAAGCAAATATCACATTTGTGTGGCTTTTCCCCCGTGTGACATCTCATGTGTCTCCTGAGACTATGTTTTTGAGTAAAGGATTTCAAACAAATATCACATTTGTGTGGCTTTTCCCCCGTGTGAGATCTCATGTGTATATGAAGATTATCAATTCGACTAAATGATTTTAAGCAAACCTCGCATTCGTGTGGTTTTTCCCCTTCATGCGTTTTCACGTGCATACTAAGACATCTTTTTACAGCAAATGATTTTAAACAAATATTACATTTTAATGCCTTTTCTTTGGTGTTTTCTAAGGCACTAGATTTGAAGTAATTCGCCTTGTCATTACGAACATTTGGTGACGAGTCATCATCTGATTCATCCTCCCATATTAAATCTTCCAGTAAAACTTCTTCCGTCTTCACATTCAAACACTCATTCAACGTCAGCTTCGACGTTTCGTTGCTTTGAAGACAATCGTTTCGAAAACTGCTGAGCAATTCCAGAGTGTTGATACACGAAATACAGATCGCATCTGGTAACCTGTCACCTCTTTTAACCTGCAAATGAGAGGGGCAGCGATGAATAGTTAATTTGGATGACAATAGGATAAAAGTAACTAACCGGCAGTCGACAAGAGGTTCGTATGAGCTGTGCCAGTGGATGAGGATTGTCGTGGATGGAGACAGTCGGAGCAGAACCAAGACAAAGCCTGCACTCCATCGCATTTACCAAGTCTTCTGTCAAAACTGAACACTTCTATTCATCGGTAACATGTAAATTGTTCGAATACTATTCACCGAATGCTATTCTTCTAATGTTTCTATGCACAAAAATATCACCAATAACATCATACCCTAGTATTTGACATAAAATCCAACATGGCCTTCCTCTCAGTATTGTCAGTGCAAAAAAACCGCTTAAATTGTTCGGGAATAACTTATTAAACGCCTATAACATTATCTTTTTCACACTATAGGTCTGACCGCACTGTGCTACCGTGCACTACAGCGAATTTAATTCAAATTTAAAATTTAAGAATTTAATTTAATCTTTACCCCGAACCGGGGTCGCGTAAGACTCCAATATTTTGTAATCAATACAGCTTTTCTCAATACAAATGGGTTCAATATATGCATTTCTTATTAATCATTTTAAGCGATTTTTAGCTTGATGGAAAGAAGAAAATTTTGTTATATGGAGGGAGGGGGGACAATTTTTGTAACCCTGGGTGGGCCCCCTTTGACTCCTGGCAAGCACTGATTTCAGTCCCAGTCTGCCACTGGTGGTGGGTATATGTACATACTAGATGCAATTCTACACGCTGCTCGAATCTGTTTTGGGTAAATGTAAATGTTGGGTAAATCTTCAAATACAGATTTTACTTTAAGTCTACCTATACTTTCTATAACATAACATTCTTCTTGTGTTTGTCTTCGAGTCTATGTAATTCCCTTTCAAAATCTTCGTCTTCCGAGGAATTAATGTGTGTATTCATATTTTGAGAAGATGGTTGAAGTGAGGTTGCGCATCGCTTGGTAGGTTTGCCATATGTTAAATGATGTCAGGGTTACAAACCATAAAATATTAAATTTACCATAAATTGAAAAACAATTTAAAAAACGCATTCACTATTCACACAAAATCACTATCTTTATTATTCCCATATATAAATATCAAGAAGATTAAAATAATTTAAAAGGTCAAAATAAAATAATGAAATATTGTTTTTTAAAAAAATACTACTTCTGGTTTACGAATTCTGACCAAAACCTTAGCCACTCTAAGTTAGTACATCTATGTATATATAAGAATGTCTGTCTGTCTGTTTGTCTCAAATAGGCTCCTAAACCACTGAACCGATTACGATGGAACTTTCAGGATTTGTTTTATGCATGTCCGGGAAGATTACTGTGAAAAAAAATCGCCCAAAAATGGGAACGAGCAACGCAATAATTTCAAATTTGTTCGCTGCCTGCGTTTTTCCGATAAATGGGAACGGGAACGGGAATTGCATGAGTTATTGTTGAGTGGTGCTCGTAGACCGATGGTTTACTAGCGCAGATCACCTGATCTCTCGTTCCCGCCAAAATGGCCTCTGCGCGCGCACATTAATACGGGAGGAAAAGCCTGTTCCTCTTGTTCCTGTTGTATCCTGCTCGCGCAAATTAAGTGAGTATGTACCGTTTACCATGCACCATTTTTTTTTGATCTTTCGATTTTCGATCTTTGCCTTCCGATATTTGCGTTTTCTGTAATTTAATATTGTCTCGTCACGGAGACCGGTATTCAACACACCCCGGCCTCCAAGAGTTATTGTAACGTGGGAACATGAGAGAGTATCCAATGTCTGTGGATTCGTGGGTGAACAAAACAAACCCCGGATTAGGCTATCGGGACTCAGTAAGTGCCCGCCGGAGTTCTCACAGACCTGGGCGAATTTGTGCGTTAACAATAGATTCGCCAGGGTAGACCTTTACGTGCCTAGACAATATACACATTAATGGATCGGAGAAGCTGTGCTGTGCAACTTGTCCTTTATATGGAGGTACACACGGTAGACCAGATATTCTGGAGTGAGTAGTGGTTCCGAGTAGACCTCTGGGATAGTTGAATAAATGCTGTGAAGCGACTTTGACCTTTAATTTGGATCCTGAACCCATCATTACGCAACATTATTATTATATTTAGTTTATCATTTGTATTATCTATGTTTTTTACATGGACGATAGGGATTACACTATTCTCCCGATCGTCTGGAATAAAAATTATTATTATTCTTACCATCAGAAGTCTCTCGGTTTGTTAAGTTGTTCAGGCCCATGGACTTGTTGGCAAAACGCCGATCGGCGTTGGTCAGCATTCAAAGCGGTAATGGGAATCGCTTATTCTTTAACCCACTGTGAACAGCCGTGAAATGACACATTGGCTGCGTTCACACCAACGACATCACTTACGATATTTTCCATAACCAGTTTCTAAATAGCAACCACAGGTTGCAATATGGGAATTGGATATGGAAAATATTTCAATTAATATCTTTGGTGTCCACACTAGCGATATTTCCATATCCAGTTGCCATATTGCAACCTGTGGTTGCTATTTAGGAACTGGATATGGAAATATCGGTAGTGTGGACGTAGCCAATGAATTCGACTGGATTCGAAATATAAAGGAACTTGGGATAGCCGATGGAATCACCGCACTGTAGAAGGTATATGAGAAAATATTTTCATTTTTTGTTTGTTTGTGAAAAACAAGAGTTTACTTGTTTCGCATTCAATTACATATCAAATACACGTATTAATAAATACATTAAATATTACCAAGGAAAATGTGCAGATGAGATTCACAAAATGATTTATCACCATGATGATAAAACAGCATTCAAAATTACAAAATATACAAACAACGATTGATGCTTTTTACAATTTGTAAAATTCGTAAGGCAACACTGCATAAATTATACATTATACATACATACATATATATATATATATATATATAGGTATATTTTTTAACGTTTTTTCTTTGCAGTGATTATATAAAAAGGCTGATGAACTAAAAATTATTTTTTTTCTACATATACAGTATGTACGTACGTACGTGTGGTGAATAAATTAAAGATACATATATTTAATTACAATATAATCGCTAGTTTTACGCAACTACGTAATTATGTTTCTCTTCACATACACAATAATAAACCTGTCTAATTTTGTGACAAACAATATGCATAGGTATTTATTTAGGCTGTGGCTATTTGCAGGTACAATATATCTGCGAATTATTGGCTATTTGCAGTTACTATATCTGCGACAGGCGCAAAGCCTTCTGCGCATGCGCGTGAACTTATAGTCCGATTATAATTTCTTACATTTAATGTATGCTAGACTTGATTGAATTAATAATATTAACTAATTTGGATTATATTTTTACTCTACGTCACTTTACGAGTTCGATCTAAATTTTGAGAGGTTTAACCGCTTAGCTGCCCAAAGCGCCTTAAGGCGCAAACAGCCGTATCTATTATACGCTCAGCGCGTCTAAGCGGTTAAAACAAAATTTTGGCAGTAAACACGCTGACAGTGACAGTTCACGCGCATGCGCAGAAAGCTTTGCGCCTGTCGCAGATATAGTGCCTGCAAATAGCCAATAATTCGCAGATATAGTAACTGCAAATAGCCACAACCATTTATTTATTATGCGGTAGAGGTGGATTAACCGTTTCAGTACCCTGCGACTCGTCGAAACTATCAACATTTTATTATTTTTTTGTTAAATACATACATATATACACATATTGGAAAAATTTTACACCGGCGCTTTTGCAAAGGCCAATAAATCGACTTTCGGGTACTGAAAAGGTTAAAAAAAAAAAAAAAAAATATATACATATATATATATATATATATATATATATATATATATATATATATATATATATATATATATATAATAAGCCAACCTCATTCGAAAGAAATAATCACAACTTGAAAACAACCGATAAATAATAGCCTTATAACTAAAATTGAGTTCGTTTTTTCATAACCACGGTATATATGTAAATACATCGGGTCTTATCGAAAAGAAAAAACACTCATCTCACTTGAATCCACCTCTAAGATTGAGTACACCCAATTTGGGCCTCACACGCCTCCGAAAAACTACCCTTAATTTTATGCGAAAGAAACTATCATAGACGTATTAAAAAATGGGTCACCTAAATTAGACGCAGTTATGCAAAAAGGATCCAACACTCCTGTCGCCCGTTATCAAATTATATTTACAACCCCTACCCCTAGCATTTCGCATTATGAGAAATCGTGCTATGGGAGGGACTATATATGTATATGTAGGTGCATTGGTCAGCTATTTGCCTTTTATATTTTTGAGGTGTTGACTTCCACGGGGTCAACTCATGCCCTAGAACTTTTCAGTCAAGAACTTTTAGTTATAATGTGTGATTTAATAGACATTTAGTTTTTGTCATATGAAATTCCTCCAAATCCTCAGATACTAGCTCCTTATTTTTAGACTATGATCCTTTAAAGTCGTTGTATGACATCAGTTAGACACTATTTATGATGGCAATTGGATTATTACGCACATTGTGATCGCCCAAAACAATTTTGCCATGAAAATTGCGAATACAGAATACTTGACACTCTTTGAGTTCTCGTTAGTATGATGGACTTTTAGGCTGCCAGATGTTCCGTTATAGTGACTTTTGGGCGAGCGCTTTGTGGGCAATAATCACCGAACCATTTATGATATGTATCTTGAATAGCACGCACAGCAACAAAAAAATCGCGATTTTTACATACCAAGTAGGAAACTAATCTTTACTAAATACATGACCAACTGAATTCGAATATGATAATGATTTATATTTGTTTCCCGTTGTTTTTGGGATAAAAGCGTTTAAAAAAAAAGCGCAATTTTTACAGATTTTTGTCTTTGGCGGTCTTTAACTCAAAATGTAGTATAGCTGTGCCAAAAGTGAGTTTCGCTAAGTGAGATCAAATGATGCGCTAGAGTAGGAATCTTCAGTCCTCATTTCGCTCTTGCACCATGCATATAGTCTTCAAAAGCTCAATTTTTAACTCAATTTAAAATCATTTAGCGCTCGAATTAACGCGTTAAGGCAAAACAAAAATAAATATTGGAATAAACAAACAAAAACGTGGTTAACCGCTTAGCTGCCCAAAGCTCCTTAAGGCGCAAACAGACGTATCTATTATACGCTCAGCGCGTCGGCTGGGTGTCTAAGCGGTTTAAGGGGAAAATTTGCGAAAAAACTCATACTGCAGAAAGTGTATTTTTGACTTTTAAAATTCGCTAGACAATTAATCGTAGGTATTTTAAAGTAATAAAATTCACAATCAATAAAAAAAAACTCCTGACTATTAGATATTAACACTCAATTTTAGCACATCGGTATTAGATTTTAAGTTGACAGACTGCGAAAGCCAATAAACTGTAAAAATTGGGCATTTTTCTAAGCGCTCACATCTCAAACACAAGGAGAAGCCAAACAAAATTCATTGGGTAAATTTAGTAGATTGATTAGACTCGGCTCCGGGAATATTTGGTTGTTGCTCAGTGTTATCAATCACGTTTGCATTGAAAAAAGACTATATTGTACAAAATGTATCACGTACATATATAAAGGGGGCGAAGAATTAGTCTATTCATATTGGCACAGCACAGACCGGCAAGTAAACAGCAGTACGAAAAGTATTCATTGGTACATTCTATATGGGAGCATTCATATTATATATTCACGCATTTATGTATATAGAGAATGTACCGAATACTTTTGCTGTTTACGTGCACTTGCCAGTCCGTGCTATAGACCTTCAATTGTACGAAACGTTGTCGACACAGGTTTGATCCTTCTTTGCAAAACTGCATACGTTTGATTCACAAGATTAAACGTTTTCTAGAGCACCGTCATTCTCCGGTAGTGCGTGATCGTACACCGATGACATACCGGCATCGGCACGCGCAGTCTGACGACTTGTCATATATTATTAAAGTACCAAAATGTCAATGATAAATATATATATGTTCAAAAGTTACTAAAATTATCATAGATCAAAATGCATTCATTAATGATAAATTATCACACTATATTTGAATCGTACGCGCATTCGTCATCATCGTATCTATATATATATAATATAATATTACAATTTTTCAAAATACCTAAACATTATTGTAGAAATATGACTTTTAGTTTTTAATTATGCTATTTTTTATTTATACTTGAGTTGCACACTTTCGTCGTCAATATTTTCAAACGGGGCGGAGGCGGCACCACTCTCACACGACTGGTACCTTGAAAATTAGCACTTTAAGCACGCGGTCGAACATTCTTTCATACTTGAATGTTGTTCTACAACACCTGGATAGTTCAAACTCATCCTTCAAATGAGCCAAGTGTGCGTCCATCCAGTTCAAGACAATGTATCGAGACATCTCGTACATCTGAGAGTGACACTTCAGCTTTAAAAACTGACTATGCGGCACAATGATACTATGTACATATATTAGTTTGCTATTATTACTGAAAATGTGTGATTTGAAACGGTTCTGAAGAATTTGGCTCATGCCTACCCCCATTATTGGCACCATTGTGATTTCAATTTATATTTGTATATAATACATATGTACACTAGGGTACATCGAAAGCATTCAATGTTGGAATTTGAAAGCAGCTCAAGTTAGCAAATATATTCTGTATCGTTGGGAATCCGTAAAAAAAATAATACAATTTAAAAAAAAATATTGCACTGCCGTCATCCCATTCGTAAATATTACCGATTTTTGAAGGTTAAATATTTTTATATTTTTTGTACTTTTGATCAATTTTGAAAACAAAAAACCCAATTTAAGAAAATTATTTATTTAAATGACAATTTGAAATTTAAAAATGAATTTTAGTTGCACGTCGAAGTATTTTCCGAATAATGTATCTCTTCTTAGTGAGTTTTTCGATAATTTCGATACACAATTATTTATTTTCACTTATTTATATAAATAAAATTATTATTTTGAATAAAAACAATAATTTTATTTTACTACCGCCACCTATGTTTAAAACTAATAAACAAACGGTGGATAGACGTCAACGACTATCTCGCCGGGCAGATTTAAAACGCGTCTTACACGATATTTTTGCACCATCGTAATGGCGGAGGATCCATTTACTTATATCGATGACCAAAATGAGCAATATGGCAAAGTATGAAAACGATCGGATAAGAGGCAAACTTTTTCCTGAATTCGTTTACAACGTAAGTGAAACGTAAAGCAAGTACATATGTAAAAAAACAAATCGCGTTTCTTTTAAAATCGATCAAAATAATATTATATTCAACAAATAGTAGACGTGAGAAACGATGTTTAATGTAAATTCAATGTAAAATTATTAATATAAAAATAAATAAATGAGGTGAATTAAAAAAAGAAATACTAAAACAGAGCTTGCATTTAAAAAACCTTAGAAAATCGGCAAAATTTACGATTTTCACAAACTTGAATGGACTAGCAGCAGTGCAAATATATTTTTTTTCATTTTTACGAATTTCTTATGATACATAACATCTTTTCCAACTTGAGCCGTCTTTAAATTCCAAAATTCGCTATTTTCGATGTATCCTAAAGTACATGTTTGGCTATAGTGTAGTTTTGGGGCAGCCTCTATCTATATTCAAGTGTTTATTTTCAAGTTACTAATTGTCCAATTATTTCCGCCCCACCTTTTACATAATATTACTATTAATATATATGTATACATATAAAAAAAAAAAAAAAACAACAAAATCGTAACTACTATATCAACAAACACAAATCAAAGTAATAAACGTTGAAAATTTTTCATGTATTCGAGATGATCGAAGATTACTTTCGATACGTTGATAGTTTCTGGTAACTGAACATACGATTTGTGTACCACTTCGATATTGTTTCAAGAGTATGTATGAAATAGTCAAAAGAAAATAATCAACACTTAGGAAAAATACATCAGATTAAGCATCAGCACCTCGCAAGCGACGACCTATCAATCGTCGTAATCTTTATCACAGCGATCGTCGTGCGTCCAATAGCTCGCCTTCCTCGGCACTTCCATGAAGTCTCTCTTGGACCCTCGACCGCTGCCGCGGCTGTCGCGTCGCCCGCTAGATTTCTTATCGCCGAAATCGCCATCCTCTTCGCTTCTGGCCACCGAATCGGTTCGGCTTCTGTTCGACCGATCATCGACGGGATCCGGAACGACGACGACGACGTCGGTCGGTTTCTTACCCGACCAATTGTTCGCCGTTTTACCGTCCCAATTCTTCTCGTCGGATCCTCTCCGCCTCCAATTCGAATCCTTCTCCTCGGCTTCCTTTTTGATCCAATTCACATCCTTCTTCGCGTCGAACCCTTTACGTTCGCTGCTCAGCCGTCCGCCGTTTCTATTCCAATTCTTATCACTATCGCTGTCCTCGTTCCTTTTCTTCCCCCAAAACGAAACACCCGTATCGTTGAAAGCCTTATTATCTACATCGTCGTCTAAATTTTCATGTAAATTCAATTTATCTAAAGAGCCCAACGAATCGTCTAGATTGATTCGCATTTGGTTCCCGTCGAAATCTTCACTGTTCTGTTCGTAGAAGTTTTGCATTAACATGCCGCTTTTATCGTCGACGGGTTCGTTAGACGCGTCTTCCGCGTTAGCCTGCTGCCGCCAGGAGTTGAGATCGAGCCGACTCGATAAGCTGGAAACGCCGAGAATGACCGGTTCCAATTTCGGAGGCGGGTAGTTCCAAAAATCGCCAGTATCCTGCGAAACCGAAGTTTGAACTTTATCGGAGCCCATCATATCGGAGGTCCTCGGTATGAAGTTTGGCGGCGGCACGCTCGGGCAGAATTTGGGAATTTCAACAGCACTCTCGCTGGAATATGCTTGATTGTACGACATCATCGGCGGCGGTTCCATGAACTGATTCTGATCCGAATCCGACTTGGGCTGCTGAGCTATCCGAGCGCCCGCTCCCAGTATCGGCCTTGGTTTCTTTTCATGAAAACTCTGTACGCTGACATTGTGATCATTCGAAACATCAGAATAATAATCGACATTGGTCGAATCGTCGTAGTTCAACTTATCATCAAACACATCGTCCTTTACCTGATCCTGATGGTGTCTATTCGAAGACTTATCGCTCGAGTCCGATTTAACAGTCTTCCTATACTCTTTCGAAACGCTTTGATTATTGTCGTAGTTACGGTGATTAGTAGACGCTTTGGGTAACTTCTTGACGGGCAGATCGTCCCTGCTTAAAGGTTTGCCAGTGTATCGACAACGCTTCGGCTCGTTCTCCTGATTACTTTCATCTAAATGCTTAGCGTAGAAGTCTTGCAAGTATTTGGGCAAAGGTTGAAATTGGTATAAGCACTGGTCGGCTAATAGAGCAAGCCAAATGCGGCATGCGAATGGTGGTGGATGACGAGAGATCATAAGCTTCCTCGCCGACAAAGATATGCCGTCCAATTCTTCCGGTACGGTATTATGTAAAGGACGACCGTACTGCATCAACTGAAAAGAAAAAAAAAAAACGTCAACATTTCAATCAGTACACATATGTATAGTTAGAAGTCATTATATTGCATTACAAAAATACCTGAACGTTGAGAGTTCGAAGCGACAATGGCGTATTGCACTCCAAAAGGTCGACAAAAACTTGTATGATCAAATTAGCCAGCACTTTCAGCTCTTCCTTTTCCAATAATTTCGAATCTTAAAATTGAAAAAAACATACCATATTAAAACATAGCAAAAACGCATCTTTCAAATTGTTTTATATATGCATTCGTGGGTAAACAATAGAGACCCCGGATTAGGCTAACGGGACTCAGTAAGTCCCGAACAAAGGATACGCTGGAGTTCTCATAGACCAGGACGAGTGCGTTCGACTCGCCAGGGTAGACTACGTGCCTATACAATAGTCACATTAATGGATCGGGGAAGCTATGCTGTGCAACTTGTCCTTTATAAGGAGGTACACACGGTAGATCAGATTATTCTGGAGTGAGCGGTGGATCTCCTGAATCATTGAATAAATGCTGTAAAGCGACTTCCGACCTTTCATTTGGATCCTGAACCCACCCCTATGCAACAATACTATATTGAAAATATAAGATAAAACATTTTGTACTAAACAATAACAATAATTACTAAAAATAATATTGAATCATCAAACTACAATACACATAGACCCATCAATCGATCAATTCAAGCACTACTTGCATGAAACACTCCACATATTTATATATGTAGAACAAGGTTTCCCAAAAGTGGTCTTCCAAACTCTCCCTCATAATTTTCACTATTGTTTGCATATGCATGTAAGTTTGCATATGTATGTAAGTTTCACAAATTTTGATACTACATATAGATTTTAAACAAATACAATGCAGGCGATCGTTTTTAAATACACCACTTTGGGAAATACTTATGAGACGATATAGTAATAGTAATACCGGTGAAAATCTCAGTCAATAGTGTAGATGCATTGAGGAGGTATTGATCTGCACCGTCCAAAGTCAATTCCAAACCTGAAACAACAATCGAAACACATTATAGCAAACGTTAAGATACAACCTTCTTGCCGTCAAAATTGTCCAAGTATTGTCCGAACACACCGAGCATGAAATTTCAATATCACTGTGATTCTCAACTGGGTGTACGTTTTGAAGTACACAAAAGAATATCAAGAAGAATGGTGGAAAAAAGCATTGCCATCATTATTCTGATCGATCATTGCATGGGTCGGTTTCCTATATCTATTCTTTTATGTATGTAAAATATCATTTCTAGTTCAGACAGTGGAAAGAGATGAAACACCAGACGGAGAAGGCATACAAGAATTATTTAAAATGAAAATTAACAGTAGTTAGACAAACTATTGCACCAAATAGATCAATAGTGGTTGAAAAGCATTGCCATAGTTATTTTTGACGATTTCCTATATCTATTTGTTTATGTTGAATATCATACATCTTTAACCAGCAGCTTGGACTAGTGGTTGTTGGCCAGACCTTGGTTTGTGACTTCAGGTCGATCGTGTCCTTTCAGGGTTTGCCAATTTTTCTGATTTTCATTGAAACGGTTCCTGTAAATCGGCATTTCCTTTCCAATCTCTCTTGCAAATTTCAAGTTATTCAGCGACTTGAGGTTCGCCGATTTCTATGATAAAATGCTGCAAAAATTTCTCCATAGATGTCACTGTGGATGATGTTTGTATGAATTCGAATTTTATAAAAATGCTTGTACTAGTTGTATTATTGTATTGTATATGAATTAGTACTCGTCGCTTTGAAGCGATCTGTTAATGCGAGTGCATATATTTGATACACACAGTGTGTCAAATATCTAAAAGCATGTTGTAAATACAAGTTTTTCGTAATTTTTTTAGGGGTTGACGTTCCAGGCACGAGCCGCCACTGGTCCCTAGTAACTATGTATGTGCGTGGTAGACATCATCAATTGATGGCTGTATCCCCAGCCCTTTATCGGATGGCTCTTATTCCAAGAGCTAATCGACTTCTAAATGAAACCGTTGGTGCCGTGCCCCAAATGTGTAATTTCCAACTCATTGATCGTAGGTTATTAGAGATTATTTTACCCCTCTCTCAACGAAGTGGGGTATGCAAGTGCCCCAAGTTTTACTTGGTTTTCAAAGCTATACACCCTATATTTCTTGTATTCCTAGAATGAACTATGAGAAATTTATTTTAATAGATTTTGTATGATTTAGAAAAGGGGTACATCGTAAAAAAATACAATTATACATTTCTACGTTCCAAAGTATGATTTAAAAGGCGGTAGCGATAAATCATGTCTTTGACTGTTCGCTTGCATATTCTTGTTGAACGATGAATCAATGCGAGAGAAAGAGACAGCTATTGTTTTCCTCGCTTTTGGCGCGTGGCTATTGAGTCATGCAGTCGCCTGTTGGCCTTACCTATGTGCGTTTGCATGTCGACGCTTTTCGTTATTTTTTAATACAAAAATAGTCAAAAACATGCTATACGAATAAAACTTTTTTATGGTGATGTATAAGATGATTAATAACATATATATTGAACCCATTTGTATTGAGAAAAGCTGTATTTTGATTAAAAAAGACCCCCGGTTCGGGACACTCGTCCGATCTCGACGCTCCGTCCTTCAAAGGTTAACATATTTGTCTGGTAGCTTGCGCTCATCATTATTTTCATATTTAGATGTGATGTATGAGTGGAATTTTGATGTTTTCTCTTTCATTCGGGCCTCGCGGGAACGTTTTGTATTTATGGCCGGTTCTATATATTGGTGCTGGCTGTGGATGTAAGACATTTCCTACTATGTGTCATCCGCGAACTGAATATTACCAATGACCATAGTACATATTGAACAACTATAGACGTGTCTACATATTAACACAGTATGACAAAGATTGAAATAAACTTCATAAGCACACTTAGAAAGCTTATCGAATAACAAATATATATATTATAATATCTGAGGGGTACGATATTTGGAGTCGAAAAAAGGCTGCAGTATCACACTCATGCTCGGCGAGTCCGAATTATCAAATAGCATACCGTCAACTTTATCGCGCAGAGCTGAAACGAAAATGCTGTGCAATCGGAGTTGGTGAATCTGCACCCGCGAGAACAGCACGGAGCACATCATTTTCGACACTTTGGCTGTTATATTTGTGTCCAATATGGCCGCGGACGCTATGGCTTCCATCGCATTCCTGAAACCCAACAAACACACACATAACATATTGTATTGATCAACATATTTGTATAATATGATGTATATAATGTAGGCGATTGTACCTTAGCGACTTCGGTTGAGGACATTCTTTGGCGAGGACGCCTTCGATATGTTTGAGCTTTTGATTAGTCAAAATACCGTCGTCGGAAGACGATAGCACGTTAACCTGCAACGTTTAAATAGCCACGATCAATTCGATTTCAACGATACAACCAGTACACTGTTCAAATTTCAAAAAGGAGAATATAATATGCAAAAATGTTAAGTCTGGAATGTTTGAAACATACATTATGTTTGTCTGTCTGTCCGCTATACAAAATCTTCAGTTTTCAATTTATAACCATCGAATTTTGTACTCTATATTATACTTTCTAACTTGATTTTCCGAAATATTTTAACTTTAACCCGCACGAGTAAACCTAAAGTGAGGCTTACAACCATTTAATTCATAGAAACACCTTTCAGCTTCCAAAAATAGCCTTTAACCGTTTGCAGCGACTCATCCGTGAGTCGCACATTGACTTGGTTTATACCCCAGCGTCTCTCGGGCGAGACGCATCAATTTCTCATCCGAAAAGTGCAATATTTAACGTTTAAAAACGATTTTACAAGCACCAACTATGAACGAACTTGATTACAAAATGATGATTTTAAGTTTTTCTTTTAACAAAAATGCAACATATTTCATCGAGGCTGCCACTTAATCAATTATGCCATTGGAAGCAATCGTATATTGTTTTATTATTGTAAAAAAATTTTTTTTTTTAAATTGCTGGCTCACAGGTAAACATTGAATATTATTTGATCAAAACCAGCTGCAAAACACTCCTGCATAGAGAATAGCAACCACTATTTGAATATACAATTCAATTCCAAACTAGTATAAATATCCATACAAAATCTAATAACATCAATACCTGTTGAATTAAATAAGAATATTTATCGTCGATTTGCAAAACAGATTGGGTGTTTTCGTCGACGTTGTCGTCGTCGTCGCCGCCGCCGCATCTGTAATTTTGATAGTACGACGGGACGGAACCGGCCGATTGTTTATTCATCAGCGCCGTCTGGCTCAAGTTCAGGTGTTTGGTCGGAGGCGATGTCGCCTTGGCGATCTTCGCCAAGGACGGCGAGGTGGAAAACATCTGATCGGACGCGTTGGTCGGCGGCGATTGGACGTTGATGCTCGTCATGTTCGGAGACGATTTAAGCGGAGCACCGACCATGCCATGACTGTCGTTCGGTATAATCAAGTTTCCCGGCCGTCTGAGGTCCCGATTGCGGCTAGCGTAGCCTCTGCCTCTCCCCACAGGGGTAGTCTGAAAACAAAAACGCACAAATGTTACAAATACATAATATATATCAGCGGCATCGTCATGATCTGAAGAAGGCTATGATAAATGTATAATATAAAATTATTCAATAGTTCAATAAAAATTCTGAATTATCTATTGGTAATGGAATATTTTTAAGAAAAGATAAAAAGTAGCATATTTTAACCCTATGCCCGCGGCAATAAATATAGCGAACAAGCCCTATACGCGGCACCTTTTTCGCGAATTTGGCAATCGAGTGTTCGACCTTAAATACAGATTTTAATATTTACTCAAGTAACCAGATATGTTAATTAACACATAAAGTATTATTTTAAACAATAAAATACATAATATATCTCGTAGTTTTGGATTAATTGTCAAATAATCATTCTTCATAATTGTATGAAGACGTGACGTCACATAGACGAGGTTTCAGTATGTTTCCACAAAAAACAAATTTTTGACTGTTATATATTAATTTTAAGCAAATTGAATAGATGGCATTCAACTGTCAGTAATATATTCAACCAATTTTGAACCTTAAAACAGTTGAAATAGGCGCATATAAGGCTGAAAATCCCATGCAAAGTTCAGAAATTCTATGGAAGACAGCCGCGCTACAGACTTGTCGTCCAAAGCTTCTATAGAAGACGGCCGCGGGCAAACGGTCAATGACGATATTTGAATCTCAAGTGTTCACTTTTTCATTTACTATCACTGAAATTACAGCAAAACGTACTTCATCGACATTAACGACTTGAAATTAATTTTGGTTTCTTCACAGTGACATCTAAAAATATCCCGTGATACTGATGAAATTGAAAAAAAAACAAATATTTTCCGTTAGTTTGTGATATATTCAAGAGGTAGTGTCAAGGATTGGCACTAAACACATACATATATAATAAAATAATCGAATCGGTTTCTACACACGCGATTAAATGGTTAAGAAAACCATTTGTTTATTTATTTATTTAAGTTTGGACCATTGTGGCATTACAGGAATCCCTAAGGCACTACTATGGTCGGAAAAATAATACAGAGAGATGAGAAGAATAAAAATATATGTATATATATATATACAAACAAAAATACATTTATACACAATCATAACAAAAAAACTAAAGCATTATAATAAAATACAAAGTAGGCAATGTCTTGCACCTATAGCCAGTACCAAAACATCCCTGCGAGGCTCAAACGGAATAGAGAAGATCAAAATTCCACTCATACATCATATTCAATTATGAAAATAAGGATGAGCGCAGGCTACCAGACAGATTAAAGGTTAAAGTAATCTCTGATAATCTACTAATCTCACTAAGGTGGAAAAAATCACATTCAGACTCGGCAGCAACGGTTCGATTGAGAAGTCGGATAGCTCTTGGAATAAGAACTGTGCAGGCAGGAGGTACAACCATCAAATGATGATATCTACCACGCTCATAAAGTCCCAACTGTTCCAGCAACAACGGGTATTATTATTAGTATTACCACGCAGTAGCTGGAGAACGAAACGAATTAACGAGAAGTTTCTCCGAAGTTCAAGGGAATTATACCCAAGCATACCCAAAAGGAAAGGAGTGGGATAGAGATATGGGTAATACCCACACTCTTTCTTATATAGAAAACGAAGAAATGCTTTTTGCACATTTTCGATAATAAGAGAGTAGTTTGCTTCATGCGGATTCCACACAATCGCATTATACTCTAGCTCACTTCTAACAAGCGAGTTGAAAAGCAAGCGAGAAGACAAGGGGTTGGAGAATAACCTAGCATATCTCAAGACAAATCCAAGTCGACGAAAGGAAACGTCAGCGACTGTTTTGATGTGGTTGTGAAAGGTGAATTGAGGATCAAAAGTGATACCCAAGTCGACCATAGATTCCACACGCTTCAACAATACGGATCCAATGGAATATCCGCGACAATGATCTTTCTTATAAGAATATAGTTGGAATAGTGCAATAAATTGAAGACGTAATGATTCCTCTACGAAAAGCAATGTAACCTTTAACCTTTAAGGTCAAATATGTGGACAGCTTTCCCCACCGGCTAGTTGATAAACATTAGTATTTACAATCGTATTAGAACAGCGATATCGATACGTTCAACCTGTTGGTGATTTTTATCCCGTCACATAACCTTCGCTGAAAATGTAAATTTTTAGGTTATGTTGTTATATATGTATTGTCAAAATGGGTGTGTATACAACATTCGCTACGATAGTACCGTCATGTGTGCCGATCGCGATGAGACAGGTGAGGTGTGGAGTGGAGTGGAGTGGAGTGGAGTGGAGTGGTGTGATGATGCGAGGATGAGTCACGGAAACGTCATCGGTGGGTTTGAATAGCCGATCGGAAATGTGGTCGATGTGAGGTGAGGTGAGGTGAGGTGAGGTGAGGTGAGGTGAGGTGGGTGGGTCGGGGTGCGGGAGGCGAGGGGGAGGGGCGCGGGGGGTCGTTCGTTGCCGGTCGTTAGCCGTTAATCGTTAGTCGTTAGTCGTTAGTCACTCGTTCGTTCCTCGTCACTCGTTATTCGCTATTCGTCATTCTTTCTTCGCCAGTCGTTATTCAGTTTTCGTTACCATAGTGGCGGCGCTCAACCTCTACGACCGGCAGCCGCTGACTGACGCCGGTTGGCTCTAACACCTCATTTCTCGACTTTGCACTTTTGCTATTGCAAAATACTATTTGCGATTTCACTTTTGCTTCGTTTCGTCGATATAAATCTCGTATTATTTTTATATATGTTTATCGACGTTGAAAACGGTGGATTGGAATTAAGTTTTAATTCAATTTTTTAATTTTGTAATTGGGTTTATAGAACAGGTGGTCGAGTGAAAGGTTTCGACCGTTTCCCGGCCTATGGAAATTCAGTTGAGTTTGAAAGAGGATCGTTTATTTGCGTTCAATTGGTACAATGGTTATTGTATGTACGAAGAGGTTTCTTCGGAGAAGTGATCTGTTTGAACTCCAGAGGCTCACTCTGCCGGTGGAGGTTGCTGCGTTGCTTTATAAACGTTTTGGGTTGAAGTGGGTCGTGTGCACATCTTTTGTTCTTGGTACTCGCGCTGCCCTAGTTATGCTGCGAGCGTGGTTTTATGGGTTCATACGCAGTGTTTTATGGGTTCATACAAACGGTGGCTTGGGAGAAAGAAGCTCTCTTGGCTCCGGAACATCAGGTCATGGATGGGACTCGGTCTCGAAAAGTTATTTCGGCTTGCCCATGATAGGGAAGAATTCGCACGGGCCATAAACGATGTCTGCCCATGGTAGTCGCCTACGTCCGAATACGGATTCGGCATTAGAAGAAGAAGAAGAAGCTCGACGTATGTCCGATAAAAACTTCTTTGTTTGTTTATATTACTCCATAGATGTATAATACATAGATCCGCCCTCACGCTTATACTGGTCTCCCTTTTGGCGCATGCACACTTTCTCTCAGTAGGTAGTTAGCTTCTAAGTAGGAAAGGTCGATTGCGGAGATTCTTGTCGATAGATATGCGGAGATCTAGTCGTCACTAACTGAGGGGTGCGGGGGATTTAACTAGCGGGGAAGTGAAAAAAACGCCGACCGCTGCGTCGTAGGGAAAAAACCTTTTTTTTTCCCAACTTCCCCGCTAGTTAAACCCCCCGCACCCCTCAGTTAGTGACGACAATATCTCCGACCAAAATCACGCGTCAGCGCCCATCTATGTGTATTATATATATATATGTATTACTCGCAAGATGGGCAAGCATCGGTAAAAATTGCACAATGCATTCAAAAACACACAATAAACAACATGGGATACATTTTTATAAGTAAATTGATCCGATTGTATTCCGTGCGTTGTAGCGTATTTATAGAGACGTGCCCATAGATGTATAATACATAGATACGCCCTCACGCTTTATGCCGGTCTCCCTATTGGCGCATGCAAAATACATGGCGCATGTACACTTTCTCTCAGTAACTACTAGTTAGCTTTCAAGTCGGAAGGTCGATTGGCTGCATAGAATCGCGCCACGCATAGCGCATAGACAGCGGCATGCAACAGCGGTCGACAACCTCTGCCACAGGTGTTATTAAATGCATGCTTGTGGAAGTTACTAATGTTTAAATATTGTAATAGTTAATGATGGTTTTATTATAGTAACATACATTTGTAGTTATACTTACTTTTCTATATATGTAGGCTTGCACTTACATTTAACAACATGGGTCCTTCCCTCTGTTCATAATAAACATTATTTCCTGTTTTTCAATATTCGGCTCCCTTGAGAATATTATTTTGAATTATGTAAAATGAACATCCCTGCTGGCAGCTAAATAATATCTGGCTTAGATATGGAAGCATTTAGTTAACAGTAATTTCATATGAACAGGCATAGCAGGTACTAATGTACTATAGGTATTCATAGCAACTATTGCCTTTCAAAAGATCATTTTTGCGGTGCTGCTGGTCGTATTTAGATATTTATAATATCTGCCTTATAATATAGTTTCTTAGAAATTAGCTACTTACCCTTTATTGATTATGAATTCAAATTTATTTTATTATATATGTATATATATATATATATATATATATATATATATATATATATATATATATATATATATATATATATATATCATCATCATTTACAGCCATTCGCCATCCACTGCTGGATGAAGGCCTCTCCAACACGCTTCCACTCGTCTCTGTTTTGCGCAACACTCATCCATCTCATTCCGCACATTTTCCTAATTTCGTTCACCCATCTTCCTTGCGGTCTTCCTTTTACTCTTTTGCCTTCTCTCGGGTACCATTCAAGCACTTCTTTTGTCCACCTTTCGTCCATCCTCCTAGCTACGTGACCCGCCCATTGCCATTTCAATCTCTTCACTCTATCCACTATGTCCACTACCCTTGTCATATTTCTCACCCACGTGTTCCGCTTCCTGTCTTTCCTCGTTATGCCAAGCATACAGCGTTCCATACTTCTTTGAGTGCATTGGATTTTATTTTGCATCTTGGCGTTCAGTGTCCAAGTTTCACATCCATACGTCATCACTGGCAAAACGCATTGATCAAAGATCCTTTTCTTCAGGCAGAGTGGCATTTTTGATTTAAAAACAGCATTCATCCGTCCAAATGCACTCCACCCTAATTTCATACGTCTCTTTATCTCTTCATTTTTACTACCAGACATGTCAATTATTTGACCTAAATATAAATAATTATTTACTACTTCTACTGGTTTATCATCTAAGGGGATGCTATCAGGCATGCAATAACTATTGAACATTAGTTTAGTCTTATCTACGTTAATTTTTAATCCTACTTTTCTACTTTCCCTGTCCAGCTGTGTTAGTCTGATAAGTAGGTCAGCTGAATCACGAGCTACTAAAACTATATCGTCTGCGAACCGAAGGTGACTCAAAAAGCGACCATTGATGCTTACTCCGGCTGTATCCCAATCCAATTTCCTGAAAACTCCCTCAAGCACCGCATTGAATAACTTGGGCGAGATTGTATCTCCTTGTCTTACTCCTTTTCCTATGCTAAATCTATCTGTACCTGAAAAAATTTTAACCGAAGCTGTGGCATTCTTATATATTGCAGCTAACAGTCCCACATAGGGTTCCGGCACTCCCTGTGTTTTTAGAGCGTTAAGTACTGCATTATGACTAACTGTATCGAAGGCTTTCTCATAATCGACGAAACCTAGGCACAATGGCCGTTGATATTCGTTGGCGCGCTCGATTAGTTCGCCAACTACTTGGAGGTGGTCCATTGTGCTGAAATTTGCCCTAAACCCTGCCTGCTCTATAGGTTGGTTCTCGTCGAGGATATTCTTCAGCCTTTCTGTAATAACCTTCGTGAAGAGCTTGTAGACCGCTGAAAGTAGACTAATGGGTCGGTAGTTCTTGATATCGCTTTTGTCGCCTTTTTTGTGTATTAAAATGATAGTTGCGTTATTCCATCCTTCTGGTATAGCTTGGTTCTGGATGCATTTGCTGAAAAGCCTAGCTAAGATATTAATTAGGGGGGGGCCGCCACATTTTAGTAAGTCAATGGGAATATTATCTTCCCCTGGGGATTTACCGTTCTTTGCAGTTTTTAGCGCGGCCTCTACTTCGCTAGGCAATACTGCAGGAACCCTTTGGCCGTGTGTCGATTCCAGAGCGGGGAATTGGCCGTTGTCGTTCTCGTATAGTTTTGCATAGAACGTGTAAACTCTGTCTATGATTTCTTCTCTATTCCTAATTATTACTCCGCTCTCTGATCTGATTGCGATCATTTGGTTTTTGCCTAAGAAAAGATCCTGTTTGCACTTTTTCAGGCTACGGTTATTCTTAATGGTATTTTCTATTAGCTTGCTGTTAAAATCCCTGACATCCCTGACTATTCTCTTTTTAATTTCCTTATTTACTAGATTGTATTCTTGCTTATTATTATCCCTATCTAAATTCCTTTTATGCTTAATTAGGTTTTTTGTTTCCGCTGAAATTTTGCTTAATTTAATCTGTTTCCTGAATCCACCTAATTTCTTACCTGTTGAGGTTAGAACCGAACTAATTACAGTGTTCAATTCCTCGATGTCTGCTTCTGGGTTTAATTTCCCGTATCGATTTCCAAGTTCGAGTTCGAATTCCTTTTTCCTAGACCTTAGTTGAGCGAAATCTGGAGAGTTACTGCATCCTTTTATTAATTTCCTACGTTCGCAATTTATATTAATGGCCATCTTGGCACGGACTAATCTGTGATCGCTACCTATATCTACTTTACTTAAAACACTAACGTCTTTAACGGAGTGCAGGGCATTTGTTAGGATGAAATCGATCTCGTTTCTGTCTCCTTTAGGACTCTCCCAAGTCCACTTATTGTTGGTGTTTTTCCTGAAAAATGAATTAGTGATAAAGAGCCTGTTGTGTTCTGCGAATTCTATGAGGCGATCGCCTCTGTCGTTTCTTTGGCCGGTACCAAAATTGCCTACTGCTCTTTCAGTATTTGCCTTTTGTCCTATTTTTGCGTTAAAGTCGCCCATGATTATTTTAAAGTGGTGACGGCTATTATCGTATGCGTCCTGTATTTTTTCGTAGAAGTCTTCTATTTCCTCGTCTGGGTGGCTAGATGTGGGGGCGTACACTTGGAAGATTTGACAAGTGTACCTGCTCGAGATTCTTAATACTATATAGCATATACGTTCCGATATGTCGCTTATTTCTATAATATTTCTTTCTATTCTCTTATTGATAAGAAACCCTACTCCTCCTATTCTACCATTTGGTAGCCCTCTCCAGTAGAGACAGTTACCACTTTTTAGGATTATTTGGTTTTGCTGTTTTCGTCTTACTTCACTAAGTCCTATTATATCCCATTTGATATTTTCTAATTCATTCTCTAATGCAAGCACACTTCCTTCACTCGATAACGTTCTTACATTGTACGTGGCTAAATACAGGTTTCTATTAGCTAAGCTATCATCCATCGTCACTCTTACTTTGTTGGAGGTTTGGATATTATTTTTCTCGCATTTATCCAAGATGTGTTGAGAAAAAGGCGGTACTTGAGAGAGATTTCCATTCAAGGAGTGAGTTCTTACCGCCATAGACTCTTCTCTGTGGTCAGCTTTGACAGATAGTCATCCTAGGTATCACTTGGATCACTTATGAGTTATTACATGCCATTTAACAGGGTTACTTTGTAAGTGAAAGTAGTTAGTTATGATAATAATAGATTAGCAATTGTTATACTACTTTTTTACAGATCTTTATCGTGAGACGCCTCTTTGGAGACAACGGATTTATATATGTGAGTGCGGTTTGCAATTTAATATTTTAATAATAAATTTAGTAAAGAATATAAAATTACACGAATTACTTTAATATAAATTAAATATGAAAAAGAACTATTAGACAGTTGGGAAACACCGTTTCTGTTTGCTATTATTCTATTAAGTAAAGTTCGTTAAAAATTTTTGTCTGAAAGCAATTATGTGGAAGATTTATTGCTTCTGTGGGACCGAATTTTGACTGGCGAGCAGGGACCCTTATTTTTTTGTATTCAGGTAGGGAGATGTATCTCGTTCGTATACGCTTTTGTAACTGACACAAAATTAACACAAAATTTTTCGCAATCACTGATATTAAAAACGCTGTTAACGGCCGATCGTCTGTTTATTTTTACACTTAAATTATACTAGGATGCAATTAGTAAAATAAGTGATTAGATGGTTAAATTTTTAGATTAAATTTCGTGCAATAGCCGGGTTTAAGCGAGTAATAGCGGGAAGAACGCAGAAGCACGTCTTCCCCGCATGACACTGTGGCGACCCCATAGAAGAGGGTGGCAACACCGGTCGCCATGGTTACGGCAGTGGAGCTGTCATTCGACCATTCGGCCCTAACTCGTGGGGGAGGAACTACCCTGTTCCCCCGAGACCCACAGTGGTGACCCCGACGTGATAGACAGCGCGCACCCCCATCCCCCCTATTCTTCCCGACAATCTTGGAAACACGATGTCCGACGGTGAAGCAGACAACGGCGCCGCCGAAGCAGGCGGGGAGAACAATGTGCAGAACAACATGGAGGAAAACGCGGAGAACAGCGACCGCAACCAAAGCACGGTAAATCTTGACTTTTTGGGGGCGCCCGTGCCCCCCTTCCCGCCCTTTTGGGCCGAGAACCCCCAAATATGGTTCGCACAGATGGAGGCGAGCTTCGAAGCCGCCAGAATCACTAGCGAAAACACGCGATACTGCAGAACAATCGCGTGTTTGCCTCGCGAGGTGATGACGGAGATTTGGGACATCCACGTGGCCCCCCCGAAACTCAAGCGATATACCTTCCTGAAGAAGGAAATTTTGGAGAGGTTAGGAGTCGGCCAACGACAGAGACATCGCAGACTCCTCGAACGCGAGGAAATTGGCGACAGGAAGCCATCACAGTTCCTGAGAGACCTCCGGATATTGGCGGCCCAGGAAATGTCGGAGGATCTGCTGAGAACCACGTGGGAGAGCAGGCTGCCAGAGGGACTAAGCTTGCAACTGGCAATGAGCGACGAAACCGATTTGGATAAGCTGGCCAGGAAGGCAGACAGGTGGTACGACAGCAGCCCCCACGTGGCAGCGATGACAGACCGCAGAGAGAAGAGGCGGCAAACCGATGATGAGTATGTGACACGGGGAGAGTTCCAAACATTAAATCAAAAGGTAGATGACCTGACCACGATGATGGGACGGCTACTGCAAACGAACGAGACGAATCGGAAAGAATCAAGGCCATCACACTCCCCAGCGAGGAGCCGACGCTGGCAACCACGACAACAGAGTCCCCGAGGCCGCAGGAACACGCCACCGCGCAGGTTTAACCAGGCGGAAAACTTCCAGGGCAGGCGCTAATGGCGGAAAGCAGCCCCAGCCCCACTTCTTGCCGCCTATACGTAACAGACAAGGTCAGTAAACTACGGTTCCTAGTCGACACCGGTTCTGACCTGTGTGTCCTTCCGAAGTCAATATTGCCGGGTCGCAAAATAGCGACATCATACCTTCTATTCGCCGCGAACGGATCTACGATAAAAACGTACGGTTGGAAGGAGGTAGACGTCGACTTGGGACTACGTCGGGTATACAAATGGAGATTTGTAATAGCCGACGTATCAAGGCCTATTATTGGCGCTGATTTCATCAAACATTTTTGTCTTTTGATTGATTTGAAAAATGCGAAACTGATGGATAATCTCACAACTGTTTCAGTGAGGGGCCGAGCAATAGGAACAGCAAAAGTAGAGCAGGTGAAAGCAATTTGTGGCACATCAACATTTCACCATCTACTAACAGAGTTTCCAGAGATAACGCGGCCGACAGGAAATAAAAACAGAACAATGAAACATCATACTGTGCATTATATCAGAACCACTGAAGGACCACCAGCAAGTTGCAAGCCGCGCCGCCTCGCACCGGAGAAGTTGCAGATCGCAAAAGAGACTTTCAAGACCATGTTGAACGAAGGAATCGCTCGACCATCAGACAGTAGTTGGTCATCAGCATTACACCTAGTACCTAAGCACGACGGAGAATGGAGACCATGCGGGGACTACAGAGCGTTGAATGCCCGCACTATACCAGATAGGTATCCAGTACCGCATATAGAAGATTTCGCCAGTACCTTATATGGCAAGAAGTTATTTTCTACAATTGATCTCGTGCGCGCATACCACCAAATCCCTGTACACAATGAAGACATAAAAAAAACAGCTATTTCCACCCCGTTTGGGTTATTTGAATTCCCGTTTATGTCCTTCGGACTCAGAAACGCGGCACAGACCTTCCAGCGGTTTATGGACGAAGTCCTAAGGGGATTGGATTTCTGCTACGTATATATTGACGACGTGCTGGTAGCGTCAGAAAACGAAGAAGAACATATTAACCACTTACGAAAACTTTTTTCACGGTTTCAAGAATATGGCGTTTTAGTCAACACAGCAAAGTGCGTTTTCGGAGCAAAAACTGTAAGATTTCTAGGATACGAGGTGTCAGAAAATGGAACCAAACCCCAAGCAGACAAAGTAGCTGCGGTGAAAAGATTTCCCCGACCAGCTACAATCGAACAATTAAGGCAGTTTTTGGGGATGATAAACTTCTATCGGCGTTTTGTTCCGGGTGCTGCAAAATTGCAGGCGCCCCTCAACGAGTTGCTAAAAGGATCTAAAAAGAAAGACAAGGCAAAGATTGCATGGACCAACGCGTTGGAAGAAGCATTCGGAAAGTGCAAGGATAGCTTATCAGACGCAGCCCTCCTCAGCCACCCAAAACCAGGGGCAGACTTGGCATTGGTGACGGACGCATCAGATGTAGCACTCGGAGCAGTCCTACAGCAGAAGACGCCCGAAGGGTGGGAGCCGTTGGCATTCTTCACAAGGAAATTGTCAGGAACAGAAAGGAGATACAGCACTTACGACCGGGAGTTGTTGGCAATATATAGTGCAGTCCGGCATTTCCGCCATATGGTAGAAGGAAAATTTTTTACTATTTTCACTGACCACAAGCCTATTATATACATGTTCCAACAGAAGCCAGAGAAATGTTCGCCAAGACAGTTTAGGCACATAGACTTTGTAGGCCAGTTCACAACAGATGTTCGACATGTATCGGGAGAAGAAAACGTGGTAGCGGATGCACTGTCAAGAATAGAAGCAATTTCCGGGATGGACTTTCAAGCAATAGCACGAGCGCAGGAGGATGACACAGAACTGTCACAACTGCTACGAGATCCCGACAAGCAGTTTGCCAAGATACCTATTCCAGGCGAAGAGACGACCATCTATTGTGATGTATCTTCAGAAACGCAACGGCCGTACTTGCCAGCGAAATTTAGGAAACAGGCGTTCGAACTAATCCATCAATTGGCGCACCCAGGGGTAAAAGCATCAGCTAAATTAGTGACCCAACGATATTTCTGGACGGGTATGAAGAAGGAATGCAGAAGATGGGCCCAAGAGTGCATATTTTGCCAGAAATCAAAAATAACGAGGCACGTCATTGCACCTGTGGGAGAGTTCCAGCCACCGGAAAATCGATTTGACCACATTCACATAGACATAGTTGGTCCCTTACCACAGTCCGCCGGTTACAAGTACTTATTGACATGCGTTGATAGGTTTACTCGCTGGCCAGAAGCTATCCCTATGGAAGATATCACGGCAGAAACGGTTGCAAAGAAATTCGTCAGTGGTTGGATTGCAAGATTCGGATGCCCCCTACGAATAACTACCGATCAAGGACGACAATTCGAGAGCACTCTATTCAAGGAACTGAATAGGTTGACGGGATCGACACACATAAGGACAACCGCATACCACCCTGCAGCAAATGGGATGGTAGAGAGGTTCCACAGGCAGCTTAAAGCCGCGATCATGTGCCACCAAGACGAAGGGTGGACGGAAGCCCTACCGACAGTGTTACTGGGAATCCGATCGGCATGGAAGGAAGACCTTAATGCCACGTCAGCAGAACTGGTATATGGTTATGGAGGATGAACGAATGAGACGACTGGCATGTTAATGCACGTGTTTATTATATGACAGCTGAAGACAGAGTGAGTAGTAGCTCTCCGAACCCAGCCGAGTTGGTTCCCACTCGCAGGAAGGCAACCAAACTCGACCATGTCGTATAAGCGAGCCGCCACATCACTCCCCCCCCAGCATCAGCGATACCAAAATTACAAAGAAACAAATTTTACAAAAGAAAAAAATTATTGTTACACAAAGAGAAAAAAATTATTACGTGGGGAGAAAAAAAAATTGTTGACGTGGGTCATCCGCTGTGTACATAGGTGTACCGCCCTGAATGGTCGGTAGATTCGAGAGCGGTGACGTCGCGAGCAGGACGGTGGGTGGTCCGATGGTCGCGCCGATGCGATGCGATGCTGCGGCGGCGCCGCTCTTCCGAGGCTGATGTCGGTTGGTGGGGCGGCGGGGGCGGCAGGGGCATCGATGTGGTTGATGATACTCCGAGCTGGACTGTGAGTCGTTGTGGCTCGTGGAGTTGTTGTAGCGCTACCGCCCGTCTCGGCGTGACGACGCTCGTGGGGACGGACGGGGCCTTGATGATGATGATGATGATGATGGTGCTGAGGTGGTGTATGTCTTGTGGTGCTGGATGACCGTTCTATGTGTAGTGGATCGCGCATGACTCCACATCCAGCTGTCAAGATCGTCGTCTCATTCGCTCCCCCATTTTTTAAAAGCACCTGTCGTCGACGTTGTGGCTGGACGTCGGTAGGTAGGTAGGTAGGTAGGTAGCCGTGTCTGCTCGTTTATTGTCACCCGCGGGCCGCGACGCGCTCTGTTGATGGCGATGGGGGCGCGGCGGGTAGCTTCTCCCGCCTGACTCGGCGAGGCAGGGATGAGCGGCATGTTGAAATTGATCGAGGCTGCGTGGCTCGATGTCGGGGGTCACCAGTATGGAGGATGAACGAATGAGACGACTGGCATGTTAATGCACGTGTTTATTATATGACAGCTGAAGACAGAGTGAGTAGTAGCTCTCCGAACCCAGCCGAGTTGGTTCCCACTCGCAGGAAGGCAACCAAACTCGACCATGTCGTATAAGCGAGCCGCCACATGGTCAACCGCTACGGCTACCGGGAGAGTTTCTGGCTCCACAACGAAACGGAGGACCCAACACAGCGGAACTAGCAGAGAGATTGCGGTCCCAAATGGCGAGGTTGAGACCCAGTCCACCGCGGCGCCATGGAACAAGATCAACCTTTATCTTCAAAGACCTGCACACCAGTGATCAGGTGTTCCTGAGACACGATGCTGCCAAGGGTCCGTTACAGCCTCCATACGATGGTCCATACAGGGTGTTGAAGAGGGGACCGAAGTTCTTCACACTGAGAATTAAGGATTCCAATGTCACCGTATCGGTAGACCGCATAAAGCCGGCATACATGGAAAGCAGCGGAGAGCCCCCAGAGAGAGCAGAGAGAGCCCCCCAAGAAAATGCAGAACCACAGCAAGAAACTGGCCGACAAGCAACCACACGGACTGGCAGGAGAGTCCGGTGGCCAGCCCATCTGGACAGCTACATCCCGTAGTTGTCGCGACGGCTACGCAATGTCGCTGGGGAGGGAGTGATGTGGCGACCCCATAGAAGAGGGTGGCAACACCGGTCGCCATGGTTACGGCAGTGGAGCTGTCATTCGACCATTCGGCCCTAACTCGTGGGGGAGGAACTACCCTGTTCCCCCGAGACCCACAACACGAAAGACCGAACTCATATATATATATATATATATATATATATATATATATATATATATATATATATATATATATATCCCCTAGTTATCGGTCACTTAAATTAAATGGGTTTGGTGCAAACGATCGACAAGCGCCAGACAGACTGAACCACAGATTAACTGGATGGCTGCTTTAAACGCAATCCTCGACTTCACGGATGATAGATTGCACATCAGATGACGAGTAACCTTTCGATGTGCACAGATGCAATTATTAAAACTGAGTTGGATCTTTCTGGCGAGTTTAATAAGGCAAAATTCGGAACTAATATATCAGAAGCACAGAACGTATACAGGGTAGGTATGTGAGGACTTCGGGTAGATTTCGCTTAGTGTAAGTGCGAGCAGTGCGCACGCATAAGGTACACGTGTCGTTAATCTGTGGTTTAGTCTGTCAGGCGCTTGTCGATCGTTTGCACCGCATCGAAATTAAATATACCAAGTGTCTAACTTTGTAATCATAAATAACACTATTGATATCTATATGGTGTTGTCGTTGACCACTAATCGAATGCAATGTTTGATTTTACTTTTAGCATTGGTCAATCATACTTTATTTGCTAAGCCATGTATATACGATATTGGTTATGACTTAATGCTACTTAGAAACAAGTCGTACATATATATTAAATTAATATTACATCTTTGCAACTATTAAAATAATATAATTTACTTTGTCAATTGGGTTATATCATCAAATAAAATCATAATAAAAACACTTTTATAATAATTTTGAATTATTTATTACATTATTACCTTTTAAGAAATTTAACAAAATTAGCAACTGCAGATTGGGCAACATAATTCATATATAAAATTGGCATTAAATATCAGCAATCGCTTACGTATTCGGTTTAAATAATAATCAAAAGAAATATATACATATTTCATATATATATAACGTATTTACAAAATATTCCTCCAGCATATCTATGTATTTATATGAATATTTAAAAAAAAACCTTACTATAATGTATGTATGTATGTTTAAAATTGCACGTAAAAATTTAATTTGTCGTCATTGTTAAAAAAACAAAACAAAATAGAAACGTAAGCGAAAAGCACTTGGTCTTTGTATTTTATTCTTGTTTTTTTTTTTTTTTTTGTTGATCATCACAGAAAATACGAAAGTCTATATACGTATAAAAAGATATCCGACATTTCGAAAATTAAAAAGGTTACAGTAGCATTTCGTCTACACACGTTCAATAGTTTCACAGATAGTTCTGAAGAAATGCTAACAGCGTGGCCTCGTAGTGAGCGCTCGCCTCGGGATGTCTCAGAGAATGTCTCTCGCCAGGGTAGACCTGCAGCCGGTACGGCTTCCCCGCCCTGACCAAAGCCTCTATCAGCTGCTGCGTATGAAGAAAGTGCACATTTTCATCCTGAAGACCGTGAACTATCAACAGCCGATTCTCTCTGGAAAACAACAAACCGAAAATGTTACCTATCATATACGACACATATGATCAATATTGTACTTAATGGCAGTTCAATCAAGACTTACTGGTCGGGGAACTTCTCGGCATACTTCAAGACGTTGCCGCGGGCGTACCCTCCGGGATTTAAATTCGGCAGATCCATGTAGCGTTCTGTGTACGCCGTGTCATACAAGTGCCACGAGGTGACGGGTGCACATGCTATGCACACTTTAAATATCTCCGGATATTGCACGAGTGCCATTAACGATAAATAACCACCTGGACATACGAAGTTTTCAATATTGTATGAAAATTATACACATTATGACACTATAATTGCGGTAGTCGCTCACCGTAGCTCCAGCCGTGAACTGCTACTCTACTGAGATCAATGCAGCCTATCTGATCGGCCAACCATTTGAGCACTTCGATCTGAAACAGGTCACCTTTTGAAGTTATCTGGTTTTAAGAGTGTTTTACGGATTGAATCGGGTATGACTAGCTCGTTTTGGAACTATTTACAGTATGCTTGAAGAGCACTACCTGAAGGTTCATTTATACAAACAGCATAGTATGGCAACTGCACGTAAACAGCAGTACAGAAAATATTCTTTAGTACATTCTATATGGGCACATTCATATGTTCCGTAATATGCAAGGGGCATTGACGTAACAGCAGTAACCAACACAATCTATTCATATTATATAGCAGTACAAGTCACCCAAATGTATCAAGCAGAATCGAGGTTTTTGGCCACTGTGGAAATATTCAAGCATAATGTGACGTCATAGTGGCGAGTGCGCCCGTTTTAACGAAAGTGATGCCATGTGCATATGAATATTTTCGGAATTGTATTATTGTGACAATGTTGCTCGACGAAATGACGCAAGCAATATTGCGCCATATCGTCACGCTCTGTAATGTATATGCAGTAGCGTCGCTAAGCCCGTGTGAGGAGTACGGTCTGCACCAGGTGACATCATTTTTGGGATGATATATGGGTCGACATATTCGTTGTATGACGGTCCTCGGGGAGCTACACGCCTCATTGCAATTTCTGTATATATGTATACAGCTTTCTATATTTATACAGCTACCGCGAAATCCGTTCGGTGCAGCTATATATAACATCATGTATGAGCCATAATTGACTTTTGTTCGAATTCCTGAGAAATCAGTGTATGTATGTATGTATGTACCTAAAGGTAAGAAGGTTGACTGATTCAGTCAGACGGACAAGCAATCCAAAAACAACGTGTGAGCTATTCTTTTGGCGCTTCTCTTTCGTAAGTCATAAAAGTTAACTAATATTAATAATTAATAAAAAATATTTTTTAGTTGACACCACCCCTAGCGACGCCACTGTCAGTATATGTAAGCCGATTTTGCCTTGCACTCGGCCAAAACTTGTCTGAAAGTGCATTGCCGTATAGTATGAAAATAAATTGTAGTTTACGTGAGCTACTGTGCCAAGCTGTTGACGTGCACTGCTGGATAATATGAATAGACCTCAAGACAGGTTTTTGAACTGTTTGTTGTCGTCTAAAACTTTACTTATTGGAATATATAACAATGAAAATTTATTTTGAGTACATATGTATCCATATATTACGCACATTGCGATCGCCCAAAAGACAATTTTTGCAATGAAAATCGCGAATACGGAATATTTGGCACTCGAGTTCTCGTTAATGGACTTTTCAGCTGCCAGATGTTCCGTTAGAGAGATTTTAGTGACTTTTGGGCGAGAGCTTTGCGGACAATAAACAATGAACCCCTTATTTTAGTTCCTGAAGCATTTCTGAAGAAATCCTTATAGAAACCAGTTTGAAATATAAAAACACTCAATTTTCAAATATGTACTATGTAATGTGTTAAAGCTCAATTGATTAAACAAATACCTGGTCCTTCAGTTCGACAGTGCCCATCCGACACCGAAGATGACTCTCAAACTTAATGCCTCTATGTTTAGAGCCTCTAGAATCGATACAAACTACACAATAACCTCGCGCTGCCATCATATGCATTCTTAGCTGTCTCATTCCCTATATATGAAAAAAAAAACAAAATATACACACAGCGAAAAATACAAATAAAAAAAAAAACAAAATGGCCGACAGTATCGCCAAACCTTAAAAGTATTAGTAACAGTTTGGACCACGGGACCGCCGTATACGTGGAGCACAGTAGGACACGGCTTATCTCTAGCTTGACCGGCCGGCCGGAAGACCATAGCGTGGACCTCCTCGCCCATGCCCCCACTCAGCCGAGTGCTGAACAGCTCGGGCGTGTACTTTCCCTCGAAGCCGGTCCAGGGCGTTTCCACGCGCTCGTTCCAATCCGACCACCAGTTGACGCTGCTGCCCGATATTTCGGCCGGATGCAGCAGCAGCCCGCACGGCTCCAGCGTGACGCTGTGAGGACCCCGCCACGTCGTGTGAACGAGCCTGAACACTTGGCACACCGGCCTCGTGTACAGGTTGGAGCGTGTGATGACGGCGACCTCGCATTTCTACAATCGAAAGGACACATTGTGAGTTTCGAACGGCGAGCTTGCTCGAGTTAAAACCGATCGGTATACACCATACAAAGACCATATGGAGTGATGAGTATATACATTTTAAAAACAATTTGAAACACCTCGTCCATGTCCACGGTGTGCGAGAATCCGGGCTCCGTTAGCAGCTTCGGCGTGTCACCGATGTCCCACAAGTACGACGTGCAATACAGATGACGCTCCAGCGGACTCTCTTTAAGTCCGACGAAGTAGACGAGGCCTTCCGTTTCGTCCACCTGTACAGCCATATACGAACAATTTTTAAGATGCAATCTACAACAGAATACTATCTAACCATATTGTATTAAACATACCCATATTTTTTTCCCGACGACTTCCCAATCGCCTTTCGTTAAAGCTACTTTAGTCTCCATGTTTGAACCGTCACTGGAAGCGTTGACGGTAACTGTAATTTCAATTTGAAAGGTCATCACTAGAGGTAGGACCGGAAGCGTGCCGTTTATTGTTCAATTGTTGTAAATCCTTTGTAAAAAAGGTTCGGCAAACCTTTAACAATGCATTTACAAAATTTGAACAATATACAGCCCCCTCAGGGTCCGGGCTTTAGTCATCACTGATCCACAAATAAAATTAGTAATCAAAAAAAGCATCCGAATTCATACAAAAATGTTTTAACAGATGCAATCTGATGTTATTAAGATAATAAAAACTCCACTGGCATTTCAAATAAATGTAAGGCCTACCCCACTCCACAGAATGTGTGAATGAAAGTACTTTTGCAAAATATTTCAGCCTCATAATCTCACTGATAAAGCAACAGATATTGATATAGCATATGAATATGTACCATAAATGTAGACAAAACTAACAATAACATACTGTCTTCTGTACGCCAGCGACTCACCACGTATTGACGCTTGTATGCCAGCGTCTCACGGGCGAGTCGCGTCTTAATCGCGATTTAACATTTAAAAATGGTTTTACAAACACCATTTTTCAAGAGAATCGTAAATTACAACATACTTGTATTAGCTATTGTAAAAAAAAATGTCATTGTATGTAAATTGATTTACACAAAACCTCTAGGAGCCTCAAATTGTGTGAGCCAAATATTTTTTTTGCATGTTCAACTAATTTAAATAACTAGCAGCGTGGACCAGTGTTAGCTTACTATGCTTTCAAGCAGAGTGTCACGGGTTCGATTCCCACTAGAGTCCCGCTGCTGGCCAGACCTTGGTTTGTGACTCGAGGTCGATCGTTCCCTAACAGAATTTGCCAATTTTTGTCTGATTTTAAAGATTGTTATCTCCTTTCTTCCCCTTTCCTATCTCTCTTGCTAATCTCAAGTTATTCGCATTGTATAAAAATGCGTATATATTGTATTTATTGATTGACTGTATCTATCTGTTTAAAGTGCACTCGTCACTTTGGAGCGAGTGTTCATGTTCTATGAAATTAAATGAAATTTAAAAATTGCTGGTGTATAGTTAAAGATCAAATATGATTTCATAAAGATACACATATTTATAAAACAATGTTTAGTATCAAGACAGAATAGATATAAGTAACAAAAATGAAAATTACACGATAAACACGACATACCGTCTTTCTTTTTACAAGTTCCGGTGATGGACGATGAGATTAGATACAAATGAAGATACCCCGTCTCTTCGGACGCCCATATGAACCTGATTTCCGTCGGATCGTTCATCGGCAGAAAGTGTAAGATGTCGTGTATGTTGATCCAAGCGCTGGGATTTCTTTCAGACAAGATAACCTACAAAAAAAAAAAAACAACTACTAAGATACATTCGAACACCACACCTCAGGCATATCGTACGGTGCGTACTTGAATCGGGATTCTATCAGGTCCAGGCGGAGCCAACGGCTGCAACGGAAGACTCGACACTGGTGCCATTTCGTAGCGGAAAGGTACGCAAAATTCGTCTATCGGTATCAGTATGAGTTTTAACCACTGCTGCCTTCTGTCTAATATTTGACACCATACACTGAAATTCAAATATAACATTTTTTTAATACTATTAAAAACAAACGAGCAATACTATATGAAAAATTTTAATGTATCCAACGCACTACTGTCCACATGGAGTCCAACCGATCCTCGGAATATACTCGCACCAGGGAAACTCTTCTTCGAGAGGTTTGCGCAGATCGAACCACTGTATATCACATATTGAAGCTTGACATTCCTCTTCCTCTTTTTCGGCTTCGTCCTCTGAAATACACATCATTATGAAACTCTGCTTGAGAATAAATAGCATTTATTTCATTTAAAAGATTTCATTAACTGTCCAGCCTTTCATTAAAAGGCTGGACACCAGCGCCTTGTCCATACAAACGTATTACACTTCTCCCTTCCTCAATTATGGCACTAGAGAAATCATTTTTTAATATGCTATGGATATCCACCATTGGCATGCATCTGTGCTTTTATTTTTTTTGATTAGTTATTTTTTATAGGAGCTAGGAGCCGCCAAACATCTATAAAATCGCCTCTTTTTTACACCCACGAAAAGAGTCCAGCGTGCTTATTTAACGGTCGATTTTAAAAAAAATACGCGCACAGGTGCATAGAAAATATCTTTCTCATACCGATGATGAAATTTTTTTAAAAATTGGTCCATTGGTTTCGGAGGAGAAAATCGGAGAATACGAAACCTCGATTGTGTCGATTTAAAATACGTATTATCTGGCCAAAGCGCAACTGTCGCATTCACTCAATATATATATTGATATATATTGTCGCATTCACTCAATATATATATAGAAGAAAGGAACGGTAACAAAATTAAGGTTTCGGGTGTACAGCCCTCTTAATCAAAAAATAGAAACATGCCTATGGTGGATATCCACAGCATATTAAAAAATAATTTCTCTAGTGCCATAATTGAGGAAGGGAGAAGTCTAATACGTTTGTACGGACAGGGCGCTGGGGTCCAGCCCTCTTAACCGCTTAGATGCCCAGCCGACGCGCTGAGCGTTTAATAGATACGGCTGTTTGCGCCTTAAGGCGCTTTGGGCAGCTAAGCGGTTGATGAATTGAACAATGAAAGGAGTATTTGATATTGTTTTCATACCGTCGTTATTGGTGGTGTTTTGCTGTTCCGAATTGCAGTTTTCGCTGGACGACGACGACAGATATGTATCAGTCATTTGTTCGCTAATTCTGAATTGCACCATTCTTAGGATTGAGCGGGAGTTGGCAGTTCCGGCGCGTGGAAATCTAAAATTTATAAAATTATCGATCAACAATATTGACTACTGAGTGGCATTCAAACTAACTGGTCAACTATATCTGATCTTGAAGTTTTACACGAGTGCATTTATCTCAGATCAAGGTTATTTTTTATTTATTTTTACATAGATTTCTGTCATACGTGTTAATGACAGGAATTACCTCAAGGCAACACCTATGGTCAGATTAATTTGTGTAGAAGTACTAACAATTCCAAGTATGTACATATGTATGTAGGTGGATAGCATATTTTTTATAATAATCAACAAATCCGAGATGCTCAAATTCAGGAGAAATGGGAATAGGGTTGCCAATTTATTTGGAACCGTTTCAACAATGAAATCAGATAAATTGGCAAACTCTGATAGGAAACGATTAACCTGGAGTCACATAAATCCAAGGTCTGGCTGGCAACACTGGCCGGGGATAGAACGCATGACCCGTCAGTTGATAGAATTATACCATATAGCTATGTTGCTGGTTATCGAACGACAGAGGGTATGAGACTGAAATTAAAAGGCGGATCAGCATGGCGAAAAGCACTATGCTGAAATTGGGCAAAATTTGGAAACACGGGAGCATCAAAATGCATCTGGTCTGAGCTATGGTCTTCTATACCGAGTGGAAACAAGGACGGCGCGAGCTCGAGAAAGGCAGAAAATAGACGCTTTTGAAATTTGGTGTCAGAAACAGATGCTTAGAATCTCCTAGATAGTAAGAACCAGTGCATTCATCTTTCATCAAGAGTTGAGGGTTGGCGATAGGCTATCATCCATTTGTCTTAGGCGAATCCTTCAGTTCCTTGGGTATATTATGAGGCGAGGAAGGAGAGTAAGATCCCTTACGAGATGGAGTGAACAGGTCGGGGCTGCCACCGGGAAAACTGTAGTTGAGTCACTGTGAGCTGCGGGGTTTTGAGAGTGTCGAAGGACTATGAACGAAGCTTTATGGAAGATAGAAGACGGGAAAGTCAACACTCTCAGACGTGAAGAGTACAACGGGAAAGAAAATATTTTTCTACAACGTTATCTGAACAGGCTACATAGCAGTATTTAAAGTTCTTAATATTTGACCTTGAAACTAAAAAAGCAATTTTTTTTTTGTACTATGCATTTAAAATTTGGAGACCACTGGATTATGAAATATGTATCAAGTAACCTAAATTCTTCAATGTCACCGTTGTGACGATTATGTGAAGGAAAACTAAACACATCCACGTTACTCTCGTCCACTTCTTCGTATAATATTCTGTATACATTATCTGAAAAACGAAAAATCAAATCCAATTTAGTATTATTCAATCGCCAAAATGCAATATAAATATTTACACTCAAAACTATTACCATTACACACAGGCTGCCACCAGAAACCGGTATACCGAGAAAACTCCTCTTGCATCACATAGCTTGGGATTGCTGCTTCCCTCGGATCATCGGCCAATCTGAAAAATGCAAGTCAAAACTTGAAACTTAACCCTTTGCCCGCGGCAATAAATATAGCGAACAAGCCCTGTACGCGGCACCTTTTTCACGAATTTGGCAATCGAGTTTTCGACCTTAAATACAGATTTTAATATTTACTCAAGTAACCAGATATGTTAATTAACACAAAGTATTATTTTAAATAATAAAATACATAATATATCTCGTAGTTTTGGATTAATTGTCAAATAATCATTCTTCATAATTCTATGAAGATGTGACGTCACATTAACGAGGTTTCAATATGGTTCCACAAAAAACTAATTTTTGACTGGTATATATTCATTTTAAGCAAATTGAATAGATGGCATTCAACTCAGTAATATATTCAACCAATTTTGAACCTTAAAACAGTTGAAATAGGCGCATATAAGCCTCAAAATCGCGCTACAGATTTGTCGCCCAAAGCTTCCATAGAAGACGGCCGCGGGCAAACGGTTAATAGAAAATCGTTCGATTTTATAACGACTCCACGTCCCTGCTCGTAGTTGACCAATATGGATATCGTATCATTCCAAAACACCAAATTCGGATAGACTACCTTGGCAATCCTCGGCAAGCGTAAGTCAGACGAACGGGACAGTCCTGTATTTTGCGCGACGTGACCCACAAGTCTCCGCGAGCTGCATGAGCAACCAACCAAGGACTTTGAGGATTCATAGCCGGCGCGAGGGAAGATCCGTCTCTAGTTTGTAGTAGTAGTGGCGATGGAGTTCCCTAAATTTCAACAAAAATCATCATCGACATGTGACGGAAGATATATTACTCGAAGTCGTTGACTATACAATACCTCAATATTATTAAGTATGTATAGACCGTCGGACATTGGAAATATGATTGATGGAGCGGTCGGATGGAGCTGGTAAGAGGTGATGAGGCCACATGTACTCGAGCGTTGTCTCTCGGAGAGCAACTGTTGCTCTCGGGATCTTCTACTACTGCTTTCGGGTAAACAATCCATTACGCACCTTCCTACTAACCTGAAATTTGTACAATGTATAGATATATGTGTCAACGTGTGATTGTTTATCAATTCGTGGTCTGTTCGTTTACCTTCCGGAGCTCGAGGGAACGTTGACATACAACAAAGGAATGCCCCAACAGTCGGGCGAATTGACGAGGTAATAAATTCTAACTCTTCCATTTGACATTCTTCTAAACGATATTTGCATCGGTTGTAAACTAGATATTGTGGCGATTTCTCTGCGCAAATCGCTGACGATTGTTTTAAGTTCAGTCCAAGAACACTTTTTAGTGAGAGTATCGTTAATATCGTTGGCCGCATGGCCCTTCAGTGAATTCGTCGTTTCCATTTTTTCTTTATTTTATATGTACAAATTTTCTAGTCACTAATTCTAAGAATACCTGAAACATTAACCAGAAAAAAACAACATTAATATTTTTATACACGGAATCATAAGCCTATGAAATCCTGTCCAAGATTACGAAAGAGATCATCGATTCTGCAGCCAAATGGTAGAAATATCTCAGCTCGACAAATTGTTTTCGCTTATGACATTGAATCGGTTACATTTCTAAATAAAGGAATTTCGTTTGAGAATTTGCAGATTTAAAATTAAAATTTGACGACTTTTGCTCGCGGGTCAAAAGTTCTCGCCTTTGTGTTTAGCTATTGAATATTTTATTCACAATGTGCTAACATATCAACGCTGTATTTTCGCAAATCACACTAAAATGTCGTACGTATTAAATGTGTAGATACATTTCATATGCAAGCTTTCACTTGCATATCTAATGATAAGAGTTAAGCGATTAAATATGAACAACTTTCGAATGATACATTTTTATGTATACTCCGCCATTACGATAGAGATAAAATATCGTTTAAGGGGGACCACTAGTGTGACCGCGCGAAAAAAAGGTGATTTTCGGGAATTAAAATAAAAAAAACTACTGGATGGAATGTTTTATCGTTTTATGGATATATGTATAGATATATACTAAATACATAATAAAAGTTTTTAGACAAAAAAATTGAAAATTCAGCGAGTTATACGTAATCTCCCAAGGCTCCAAAAAAAAAAGTACCCCCACTGCTGCAGTGATAGCGACCTTCACAGTGCCTGAAATCAAAAAATTCAAAAAGTTTATTAAACTAGAAGATATTTGCCGTACCATGAACCTCGATCAAAAAAAAAAAATTGAAATTTAACAAAATGGCGGAGTTTTAAAAAAAAAATCAAATTTCGCGCATAAATTTGTTGATTTTTGGCCTGCCAAAATTACATTTTTTATTCAATCAGAAAACTGGAGGTTCATGGCACGCAGAAACATATATAAAAGAAGCTGAAAAAAAATCATATCGATCGGATGATTCATTCTCGAGTTACAACTGCAGCAAATTTGAAAAATGTAGTTTCGAGAAAAACGCGTTTGAAGTTTAAGTTACTGATTTCGTGGTTATAAATCAAGAAATATCATACCTACTGTTAATCTGCTATTCCAGGCCCATACAGTGCACCTTCCTCTTCTTCGAAAGACAGCTGTTGGGCTGCTAAAGCTTTTCTTCGAGCTAATCGGCCCTCTTTTGAAGCAGCCTGTTGACGATGATCTGCCATTCGAAGCCTCGTATCATCTTTGTCAACGGCATTATTCGTGATTACAATTTTTATCGGTCGAACTCAAATGATAAAATGTAGCCCAGATTGCTTTATACATTTCATCCACGTTATCTTGATGTCTCATGATCGCTAAGCCGTAATAGATTTGGAGTTTATTAATTAATTTCATAGTTAATTTGTGTGTATCTTTGCTTTTTCCTCCTAAGGTCTTATCAGTGTTCTTCAAACTACGGCATCGTGATCCCATTTGTTTCTTTACATGTGAATAGCACTCGAGTTTTTTTATTGGTACATCATATGGATTCAAATCCAATAATCCTTTGTAAGTGGCATTACCGCGTATATTTCACCCCGTAATTATCAATTGAGCGACCAAACATATCTTTTATACTGTCAACTTCCATTTTAGATGCTGATCCTTCGTGATTTTTGTCGCAATCATCATGATGTGAGAGCCATTCTTCAGAATCGTCGACTTTTTTCTTTTCCCATAAAACACAACTCTGACAGTAAGTTGACTTGACACACGAGTCGATGATCTTCTTACTAAACTTTCCAACAAGAGTTAATACGCCAAACCGTGAAGTGTGGCCACGTTTCTTCCACGTGCCATCTCCAGAAACCGTAAAATTTGTCTCGGAGTCTTCTTCTTCCAGTGTCAACTTTTTTTCTTCTTCTACACCTCTTTGCATACTAAATTTACAAATTGATTCTGCTGATGTCCATAAATTCGCAAAGCATCCACTGAAAGTTTGAGTATGGAATTTACGTATTAGATCCATCAAACCACAAAAAAGATTCACTCCGTTTATTCCGATACCTAAAAGTCGCATCACAGCCACTATGCGTCTATTTATTTCAAATGCATTACCAATCATAGGCCCGGAATTTATGTACGAAACGCCGCATTCACATATTACAGCAATTTTGAATCCTAAGCCTCGCGGACTTGCTTGATTGAACGTAATTTTTTTTTCACAAGTTACTTATTGCAGAAAAAACAGAAATAAACTGGAGAATACTATAACCGTGCGTTGGATCAATCACAATTTCTTCGTCCTTATTGTGTAAAAGTTTGTCAGCTGACGTACTGGTATTTGCGGTGGACTGTTCACATGTATGTTGATTCGCCGAAAATTTTCGTTTTTTAGAAGTTGATCTACGCGTGGGATCAACTTGGGAACCCTTTTGTTTTGAATACTGAGAACTCATTTTTGCTAAAATTTTGTACGATGTTCTCACTATAACGGTCACAATAACACTGGAAGAGAGTTTAAATGTGCCAAAGTCTAGCATCTCCAAAACAGCCAGGTATACGACCCGTTTTTAATGACTTTTCTGGCTGACAGAACCCGAACAATAACTGCGTTATGAATCATAACGCAGTTATTATGATCCGTACGCTAACGCAACTTTCGAACCGACGTCAGCTGCTCTTCGGATGGCTGTAACTCAAAAACTATTCGAGATATGCACTTGAAAATTTTGTATGTTATTTTTAAAGGTATGGACTATCGAAATGTGCAAAAAAAAAAAAACGATTTTTTCAAAATGTCACACTAGTGGTCCCCCTTAAGAAGCGAAACAAGTCCGAAAATTTTTAATCGCGGTGACGTCTCGTAGTCATTAATTTTATACATAGATGGCGGTAGTAAAATAGAATTATTGACATTTTTATTCAAAATAATAATTTTATATACAAATTATTAAACATATCCAGTGCTGATTCATAACATTCATTTGTTTTTTTTTTATATATATAATTTATTTGAATTGAAAAAATATATATACATATATTTAATGGCAGCCAATCAGAATTACACACACACACACACAACGAACAGTCTTTGTTTTTAGTATATATACGGCTCTAAACTAATATCAAACTGCTCTGAATTGCATATTCGACATAAAAATTAATTTGAAAGCGAAGATCGTTAACCTAACCACGATTAGAGCACGTGGATCGATACAAGAAGAGACAAGAGGAGCCGACAAAGTGATTGAAATGTCAATGTGGTTGGAAAGACCGGCGAATGATGAGAAAGAAGTCTACTCGAATGGTACCTCAGAGAGTGTATGAAGGTCAAAAGCCATTTCCTAAGGGTTTTTCATTATGAAAATAATGAACGTCCTCAGTAATTGCTAATAATGCTAAACCGATATCAAACTTGGGTACTACCATCTACTGAAAAAGATGCTGCGGCAGTCTTACAAAAGAGAGGAATCCTGCCAGCAAGGATGCTGTATGCAAGAAAACATGAAATGAAACTTCATTTTGGTTTGTGTATTGCTTGGGATTGTAGTTTTTATTTCTTCTAAATACTTCCTTAATTAAAAACTAACAAATAATTAATTTTCTTTAAACTTATATACACTGACTATACGTACGTTATTTAACTGCTCTGTCCTTTGGATCTATTTATTTTCTAAAATTGCCCTTTTGTCCTTTATTTTGTAATTATGACTATTGATAAAAATATTAACGCCGAAATATTTAAAGATGCAATTTATAAATTTTATCAAACCCTATAATTAGGTTATATACATATATACACTACAAACCTGTGTATTTACAAAAAAAGCTGAGACTAGTCAATATATAAGTTTGAGCCACTGAATTCGAATATGATAATGATTTTTGTTGTTTTTTTTTTTTGTTCATAAGATATGAGTCTACAATCTAATATTGATATGTCAAAATTGAGTATTGGAATCAATAGTCACATGTTTTTCCTATTGATTTTGATTTTTCAATGCTTTGAAATACTTATAATTGATAATTTAGCGAATTCTAAATGTCAAAAATATTTTTTTTTCCATAACGTTTATACGGATTGGATCTCAATATTTTTACTAAACCTACTAAATGTCTTTTACATTTCAATAATGTGGAAAATATAGGTAAATATGATTGCTCAAAATTCTAAATTTCGTATGATTTTAAAATAAACTAGCTGTTTTACCCGGCTTCGCTCCGTATTTGTAATATAAACAGCTTAAACATGGCGAATCTAATAGTAAATATTCATTTGATATTGTATTAAATTTATTTGAATCGAAAAAAATATAATATTGAACCAGTTGAATTGCCGTCATAGAAACTTTGTTTTGTTTTCGAAGTTCCCAACCGAAAATACTTACAAGCTTACAAAATCTCTTTCGAAATTATATGTTAGATATTATAAACTTATAAAGCATTTTTTTAAGTTACAGAATGATTCTTTATATGACGGGCTGAAAAGCAGACTGGTACAAGTGACATTTAAAAAAAAAATCTGGTTTAAGTGCTAAAATAATAGCATATATGAAATGGGGTGCCGAAGGTATCGGGGGCGCTGGGGGCGTTGGCGGCGCTGGAGGCGAAGGCCTCGGTGCCGAAGGCATCGGGGGCGCTGAGGGCGCCAAAGGCGTCGGCGCCCCTGGGGGCAAAGGCGTCGGCGATGCACAAAACGTAATTCGTAATTCGTATTCACTTCGTAATTTGTCATTCGTAATTTCTAATTCGTGCATCAATTTCTTTGCGAAACCAGTCAATTCAATATATTTAACTTAATTTTTAGTCGAGTTTCAATTTCTTTTCGAAACCACCCGTTGAAATCAACGGGCCCAACACTAGTTAAGTATAAAAAGTAAAATATTGATATATAATTGTATTGTACGGCCTCATACTGTATACTGCGCTACAGTGCTCAGTCTATTTAGTGGTTTGTGTATTGATAAACTGCAGAAAGTGCAGAATAGAGCAATGCGTGCAATTTTGAATGTGAAGAAACGTAAGAATGTAAGAAGTATGTTAGATGAATTGAAATGGTTGGACATTAGAAATTAAGTCTTAAATTAAACACTTTAAAATTTATAAATAAGCTAGATAAGAATATATTATCCAAATATTTTAACAATCATATAGTTAGGAATAGAGATATAGATCATTATAAAACGAGAAATAGGAATAAATTAATTATAGGTAGAGTTAAGAAAGCTAAAACTGCAGGAGGTGTTTTTCACAGAGGTGTTCAAATGTATAATGCCCTTCCTGAAAGCATTAGAAGTGCTAATAACATTGATGCTTTCTTGAAGGGTGTCAATGGATACCTTTGTGGAAGATGATTTATAATTTTAGTTGTTATTTTGTGTTATATGCGTTAGCAAGTTTGATATATAACTAAATAAATAAATAAAAATGTACTGGTTTTATTTTACGACTTGACTTACGAGGACATATACTCAAACCAGTACTTTATTTTTTATTTTATGAAACAAATGACCTCGCACAGTAATTACTAGAGACCTGTATTTTGGGCATCTATTTTTGTCAATTTTAGCATTTTCATTTTGCATTTTAGCGTTTTAGTGCATTAAAAATGTTTAGTGCAATTTAGCATCTATTTTTATAAAGAGTTTAATTTTAAATAATAAAAAATTTCGATGAATTTTAATAAAATTTATATACAATTTAAAGACAACACAACCATTAAAAAATAATAGAAAAATTCAAAAATTTTTTGAAATTAATATTACAATGAAAAAAACATGAATATAAAAATACAAAGACAAAAAATATGAATATAAAAATATAATACCAATTAAAATTGATTAAAACTTAACATGGAGCATATTTCTACAGATTCCTTTTTGAGATTCGTGCGACGATCGGTAACAATTATATTGTATTTAATAAAACACCTTTCAGCATCCACACTATTGACGGGACACCAAATAGATTTTAGCGGCACAACCAAACTCTTCATATTTAATTTTTGTTGCCATCAATAATAACAATATATCCGGAGTGGATTCAATTTTAATATTCTCTATTGATTGTCTAAAAAAGTGCTGATATCCTTCCAAACATTGAGCCTCTGTTAATACATTAAACAATGGCAGGTTTCTAAAAACCAAAACTGTTTCTTTAACATTAATATTATATTTTGAACCTGCCACAGATGGATTGAATAGTTTACTCAATGTTCGGAGGAATAATTTGTCTCATTTAGTCTTGAGTGCGAGTCTAGTTTTAAGACGCTTTTTTGAGCAGCCTTTTGGATATACAGCTCCAACTGTCTTCTTTTATTTACAATAGTAGACAAAAGCAGTTGCATGGTTTCGACAGGAAAAACACCGTCTATGGTGTAAACTGCGAGCTCTGTTTTATACCCTCAATTTCTTCACATAATAAATGGACAATGGGATAGGAAGACCCTTCTAAATTGTCTATTAATTTTATGCAAATTTCACTTTTGTTTGTTATTTTAGCATCTATTCGCATATTTTACATCTATTCCGAATTTTAGTATCAATTAAGCATTAATAGCAAAGTGCCCAAAATACGGGTCTCTACATGTAAGTCACAAAAAATATGCATGCAAACGAGAATTTTCAAATCCACGAACATCTAGAGAAATGAGAAATCCAGATGTTTCTCGATAAGAAACATTAGTAAAACACAGTTTCTACTTAGTGAGCCACTTCAGATGATTCACAAAGCTATATTTCCAAGTAAATGATTTTCAGCTAACATTACATTTGTGTAAGATTTTATATAAACTTCTAGGATATCCTTCAGAGTGAACGACTTTAAACAAATGCCTTATTTTAACTGTCTCTCCTTGGTGTGAGTTTTTACATGCTTACTTAAGGCAGACCTATGAGTGAATGACATAAAAAAAACTCCACATTGGTTTGATTGTATCTCTTTGTGAGAATTCATATGCTCCACGAGGCTATCTTTAGCAGTGAACAATTTAGAACACATTTCGCATTCGAACCGTCTCTCCTCGATGTGAGTTTTAGCATGTCTATTAAGGTTAGACCTGTATGTGAATGAAATCAAACAAACGTCGCATTCGTACGGTTTAATTCCTTTGTGGGAATTCATATATGAACCAGAAAGTTATGTTTGATTGCCAACGATTTTAAACAGATTTCGCATTTGAACCGTTTCTCCTTGGTGTGAGTTATAGCATGTCTACTTAAGAGGGCTGTACACCCGAAACCTTAATTTTGTTACCGTTCCTTTCTTCGATATATATATTGAATGAATGCGACAATATATATAAATATATATATATTGCGTGAATGCGACAGTTGCGCTTCGACCAGATAAAACGTGTTTTAAATTGACAAAATCGAGGTTTCGTATTCTACTATTTTCTCCTCCAAAACTGGACCAATTTTTAAAAAAAATTCATCATCGCTATAAGAAAGATATTTTCTGTGCATCTATCGGCGTATTTTTTTTAAATCGACTGTTAAATAACCACGTTAGACTCTTTTCGTGGGTGTAAAAAAGAGGCGATTTTATAGATGTTTGGCGGCTCCTAGCTCCTATAAAAAATAATTATTCAAAAAAATAAAACGATAGATGCACCCCAATGGTGGATATCCATAGCATATTAAAAAATAATTTCTCTAGTGCCATAATTGAGGTTGGGAGAAGTATAGTACGTTTGTATGGACAAGGCGCTGTTGTCCAGCCCTCTTAACCCTTTGAGGAGTACGGCCGTACGGGTATGTGCAAAGTAAAATGGCCCCGCCAGAGTACGACCGTACTCGTACGGTTTGACACGTTCAATCACTCAAAATACTCTACCTCTCTCATTGTTCGACATATTTGCATCTCGTGTTGTTGAGGTTTCTCTTTCACTCTTGTGTATATATATTTTTGTATTCGAATAAAGAAACCAAATTCAACGAGGCGTGAAAGCCAGTTAAATTTTTATGACTGAACATGATGACAATTTTTTTTCTAAAGTAATATTTTCCACATGTAAAAACTATAAACTATGTTCCGAACGAATAAAATTGAAACCTCTGACTAAATTTATTTCATTTGACCCTCATAAAAATAATTTAGCGTAAAATTATAGATTTATTTTCGAGAGAATTTGATCCGAGATGCAAGGCAAAATCCCGCCGGGCAATAAATCAATCATATAATCGAGCGAAATATGTCAACTTTAAAACTTCCCACAAAATAAGAGTGTTCGCTCGGATTTTTCAAGTCAAAAAAAAAACTCACTCATGAGACGTTTCTGGTGTTCAAATTAACTCACTACTCAAAAGGTTAAGGAAGATCTATGAGCAAACGAAATCAAACAAACTTTGCATCGGTATGGTTTTATCCCTGTGTGACAATTCATATGCTCCATGAGGCTAGTTTTAGTAGTGAACAATATAGAACAAATTTCACATCTGTGTGGGTTTTCCTGTGAGGATTTTCCTTCAAGTATCTCCTTGGTGTGTGTGCCCAAAATACGAGTCTCTAGTAATTACTCACCGGCTCTCTAGTAATGCTAAACCAAACAAGTCAAACTCGTTCGTATATTCGACGTAAAAACGAACTTGGCAGACCGAAGCGAAGCTCTTCGAAGTAGCCACGGTTAGAGCTAGTGGATCGGAAACACAAAGAGAAACCTAAAATGTTGGCAGATGAGTAGACAATGCGCAGGAACGTTGACAGAAATCTGACAGAAGACAAGGCGGAGGGTAGAAAGAGAAAGGGGGGCGGGGGAGGGGGAGTTGTATGAGAAAGTGTCAAACGTGATGACGTGACGTCACGGCTTCACTGCAAAGACCGTTCGATTGCTAAGGGGGTGGGGTTTTCGGGGCGAATTACCGGAGGGCGGAGCCGCTGGCGGCGGGGGCAGAGCGCCCGGTTGGCGCCTCCTGCGCCCACACCACCCCCGGCACACGCACACGCACACGCTCACGCACACCGCCTCACACACGCACCGCGCACACAACACACAACATACACCACGCACACATCTCTCTGTGCGGACAAAAGCAGCTTTTGTCCTAAAAAAGAATATCTACCGCAATTTGACTCATGTCGGCGCGCCTTCGATTCGCTCGTGCTAAATTGCAAACGAATGTTCATTTCATAAAGCGCGCATTGTATTATTTGATGATTATAATTCGGCCTTTTCGATTTATACCCCGATAATTCGAATTTTTAATGGTTGTGGCCTTCTTCTTCTTGTTAATGCTGTAGGCGGGGTAGGATGTGTTGACCGTATCCCAGCCTAACGAAACACTGTTGTGCTTGTTTTAATAAAGTTTTATTGTTTGCCTAAATATTGTACAAAGGTATTAGAATATGTGGGCAAAAGTATGTCGTTCAGCGGTCTCTAGATATGGTAGAGTGTCGCTGGCTCGGCATTCGGCTATTTTCAGAAGGTCTCTGGATGCGGCAGTGTGTTGCTGGCTCGTTCGTTCGGCTATGTTCAGGAGGTCTCTGGCTGCAGGTGTGCTTCGACTGGTTTGTTTCCGCTCTACTGGTAGGGGTGGAGCTTTCTAGAAGGTTTTAGGAATGTATTCTGCGTCGCAGTATATGTCTTGATGATGGTGACGAGATTCCCATAATGCCTTGTCCGCATCCGGACGTTGGCGACCACCTCGTCGATTATTTGAATATATCCGCATCGGTCTTCAGCGGCTCGGAACAGCTCTTCGGCGCTCATATCGGTCCACATGCGCATGTTTCGAAGCCAAGATAACTTTTTCATGCCAATCCATTTTTTTCCTTCTATTTTCCACATGGTTATAAAACGGAGAAATTCGTATTTTGGACTCCGTATCGTGTGTCCGAGGTACTCCATCTTTCTCCGCTTGATGACAGAAACAAAATGGTTACCTGACAACTCGTTCACAGATTTTCCGTAAACTGAGGATGCGCTCTAGGCATTTCGTATACGGCCATCTCTTTCTCACCCCGTCTGTTTACCATGATCTCGTTTACTCTGCCATTACGTATGCAGCCATCTCTTTCACAGACGGTCTGTTATCGGTGAACAGATGGTCTTTGAAAGAGATGGCTGCATACGTAATGGCAGAGTAAACGAGATCATGGTGAACAGACGGGGTGAGAAAGAGATGGCTGTATACGAAATGCCTGGAGCGCATCCTCGGTTTACGGAAAATCTGTGAACGAGTTGTCGTGTCACCAAACAAAATACCTGCCTCTCCCCATCATGCCGAGGAGAGCTACGTTTGATATCTTTTTGGTCCACGGAATCTTCAGCATACGCCTATAGAGCCCCATCTCAAAAGCTTCAATGCGGCTGATCATCTTGGTTTTCAGAGTCCACGTCTCACATCCGTGTAGTAATACTGTCCAGACGTAGCTCTTCGCGAATCTCAACCGCGTATGAAGATGGAGATGCTTGTTTGTAAGCGCCGCCTTCATTTTTACAAATGCTGTTCTAGCCATCTCGATGCGGATTCTTAGATCTTCATCTGGGTCCATCTCTTCATTCAGCCAGGTACCCAGGTATTTGAATCTTTTTACTCTTTCTATCACCTCTCCATCCAAGGTTAGATTCAAGTTAGATGGTTGTGGCCATTGATGTATAATACACGGTTCGGTGATTACTGGTCACAAATTATTCGTCACAAAGTCACTAAAATCTCTATAACGGAACATCTGGCAGCCAAAAAGTCCATCATACTAACGATAGCTATCATAGTAACGAGAACTTGAGTGCCAAATATTGTGTATTCGCGATTTTCATGGCAAAAGTTGTCTTTGCGACCACCCCAATGTGACGAATAGTCCAATTACCATAATACACATAGATGGGCCCTGACGTATGATTTTGGTCGGAGATCTTGTCTTCACTAACTGAGGGGTACCTACCTACCTACTGAGAGAAACTGTGCATGCGCCATGTATTTTGCATGCGCCAAAAGGGAGACCAGTATAAGACGTGAGGGCGGATCTAGTGTATTATACATCAGTTTGTTGTGGCTGTTTGCAGGTAATATATCTGCGAATTATTGGCGTCGTCCACACTACCGATATTTCCATATCCAGTTCCAGTGGCGGCTCGTGAGAATTCATAGAGGGGGGCTGCAGGGATTAATTGGGATGTAATAGCTCGTTGACCATACCGGCAGTGCCGGTTTTAGCGGTCTCCGTGACGAGACAGAATGTTAAATTACAGAAAACACAAATATCGGAAGGCAAATATCGAAAATCGAAAGATCTTAAGTCGAAAGATAAAAAAAAATGGTGCATGGTAAACGGTACATACTCACTTAATTTGCGCGAGCAGGATACAACAGGAACAAGAGGAACATGCTTTTCCTCCCGTATTCTGGGCGCGCACATTAATACGGGAGGAAAAGCCTGTTCTTCTTGTTCCTGTTGTATCCTGCTCGCGCAAATTAAGTGAGTATGTACGTGACTATGTACCGTTTACCATGCACCATTTTTTTTTTTTTTTGATCTTTCGATTTAAGATCTTTCGATTTTTGATCTTTGCCTTCCGATATTTTCGTTTTCTGTAATTTAAAATTCTGTCTCGTCACGGAGATCGGTGGCTATTTGCAGGTAATATATCTGCGAATTATTGGCGTCGTCCACACTACCGATATCTACTACCGATATTTCCATATCCAGTTCCTATATTGCAACCTGTGGTTCAGTGGCGGCTCGTATATATGGGCTGCGGGGCTACAGCCTCCCAGTGGCAGCGTTAGCACTAGAGGTATCTACCGCGGTATTTGATAGATCTATCAAATACCGCGTGCTCGAACGCTATTTCTTGTTTTCCAAGGCCGGATAGATCTATCAAATACCGCGGTATTTGATAGCTCTATCAAATACCACGGTAGATACCTCTAGTGTTAACGCTGCCACTATAGTACAAATGCATGCTATTTTTGTAGTCCATATGGGCTGCAGGGCTGTAGACCTCCCAGTAGAGTACATATACATGCTATTTTTGTCTGCATTTGATCACAGATATGATCAACGAGCTATTACATCCCGATTAATCTCTGCAGCCCCCCCTCTATGAATTCTCACGAGCCGCCACTGCTGTGGTTGCTATTTAGGAACTGGATATGGAAATATCGGTAGTAGATATCGATAGTGTGGACGGCGCCATTGGCTACATATATCCACACTACCGATATCTACATCCGATATTTACGAATTTTTCCATAACCAGTTCCTAAATAGCATCCACAGGTTGCAATATGGGACGTAACCCTCCTGCGTCTTTCTCTCCGATTCTGGAAGCCCCCTCTTCACATCCACGCAACAGTATTATAGTACGTGATATATGATAATAATTTTCTGACAATTAATAATATTAAGTAATTTGGATTATATGTTTTACTCTACGTCACTTTACGAGTTCGAACTAAATTTTAAGAGGTTTAAACAAAATTTTAACTGTAAATACGCTGACAGGACAGTTCACGCGCATGCGCAGAAGGCTTTGCACCTGTCGCAGATATAGTACCTGCAAATAGCCAATAATTTGCAGATATAGTACCTACAAATAGCCACAACCATTTTTAATTCGAATGTCTATATTTATATAAAACTGAATGTCTGCCTGTATGTCTCGAATAGGCTCCTTAACCACTGAACCGATTACGATGGAACTTTCAGAATTTGTTGTATGCATGTCCGGGAAGTATACCGTGAAAAAAAAAAATCACCCAAAAACGGGAATGAGTGTCATTGCAACGCTATAATTTCAAATGTCTTCGCATCGCCACCAACGTGTTCGCTGCCTGCGTTTTTCCGACAAATGGGAACGGGAACGAGAATTGTATGCGTTATTGTGGCTTTGCAACGTATGCCGGGTTCAGCTAGTAGTTGATGACGTGCAAACATACAGCGGTGATCTAGTGTTGGATGGCGAGGTGTTAGAAAGGGTTCGGTGACTACTTCTCAAATGTGAATCGCTAACAGGATAACCGCTCGCATGAAAATCGCTCGCGTGGATCTCTTTTTTTTTCTACGAGATTTTTATTATTTGACTAATATTCAGGCAGTTTTCTATATGGGAATTTTCCCGTGTGACAGGAGAACCGTGCGAGTGGTTATCCTGTTAGCGATTCACATTTGAGAAGTAACCCGTTTACCGTTAGAAAGAGTCAAAAGATTCAAATACCTGGGTACCTGGCTGAATGAAGAGATGGACCCAGATGAAGATCTAAGAATCCGCATCGAGATGGCTAGAACAGCATTTGTAAAAATGAAGGCGGTGCTTACAAACAAGCATCTCAATCTTCATACGCGGTTGAGATTCGCGAAGAGCTACGTCTGGACAGTATTACTACACGGATGTGAGACGTGGACTCTGAAAACCAAGATGATCAGCCGCATTGAAGCTTTTGAGATGTGGCTACATACGTATGCTGAAGATCCCGTGGACTAAAAAAGTATCAAATGAAGCTGTCCTCGGCATGATAGGGAGAAAATCGCGAATACGGAATATTTGGCAGACGAGTTCTTGTTAGTATTATATGATGGACTTTTCGGCTGCCAGATGTTCCGTTATATAGATTTTAGTTACTTTTGGGCGAGCGCTTTTTGACAAATAATCACCGAACTTTATGTACACAGAACATAGATCTGATAATCATTTGATAAACATGGTTTTTATAATATATAGATAATCATTTAATAAACACAGATTGAAAAAACATGGCCGAAAATAATGCAGTGTGAATATCGATAAATTACCGGATCCGGAAATCAATGTTTATCAATATTGAACATTCGAATTTCGAGCGCTTTTTTCCTTACGATATTCAAAAAATTAAATTCGAGTGCACAAAGTCGTGTGCTGGTCACACCGTCATATGTATTTTTTTTTTATTACGTTCCTTCTCGCATTCAACAATCGAGATGACATATGTACGATGCGTTCGCCCTATGAGATTTCCGGAAGCTTTGAACAGTTGAACCATTGAGTCATCTGGCACCGCCGCAATGGGACATCCGGGGGCGCAGACTCAGGGGCGGAGCGCCCGCTGGGGCCCTTCGGATTCCTACCACACCCATCTCAAAAGCGAACCTCCACCTCACACCATCATAGAGGAGGAAGCTGCAGAAGACATTGATGAGCTCAGCCATAAGGGTTTGTTCGGATGGGAGAAATTTTCAGACTTCCATTTCCCTTTCATTGCTAGATTAGACCGGAAATACTGCTCACTGCGGATGCTCAGGACCGTCCTATCCGGCCGGCTGCAGCCGGAAGCTTCTGAAGTTTTAAACCGCAAAGCGGTCCACGCTACAGTAGCCGAGGCCCATTTACTAAATGTTATCAACGTGCATCACAGCAACTGTTCCTTCGGCTCGGATCTGTTCATCGTGGGTGATCTACTCATTGAGCTCAACGATGTGCACTCCTTCATCAACTTCCTCAACGACTGTTATAAACTCTGCGGCCAAAGTATACCCGCGGACGACCGGTGCGGACTCATACGGATAAACAAAGAGGCCGTAGTTCCTTATGTTATCATCACGGGTAACAAACATGTGCCACTGTTCTATTTCAAGAACGCTACCAAAGTCAACCTGGACCCGGACAAGTTCGAGCGGAAGAAGATGAACGAATGGGACCATTGCTATTTGAGGTTCTGCTGTAGGATCATAGGGAAAGTGAGCGAGGAGTTCTATGTCAATGAAGACTACTTTGTGGACCTTTTGAATGTTACGCCATACCTGTCCTTCTACGCTGAAGTTGAAGAGTATTGGCCACACGAGTACGCATGCTCTATAGTGCATACCAAAGGTAAAAACATTTATTTTTTTGGGTTTTATTACTCCTTTATATTTACCATATGTCAGCCAGTATTACAATCGATAATCAGCCGTTCAAGTAGTTAATAGTTATGCATCTATATCTAGAACAAGTCATCAACTCTATATCTTATGTATGTATATCTCCTCATGTCTTACAGATGAGGTATGACCAGAGTAATTGACGTAGTGGTAGTAGAGATTAAAATGTCAATATGGTTAGAAAAATGGACGAAAGGTGAGAATATGCTCTTAAATATGTGTGTAGTATCCAAGAGTGTATGAAGGTCACAAGTGATATGGTTGGAGCAGTGCCAGCTTTACACCCAATGGCGCCCTAGGGCAATTTTTTCTGAACACCCTTAGAAAAAAATTATCCAGAAAAACTGGATTACCATACTCGTTTTTCCCGGCCTTGAGACCTTGCTACAGTTTCAGGAAAAGCATAGAAACCCAAATGTTTGGATATAATTCCTGTAAATTGTGCTGTTTTATAAAATTTAGTACAATGAGTGGATTAATTTTACCTTGAACTATATTTGAAAGAAAGGCTTTTAAATTGATTAGTTCATTGCTAATAATATGAGATTTTGAATTCGCTGTGAGCTTAACTTGAAGATTGGCTTTTCCAGTAGATTGTTTGAATAGAATTTGCCGAGTACAAATGTAGGACCTTTGGCGGTCTAATTTTTAATTTTAAAGCACTTTTGGCGCATCGAGCAGCGCCCTAACTTATTTGGCACCCTTGGGCACCGCCCTAAAACCGGCACTGGGTTGGAGGAAGTGGTTTAGTGCTGAGATTATTATTAAAGATTAGCCATTCGTTACTCAAATTGTTTTTTTTTTATGCTTTCAGAAAATAATGATAAGATAGCTGTTAAGAAATCTGAAGTTCAATTTAAGAAGCGAGGACGATGTCGCAGTCCAAATTTGTACAACTATAAAGAGAATGAAATGCCCGACTATGAAAGTGTTGAAAATTTGTCAGATTCGTCGCCCAGCAAGTTGGAGATCGGAGAACCGGAGTCGGAGAGCATGCGAGAGCTGCGTTTGAGGAAGATGCGAGAGATCGCCAAGCAGCATCGGCGGAACGAGACTCCGGAGCAGCGCGAGAAGCGGCTGGCCAGGCTCCGAATATACCAGGCGAAGCGGCTGGCCAACGAGACGCCCGAGCAACGGGAGAAGCGGCTCGCCAAACTGCGTCTCTACAATTCGCTCAAGAAGAACAAAAAACTTCAAACGAAAACGGACAGTCCATAAAGAACTCTCTCCGTCTATTTTTTGTGAATGAAAACTCTCCAAAGTGTATTTTGATTATATTGTTGATGTAAAGATATAATGTATATGTGTGATTGTTAATTTAGTGCATAGTCTTGCAAACTTCCACGTCCTATATTTTATTTTAATTATTTTCTATGATCTCGAGATTGGCGAATTTGCCTTCGCTAACTCACCATTACCTGCTTGCATTTATAAGTTTGTCGAATTTTTTTGTTTTATTATTTTGACGAAATTCTTTCTATAATTATAGTTTTTTCTTATGATTAATTTATAATAAAATTATAATTTTTATATTATAATGAGATAATTTTATTGTTTCATTTTTACTTAAAACTACGCTTTATACCGGTGCGGTGCAAACGATCGACAAGCGCCAGACAGACTGAACCACAGATTAACGACACGTGTACCTTATGCGTGCGCACTGCTCGCACTTACACTAAGCGAAATCTACCCGAAGTCCCGACATACCTACCCTGTATACGTTCTTTGCTTCTGATACTTTAGTTCCGAATTTTGCCTTATTAAACTCGCCAGAAAGATCCAACTCAATTTTAATAATTGCATCTGTGCACATCGAAAGGTTACTCGTCATCTGATGTGCGATCTATCATTCGTGAAGTCGAGAATCGCGTGTAAAGCAGCCATCCAGTTCATCTGTGGTGCAGTCTATCTGGCGCTTGTCGATCGTTTGCACCAAACCCGTTTTATACATACAATATTGCTGATCGTTGAAGGCACTTGGCATTTTCAGAACCAAAATCTGTCAAATGATAAGTCGCGTGTTTGAAATATGCAAAAGCATCTGAATTTTTATTTTATAGGATAATTTATTTTTTCCACTTAACCCTTTGAATGCTGACCAACGCCGGTCGGCGTTTTGCCAACAAGTCCATGGGCCTGAAATACGCTGATAAGCGTTGTATTTTGGGCATGTACGAAGTAAACAAGAATACTATCTGCTCTCAAGTCTTTCCAGGTAGCATTGAATATGGGTCGTGTAATCCATGTTAATGTTTATAAAGACTGGTTTACACCGGAATTTCTGAATTTATAACCATAGCAGAATTTTTCCGATAGAAATACCTAACTCTTGAATATTTTAGATTGTGGCTTGGCATTTAGATTGTGAGCATTACATTTTAACAAAAATAAATAATATTGAACTAGTTTTGGAAAAATACATTCATTTATAGACTTCTTTTGTTTATTTTAAAATGTTGCAAGATTTATTAGAGAGTCTAAACACACCTTTACAAAACTTTAAATCCTCGGCGGTAGTTATCTAGGGTTTGTTTGGATTAGCTACAATTCTTAAACCTGCTTTCTATTGGATTTCTAAATAATTCTAGTTGGATATGTTGGCGAAATTTTCACCGTGGCGGGCTTTCAACAGAAAAGACATCAGCACTCAAAGGGTTAAGCTTATGTGGGCAATAAATCAATATTTTTCGAAAAAAGAAACATGTACATATTTGCATTAATTGCAAATTAAAAACTATTATTTTTACCTTGTAATCCACCTGTTCCAGAATATTTGCCCATCAAAATTTTTCTAAGATAGACAATAAATTGGTGAAAAAATAATGAGAATTTGTTCTAAAAAAACAAAATGTATTTTTTTAATGGGCATGATGTTAGTAACTTTAAAAATTGGCCTATGAATAATATCACTATATGAATCTGTCTCCGTCACTCATATTAAGTGTGAAGCAATTGATTTTTTTTTCACTTTGCTTTTCGGTCAGTGAGCTCCACTGGCATTTCAAATAGCCAAAATAATAATGCTCCCCTACTTTACTCAATTAGATATTCGCCGAATGCCTTGAACCAACAGTACATACTGTTTGTGTACACGTACTGTAACCCTACATGAAAGTGTGGTCAACGACTGATAAGACGACTGAAGTTGAAGTATTGCAACGTCCTTAAAGTCATTATTTATAAAATTGTATGAACGGTATTGTATGTGATGAAGAGAGAGCACAATTTCAATTTTCTCCACAAAATGTATATGTATACTTTTCAAATTGTTGTAACTACTAGTAAGAAGTCTCGTTTTAACTATGATGTTCTATAGAATGGTGCTCTTTAAATCAAGAACGGGCAATGCAACATTCAATCAACCTATAATGATTTCAATTTGGCAATACTGTGTAGTATTTACAAACCTACATAATGCTGATTCCGTTGTACGGGATATGTATCATTTTGACCATCTTAGATAGAATTGAAGGAAGTATAGTCATCAAAGAATGCCCTTTTAGTAAAGTTATATCACTTTTAACCGTTTGCCCGCGGCCGTCTTCTATGGATGCTTTGGGCGACAAGTCTGTAGCGCGGTTGTCTTCCATAGAATTTCTGAACTTTGCACGGGATTTTGAGCCTTATATGCGCCTATTTCAACTGTTTTAAGGTTCAAAATTGGTTGAATTTATTACTGAAAGTTGAATGCCATCTATTCAATTTGCTTAAAATTCATATATACCAGTCAAAAATTAGTTTTTTATGGAACCATACTGAAACCTCGTTTATGTGACGTCACATCTTCATACAATTATGAAGAATGATTATTTGACAATTAATCCAAAACTACGAGATATATTATGTATTTTATTGTTTAAAATAATACTTTATGTGTTAATTAACATATCTGGTTACTTGAGTAAATATTAAAATCTGTATTTAAGGTCCAAAACTCGATTGCCAAATTCGCGAAAAAGGTGCCGTGTACAGGGCTTGTTCGCTATATTTATTGCCGCGGGCAAAGGGTTAAATAAAATCACATATCTCAATAATGACTCAGCTAAGAAAGGTTACACATTTGCTATCATGTGCCATTGGAATCGTTATCCCATTCCTGCTTTTAAAATACATTCATGTCTCGGTTAATATATGTATTTTGCACCATTTGAAATTTTTTATGTAAAATCTAATGAAAAATACAGTACTGGTCTGATACAATTTGTACCACATCTGGCGTTACAGTTCATATTGTAAAAAGTAGTGTTCAATTTCAATATATTCATAGCAAAAACTATAAAATTGAACTTTTGTGCTGCAAACACACTTGCAATATTATTTTCGCACACAAAACAAACTAAATGGTGATCATGAAACAAAATCAAATACTATTTACTATTTAAGATTTATTCATTGTGTAATTGAAGTATATATGTAAGTAATTAAATAATCAAGAGGGTATTTAAATGTAATTCAAAATATTGTAAATATTAAGAATAATTACTATACCGTATTAGCCTTTTCACGACGATGGGATTCATTCGGAAGAATTCCACCACATTGCCGGCATTTCAAATAGCAATGACTTTGTGTCTTGTATAAGAGCACCGGATACTAATTAGATATCCTCCTAATGCTTCATCATCGTCGTGGAACCGTCTGATACGACAGACTAGATCTTACAAACCTGCCAAACAGTATTGTTCACTTGACGTGAAATTTCTATAATACATGTATGTGGCTCAACATCGAGCTTTCGACAGTCTCCTATGTTTATTACAAGGTTTTTTTCACATATTTAACAGTAAAATTCGGTAAATGTATACTCTGTGTTGAATGTAAAACATTCTATTATTCCTGATAAATGGGCCTACCTCGTTCCACCAACTTGCAATATCTCAAGACTCGTTTTCCTAACTTTTTGGTGTATTTCGTCGTCGAGTTTATATAAATATATTCAAAACACACATACGAAATTGTTTTACCTTGTGAAATACTTATTTTACGAAATATACATACATTAACTATTAAAAAAATATAGTAAGAATTGATTTTTTATATGTTTTAAAGGTGTGTTAATAGTTTAGAAATCTATGAATGATCACAATATGTCGCGTATATTAAAGATATTGCATACATGTATACAAAAAACATATTTGTATACAATATACAAACTCCTGTTGACGAAAAGTTGAGAAAATAAGTCTCGAGATATTGCAAGTTTTATTTTATTTTATTTTTATTTAATTTATACCAGGAAGGCCTAACAGGTAAACCCAATGCGCCTTCCTGGCCAAAGACAATTATATAAATATATATGTAAACCATCCATATATACACAAATACTTACACGTATACACATACATACATACACACATAAAAATACACATATATACATACACACCTACTAATATATATATTCACATATATGTACATACATATACATATATATATATATATATATATATATATATATATATATATATATATATATATATACACTACCGTCCATATGTTTAAGACCAAACCTATAACTCGATTTCTAATGTCCATTAAAATAATTTAGCGTAAAATAGTTCAAAGAAATGGGTATCATTTGTTTCCCTACACCCTTGGATTTAATTTGAGCAAAAAAAAGCAGGGATTATCCCATTGGTTTGTTGTTTTTTTTATATAAGGGTTCAAAATGGGCTCAAAGACACCGCGTGACGAATCGACACATGTTGCAATTCGACAACTCTACTATACGCAGTTTATGTTACGAACTTTTTTTGTTATTTTATCCTGCTGATATGACATCGAAACAGTTCAAAATAATAAACCCTAAATGAATTTGGTTCAGTTTAATCTGATCAGTCAGACTTTGAAGTCGTATTAGCGAAAAATTTATAATACATAAAGAGGACAAAAATTTTTGAAGAAATATGGGAAAAAATTAAAATCTCACCATGGAAACTCGAGGAGCCATTATTGCTCTTTACAAACAGCAAAAAACCCAACGATATATCGCCGAAAATCTGAATATTTCGAAGACTGCAGTACAACAGACGATAAAAAAATTCCAAAATTCTAACAACATTATGGATTTATCAAAATCAGGACGTCCCAGAATCACAACACAAGCATTGGATCAACAAATTATATTATTGAGCAAGCGAAATAGAAGGATAACGGCACCAGAAATCGCCTCTGACATAGAAAAGACAGCCTTCAAAAAAGTATCGGTCACCACGGTTAAACGTCGGCTGATGGAAGTGAAGCTGGGAGGGCGCATAGCAGTAAGAAAAACATTATTAAGAAGAAATAATAAAGCGAAAAGACTAGCTTGGGCTCTTCAGCATCGTAATTGGTCAATTGAAGATTGGTCAAAAGTGATTTGGTCCGATGAATCGAAGTTTGAATTGTTCGGTTCGAAAAGACGAGTTTACGTCCGGCGCACTCCCCAAGAAAAAATGATGCCAGACTGTGTGCTGCCAACAATCAAGCATGGTGGTGGATCCATAATGATATGGGGATGTTTCTCAAGAGCTGGAGTTGGGAATTTAATCAAAATTGATGGAATTTTAAAAAAAGAAGGGTATTTGAAAATTTTAAAAGAACAAGTTTTGCCGTGCGGCCGGAACTTATGTGGGCATGATTTTATATTCCAACAAGATAATGACCCAAAACATAAATCAAAGCTATGCATGGACTTCTTACAACAAGAAGAAGAAAAAAATAATTTAAAAATCATGAACTGGCCTCCTCAATCCCCCGATTTAAACCCAATAGAACTTTTGTGGGACGAATTGGACAGACGAACCAGAATCCATCGCTCAACATCCATAAATAAGTTTTGGAATCATCTACAGGAAAGTTGGAAGTCCATACCTCCCATCACACTTCAAAATTTAATAAATAGAATGCCGAGACTATGTGCAGCAGTGATTAAAAGTAAGGGTGGGTTTTTTGACGAAAGTTCAGTTTGACGTTTTTATTTTTTTATAATTTTATGTTTATTAATTGTTGTAATATCTTTATTTATTTTAATAAATGCGTATTTTTTGAACATAACTGAGTTTATATTTTTTAAATTGGTCCAAAATTGTGTAAAATATGCTCCAAAAACACTTTGGTCTTAAACATATGGACGGTAGTGTATATATACATATACACATACATACATACACATACAAATACATACATCCATATACATACACACATTATACATGCATATACACATTATATGTGCATGCATATACACACATTATACATGCATATACACACATTATACATGCATATACACACATTATACATGCATATACACATAAGTTAGTAAAACAGAGCAGACCGCATGTATATGCATGTTCATTTAACTAGATAATGCATACATTAGCTATCACACCCGAGTCGAAGCATATTTTACATTGAAAAAGCTTTCAGACTTAATCGCCGAATTTTTGGAACAAAAACCTGAACGAGAATGTTTAGGTCAAGAAAGAATTCTTATAGAACTATTCGACGCCATTAAATTCATAATTTACATGGTCATTGTGCACACATTTACTAGTAAAGGCGTTCATTTAGAATCATACGTGTTCGTTCGTGCACTTTTACCAAATCGAATGCGAAAAACACGTCTACCAGTCCAAGTTCGCATTTCATTGCTCGTTAATGCATTCACTTATCAGGCCAAAAGTATACATTTACTCAATTATGACAATTACTGTAACATAATACCATTCAACTCTCCCCGGGAGATAATTTTCAATAATACTATACCGTTTTCTCATACCATACCAAACCAGTGTTAAACCGATTTCCCTTAAATGTGAAAATAGGACCGTAACGCAAACACAAGAACGTCTTATTACAAACAAATGATTGCGAAATTCTTATGATTGCGTGACGGCCCTATCTAAATACTATTTGTTGTACATGTATTGAATTTCAATGTTGTAGTGAAATAAATTGATAAAGAAAAATATGTATATACGTTTATTATGACGAAGTTCTCAATCGTTTCTATTCTTCGAATTGAAAGTCCAATAGGCTGCTTGGTCTTGGCCGGCTCCCTCCGTTGGACACACCTTGAAGCGAACTTCTCCGAACGACAGCTGCTGTGTGACTCCTTTAAAGACTAATTAGCACGAGTTTGGTGTCATGTTTGATTATCCTCAGCATTAATATTAGAAGGCGTCAATATCAATGCATCTATCGTATTTCAATTTAACATTTACAGACAAGGCCGGCCCTAGGTTATTTAGCGCTCCAGACAAAAACCTAAATTTGCACCCCCCCCCCCCCTATATATGTATAGATTTTTTTTTAATCTTTCACTTCGTTTAAGATATACCAATAAATTTCAGCGCAATCCTTTTTTAGTAAATGTAAAATTATTATCTTCATATATTATATTTTAAAAATGTGTTAAAAAAAAAGTAAATGCAATACGTTGCAATTTCAAACATATTTAAATAAAAACACACTATTTCTGTGATGTTTTTAAATGCTTTGTGAAAGATTGAAAGATTATTTTTATATAATTTTTGCCATCAGAATATTCAGTTATACTGAATACTTAAGTATCATTTGAAACATTATTTACGTATGTAGAAAAATAGTAAGAATTAAATAAAAATCAACCTTTAATTAAAATTTTGAATCCAAGAAAGAATTCTTGCATACGAAAACGGCGAATCATCATGCATATATATTTATAATATCGCTATTCTGTGAGGCTGTGTATCTATCTGAGAAATTGTCGTACCATAATAGTCGTTTCGATTCGACATATATGTACGTCACAACTAAACCACTGTCAACAAGACGTATTCGAAAAAAACTTCTATATATACATATGTATACTGTTTGCTACCAATGTTTCCTCTAGGCAAATAGACGGCGGTAAGTCTCTGAGCGTTTACCGCCATCTATTGAAAATTTATTTAATTAATTAATTAAGTTTTCTACTAGGGGTTTAATATTGTTTATAGCTGAACCCGGCATGAGTTGTAATGCCATAATAACGCATGCAATTCCCGTTCCCGTTCCCATTCTCGCTTCCGTTCCCATTTGTCGGAAAAACGCAGGCAGCGAACACATTTGAAATTATTGCGTTGCAATGACACTCATTCCCGTTTTTTTTTCACAGTAATCTTTCCGGACATGCATACAACAAATCCGGAAAGTTCCATCGCAATCGGTTCAGTGGTTTAGGAGCCTATTCGATACACACACACAGACATTCATTTTTATATACATATATAGATATGTAGGTAGGTAGGTAGTTTATACCCCTTTTTTTCATATTAAACAATTAAATATAAATATTAAATTAAATATATTTAAGAGGTATTTGCAAAAAATTCGACCGCGTGTGGATCGAAACATTACTTTTATTTTATTTTATTTAGTAACTCAATTTGCCAACACCAGAGAGATGTAATAATAATAGAGGGGCCCTTACGAATAAATAATTGTTGTCAATTTTCCGCGGTACGTCTCTACAAATACTCTACATCGCACGGAATACAATCGGATCAATTTACTTATAAAAATGTATCCCATGTTGTTTATTGTGTGTTTTTGAATGTATTGTGCAATTTTTACCGATGCTTGCCCATCTTGCGAGTAATATAAACAAACAGAGACGTTTTTATCGGACATACGTCGAGCACCAAGCATCAAATGCGACTGATGCTAAAATTATTTAGATTACTATTACTATATCAACAGTATAAAAAATCTCGCGTTGCTAACGGTCACAGAAAGAGATGTGTGTGGGGCGTGGGCGCGAGATATATGATATATGGGCGCTGATATATAATATAATATGATATATGATATCAGAGATATATGGGCGCATATTTTCCAAGTCTCTATGTACGTAACTTGCACATACGATTCCAGACAACAATCACCTTTGAGTGCTGACGTTTTTTCTGTTGAAAGCCCGCCACTAGAATTATTTAGAAATCCAATAGAAATCAGGTATAAAAATTGTAGCTAATCCAAACAAACCCTAGATAACTACCGTCGAGGATTTCGGGTTTTGTAAAGGTGTGTTTAGACTCTCTAATATATCTTGCAACATTATAAAATAAACAAAAGAAGTCTATTAATGAATGTATTATTCCAAAACTAGTTCCATCTTCTTCATTGTTGTTAAAATGTAATGCTCACAATCTAAATGCCAAGCCACAATCTAAAATACTCGGCAGTTAGGGATTTCCACCGGGAAATTCTGCTATGGTTATAAATTCATAAGTTCCGGTGTAAACCAGTCGTTATATGTAAACATTGACATGGATTACACAACCCATGTTCAATGCATTTTTTTTTCAATGCTACCTGGAAAGACTTAGCAGGTAGTATTCTTCTTTACTTTGTACATGCTGAAAGTACAACGCCTATCGGCGTATGTCAAGCCCGTGGACTTGTTGGCAAAACGCCGATCGGCCTTGGCCAGCATTCAAAAGGCTAAATAAATTTTCCGAATACCAAAAAAATATCCATACCTTGATTTTCGCTTCGTTATCGCTGTCGCAACTAGACCTGCGATCGTGAGTGCAGATCAATTACGACTGAAGTATTGAAATAATTTATTTGCGTATGCGCGGGTGACTGATGGTACATATGTCGTTGTTTTTGTCGTGAGTCTCGATTTCAAGGTGAACGAAGTTCAGAACAAAAGTACGTTTATTAATATTGTAACGTAGAGATTAGGTGGGTGGACCGATGGCTTACGAGCGCTAATCACCCGATCTCTCGTTCGCGCCAAAATGTCCTCGCCGAATGAATAAGCCGTATGTAACGGCCAATAGGATCGCCTAACTCATCGACCAATAGTTATTACATGTGTATGTATGTGTGTTGCGCCCAACGGGTATAAATATGGGGCGCTCTCGGCTTGGAAACCATTCCTACCTGGAGCGCCAACGAGAGCAGACCAATAAACGACTTCTACAACTCTCCTGCGTCTTTCTCTCCGATTCTGGAAGCCCCCTCTTCACGTCCACGCAACAATATCTACTATGTACGGATTACCAGAAGATCGTTCAATGTAAATTTAGAGCTGTAAATGCTCATTATTTCACATTTATGGCAATGTTTTGGAAGTATTATTACGTTTTTATTTTGGTTTTTGGCGCCCCTTCCGAAGTTGGCGCCCCAGGCTACCACGCCTATGTACAGAATGGGTTTACGACATACTTTTCATTTTGAACTTCCTAGCGATAGCTTCGAATAAATATCATATCCAGAAACAAACACATAACAATAATTTTCAATTTTGTGTCTTCAAATAGATTGATACGTTCATTTGGAATAAAAAGGCAGGAGTTGAGCCTTTCTCAGGATCTTATTTTCAAATGCGATGCGGTGCAAACGATCGACAAGCGCCAGACAGACTGAACCACAGATTAACGACACGTGTACCTTATGCGTGCGCACTGCTCGCACTTACACTAAGTGAAATCTACCCGAAGTCCCGATATACCTACCCTGTATACGTTCTGTGCTTCTGATACTTTAGTTCCGAATTTTGCCTTATTAAACTCGCCAGAAAGATCCAACTCAATTTTAATAATTGCCATTTTAATAATTGCATCTGTGCACATCGAAAGGTTACTCGTCATCTGATGTGCAATCTATCATTCGTGAAGTCGAGAATTGCGTTTAACCCTTTGACTGCTACAACAACGATAAATCGTTGTTTTGAAATCGGCGAAGATTGCTACGACGATCGTTGTTGACGTCATTAATTGTCGTATTTCAATACTTTCTTTGAGCCACCAGCGCATCAGTGGCACGAAACATTTTTTTTATATTTATTTTTCAACCAAGCTTTATAAATATTTATCAATTTTTTAAATAAAAGCTCTTCAATTTCGGGTTCATCATCAAAGTAAATTTCGGGTTCGTTGTCAATGTCATATAAGGAGTTATTACTTGGGAATTGATTATTATCGATAAATTCATTTTCAGAATCAGTAGAGCTGCTGATTTGTCGAGTTCCTCGGCGAGGAGCTATTATTTCGCTTTCATCACTTTCACTGTCCGATATCATTTTGCAGAGTTAAAATAAATGGCAAAAAACAATAGAAATCCGCTTTCAATTATATAGGTCACGAGACGTCACGAATTCATGCAATCAATCAAATGCAACTGAAATGCATACAAAATGTTTATGATACATGTTGAAAAATTATTTGATTATTAGAAACTTCGCATCCTTGTGTGTCTCGCTCATACGTACACAATTAAAACCAAGAAAGAAAGAGAGAGAGACCGCTACCTGTTTCGAATATATCGCATGTTGTAAGGATACATCGATATCTAAAAATAGATTATTGAAAAGAATAAAGCCTCGGAAAACAATCGTCAAAACTTATTTAGTGTATATATGTAGGTATCTCTTTCGCACGCACGCATGTAAAAGCAAGACAGAAAGAGAGAGCACGAGTCCACGACTGCTTCTTAAAAATGTATATAAAGTATTATAAAAATTACGAGTGTTCGGCGAAGTAAGTATGTAAAAAAAAATATTATATTTTTTTTTTTTCAAAATAATTACAAATGTTAGCATTTTTCGCTTGGACATTGAAAAACCTCGTAGCAGCCAAAGGGTTAAAGCAGCCATCCAGTTAATATGTGGAAAAATTGTACGTACAAATTTGTCTAAAAACTGTAAATATACTGAAAATGAATGAGAAAATTATACATACATAAATACCATTGATGTATAATACACTAGATCCGCCCTCACGTGTTATACTTGTCTCCCTTTTGGCGCATGCAAAATACATGGGGCATGCATAGTTTCTCTTAGTAGTTAGGTAGGTACCGCTGCGTCGTAGGGGAAAAAACCCAACTTCCCCGGTAGTTAAACCACCCGCACCCCTCAGTTAGTGAAGACAAGATCTCCGACCAAAATAACACGTCTGGGCCCATCTAGTGTATTATACATCAATGATAAATACCCATTTGATAGGCACGACGTTGCTGCTGATGAAAACGCAGAAGTCTTCCACCTCTCTACTAGCAGTTGACTTAACGTACAATTCAGAAACAATATCTATAGGATGTAAAAATATGAGATGTTTTATTTTACACGCTAATCTAATTTGATTTTGCTATGTGAGCAATCAGTATTTTGCGAGATAAACATGTAATAATAAATTTATCTTTTTCCCATTATGCCATTATGGTTACCTCTTGTACAAATATAAATTTTGTTCATATTCAAATAGTAGGTATGATAAGTTTTACCAATTTGATGAGGAACCATTTGATCAATGAAATCAGATAAATTATGAGTCACATACGTACATATATCCAAATCTGACCAGCATTTCTACAGAAAAATACTTGTAGAAATACAGTGCTTGAACTCGTGAACCTCTCAGTGGTAAGCATTGACGCAACCATTGAGATTTACTGCTGGTTATACGAGTCTGGGTCACTGTATCAAAAGTGACTTGAACTAAAGTCAACAGATCGAAAGTCGAAAGATTGAAAATAGTGTATACATGGTAAACGGTACTATATATGTGGGTGACCGTAAAATAGTCGACAGTATTATAGGACGGGTGAAAGGTTTCGACCGTTTCCCGGCCTATGGAAATTCAGTTGAGTTTGAAAGAGGATTGTTTATTTTCGTTCAATTGGTACAATGTTATTGTATGTACGAAGAGGTTTCTTCGGAGATGTGATCTAGTTGAACTCTAGAGGCTCACTCTGCTGTTTGGAGTTGCTGCGTTGCTTTATATACATTTCCAGGACACGTGTCGTGTCTTTGTTCTTGAGACGTGCAATGACCTGGTTTCGGGCACGTGTACTTGTGACACGTGTTGAGCGCAGAAGCTTTGTTCTCCGGGTACTGTGGAGACACGGGTTGACCTATATTCGAGGCGCGTGCTCAGTACATGTGTGGTTTTTGTTCGTGGTTTTATGGGTTCAGTGCCAGGACGTGGTCCGTGGGGTAATGGGGTTGTGCGCCGTGCCCACGGTGCACCGATCTCTTTATGAGGCAATCGAGGGACACGTGCGGTTTTATCGTTTTACGACTTTTCTGGATATGTGTCGCAGTAGCCTGATGAGATCATATAGCATGAGTTGTACTATATGCCTACAGTATAAAAGTCGAAAATGTTCGTTTACCATGCATACTGTTACGGGGACAAGTAGGAGATGGTGTAGAATATTATAGTCACAGATTTTGTCAAATGATTATATTCCTTAATTAGCAGTAAATATAAACGAGATTAATGTACAAGTTTGTATTACAAGTTACTAGTCTCGAAGTGCTAGTTAGGCAGTTTAATCACAAGTGCCTTGTGAGACTGTTTGATCACAAGACTGTTTGATCGCAAGTGATCAGTTAGAGTGTTTGATCGCAAGTAACTATGTAGTAACACAGTTAAATCACAAGTTACTAGTAAGGCAGTTTAATCGCAAGTGAGGTTCAATAGATCTAACATGAGCATTTATACACAAAAGAATGATAAGTTTTAACCAATCACAGAATGTTGGTAAATAACAAAGTGATTAAGATACAGAGCAACATCCGTGTGTAAGACAGTTTTAATATTTGATTTATGTATCCTTTGAGAGTATCGAGACATTGTTGAGTAGAAACACAATTTATCATAGAGATAAATAATGATAATAATATTTTAGGGTTTACACGTATCGTGGGACAAAATGCAGCCATAGCAATAAAGATTATTAAAATACTTTGGCTTTCAACAGGTCATTAACTGTGTCGTCTTATAACAATCGTGTTAGAAACTCGCATAAATTATAATAGATAAAAGTTAAGTAGATAGGATTGAACAGAATAGTTGATTGTACAGTGTGGAAGCAATAAAGATATTGAAAGTCTCATAAATAATGAGGGATAACTTTAAGAGATAACATCATAAGTAGTTAAAAATGAAACAGATGTTCAAACTTAAGGTTAAAGGGTATTATACATAAGTATATACATAGGTTGTAAGATCCTACCACATAACAATACATATGAAAAACTCTCTCTCCCCCCGTCGTACATCCTCACTTAATTTGCGCGAGCAGGATACAAGAGGAACAGGCTTTTCCTCCCGTATCCTACGTGCGCACATTAAACAAGGCTGTATGACAAAAAAAGAGATAATTTCAGCGCATGCCACTGATATATATTATATATACATAGTACCGTTTACCATGCACCCTTTTTTTGGATCTTTCGACTTACTATCTTTCGATTTTCGATCTTTGCCTTCCGATATTTGCTTTTTCGACCTTTTCACTATATATGTATATACTACCCGCTCTTCATATGTATGCATGGTAAACGGACTATTTCACCCATCGTCATAAAAATCGCGAAAAAAATTTCGATCTTTCGACTTTCGTTCAAGTCACTTTCGATGCAGTGACGGCCACCATGGCTGTACATGCATAAATGACAAAATACAGAACTTTAATTTTTAGCTTGTGACCCACAGGTTCCATATCAGTATGTGGATACTTGCCATTGATTTTTTTTCAGGAAAGACGATTGGTTCTTTTATATATGTAACATTAAAATCAAAAACATATTGTTTAAGGGCTTAGATGTCGGTAATCCTAACAATTAGGTGATGAATAATATCGCTATACAAATCCGTCTTCACTGAGTGTAAAGCGACTGAGGATTCTACTATGATTGTCGGCTAGCGAGCTCCACTGGCATTTCAAATGGTAAACGGATAATTTCGCACATTGCGATCGTGCACATGACAATCGTTGCCACGAAAATACGGAATATCTGGCACTCGAGTTCTCTTTAGTATGATAGTTCGCGTGGGTGACTCTCGATGGGCGAAATTTTCGGGTGCCAAATATTCCGTGATCGAGATTTTAGTGACGTGTGCGAGTTCATTTCGTGCGGAATAATCAACGAACCATTTCAAATAGCAGTGCTCGTCTATCTTATAATTCGTTTAGATATTTGTGTGAAACGACTTTGTGCACAAAAACACACTAAATTGTGACCATGAAAACAAGAAAAAAACCAAATACTTTTTAAGATTTATTCATTGTGTAACATACGCAAGTAATTAAATAATCAGGAGGTATTTAAATGTAATTCAAGATATTGTGAGTATTAATTTTAAAGAATAAGAATAATTATTAAACCATACTAACCGTTTCACGACGACTAGCTATGCCTTCATGTTGTATAAGACAGTTTATGTAGACAACAGTATCGTACACTTGGCGTGAAATTTTTATAATATTTACATGTACGTGGCTCAATATCGAGCTTTCGATAGTCTCCGAAATTCATCATATCGCAGCAAAAGCATAAAATTTAGTAAATGTATACACTTACTAGTCAATGCACACATTTGTGAGATTTTGGTGGAATTAACCGTTAAATGAAAAAATTGTCTAGTATTCCTCTATATGTATTCAGCCAATAGACAATGCATACATTTGCTAACACACCTGAGTAGAAGCATATTTTGCGTGTCCAGACATTTCATCGGACGATCATTTCATCGTGAGAACAACTCGCTGACAGATTTCATGCAAATATTTTTTAAACATTTCAAACAAAGTATTCTGATTTATTCTGTTTTTAACCACTAAATCGATTACGATGGAACTTTCAGTATTTGTTGTATGCATGTCCGGGAAGATTACTGTGAAAAAAAAACCTCTTTAATAATAATATTCGTAATTATGATTTTACTGACGCGAAAGTAAAGCTATCCCGCCTTCAACGCATCACGCCGTGAGTGTGATAATAATCGCGCCACGCCTACCTGGCATTCGAATGTACTGACCATTCAGGGCTGTACCACAAACACACAGCGGATGGCTCACGTCAACAAATATATCTATGAAACGAGAACGGGAACGGGAATTGCACGCGTTATTGTGGCATTGCAACGCATGCCGGGTTCAGCTAGTTTATTTATATAGTTTTAGCTGGGGAGCTAATTTTAATACATACTTCTATTTTAATTTAATTTAAATTTGTTTGTTTTAAACTTATTGATAAAAGAAAATTTGAGTTTTGTAACGCGACGTTCTCCCGAGTGTCCCATCAGTTGGTAGCGGTAGTAATATTTAGGGTGGCACCAGTGACTTAACCGCGCCAACACCGTGCTCTTCTCGAGCGCATCGAGAGCGAGTCTCTCTACCGCCAGCCGTCATCCGGGAAAGATCTCTCCTGTGCACGTCTCCACGGGGAGACGGGGCCCAGAGATCTGCCATCTTGCTGAAGAACCGCTGTGAGGTCGAGTGCAGCATCACTCCCTCCCCTGAGTTCCAGCACAACGTCCCCTGTATTCCTCACGCCGTTTCCGGAGAAACATCAGCCGTGAGAGGACCGCAGAGCCAGCTCCCAACCACGAGGAAGCTGTTATCAACGAGACGATTTGCAGTCAGGAACCTCCCCGACTATATATAAACTGTATCCCAAGGTTAGTTCACGTTTCCATATAACCCGACCCTTGGAAGAAGAACGACTTATCCGCCCTCTGCATCACCCACCGCGAGATCAGATAACGCGCGTAAAATCGTTCGTTACAGTTTTCAATTTTTTTTTTTAATAGTAACTTATACAGAACATTGCTTCAAATATTTGAATAACGGTGAGAGAACTCACACGATGAAATGGTCGTGTGATGAAATGCTCATGCGATGAAGTTGTCCGCAATTTAATGCCTTGCGATGAAATGTCCTAGAATCATATTTTGCATTGTAAGGGCGTAAAGAGTGGGACGTGGTACTTGTTTTTTTAAACTATGCGAAAAGAACGCAGCACCCCTAGCCTATATACATGGTACACAGTCCAGTGGCGGCTCGTCCATATGGGCCGCGAGGCTGCAGCCCTCCCAGTACAGTACAAACACATGCTATTTTTATCGTCCACGTGGGCTGCAGACCTCCCAGTATAGTACATATGCATGTTATTTTTGTTTTCATTCGATCACCGGTTCGGTTAACGAGCTACTACAGCCTGATTAATCTCTGCAGCCCCCCACTATGAGCCGCTACTGACATAGTCCCAAAAATCACCCCCTGGAGTGTTTTCGGTGATATTTTATCCGTGCTTGACAGTGATCGATAACGGCGAATTCCATATTTGAAGAAATGTAGGAGAAACTTACATTTCTTATGCACGTATATGCATATGGATATGCATACACGTGCGACCTCCCGAAATTATGCATTCTGCACGTGCAACTACACCCGAATTTGGTTTGAGGAACTCCCACTGTCTACAGTCACAGCGGGAAGCCAAGGACACATGACATCCTATACCACACAGTGTGTTTTCGCCCTAATGCGTGAAAAATTTGGACTCAATCACCGAACTTTTCGGACAAAGGTCTGAAAACGGGGATGTTTTTCTATCTACTAGTTTAGGTTGAGAAGTAAAATCGTTCATTTAGAATCATACGTTTTCGTTCGTGCACACTTTTACCACATCCGATGTGAAAGCACACGTCTACCATTACATTGCTTGTGAATGCATTTACTTATCAGCCTACCAAAAGTATACATTTACTCAATCATCGCAATTACTGTAACATATACACCATTTAACTCTCCACGGGAGATAATTTTTAATACGACAACACCCATTTGCTTCAAAGACAGTTAGTGTTAAACTGATTTCCTCTAAAATGTGAAAGTAGAACTGTAACGCAGACAAGAACCATTTATTACATACCAATGATACGAGATTTTAGCGATTGGGCGACGGCCCTATCCAAATACTGGGTGACCGCCACCGCACCGAATCTTAAAAAATCGAAAATTTTCGTTTATCATGCATACATATGAAAAACGGTTAGTATACATATATATCAGTGGCGTGCGGTAAAAGTCTCTCCCCCTCCGTCGTACATCCTCACTTAATTTGCGCGTGCAGGATACAACAGGAACAAGAGAAACAGGCTTTTCCTCCCGTATCCTGCGCGCGCACATTAAACAAGGCTGTATGACAAAAAGAGAGATAATTTCACCACATGCCACTGATATATATATTATATGTATATACATAGTACCGTTTACCATGCACCCTTTTTTTGGATTTTTCGACTTAAGATCTTTCGATTTTCGATCTTTGCCTTCTGATATTTGCTTTTTCGATCTTTTGACTTTCGGTGCTGTGAGGTAGACTCCTAAATACTATTTGTTGTACAAGTATTGAATTTCAATGTTGTAGTGAAATAAATTGACATAGAAAAATATATATACATATATATAGTATATAAGTTTATTATGATGACATTAACTGTGGTTTGTATTCTAAGCAATGAAACTATAATAGTGTGTATTGTTTTTATTCTTGGTCTAGTACAGAGCCGCTGTAGGCCAGATCCCAATAGTGCTGTGCTCGATGCTTGGCCAGGTGGTCTCGCGCGGCTCTCTCCGTCGGACACACCTTGAAGCGAACCTCTCCGAAAGACCGCTGCTTTGTGACTCCTTCCCAGACTAGTTGGCACGAGTTTGGCGTCATGTTTCCATCGTTGTCTTTCACGTTGTCCTCCTCCCATTTGATTCTCCTCAGCATCAATCTATGAAAGTTTCAACTCATGTACTTATTCTAACATACAAATGTGGTAACAAAAAAAAAAATCACGTTTTTGAGTTTACAGAGTGAAGCTAATCAATATTTTAATGATTTATGTTGGCTTACTCTCGTTTATGAGATACTAGCTGAACCCGGCATGCGTTGCAATGCCACAAAAACGCATGCAATTCCCGGTCGCGTTATTGGGCGATTTTTTTTTACAGAAACCGTCACGCGGGCATGCACACAATAACTCATGTAAGTTTCATCGCAATCGGTTGAACGGTATAGGAACGCATACGAGACAGACTGACAGAGATTTTAAAAAATGTAATTTTTAGTTTTTGGCGGTCTTTAACTCAAAATCTAGTATTGCTGTGCCAAAAGTGACTATTGGAATCCATAGTCATATGTTTTTTTCTATTGATTGTGGTTTTTTATTGCTTTGAAATACATATAATTAATTATCTAGCGAATTTTAATAGTAAAAAAAAATATATACCGGTCTCCGTGACGAGACAGAATGTTAAATTACAGAAAACGCAAATATCGGAAGGCAAAGATCGAAAATCGAAAAATCTTAAGTCGAAAGATCAAAAAAAAATGGTGCATGGTAAACGGTACATACTCACTTAATTTGCGCGAGCAGGATACAACAGGAACAAGAGGAACAGGCTTTTCCTCCCATATAAATGTGCGCGCGCAGAATACGGGAGGAAAAGCATGTTCCTCTTGTTCCTGTTGTATCCTGCTCGCGCAAATTAAGTGAGTATGTACCGTTTACCATGCACCATTTTTTTTTGATCTTTCGACTTAAGATATTTGCCTTCCGATATTTGTGTTTTCTGTAATTTAACATTCTGTCTCGTCACGTAGACCCGTTTCTTCTATCGATTGTGGTTTTTTATTGCTTTGAAATACATATAATTAATTATCTAGCGAATTTTAATAGTAAAAAAAATATATATATACATATGTATACATCAGTGGCGGCTCGTGAGAATTCATAGTGGAGGGTCTGCAGAGATTAGTCAGACTGTATTAGCTCGTTGACCATACCGATGATCAAACGCAGACAAAAATAGCAAACATATGTATGTACTATACTGGGAGGTCTGCAGCCCTGCAGCTCATATGGACGGCAAAAATAGCTTGCATTTGTAGCCCATATAGACGAGCCGCCACTGGTATACTTACATATACATTGTATTTATACATTTTTTTCTCAAGCTATTGTAACGTGGGAACATGAGAGAATATCCACTGTTGAAGTGCATTCGTGGGTAAACAAGAGAGACCCCGGATTAGGCTAGCGAGACTCGGTAAGTGCCGTAATTTTTCACTTAACATCCCGGCTTGTTCAAATATACCAGTATACTAACTTTTTATATTTATTATGTTGTTTGGGACCGCCTTCGGTTATGACGACGCAACATCCCCTGTGTAGTAATACACACCCTGTCATGAACAATTGTTGAGCATTCTTCTCGACTTTGAACTTCTTGGCGGCGGCTTCGAATAAATCTCGTACCCTGAAACAAAGCACATATTAGCTGACGCGTCCATTTGGAATGATATGTATGTGTGGACTTTTACACGTGTGAGTGTACCTGTAGACTCCGACATGAACGCCGGTCGAAGTGTCTTCTTTTAATTTGGTAGAGTGACGTTCCCGTCTCTGCTCGTGCGTCAGCCTACGAGCAGCGTTGGCTTCCTCGTGAGCCTTTTTCCGGCGAGCCATCTGCTCTCGGACATGCGCTTCAATCTTTGTCGGATCTTGCACCGCCTCCGACCCCAGCACTCGCATCAGATTTGATATCCTACGTTATAAATTCGATATGTAAGCATGCTTCATTATAATTACCTTTGCGAAAATAGCTAACTGACACTCGAGCGTTTCATACCTGAGTTTAGGTTCTGCGGGTGCTTCCAATCCGAGCCGGACTTTCTCTTGTTCCTCTTTCCACGCTTCCCGTCTTGTCTGTCGGCGCAGTTTCTTTCTCTCTCGCTTGGTTAAAAAGACTGGCATGTATACGGGTTTAGAACTTTCATCTGAAAATTTGATTCAAATTAAACACTATTATCGTTGAGTGTCGGTTAGATTTTTGGAACATCTACGCACTCGGTCTGATTTGAGATGGATGTTCGACGAGGTTGCTGATTGCTTCATATTTGATATTCTTCTTTATGTCTTCCGAGTCCTCTAAATTGGTCACCAAACCTTCACTCTTTTTCTTGGCAGCAGCGGCTTCTTTTTCTTCTGGCGTCATCAATATGACACTATCCCACCTGTTTCAACATGTATTTTATAATTTCTGGATAAAATCGGTATTATCAAAGGTTCTTTACTGACGAGCGATATTATATAACGTACCACTCCAAATCGGGTATTTCATCAGCGCATTCAGTGTCCGGAGCAAGGAGAGCCAATTTAGTCGCTGATGATATTCCAGTCTTTCTGGCAATCTGAGAGATTTCATTTTGCAACTTTTCTAACTGAGCCTGAAAACGGTCAAAAACAACGCATTACAACGGCGAAACGAATAAAATGACAATTCAGACGACAGGAACTCCACTACCTTCATACGAATCCTATCAGCTAGCTGTTGAAACTTTCCCGGCTCGTGGAAACGAAGTGCTCGCTTCGTACGTAAGGCCGGACGCATAGTAACCCTGGAGTCGAACCATGCAGCTTCTTCCTGTTCGACGCCGAGCTTTGAACCGAGCTGCGCCTTCAGCTCTTCGCGTTTTTTCAACCTGATGTTAGCCTGAAGAGATAAACATACATATAATTATTTTCAAACCACTAGTAAACTTATGATGTAGAAAAATTACAACGATATGTGAGGGTTTTCAAACAAAAATCTGTTGCTAAATCGCTTTTTTATATCCGAAAAAGGATAGATTCATCTCATTACGTCAAAATAATATTGTAAGATACATTACATTTACCTATATTATGTCGACAGTTATTTATAGGTTGTCTAAGCAATGATGCGCTAGTATATATTGGGTAATTTCATCCACTTAATAAATGGGTTTTCTTTAAGTCGAGACTCGTTTCATTAGAATCATTAAGACCGAAATAGGGGTACTTCATCAATATCAACAGTCTAACTTTAGAATAAAAATTAAACAAATACATATTCAATTGTACATTTAACTCTTTGAATGCTGACCAACGCTGATCGGCGTTTTGCCAACAAGGCGTTGTATTTTGAGCATGTACAAAGTAAACAAGAATACTACCCGCTAAGCCTTTCCAAGTAGCATTAACCGTTTGCCCGCGGCCGTCTTCTATGGAAGCTTTGCGCGACAAGTCTGTAGCGCGGCTGTCTTCCATAGAATTTCTGAACTTTGCACGCGATTTTGAGGCTTATATGCGCCTATTTCAACTGTTTTAAGGTTCAAAATTGGTTGAATTTATTACTGAAAGTCGAATGCCATCTATTCAATTTGCTTAAAATTCATATATACCAGTCAAAAATTAGTTTTTTATGGAACCATACTGAAACCTCGTTTATGTGACGTCACGTCTTCATACAATTATGAAGAATGATTATTTGACAATTAATCCAAAACTACGAGATATATTATGTATTTTATTGTTTAAAATAATATTTTATGTGTTAATTAACATATCTGGTTACTTGAGTAAATATTAAAATATGTATTTAAGGTCGAAAAGTCGATTGCCAAATTCGCGAAAAAGGTGCCGCCACGTATAGGGCTTGTTCGCTATATTTATTGCCGCTGGCAAAGGGTTAAAAAAAAACTACATTGAACACGGGTTGTTTAATCCATGTCATTCATTTGTCAACGAATTCCCGATACCGAGTATTTTAGATTGTGGCTTGGCATTCAGATTGTGAGCATTGCATATTAACAACAATGACGAAGATGGAACTAGTTTTGGAAAAATACATTCATTAATAGACTTCTTTTGATTATTTTATATTGTTGCAAGATATATTAGAGAGTCTAAACACACCTTTACAAAAATCGAAATCCTCGGCGGCAGTTATCTAGGGTTTGGTTAGATTAGCTACAATTTTTATACATGCTTTCTATCGGATTTCTAAATAATCCTAGTTGGAAATTTTCAGCATGGGGGGCTTTCAACAGAAAAGACGTCAGCAATACTATGGCAATGGTGGCCGCAGGAGATATTTTTGGGCAGAGTTTATATTTTTCCTTTCCGTCCTTTCAAAAGATGCGAGAACAATATCAATTTCTTGACTGGTATCCGTCCTTTATTAGTCGAAAAAAAAACGTCCACGGCCAAAATATAAACGCCCAGAAATGAAATTTTGATTTGATTGATGAAGTATCCCTATATCTGTCTTAAAATTCTAATGAAACGAGTCTCGACTTATAGAAAATCCATTCAGTGGGTGAAATTACCCAAATATAAACTAGCGCATCATTGCTTAGACAGCCAACAAATTACTATCGACATAATATAGGTAAATGTAATGTATCTTACAATGTTATTTTGAAGAAATAAGACGAATCTACACAATGGTATAAAAAAATTCATAAACTAAAGCAATGCAGTCAATATTTTAATCATATTTTATCAATTTAGATCACTAATATTAATAAAAAATATATGTTCTCTTTAAAATATTAAGAGGGTTGGACACCAGCGCTTTGTCCATACAAACGTATTAGACTTCTCCCTTCCTCAATTATGGCACTAGAGAAATTATTTTTTAATATGCTATGGATATCCACCATTGGGATGCATCTATCGTTTTATTTTTTTGATTAGTTATTTTTTATAGGAGCTAGGAGCCGCCAAACATCTATAAAATCGCCTCTCTTTTACACCCACGAAAAGAGTCCAGCGTGCTTATTTAACGGTCGATTTTAAAAAAAATACGCGCACAGATGCATAGAAAATATCTTTCTCATACCGATGATGAATTTTTTTTTAAAATTGGTCCAGTTTCGGAGGAGAAAATCGGAGAATACGAAACCTCGATTGTGTCGATTTAAAATACGTATTATCTGGCTGAAGCGCAACTGTCGCATTCACTCAATATTTATATTGTCGCATTCACTCAATATATATATATATATCGAAGAAAGGAACGGCAACAATATGTAAATTGGTTCAAAGGACCTTCTATCATTTTTACAAAAGAATTAACATTTTTGACATGTGAGCTCAATAAAGTTCGTCATCGTCGAGCTGGACGTTTACCTTGAGTGTCGGTAAGACTTGAGATAGTTGGACTTGCCGACCCGTGACGTCGACTGTCCGTCCTTCCCTATCGAGGATTAGGGGGCGCGGCTTTTCGCCGCTTATGGCTCCAAGTCCCGACAGTTTGGATTGGATTTTGACTTGAAGTTCCGCCATGCGCTTTTGCTTCTCGTAATCCTCTCGACTGAATATAGTCGTAGCTGAAAGAGTATTTGAAAAATTAATATAAATTACGTCGGTTGGATAGTTACGTAGTCAATTTGAATACTGACTTGGCTGGGAGTATAGGACCGGCTTGATGATGCCCGGTGGCGGCATCGGTGACCCTGGACTGTGGTGTATTTGATTTTTTATTTGAGCGGCGGCAGCTTTGGCCGCATTCACTGCCGCTGAATTTGGATTCGATTCCCTGCAAAAGAATTATTCGATAAGGTTCAAATTTATAAGGAATAGCAAATGCGGCAGAATTGATAGCAAACGAAGGAGCAAGATAAAAGCCGAAAGATTTGATGTTTCAAATTCTGATTATTTTGATTTGATTTCATACAAAAATTCGTTGTGAAAATGTTGAGAACTTCAAACGCCAATTACACTGTTTGACACGAAAAATGGTTCAGAGACGAGATATGACTTTTCTTATAGATTAATAACAAAAATTCTATTGATAACTGGCTTACCTCGATAAAATAAACGATTAAAGCAATTTTACCGATTTAAACTTCAGCACACTTCCACTTAACCTTTTTAAACGAAAACAAAAAATAGTTTGGTCAGAACACTATCTCAATAAACATGTTTCAATAGAAAAAACTCAATATAAAATAGTATTAACAGTGGGAAAAAATCCCAAGTGAAAATACGTATTTTTGACTTTTGATTTGAACTGGATGACTACTTAGAGAGATTTGAAAGCTGAAAAGTACTACAAATGGAAGATAAAATACCCGACAATAGATTCCAATATTCATTTTGAACAGGAAATTGACAGATTTTGAGACATCGACCGAACAACACCAAGATATAGAAAAATCGCGCGATTTTTAAAACACATATATCTACGAATCTCGAGCCAATCAACATTTTTTATTACCAGATTCGTGTTTACTGGGCATAATTCTATAATAAAAGTCATATCTCGTCTCTGAACCAAAAAATAGTTCGTCATTTGTCGAACAGTGTTATTACTATTACATGATGTGTTGGAGAACGTATCTTCTTTGCCGTTTTATTCTGTATTGTATGAAGGTCGCAACTTTCCCGTCTTTTGGCTGGTGAGCCCTGACCTTGTCACTCCATCTTGTTGGGGATCTTCCTTTACCTCCACTTCAAATAATGACCAATTTTTCCAGACTGTACAGTGATGTGCTCAAATAACTGAAGGATACGGCTAAGACAGATGGATGATGCCCTCAGCTCTTGCGGTATCATCAATCTGTCATCTCGCTTTAAGTATCCGTCTCTAGCACCCCAAAGCGTCTATTTTCGACTCGGTTACGGTCGACGTCACACTTATGATGTACGAGGCTTCAAATCCTTAAATCTTATTCATTTCAAAGTGTATGAATTTGTAAAACAACTAGTATGTACATAATTATGTACATTGAGATGAACTAGAAGGCTGGCGAAGTTGTACAATGCCATGTTTTTGCAGGGATTGATGAGTTGCAATCAATGGGCAACCATTGATGAGTTGCAATCAAGACCAAACATGCATACATGTATGTTTACTTGAAGTGTGCGTGCATTCGCATGGCACATTTCAGATATTGTTTCCTAACGCATGCGCGCTTTATGTGTTCATGCGTTGTTGTTTATGTTGTACTTGGTTATGTACAGTGTGGTTTTTTTTAATAGAACAGTGATGTGCGGTTGTTCTTGTGCGATATTCATGAACAACCGTCTCGTTCTCCGACGAAAGAGTCTCTTAGACTGTATTCGTTGGGGGGGTGGTGGCCTCATGTTGAGGGCTTTAAGGGTCAATTCCTTGACCTTTAAAGCGGGCTTAGTATCGGATGTAGGTTTCGGAAACAATAGTTGCAGGAATTCTAACTTCTTCTTAATCCCACAATACTAAAACTTTGATCTACTTTCTCGTTTGGTATGGGATCCGGTGGTGAATATCACTGGAATCCAGTAAACAATTCGCCTCCACTCCTAGTCGTGAATTTGATCTGATCTTATGAGAGTCTTCTAGCTCACCTTCCCTCTAGTGTTCTGGTGACTACCAGCTTCTCTAGACTCTCCACATTCTTCCTGGCAATATGGTCACAGTAGGAAAGAATCCTTTTTCTACATGCTGTTGAGTCTTTCTGAAACTGCCAGCTCTTTGAGGAATGGGATGTCTGTACGATTTTCGATGCATCTAAGCATTTAACATATCCCTTTCTCTCCTTTTTAGCGTCCGTGCCTCAACTTCAAACGATGCAATGGGGATTAGCAGAGATCGCATTGACGGATTTTCGTTTTTCTCACTATAGAACAGTTTTTCCATATTTTTGTAAGACTGATCATCCTCGTTTTCACCATTCCCACTCTTCTGCAGATTTCTGATTGGCTTCCTCCTTCTCTTAACATCAAGGCACCTACATAGGTAAATAAAATCGTTCACTTCTTTATGAAGCATTGGAATTTATGAGAGACTCAAATCTGTCAATGATGAAGATGTTTTGAATACCCTTTGAGGATGGAGATGTTCGTGCGTCTTGTGGTTCATGGAATGCACAGCATTAGCTTCTTCTTCTTCTTCATGTGCCATGTCCTCCTAGAACGTCGGCAACTAGATGTCCCATTCTTATTTTGTCCATTGCTGCTCGGATGCTGAGGCCGTACCACTGCCGAAGATTCTTTAGCCATGATGTTTTCCGCCTGCCCCGACTGCGTTGGCCTACGATTTTCCCCTGGATTATTAGGCGCAGGAGATCGAATTTTTCGTTCCGCATCACATGTCCGAAGTACTCCAATTTACGCCTTTTCACACTTTTGAGCACTTCGACATGTTTACCCATCCATGAGATTCTCAGCATCCTTCTGTATGTCCACATCTCAAATGCCTCTAGTTGTGTCATCCGTCAGGGTCCATGCTTCAGCATTAGCTTGCAGCACCACATTTCGAAGGCATTTAGCATGTGACTTTCTCGTTGATATATGAAATAAATTACTACTAAAAATGAATTCCGGTCAGAATTTATGGTTTTCAATATTGAGCCACCAATTAATTGGGTTTCAACCATTTTAGGGGGTTTTTTCTTCAACTTTCATTTGCTCCAGAGTAATCTAGGGCGAAACCTGGAAATGTCAAAAAGTACTTACATGTTATCATTGCCTTTTAAAGCACTTAACGATCTTTTACGTTCTTCAATTTCCTTTTGAGCGTTCACCATCATCAACCTAACTTTATCTGCACTTAAAACTGTGGTTTCTCCTTCTACCGGTTCACTATTTTCACTATGTTTAGCGCCTTTTGTGTCCTAAAATATCAAATCAAATATAATTTCAAGAGTGTTAAGCTTCCATGTACGAACAAATAAAAATCATAATACTCACAGTAGTAGAAGACCCATTGCTGATAGATTTGTCTTTCGACGACGTCTTAGAGCCATCCGATTTGCTCTTTTTAGAATCGCGGTGACTGCTTTCGTTGTTGTCGTGTGAACGTTTCTTAGAGCTGGCCGACGTTTTTTGCGAGGCAGAGATCGTTTCGTCCGCTAGTTGTAGCAGCTTTTCAGCGAGTCGGACGGCTTTTTTGTTGTCGACGATGGCTGATAGTTTGTCAGAAGTTTTACGACGATCGTAACTGAAAATCCATTCAACTTTGTCTAGAAACTGTACGAATCGAAAAAAATTAATGAGAAAAGATATACATACCCATTTGATAGGCACGACGAAGCTGCCGATAACAGCGCAGAATCGCTGTAACCGAGACATCTGTATATGACTTTGTCAATGGAAGGACGCAATTCTTCCACCTCTCTACGCGAGAGATGTTGAGAACTCATTTTTATTTATAATTTTATAACAATCAGGGCTTCGTACAAACAAATCTAAAAATGAAAATATACATAACTTTCAATTGCATATTAAAAATTCAAATTTTACAAAAATTATTCCATTGAATCTTTGAAAGTGGTATGAAATAGTTTGCACAAAGATTGAGTGGTCCAAGACAGGAAAAATAATTTTGTTTTTAAGTCGATTTTATTGTATAATATTGGTTATTTTGTAATATGTAATTGATTAACCGTTTGCCCGCGGCCGTCTTCTACGGAAGCTTTGGGCGAAAAGTCTGTAGAGCAGCTGTCTGTCATAGAATTTCTGAACTTTGCACGGGATTTTGAGGCGTATATGCGCCTAATTCAACTGTTTTAAGGTTCAAAATTGGTTGAATATATTACTGAGAGTTGAATGCCATCTATTCAATTTGCTTAAAATGAATATATACCAGTCAAAAATTAGTTTTTTATGGAACCATACTGAAACCTCGTTTATGTGACGTCACGTCTTCATACAATTATGAAGAATGATTATTTGACAATTAATCCAAAACTACGAGATATATTATGTATTTTATTGTTTAAAATAATACTTTATGTGTTAATTAACATATCTGGTTACTTGAGTAAATATTAAAATCTGTATTTAAGGTCGAAAACTCGATTGACAAATTCGCGAAAAAGGTGCCACAGGGCTTTTTCGCTATATTTATTGCCGTGGGCAAAGGGTTAAAAAAATATTTTTTTTCTTGACTTAGACCACTTTTGTAATTATGGGCACATTTATCAATAATATTCAATTCATATTAGCAATGGATTTATAAATAAATTTATTTATTTCTATCAGCTTGAATTAAAGCTAAATATTTTTTCTCGTCAAATTTGATATTGGCATAATAAAACTCAACACACGGTACAAATTTTATGAAATATGATACAACACAAATAGGTAAACGATATTGATTGAATAATTTTGAGGTTAGGTCAAATATCAATTGTAAAATAAACGAAATTACAATATTTACGATGGGATTAAGCGATAAAGTATACATTAATATAAATGTGAGTTTGATAACAATAGTTATATTAAAAATTACATGTAATTCCGCAAAACAATACCTGAAGAAACCAACGACAGTAGTCGTTGACATGACATCGATGTCGCTGGGAAACAATTACGCTGAATGTCGACCATATACTAAATGTCAAGATTATTTTGTCAATCACAGTTTATTACAAACACTAATAAACATATTGTAAAAAGTAAATAATTAAAGGGAATCTTTGAGCCATTAGCTGTTGTGAAGCCAAGGAAAATAAAAGCGCATTTTTTTTTTGTCTGAAGAGCTTTCAATGTTTCAAGTTGTAATGGTCCGTACGCACCAAACCAACGACGATTTTGGGCCAACTTTTAAAACCAGTAGCGTACAAAATATCGAAATAAAAATTAAATTAACAAATTGAAATTAAATATCAAAATTAAGCTAAAGAGCGAGATTGAGCTAAAATTAGATCATCGTTGATGTTTTGAATTACAACAATGTTTTGAATTACAACAATGTTTTGAATTACAACAATGTTTTGAATTACGACGATACGCATTACAACCAGAGAAATATTATAATTTCTCTGATTACGAGCGAAAAAAAACCTTGTTGTTATCTTATTAAAAGTCGTCACGATATACTACTGTGTTTCCGCCGTCGATGAAACATTTAACAAAAAAAACTGTCGGTGATTTGTCAAAGGGTTTTTTTTTATTTCGTCGAAATAAAATTAATAATCACACATTATCCGATAAATTTTACCTCTGAGATGGATTTAATTATTTGATTTATTTCGACGAGAGAAACAATTGAAGACATTATCCGATAAATTTTACCTCTGAAATGATTTAATTAATTGATTTATTTCGACGAGAGAAATAATTAAAGACTAAAAAAATTTCGATTGATATACCGACAACGCACCGGATTGCGACGATTGCTCGGTCACCCATACTAATACATGAGATATTCTCAGTAACTGCGCATTACGGGGAAGTAAAAATAATAATTCTTTGATTTTTTTTTCGATCTCAGTGCGTATCTTCGTAAGTCAAAACATTTTAAGTCGAGGATTACCTATATGTGATTGTTGATTATCTTATTTTAGGTCGATCTCGAAAATTTATTTAAATTGGGCATGTTCTGTTTTAACTTTCAATATTTTAATTTAATTTTAATATAATGATTATAATTTTATTTTGATATTTGAATTTAATTTTAATATAATAATAATAATTTTAATTTTGATATTTAATTTAATTTTTATTTCGATATTTTGTACGCTACTGGTTTTATCCTGCTGGTTAAAACGTTGGCCCAAAATCGTCGTTGGTTTGGTCCGTACGCAGCATAGCACGACGTCTTCCTCATCGTTGTCATCCTGTTCCATTAGGTTGGCATCCTGCTACCCCCACTCCCCGGACGTAGCGTTAATACGGTAAAAGAGGAAAAAGTAAATTCATAATCATTTGGGTTGTAAAATTTATTTCAATTTCATTCAAAGTTGCACATGCAATGAAAAACGGTAAACGGAGTATTGCGCAAATTGCAAGATCACTTTCTGCGGAATAATCACCGAACCCTGAAAAACAAAACCGAAAAAATGCGAGCAATGGTGGACCATTGATTAATTTTTTAATGCGAAGAAATAAAAATAAAACTTATTACATCTAGAGAAATGAGAAATCCAGATTTCAGATTTTTCTCAAGAAAAAGCACTAGTGAAACAGTTTTTACAATTCACAAAGTTATATTTCAAAGTAAAAGATTTTGTGCAAACATTACATTTGTGTAGTTTTTCTTCAGTGGGATACTGGGATTTCTAGGATATCCTTCGGAGTGAATGACTAAGCAAATATCGCATTTGCACCGTCTCTCCTTGGTGTGAGTTTTAACATGTCGGTTGAGGTTATGACTAGAGTGCGGATAGATAGGTGCGGATACTTTGCGAGAGAAAACTGTTCTTTATGCTTCTCAAAATATTATAAAATATTGTTTGTTTTGCGTTTTTCTTTGCAACGAAAATATTTGTAAATAATTTATTTTATAGGGATCAAAAATGCCAAACTATAACGTCATCATTTATATAATGACAGTCTCGAAAGTTTTATTTTTGCCTTTTGTCGGCATTCGGTTATAGTACGGCGTCTTAAAAGCTTTTGTGGCGGCTCGCTTATACGACATGGTCGAGTTTGGTTGCCTTCCTGCGAGTGGGAACCAACTCGGCTGGGTTCGGAGAGCTACTACTCACTCTGTCTTCAGCTGTCATATAATAAACACGTGCATTAACATGCCAGTCGTCTCATTCGTTCATCCTCCATACTGGTGACCCCCGACATCGAGCCACGCAGCCTCGATCAATTTCAACATGCCGCTCATCCCTGCCTCGCCGAGCCAGGCGGGAGAAGCTACCCGCCGCGCCCCCATCGCCATCAACACGCGTCGCGGCCCGCGGGTGACAATAAACGAGCAGACACGGCTACCTACCTACCTACCGACGTCCAGCCACAACGTCGATGACAGGTGCTTACAAAAATGGGGGAGCGAATGAGACGACGATCTTGACAGCTGGATGTGGAGTCATGCGCGATCCACTACACATAGAACGGTCATCCAGCACCACAAGACATACACCACCTCAGCACCATCATCATCATCATCATCATCAAGGCCCCGTCCGTCCCCACGAGCGTCGTCACGCCGAGACGGGCGGCAGCGCTACAACACCTCCACGAGCCACAACGACTCACGGTCCAGCTCGGAGTATCATCAACCACATCGATGCCCCTGCCGCCCCCGCCGCCCCACCAACCGACATCAGCCTCGGAAGAGCGGCGCCGCCGCAGCATCGCATCGCATCGGCGCGACCATCGGACCACCCACCGTCCTGCTCGCGACGTCACCGCCCTCGAATCTACCGACCATTCAGGGCGGTACACCTATGTACACAGCGGATGACCCACGTCAACAATTTTTTTCTCCCCACGTAATAATTTTTTTTCTCTTTGTGTAACAATAATTTTTTTCTTTTGTAAAATTTGTTTCTTTGTAATTTTGGTATCGCTGATGCTGGGGGGGGAGTGATGTGGCGGCTCGCTTATACGACATGGTCGAGTTTGGTTGCCTTCCTGCGAGTGGGAACCAACTCGGCTGGGTTCGGAGAGCTACTACTCACTCTGTCTTCAGCTGTCATATAATAAACACGTGCATTAACATGCCAGTCGTCTCATTCGTTCATCCTCCATACTTTATTATATGACGGTTGTATATAGTTTTAGTTAAAACGTCCGATCCATTGTTTAATAATATTGTAGGAATATAGCACAACTTGTGCTATTACGAATCAAAACCAGTGATCTCATCATCGATCCTGTACAAACATGCATAACTCAAGGGCAACGTCCCCTTTGACTATTCCAGAAGAAAGAGTTCATCGCTCGATCGTAAAACGAACGAAACCCAACAGTCATATCATCAGGCAACCGCAACACATGTCTTAAAAGTCGTTTACACGTGGCACATGACCGCATTCTTAAACGAACGACGTCCTGGCGGTGACCCCATAGCTCGCCCCGAAAACAGGTCAACACGTGCCCCTAAAACACTTGTCCTGGAAACGAAGACAAATCATCTGTACACGGCACGCTTCAAGCCAGAACGTATATAAAGCGACGCACCAGCTCCCAACACCAGAGTGAACCTCTGGAGTTCAACCAGCTCACTTCTCCGAAGCTCAACCTCTTCGTACATACAATAACCATTGTAACGATTGAACAAAAATAAACGATCCTCTTACAAACACAAACGGTGTTTTCTTAGACCGGGACACGGTCAACACTCCTGTCTCGCGTACTAAAATATGACAGCTATTTTAGAAATAGGAATTCGGTTTTTTACTTTTGGAATTCGGTTTTTTCACGAACTTTTAAAATGTACGTAGTTGTATTCGGTTGTCCGTACCAGAGAAATGTAATATTAATAGAAGTGGCTTTAGGTGTTCTTTTGTTGTCAAGTGACATTCTGTCCACGGACAGATAAATAATTTTAGAATCAGTCGTATTTGACGCTTGGTGCTCGATGTATGTCCGATAAAAACTTCTCTGTTTGTTTATATTACTCGCAAGATGGGCAAGCATCGGCAAAAATTGCACAATACATTCAAAAACACACAATAAACAACATGGGATACATTTTTATAAGTAAATTGATCCAATTGTATTCCGTGCGATGTAGCGTATTTATAAAATTGACAACAATTATTTATTCACAAGGGCCCCTCTATTCTTATTACATCTCTCTGGTCCGTACAGGCTGGATCTAATTAATAATTTCATATTCGTGACGAACTTCGATAATCTCCGACATTAGATTTCAATTGAGCTAATAAAATTCTTTCAAAATAATTACAATAAATTAATCTAAAAAAATAGTTCCAACTTATCGCTTTTAACCTTTTGAGTAGTGAGTTAATTTTTACATTAGAAACGTCTCAGGAGTGAGTTTTTTTTTTCAATTAGAAGATTTTAATTATATTTAATGTATGACATATAATCAACTTTAAATTAAATTTTAAAAATTCAGTTGTTCTCAACCTTTTTTAAGAAGTTCTGTGGTCCTCAACTTTTTTTATTGACATATTGAAAAACTTATTCTGGATTTTATTTATAATATATTTTACCAACTAAATTACAATTAATTTTAATTCTTATTATAATGAGATTATAATAAAAAATAAAAGTTCAGTGGTTTTCAACTTTTTTAGACGGTTTTGTGGTTCTCAACTTTTTATTTTTATCTTATAATGAATTTATTTAATATATATTTCATAAAATACAACAATTCTTCTGATTGGATTACAGAAAAAGAAATCAGTGGTTTTCAACTTTTTTTTATTTTTATCTTGAAAAACTTATCTACATAGAATTTATTTATGATATATTTTATAAACTAAAACATAATTTTATTGTTATAGTTAGATTACAATCAAAGGTAAACATTAAGTGATTCTCAAAAATTTTTATTAAGTGATTCTCAAAAATTTATCTGAAAAACAGATTTTTATAAAAAAATATAACTCAATTCTTACGGTTGATCATAGCAAAAAATAAAATAATATAGGTACATATGTAGCTTATTTATAATATCTTAGGAACAAAAACATGATTCTAATAATTCTTGGTCTACTCAGTAGAATCTACTGCCACTGATTATCCGTGTTATTATATAGATATGTACATAGGTGGGGTTTGGTGACTATTCAATCACGGAGTCTCGAACGGGTACGAATCTGCAAATTTTTTATACCTTTAGTATTGAAAAGTTTGAAAATATGTAAGATAAGTTGATACAAAACTTACGTCAAAATTAATAATTTTTTCTCGTGTGGTAATCTTCAAAACAAGGATGTACACATAATGCAATATCACATGGAAGACACATCCATCGTGTATCCTTTCTCATATTTGGGCGTCTTACGGAATGACGACACACGTGACATGTTCTCTGCGTTCTTGATCCTTGGGCAGCTGTTTCAGGCACTGGATGTGGAAAATGTCTAGCCCTAAGTCTCACAGGGTCTTCTCGAGGTTTTCTACCTCTGGAAGGAGATGGTCTCACCTTATGATAGTTTTGAACAATTTGTTTAATTATATTTAGCCGAAAGTCGCTGAATTGAGGTTTCTCGCCTGTCTTTACTAAATATAAATTGTAGGCATTCAGGGTTGACACATCAATCAACCGTAAGAAAATCTTTTTGTACATAGTCGTGTTCTTATCGTGTTCGAGTACAGACGTTGATTGCGTGTGTGGCGATTTGTGCAACGAAATTGTAACAATTAAAAAAAAAAAACTTTAATTTGTAATATATAATTATGTTTATGTTTTAAGTAAGTGTATAACAATGGCTTCAGAAGTAATTACGATTGAAAAAAAAAATTTGGACATTTTAACCACAAAAACTAACAGTATATCGAATGATAATAAGACATTTTTAATTAATTCAGTAAAACAATTAGTTAAATATATATGTGAAAAAGAAAATAATGATAAGGAACAATTTATGGATGTTATAAGTAGAGGTCGGAATCTGAAGGGGCCGGAAACGTGCCGCCTATTGTTCAATTGTTGTAAATGCTTTGTAAAAAAGGTTCGGCAAATCTTTAACAATGCATTTACAATCTTTGAACAATAAACAGCCCCTTCAGATTCCGGCCTTTAGTTATAAGTGATTTAAGAAGTGAATTTAAAAATTTGAAAAACAATATAGAAAAAGACATCAATCTATTAAAAAGCAACAGGGAATTAAACATTTTAAAAAGTGGTGTAAATAAGAATGAAAATAATTTAAGTTATGCAAATGCACTTAAAAATAATAATAAAGACGTTACAATAATTTTACCAAAAAAACGCAGGAAATGAACAAAACGAAAGAAGATTGCAAAAATTTAATAAAACACAAATATCGGAAGGCAAAGATCGAAAATCGAAAGATCTTAAGTCGAAAGATAAAAAAAAAATGGTGCATGGTAAACGGTACATACTCACGTACATGTTCACTTAATTTGCGCGAGCAGGATACAACAGGAACAAGAGGAACATGCTTTTCCTCCCGTATTAATGTGCGCGCGCAGAATACGGGAGGAAAAGCATGTTCCTCTTGTTCCTGTTGTATCCTGCTCGCGCAAATTAAGTGAGTATGTACCGTTTACCATGCACTATTTTTTTTGATCTTTCGACTTAAGATCTTTCGATTTTCGATCTTTGCCTTCCGATATTTGCGTTTTCTGTAATTTAACATTCTGTCTCGTCACGGAGACCGAAAAGAAATATAGAATTAATTAGAAATAGAATTAAGTATAATAATATATAGCAACCACCAAAAGGTATCGGTATAAATGTACAAAGTTTTTTTGCTCACAAGGATGAGGTTTGGAGTTTAACTGTAAGTCAAAAACCATTATTTATAGGTTTAAGTGAAACGCATGTAAGTAGTGATTTTGAAGATTTTGAGCTGAATATAGATGGATATTGTGTTTTGAGGTGTGACTCTAATTCTAGACATACGGGTGGGGTACTATTGTATTTAAGGGATGATTTAAGTTACGGTAATGTAATAGTTAATAAGGTTGATGGTGAGTTTTGGACAATTGGTGTGGATGTGCTTGTGAATGGAGTTACTGTGTTTTTGATAGTAATTTACCGCTCTCCGAATGGTAGAAGTGGAAGATTTCTTAAATTTTTAGAAGAATTGAGTGAAAGAAGTATAGATGCGAGTAAAAATATAATTATGTTTGGGGACTGGAATTTTAATTGGTTACAGACAGAAGAATTTTATGTAAAAAAGTTGAGAAATTGGGTAAATGAACTGGGTTTTAAACAAAAAGTGACGGAAGCAACGAGAGTGAATAATTTATCAAGCTCTTTCATTGATTTGGTTATAACAAATATAATGGATGAGGCGAAAGATGTACCGAATATAGGAGACCATTCTATTGTCAACGTGTTTTTGGGACAGCGGTTTAGTAACGGAGGACTTAAAAGTATGCAGGTGACTGAAAGAGAAAACATTGATTATCAATTGATGAATGAATTGTTGAAGGAGTGTGAATGGGGAAAGGCTGGTGATAGTGCGAATGAAATGTGGGAGATAATGTATCGTAATATAACATATTCTAAAAGTAAATGCGTAAAAACCACAAGAATCATGCATAAGCATAAGCTGAAACCTTGGTTTACCAAGGAAGTAAAGGAAAGCTTAGTTGATAAGAATATTATTAAGGCTATGGATGTAATCCAATTAGAAAAGGCTTGGTTAGAGTATAAAAGAAAGATGAATGAATGTGTGAATGTTTTGCGTAATGCGAAGAGGGATTGGCATGAAAGAAATATTGATGGTGCATGGTTGTTGGAGCAGTTTTTCTAGATTTTAAACGGGCGTTTGAGACAGTAGATAGGAATATTTTATTACAAAAATTATATAAGATATGAATAAATGGCATAGTATTAAAGTGGCTTCAATCATACTTAATAGACGGCAAATAGTAAAAATTGATAAGGTGTTATCCTCTGAATTTGTAACACCTCATGGAGTGCCGCAAGGGTCCAAATTGGAACCTTTATTATTTATATTATATATAAACGATATTGTTAAGGTAATTAAGAAGTGTAAATTACATTTGTTTGCAGATGATACATTGATATATATAATTGGAAAGAATGTTGATGTAATGTCTGAGATTTTAAATATAGAATTAAATTATGTGAATGACTGGTTGTGTGAAAATAAATTAAAGCTGAATGTGAATAAAACAAAAATGATGTGGTTGAATGGTAAAAATAAAAATATATTGAATGAAATTAGAATTGATGATAAGTTAATTGAAAAAGTTGAAAATATAAAATACTTAGGAGTAAACATAGACTCAGGACTAAATTTTAAAATGCACGCTGACTATATAATAAAAAAAAATGGCTAGAAAATTTGGTATATTATGTAGATTAAGAAATATTTTAAGTAAAAAAAGTAAAATTTTAGTGTTTAATTCAATTGTCTTGCCACATGTGGTTTATTGTGCCACTGTGCTTAATTTGTTTAGTGGCCAAGATTTAGAAAAAATTCAAAAAATACAGAATAAAGCAATGAGAGGTATTTTGAATGTGAGTAGATTTAAGAGTATTGGAAGTATGTTAGATGAATTAGGATGGATGAGTATTAGAATTAGTCTAAATATTAGTACATTGTCTTTCGTTTATAAGTTAGATCATAAGTTATTACCTAAGTATTTTGATGATTATATAATAAGGAATAGAGATAAACATAGTTTTTATACTAGAAATAAGGACAAACTAGTTGTAAGTAGAGTAAGAAAGAATAAGACGGCTGGGGGTGTTTTTCACAGGGGTGTGCTCATGTATAATGCCCTCTGTGAGGGACAGTACATATAAGTTAATTATAAATTTTAGAGTTAAGTATAATAATTAAGATGTATTTTTAAATTAGTTTGATAGCTAAAATATATATAAATAAAAAAAAATAAATTTCAGTGTTTTTCTTGAGGTATCCATAAAACTAATCATCATATCTGATTTATCGACAGTGCCCATATTCAAATTATAATCCACTACGGCTTCAGGTTTGCTGATATTTTCACCTGTCGTGTAATTGATTGCATCTGTTTCAACCATTTTCTTTTCATGAATATTTGTGAGCATGTGAATACCAGTTGTCAATATACAATCTATGTCCATTTCCCAAGTAATCTTTTACCATTGTTTTCACAACAGACCCAGATACTTCAAGATCTGGGTCTGTTTCTATTTCTGTTTGTTTGCCGGTGTACACAATGATGTCCAAAACATACCCTGTTTCCACATCACAACAGACAAACAGCTTTATTCCAAAGCGATGTCGCTTGTTGGGAATGTAGATTCTAAATGATAACCACCCTTTCCAAAGCAACAGACTTTCGTCAATGCATATGTTTTGGAAAGGATGAAATATCTCCTTATACGATCTTTTGATTGGATCCAATAATGGCCGGATTTTCCATAGTCTGTCGTTATTACGAACGGTGTTGTCTGTGAAATGAAGCGCTCGTAATAAAATAAAAAATCGATCCTGTGAAAACAGAACACGGAAGAACGGAGTCGCAATGATTGGATTTGTGGACCAATAGTACCCAAAAATACATACATCTCCGAAACATTTGTATCAACCCATTTTTTTAGCTTCGACTTTTCACTTAGATTACTACTGATTTGAGCGGCGTATCTATTTGTTTCTTTGACTATTATGTTCATTGCATTGGCATTGAAATACAGTTTGAAAAAATCAAGTTCTGTCTGCATGCGACATCCTGGCTGAATTCCGGATAATGCATTATTGAATGGGTGTATTTGAGGAGTAAAGTCGCCATCTTCCCATTTTCTCTCGTCATTCCGACTGCGTTTTGGGTGGTGGTGGTTGGTCGTCATCATCAGTCTCTTCTTCGTCTGAAGAATTATTCAATTGGAGAATTAAGTCATCCAAGTTATCCACCATATCCTCATCTTCACTTTCAAAAAAAAAAATTAGTCTATTTCTTGATCATTTGATCTTTGAGACATTTTGAATTTTAAAACGAGCAGATCACAATTTTTATTTACACTTGATCACAATTTTTATTTACACTTGATCACAATTTTTATTTACACTTGATCACAAAAAATATTATAATGCACTTCACAAAAAAAGTTTTTATGTACCGAGTCGACAAGACGCGAATGCTTTCGATAACGCTAATTGGATAACGCATCCAATATAAAACCGAGATCCGATTCTAGTGTATGTTCGGAATCAACTGACTCGAAAAATCAGGGCGAACACTCTTATTTTGTGGGAAATTGTAAAATTGACATATTTCGCTCGATTATATGATTGATTTATGGCCCGGTGGCGACCCTTTGGACAAAGTTTCCCTTGCATCCCTGACAATTCTCTCGAAAATAAATAAAATTCTAATTTCACGCTAAATTATGTTTATTAGGGTCAAATGAAATAATAAATAAAGTCAGAGATGTCGATGTTATTCGTTCGGAACATATTTTATAGTGTTTACATGTGGAAAATATTACTTTAGAAAAAAAATTGTCTTCATGTTCAGTCATCAAAATTTAACTGGCTTTCACGCCTCGCTAAATTTGGTTTCTTTATTCGAATACAAAAATATATATTCACAAGAGTGAAAGAGAAACCTCAGCAACACTTGAAAACAACCGAGATGCAAATATGTCGAACAATGAGAGAGGTAGAGTATTTTGAGTGATTGAACGTGTCAAACCGTATGGGTAGGGTCATACTCTGACAGGGCCATTTTACTTTGCCCGTACCCGTACGGTCGTACTCCTGAAAGGGTTAATAGCAAAGTGCCCAAAATACGGGTCTCTACATGTAAGTCACAAAAAATATGCATGCAAACGAGAATTTACAAATCCACGAACATCTAGAGAAATGAGAAATCCAGATGTTTCTCGATAAGAAACATTAGTAAAACACAGTTTCTACTCAGTGAGCCACTTCACATGAAGTAAACGATTTTCAGCTAACATTACCATTTGTGTAAGATTTTATATAAACTTCTAGGATATCCTTCAGAGAACGACTTTAAACAAATGCCTTATTTTAACTGTCTCTCCTTGGTGTGAGTTTTTACATGCTTACTTAAGGTAGACCTATGAGTGAATGACATCAAACAAACTCCACATTGGTTTGGTTTTATCTCTTTGTGAGAATTCATATGCTCGACGAGGCTATCTTTAGCAGTGAACAATTTAGAACACATTTCGCATTTGAACCGTCTCTCCTCGGTGTGAGTTTTAGCATGTCTATTAAGGTTAGACCTGTATGTGAATGAAATCAAACAAACGTCGCATTCGTACGGTTTAATTCCTTTGTGGGAATTCATATGAACCAGAAAGTTATGTTTGATTGCGAACGATTTTAAACAGATTTCGCATTTGAACCGTTTCTCCTTGGTGTGAGTTATAGCATGTCTACTTAAGGAAGATCTATGAGCAAACGAAATCAAACAAACTTTGCATCGGTATGGTTTTATCCCTGTGTGAGAATTCATATGCTCCATGAGGCTAGTTTTAGTAGTGAACAATATAGAACAAATTTGACATCTGTGTGGATTTTCCTGTGAGGATTTTCCTTCAAGTATCTGCAAAATATAACTACGGTTATACAATGAATTATAAGCATACATTTTTTACACTTAAGCGTTAAATTGCGAATTTTTCCTGACATTATCATTTTCAATTAATAGGGCGTTTTGCTTTGAATAATCTCCTTCCAAAAACTGTTTTCCCGAATTGCTTGACTCTGATTCATTGATTTCATCGTCAACACCTGGTTGACAGACATTTGATGTTGAATTATTACCAATCTCATCCTCCCAAATTAAATCATCCAATATAGTTTCTTCATTTTTGATATTTAAAATCTCGGTCAGCCTTAGTTTCTGTGTTTCTTCGCTCTGAATACAAATGCTTCTGAAATTGCTCAACAACCCGAGATTGTTTTTGCATAAAAGACATATCGTATCTGGCAACAAATCATCTCTGTTAACCTGTAAAATAAATAATAGCAATGAGTCTCTTATTGTGTTACCGGTTGAGCTGTTAAAAGCATTTGTAACGGACTTGTAGCTGACAGCAGGCCAAAATACGTTGAACTAGTGGATGAGGATAATCGTGGATGGAGACGGAGGACTCGACTGGAGCAGAACGGAGACAAAGTCTACACTCCATAGTTTAAATAATAAATCGGTAATTCAAACAAGTCATATGCAAACGTAAATTGATAATACAACTGTCAAAAATAGGCGTCTAGATTTGGTCTAAATTTAAATCAGTTTACAACTAAGTACTCTAAATGTATAAAAATATTTTGGTATTTCATTACTTTATATCTTTTCCTCGTTTTCGTTTTTATTTGTCACATTTATTGAATCTGCCCTTGAATTCAGCCAGATAGCCTTTTTGCTATTTACTTTGAAGTGTTTTTTCACGGAATTTTTTAACTTGTTCTGTAAATTTCTTTGTGACAATTTTTTTAAAAAAACTTATTTTTCAACCTTTTTTCTAGATCATGACAATCAGTGATCGATTTTGAGTTCGAATCAGTCAAAATCTCGAGTTTGAATTTTCGCATGATCTCGAAATTTCATCTAGTGTTACTACGTACTAGGGTTTCTGGCCCGGGTCGACCCGAGACAGACATTCCCGGGAATTCGCGGAATTTTTGTTGTCCCGTGTCTCGGGAATTCTTATCTCGAATCCTAGGAATTGGATTTAAAAAAATATTGAAAATATACAACATTTTAAAGGCTGCACGAAGGGAAATAATAAATCAAATACAATAAAAATCGTAAAATATTCTCAAGGGTTTGTTGTTCAGCAATAAGTACAGCGCATTCCCCGAACGTGGAAGTTTTATAAGCATAATGGTTCTGTGCGTTTGGCCAAAATCGTTTCTTGTAATTATATTTTTGGAAAATCTCAATACCGAAGGACTTAACCTTACTGATTAATTATTCTACGAATTTGAAAATTAAAATCGAAGAACTTAGAGCCTATAACTGTTTTTTTAACACAAATTTGAAATAATTCTAATTTTATACCTAACAAAACATTCTTTAAATGTTGTAATAAAAGCGAATGTATATCCTACGGTAAAACTATTATGAAGCGAGTATATCCTTCTTGTATTGACGATTCCACAATGGAAGAAACTCTTTTAGATTCGGATGAAGATGAAACAATGATGTGTTTGACGTTAAATGAAGAATTAAATAAGGAGTCAAAATAAATCAAAGACAAATATACAAAATAACGTCGACTTTAAAAAAGAAATTAAAATATACATACATGATGACAAGAGAAATAATTTATAAAAATTGCTTTCATCCCTTTTAACAATAAAACCAACTTCGACCGAAACTGAGTTTTTGCCATTGCTGGAAATTTTTGTACCAAATCTAGAAATACACTTTTGGATTCACTTTTAAATATTTTAGTATACTTAACAAGCTACTTTAAATAAGTTTACTTTTATAATTACATTTTTTCCTGTTAATAGATATATTATGTATTGTTTACTTTTTTTATATTTTGCAAATAAATATGTGGGTCTCGGGGGAACAGGGTAGTTCCTCCCCCACGAGTTAGGGCCGAATGGTCGAATGACAGCTCGACTGCCGTAACCATGGCGACCGGTGTTGCCACCCTCTTCTATGGGGTCGCCACATCACTCCCTCCCCAGCGACATTGCGTAGCCGTCGCGACAACTACGGGATGTAGCTGTCCAGATGGGCTGGCCACCGGACTCTCCTGCCAGTCCGTGTGGTTGCTTGTCGGCCAGTTTCTTGCTGTGGTTCTGCATTTTCTTGGGGGGCTCTCTCTGCTCTCTCTGGGGGCTCTCCGCTGCTTTCCATGTATGCCGGCTTTATGCGGTCTACCGATACGGTGACATTGGAATCCTTAATTCTCAGTGTGAAGAGCTTCGGTCCCCTCTTCAACACCCTGTATGGACCATCGTATGGAGGCTGTAACGGACCCTTGGCAGCATCGTGTCTCAGGAACACCTGATCACTGGTGTGCAGGTCTTTGAAGATAAAGGTTGATCTTGTTCCATGGCGCCGCGGTGGACTGGGTCTCAACCTCGCCATTTGGGACCGCAATCTCTCTGCTAGTTCCGCTGTGTTGGGTCCTCCGTTTCGTTGTGGAGCCAGAAACTCTCCCGGTAGCCGTAGCGGTTGACCATATACCAGTTCTGCTGACGTGGCATTAAGGTCTTCCTTCCATGCCGATCGGATTCCCAGTAACACTGTTGGTAGGGCTTCCGTCCACCCTTCGTCTTGGTGGCACATGATCGCGGCTTTAAGCTGCCTGTGGAACCTCTCTACCATCCCATTTGCTGCAGGGTGGTATGCGGTTGTCCTTATGTGTGTCGATCCCGTCAACCTATTCAGTTCCTTGAATAGGGTGCTCTCGAATTGTCGTCCTTGATCGGTAGTTATTCGTAGGGGGCATCCGAATCTTGCAATCCAACCACTGACGAATTTTTTTTGCAACCGTTTCTGCCGTGATATCTTCCATAGGGATAGCTTCTGGCCAGCGAGTAAACCTGTCAACGCATGTCAATAAATACTTGTAACCGGCGGACTGTGGTAAGGGACCAACTATGTCTAAGTGAATGTGGTCAAATCGATTTTCCGGTGGCTGGAACTCTCCCACAGGTGCAATGACGTGCCTTGTTATTTTCGATTTCTGGCAAAATATGCACTCTTGGGCCCATCTTCTGCATTCTTTCTTCATACCCGTCCAGAAATATCGTTGGGTCACTAATTTAGCTGATGCTTTTACCCCTGGGTGCGCCAATTGATGGATTAGTTCGAACGCCTGTTTCCTAAATTTCGCTGGCAAGTACGGCCGTTGCGTTTCTGAAGATACATCACAATAGATGGTCGTCTCTTCGCCTGGAATAGGTATCTTGGCAAACTGCTTGTCGGGATCTCGTAGCAGTTGTGACAGTTCTGTGTCATCCTCCTGCGCTCGTGCTATTGCTTGAAAGTCCATCCCGGAAATTGCTTCTATTCTTGACAGTGCATCCGCTACCACGTTTTCTTCTCCCGATACATGTCGAACATCTGTTGTGAACTGGCCTACAAAGTCTATGTGCCTAAACTGTCTTGGCGAACATTTCTCTGGCTTCTGTTGGAACATGTATATAATAGGCTTGTGGTCAGTGAAAATAGTAAAAAATTTTCCTTCTACCATATGGCGGAAATGCCGGACTGCACTGTATATTGCCAACAACTCCCGGTCGTAAGTGCTGTATCTCCTTTCTGTTCCTGACAATTTCCTTGTGAAGAATGCCAACGGCTCCCACCCTTCGGGCATCTTCTGCTGTAGGACTGCTCCGAGTGCTACATCTGATGCGTCCGTCACCAATGCCAAGTCTGCCCCTGGTTTTGGGTGGCTGAGGAGGGCTGCGTCTGATAAGCTATCCTTGCACTTTCCGAATGCTTCTTCCAACGCGTTGGTCCATGCAATCTTTGCCTTGTCTTTCTTTTTAGACCCTTTTAGCAACTCGTTGAGGGGCGCCTGCAATTTTGCAGCACCCGGAACAAAACGCCGATAGAAGTTTATCATCCCCAAAAACTGCCTTAATTGTTCGATTGTAGCTGGTCGGGGAAATCTTTTCACCGCAGCTACTTTTTCTGCTTGGGGTTTGGTTCCATTTTCTGACACCTCGTATCCTAGAAATCTTACAGTTTTTGCTCCGAAAACGCACTTTGCTGTGTTGACTAAAACGCCATATTCTTGAAACCGTGAAAAAAGTTTTCGTAAGTGGTTAATATGTTCTTCTTCGTTTTCTGACGCTACCAGCACGTCGTCAATATATACGTAGCAGAAATCCAATCCCCTTAGGACTTCGTCCATAAACCGCTGGAAGGTCTGTGCCGCGTTTCTGAGTCCGAAGGACATAAACGGGAATTCAAATAACCCAAACGGGGTAGAAATTGCTGTTTTTTTTATGTCTTCATTGTGTACAGGGATTTGGTGGTATGCGCGCACGAGATCAATTGTAGAAAATAACTTCTTGCCATATAAGGTACTGGCGAAATCTTCTATATGCGGTACTGGATACCTATCTGGTATAGTGCGGGCATTCAACGCTCTGTAGTCCCCGCATGGTCTCCATTCTCCGTCGTGCTTAGGTACTAGGTGTAATGCTGATGACCAACTACTGTCTGATGGTCGAGCGATTCCTTCGTTCAACATGGTCTTGAAAGTCTCTTTTGCGATCTGCAACTTCTCCGGTGCGAGGCGGCGCGGCTTGCAACTTGCTGGTGGTCCTTCAGTGGTTCTGATATAATGCACAGTATGATGTTTCATTGTTCTGTTTTTATTTCCTGTCGGCCGCGTTATCTCTGGAAACTCTGTTAGTAGATGGTGAAATGTTGATGTGCCACAAATTGCTTTCACCTGCTCTACTTTTGCTGTTCCTATTGCTCGGCCCCTCACTGAAACAGTTGTGAGATTATCCATCAGTTTCGCATTTTTCAAATCAATCAAAAGACAAAAATGTTTGATGAAATCAGCGCCAATAATAGGCCTTGATACGTCGGCTATTACAAATCTCCATTTGTATACCCGACGTAGTCCCAAGTCTACGTCTACCTCCTTCCAACCGTACGTTTTTATCGTAGATCCGTTCGCGGCGAATAGAAGGTATGATGTCGCTATTTTGCGACCCGGCAATATTGACTTCGGAAGGACACACAGGTCAGAACCGGTGTCGACTAGGAACCGTAGTTTACTGACCTTGTCTGTTACGTATAGGCGGCAAGAAGTGGGGCTGGGGCTGCTTTCCGCCATTAGCGCCTGCCCTGGAAGTTTTCCGCCTGGTTAAACCTGCGCGGTGGCGTGTTCCTGCGGCCTCGGGGACTCTGTTGTCGTGGTTGCCAGCGTCGGCTCCTCGCTGGGGAGTGTGATGGCCTTGATTCTTTCCGATTCGTCTCGTTCGTTTGTAGTAGCCGTCCCATCATCGTAGTCAGGTCATCTACCTTTTGATTTAATGTTTGGAACTCTCCCCGTGTCACATACTCATCATCGGTTTGCCGCCTCTTCTCTCTGCGGTCTGTCATCGCTGCCACGTGGGGGCTGCTGTCGTACCACCTGTCTGCCTTCCTGGCCAGCTTATCCAAATCGGTTTCGTCGCTCATTGCCAGTTGCAAGCTTAGTCCCTCTGGCAGCCTGCTCTCCCACGTGGTTCTCAGCAGATCCTCCGACATTTCCTGGGCCGCCAATATCCGGAGGTCTCTCAGGAACTGTGATGGCTTCCTGTCGCCAATTTCCTCGCGTTCGAGGAGTCTGCGATGTCTCTGTCGTTGGCCGACTCCTAACCTCTCCAAAATTTCCTTCTTCAGGAAGGTATATCGCTTGAGTTTCGGGGGGGCCACGTGGATGTCCCAAATCTCCGTCATCACCTCGCGAGGCAAACACGCGATTGTTCTGCAGTATCGCGTGTTTTCGCTAGTGATTCTGGCGGCTTCGAAGCTCGCCTCCATCTGTGCGAACCATATTTGGGGGTTCTCGGCCCAAAAGGGGGGAAAGGGGGGCACGGGCGCCCCCAAAAAGTCAAGATTTACCGTGCTTTGGTTGCGGTCGCTGTTCTCCGCGTTTTCCTCCATGTTGTTCTGCACATTGTTCTCCCCGCCTACTTCGCCGTCGGACATCGTGTTTCCACAATTGTCGGGAATAATAGGGGGGGATGGGGGTGCGCGCTGTCTATCACGTCGGGGTCACCACTGTGGGTCTCGGGGGAACAGGGTAGTTCCTCCCCCACGAGTTAGGGCCGAATGGTCGAATGACAGCTCGACTGCCGTAACCATGGCGACCGGTGTTGCCACCCTCTTCTATGGGGTCGCCACAAATACAATTTTTTTTTTAATTAAAAATATATTATAAATTGAAAAAAAGTTTTTTACGTGTCCCGGGATGCCAGACTCTGTCAATACAGAAACCCTACTACGTACATACTAGACTCCTAAATATTAATTTTATTCTTTCTTCGTCACATAATATACAAACTATGTATGTTCTTTATTTTTAAAAGTATTTAAGCCATTTCGTACAGATTGTTTTATGTGTACTGTGTACATACAAGTAAACAGCTATGTACTAACAGTCATATGAGAGTGGATAATTTAAGCAAGGTCGGATCTAAGGATTTTTTATAGGGGGGAGGGGGGGGGGGGGGCGATAAATAAAAATGCAATGAAGATTTATTGATGATGAATGAAAATAATGAAAATACAATGGACAAATGGTAATATAAAAATAAAAACAATGTATCGATTCACTTGAACATTAAGTTCCCAAGAATAGATGAAAGGAATTTATGGGATTAAATTTAAATATAAACAGCCCGAACGTAAGGGGACGTTTGTTCTCGTTTTTATTTTTACACATATTACATATACATATAAATTATTATTTTTTAAATTATTGCACATTTTTTTCATTTCAGATTTTTTTCTTTGAGAAAATTCTCGTTAATATTTATAAGGACGCTAAGGATTAAAGTGTTCATTTGTAAATTGTTAGTTAAATGAGTTGAAAAACGAATCTTTACGTCCATAATAAGATTGTCTAACATTTTTAAAAAAATTTCTAGACCTTGATTTGCTATATTATTCCTGTTCAGTTGGCGTTTTGTTTGCCTTGGGACCACCATGTTCACAAATTAATTTAGATTATTCAAAAATGTTATATAGCTCCAAATCTCAGTTTTTTTCTAATTTCCTTGAGTTTTAACTATTTTTTTATTAAATATATGACATGGTTTATATCAGGCCCGGGCAAACTTTTCGAATGGAGGCCGCATTGGAATTAAAAATGAACGTCGGGCCGCAAGTAAAATACTACTTATAGATATATGTACATTATTTACTATCATGAAAAAGAATTTCAACATAAAAAATAAGTGATCCTCTAATAACCAAACAATTTGGCGGGCCGCAGTTTGACCTGGTCTGGTCTATATCTATTGAAGTCTTTTGGAAAATCTCACTTAAAGTTAAAAAAAAATGAAATACAGAGATTGGCAATAATAAATTCAACTTGAGTTATGCTATTCGTTAAGGTTTTGGTTTTGCTTGATGCATTTAAATCGTTTCACTTTGAAATTTCATCTAAAATATCAACAATTGTTTCAAAGCTAATTAAAAAATTGGAAATTAATTCGATCCGTTCTACTCACGTTGTTTCACAGTTTTTTTTTATTTTTCTTTCGCTTTTTAATACTATTCAGAATTCGTCTCCGTACTTGTCGCTCTCACTTCCTGGTATCTGGAATTATTCAGGTTGCACCTGACACCTGACAAATAACAATTGACGGGCTGAAAACCAGACTGGTACAAGTGACATTTTAAAAAAATGTTGGTGTAAGTGCTAAAATAATAGCATATATGAAATGCTATTATTTTAGCACTTAAACCAGCTTTTTATTAAAATGTCACTTGTACCAGTCTGGTTTTCAGCCCATCAATTGTTTGGCGAATTGACTGTCCAGCTGTGGGTAACAAAAGGACAGCCATTTTGAACGCCGCGACAAAAATATTTTTAAATCAATATATAATTTTCAAACGGCAACGAAATTTAGGGGGTTCGATTGTTGTTACAACCCCCCTCTGTGTCCGTCTTTAAATTTAAAAATTAAATGTATTCTTTTTCATTATTGGATTACAAAAACTAGAAAGAAATACTAAGGTGCAATACATCCATTTAAATTTCAATTCGTATGTAAATATGATTCCAAATACTGTTCATAAAACTTCCTTCTTTGAGGACTGAAGTTTTTCTGCTAGTTTTTTTGTTTGTATTGACAAAAATATTTAAAATATTTAAGGAATATTCGGAATCTGGAATATAAGAAGTATTATTTTTGCCCATCGATTTTTTAGTTTTTTTGATTTCGTCGATTCCCAGGTACAGTTTGGAGAATTACTCGACTACCCAAATACTTAAAAGGTCGAGTAATTTGGCATCCTTAATTCAGAGTGTACAGATGTCTTATTTGAACTGTCTTTCATGTCTACTAAAGGCGAACCATGATTGAATGAAATCAAACAAACTTCACACTCGTATGGTTTTACACCTTTGTGGGAATTTACATGCTCCACAAGGTAAGCTTTAGCAATGAACAACTTGGAACACACTTTGCAACTGAATCGTGTCTAATTGGTGTGACTTTTTACATGTCGCCAGTGGCTAGACCTATGAGAGAATGAAACTAAACAAATTTCACATTGATATAATTTTATTCCTTTGTGGGAATTCAAGTGTTCCACTAGGTTACGCTTCATAGTGAACAACTTTGAACAAATTTCGCATTTGAGTGATTTCTTTCCGTCGTGAGTTTTTGCATGAAGATTGAGCGTATACTTGCGAGTGAATGAAACCAGACAAACTTTGCAATGGTATGGTTTTTTCCCAGTATGAGATTGCATATGAAACACTAGGTTATGCTTCACGGTGAACGACTTTGAACAAATGTCGCATTTGAATAGTTTCTCTCCGGTGTGAGTTTTCGCATGACGCTTGAACCTATACTTGCAAGCGAATGAAATCAGACAAATTTCGCAGTGGTATGGTTTTATCTCGGAATGAGATATCATATGATTCACTAGGTTACGCTTAATCGCAAACGACTCTGGGCAAATATCGCATTTAAACAGTCTCTCCTGGGTGTGAGTTTTTACATGTCTACTGAATGCAGACCCATGAGTGAATGAAATCAAACAAATTCCACATTGGTATGGTTTTATCTCTTTGTGAGAATTCACATGCTCGACGAGGCTAGCTTTACCAATGAACGATTTAGAACAGATTTCGCATTTGAACTGTCTCTCCTCGGTGTGAATTTTTGTATGTCTATTAAGGTTAGACCTACGAGTGAACGAAACCAAACAAACTTCGCACTCGTACGGTTTTATTCCTTTGTGGGTATTCATATGACCTAGAAAGTTATGTTTGTGTGAGAACGACTTTAAACAGATTTCGCATTTGAACTTAGCTTCGCCATTGTAAGGTTTTAACCCTTTGTGAGATTTCATATGCTCAATGAGACTAGCTTTGCCAGTGAATAATTTAGAACAAGTTTCACATCTGTATTGATTTTCGTGCGTGAATTCTCCTCTAGGTATCTGTAAAATAAAACGACAATTATTCAATTAAAGGCATATGTCTGTTACGCTTACGCGCCAAATTTTTTAATTTTACTGACGTTTTCATTTTCTATTGATATGGCGTTTTGCTTTGAATGATCTCCTGCAGAAGACTGTTTTCCCGAATTGCTTGACTCTGATTCATTGATATTATCTTCAACGGCTGGTTGACAGACTTTCGATGTAGAATTTATACTGATCTCGTCTTTCCAATTTAAATCGTCCAACATAAGTTCTTCAGTTTTGATATCTGAAACCTCGGCCAGTCTTAGTTTCTGTGTTTCTTCATTCTGAATACACATGTTCCTAAAATTGCTTAACAATCCAAGATTGTTTTTACATAAAAGACATATCTTATCTGGCAACAAATCATCTCTGTTAACCTGTAAAATAAAAAAAATAGCAATAAGTCTCTATTGTATTACCGGTTGAGCTGTAAAAAGTATTTGTAACGGACTTGTAGCTGATAGTAGGCCAAAATACGTTGCACAAGTGGATGAGGATAATCGTGGATGGAGACGGAGGACTCAACTGGAGCAGAATGGAGACAAAGTCTGCATTCCATCATTCAGATAATAAATCACTAATTCGAACAAGTCATTTGCAAACGTTAATTGGTAACACAACTGTCAAAAAATAATCGTCGAGATCTGGTCTAAATTTAACGCAGTGTAAAGCCATGTACTATAAATGTAAATTGACATTTTGTTACTTCATTACTTTAAATTTTTCGTCGCTTTCGTTTTTATTTGCGCATTTAATGTATCTGCACTTGAATTCGGAGCGGAAAGGTTCAATGTGATAATATGATTATGTTTCTACAACTTTTATATTTTTTGAATATTCTACTGTTTGTAATTCCATACCTGAAATCGTCATTACAATTACATCTACAAATTTAAACTCATCCATTTTAGATTTCTTTTGCGATAATATAATCTTATCGTATGTTGTATTAGCAGTAGTGCAAAAGTGATTTGTAGTATAATGTGGGATTTGATGTGTAAAGGTCTGTTCATACTATGGGGGATGAACGAATGAGACGATTGGCATGTTGAATGCACGTGTTTTATTTATGACAGCTGAAGGCAGAGTGAGTAGCGGCTCTCCGAACCCAGCCGAGTTGGTCCCCACTCACAGGAAGGCAACCAAACTCGACCATGTCGTATAGCGAGCCGCCACAATACCTATCCAGCACGACCCGTATCCATTATATGGACGTATTCATTCTCCATTCGCGCATGCGCATTTACGCACTCATGCGCGTCCATATAGAATGTACCAAAGAATACTATCCGCACTTGCATGACAACTGCAGGATACGGGTCGTGCTGGATAGGTATGAACAGACCTTATTGAGTGTAATGTTAAGTGTAATGACTAGAGGTAGGATAGTCACAGTGCTATCTATTGTTCCATTGTTGTAAATCCTTTGTAAAAAAGGTTCGGCAAACCTGTAACAATGCATTTACAACCTTTGAACAATACACGGCCCCCTCAGGCTCCGGTGCCTAGTAATGACAGGCAGTGGTACACATCTGTGTTCACTGTTATAGGTTGGCGCAACGTGACGCCAACAGACTGAGTTGAGTTGTGGCCGCGCCGCCGGTTGGCTGGATGCGTACGCGCATCGTGTGTATACTTTAATGTGTAATAAACGTATAAGGTTGACTAAAGATCACCTTTTAATGTCTCCCTCCCGCAATCCCCCCTATATCCGAACCCTACAATAATAATGTTGTCAACATGTTTTCAATTTTTAAGAGAAAAGACCTAAAAACTGTCGAGTGTTTTGCGGTACAATTTGAAGAGCGAGAAGTCTATAATACGAAAGCTAAATTTTGTAAATGTAATTTGGAAGCAGAAATACTTAGCTTCTAGTTTCGAGGTGTGTGGCCGTGTCTAAAAATATTTAATGCACATTTTTATTTATCATTCTTATACCATCTGTGTTCTGGATAGGTAAGTACAATAAAATAATCCATATTCATTAGGGTTATAACATTTATTTTAATTCAATTCCAAGTTGTACATAAACTTAAAACAATGCCGAAAATTCACATTAAAGCTGGGTTTAATAAGGTCGTAATGACCGTCTTTTCCGCTCCCACGTTGAGAGCGCGATGCCAAACAGGTGTCGTCCTTCCAGAGAACGCGATGTAGGGGAAACCGTTGACTGACTTGGGATATCGTGTATGTGTCGTAGGGTTTCCTGGTTGGCTGCTCGTCGTCTAGATGGAGCCTTGCCGGTCTGGTCACAGCGGCTGATGGCGAGCTCTCTGGAACTGGGCACACGTCTGTCCCTTTGAAGGTCGGATGGCGAGAGAGCGACACTCGTCTCGCTCGAAACGAAGTCCATTCGGGGGGGGGGGGGGGGTTGCACGGTTGCCAACCTAAGCATTGGCATTGCTGCCAACTGACGGGACGATGAGGATAACGTAGTTTTACATCCTCCCCCTCTCGAGTTCAGAGGAAGACGTCCCGCTTCTGAACTTGGATAGAGATCGCTGCCTGTGGTTACGCAAGTCGCTGCTTGCGGGGTCTCCCTCTTCTTCGCTTCGGCACGACCGGTGCCGGAATCCCGGCCTCCCTGGCCAGGTAGGGGCTTTAAGGGTCAAATTCCTTGACTTTTAAAGCTTAGATCTGGAGAACGTAGTTATCAGCAGCCAGAACCGCGCCTAGGTCATGGAGTACGTCCAGAGGCGACCGTAGCTCTCATGCAAACGTGAGGTATTCAGGGGATTGGTTTGTCACTTGCGTGATTGCACAATTCATGGCAAATCGGATGGATGGCAAGGCGTGCGGCCAATTTGAATGCTGGTTCTTTACTAACATAGGGAGCTGAACCTTTAGGTCGCGGTTCTTTCTCTTCGCTGGGTTTCCTTCCGGGTGATACAACGGCAGTAAATTCTGTTTCACTCCAAAGGTAGACATGGCCTGTGTTGCATCCCCTCTGCGACGAATTGCACTCCATTATCTGAGATGATTCGCCGCGGTAGTCTGTACCGAAGGAAAAGTTTTTCTATTTAAACTTTTGCGCACTCCTCCGCGGTCGCGACTGGGAGAGCAAATAGTTCAACCCACTTACTGGCAACGTCTTCTACCAAAAAAATCCACCACTAGCCCTGCTTGCCAGCAGGTAGCGGACCGAAAAGGTCGATGGCTAGCACTTCGAAACGTTGAGCAGGTACGGGGGTTTGTACTAATCCGGTGGGCTTCAAGTTGTTGGGTTTGTACTGTTGGCATTCAACGCAGGTGCGGACGTAATCGGCGATGAACTTCCGCATTCCGGGAAAGTACTGCTGATGGTCCTCGCGATTCCAGTGTGTCCGGCCGTAGGTGCGTCATGCAGCTCCTTCATGATGGTTCCGCGTATATCAACGGGTACCATCAGCTGAGCCTCCTCCATTTCTAGGTCGGGACTAAGACGATAGAGAACGCCTTGGATCAGCAGGAAACCCCTGACTGCCCAGCTGATTCTTGTCGAGCAACATCGGTAAGCCTCGGAGAGCATCTTCGTCCTAAACGCAGCAACAGTTTTTGTATATTTCTACTGCGTCTAAGAAAGCGTCAACGGACTCTGTGGCAATTTGCGAAGTTTCCCACCGCGACCGATGGATGTGAAACGACGGTGGGGAGAACAGATGAAGTGCAGGAGGCGATCACCTGCTCCATCATATCCATCAGCATCGCGCCGTCTACTGGAACTGTCGATGGTGGAGTCGACTGTGAAGGAGGCGCTTGCGCTGCCTCTCCTGAAACATCGTCTTTTCCCACGTTGAGAGCGAGATGGCGAACAGGTGTCGTCCTTCCAGAGAACGCGTTGTAGAGGAAACCGTTGACTGACCTGGGATATCGTGTATCTGTCGTAGGGTTTCCTGGTTGGCTGCTCGTCGTCTAGATGGAGCCTTGATGTACCGCAGTGGGGGGACGGCTCAGAAGGCTGCTGGGCACACGTCTGTATCCCTTGAAGGTCGGATGGTTAGAGAGCGACACGCGTCTCGCTCGAAGGGAAGTCCATTCGGGTGGGTGGTTTGCACGACTGCCAACCTAAACATTGGCATTGCTGACAACTGACGAGGCGGAGACCATAGTGTTATGCTGCGTACGGACCAAACCAACGACGATTTTGGTCCAACGTTTTAACCAGCAGGATAAAACCAGTAGCGTACAAAATATCGAAATAAAAATTAAATTTAAAAGATGAAATTAAATATCAAAATTAAAAATATTATTATTATATTAAAATTAAATTCAAATATCAAAATAAAATTATAATCAATATATTAAAATTAAAATAAAATATTGAAAGTTAAAACAGAACATGCTCAATTTAAATAAATTTTCGAGATTGACCTAAAATTAGATCATCAACAATCACATACAGGTAATCCTCGACTTTTGTTTGTCGAAGATGTTTTGACTTACGAAGATACGCACTAAGATCGAAAAAAAAATCAAAGAATTATTATTTTTACTTCCCCGTAATGCGCAGTTACTGAGAATATATCATGTGTTAGTATGGGTGACCGAGCGATGGTCCCAACCCGGTACGTTATCAAAAGAATTTTTTTTATTCTTCAATTGTTTCTCTCGTCGAAATAAATCAATTAATTAAATCATTTCAGAGGTAAATTTTATCGGATAATGTGTGATTTTTAATTTTATTTCGACGAAAGAAAAAAAAGCCCTTTGACAAATCACCGACAACCGACATCGACAGTTTTTTTTATTAAATGTTTCATCGACGGCCGAAACACAGTAGTATATCGTGACGACTTTTAAGAAATAATAACAATATTTTTTTCGCTCGTAAGCAGAGAAATTATAATATTTCTCTGTTTGTAAATGCGTATCGTCGTAATTCAAAACATTGTTGTAATTCAAAACATCAACGATGATCTAATTTTAGCTCAATCTCGCTCTTTAGCTTGATTTTGATATTTAATTTCAATTTTAAAATTTAATTTTTATTTCGATATTTTGTACGCTACTGCTGGTTAAAAAGTTGGCCCAAAATCGTCGTTGGTTTAGTCCGTAAGCACCATTACAAGGTGCCATCAATTCATTTAGACTTCAAAAAAATGAATTCATATGTAAATACGAGCCCTAAAACTGTCCATAAAACTTCATTTTTGAGGACTGAGGTTTTTGTTAGTTTTTTTTTTTTTGTATTGATGACAATATTTTGATTCACAATATTTGAAGAATATTCCGAATCTGGCATATAAGAATCAAAAACGTTATTTTTTTTTCATTTTATATTCGTCTATCTATAAAATTTATTTATGACTGGATTTTTTAAATTTTTAATCCCTAATTTAAGGAATTCCCATTTGTAATTTTGAGAAATATTCGACTACCCAAATACTAAAAAGGTCGAGTAATTTGTCATCCTTAATTAAGAGTGTACAGATGTCTTATTTGAACTGTCTCTCCTTGTTGTGAGTTTTTTCATGTCTACTGAAGGCGGACCCATGAGTGAATGAAATCAAACAAACTTCACACCGGTGTGATTTTATTCCTTTGTGGTAATTCACATGCTCCATAAGATAAAATTTAGCAATGAACAACTTGGAACACACTTTGCATCTGAATCGTGTCTAATTGGTGTGACTTTTTACATGTCGCCAGTGGCTAACCCTATGAGAGAATGAAACCAGACAAATTTCACATTGATATGATTTTATTCCTTTGTGGGAATTCAAATGTTCCACTAGGTTACGCTTCACAGTGAACGACTTCGAACAAATTTCGCATTCGAGTGATTTCTTTCCATTTGAGTCTTCTGTCTTTTCATTGTGAGTTTTTGCATGAAGATTGAGCGTATACTTGCGAGTGAATGAAACCAGACAAACTTTACAATGGTATGGTTTTTTCCCAGTGTGAGATTGCATATGAAACACTAGGTTATGCTTCACGGTGAACGACTTTGAACAAATGTCGCATTTGAATAGTTTCTCTCTGGTGTGAGTTTTCGCATGACGCTTGAACCTATACTTGCAAGCGAATGAATTCAGACAAATTTCGCAGTGGTATGGTTTTATCTCGGAATGAGATATCATATGATTCACTAGGTTACGCTTAATCGAAAACGACTCTGGGCAAATATCGCATTTAAACAGTCTCTCCTGGGTGTGAGTTTTTACATGTCTACTGAAGGCAGACCCATGAGTGAATGAAATCAAACAAATTCCACACTGGTATGGTTTTATCCCTTTGTGAGAATTCACATGCTCGATGAGGTTGGCTTTACCAATGAACGATTTAGAACAGATTTCGCATTTGAACTGTCTCTCCTCGGTGTGAATTTTTGTATGTGTATTAAGGTTAGACCTACGAGTGAACGAAATCAAACAAACGTCACATTGGAATGGTTTCATTCCTTTGTGGGAATTCATATGCTCCACGAGGGTAGCTTTTGAATTCAACAATTTAGAACACATTTTGCATTTGAACCGTCTCTTCTCGAAGTGAGTTTTTCTATGACTGTAGAAGTTAGACTTATAAGAGAACGAATTGAAACAAACTTCGCATTGGTACGGTTTTATTCCTTTGTGGATATTCATATGACCTAGAAAGGTATGTTTGTGTGAGAACGACTTTAAACAGATTTCGCACTTGAACCTAGCTTCGCAATTGTAAGGTTTTAACCCTTTGTGAGATTTCATATGCTCAACGAGACTAGCTTTGCCAGTGAATAATTTAGAACAAGTTTCACATCTATATTGGTTTTCGTGCGTGAATTCTCCTCTAAGTATCTGTAAAATAAAACAACAATTGTTCAATTAATGGCATGTCTGTTACGCTTAAGCGCCAAATTTTGAAATTTTACTGACGTTTTCATTTTTTATTGATATGGCGTTTTGCTTTGAATGATCTCCTTCCGAAGACTGTTTTCCCAGATTGCTTGACTTTGATTCATTGATATCATTGTCAACGGCTGGTTGACAGACATTCAATGTCGAATTTATACCGATCTCGTATTTCCAATTTAAATCGTCCAATATAATTTCTTCAGTTTTGATATCGAAAATCTCGGCTAGCCTTAGTTTCTGTGTTTCTTCATTCTGAATACACATGTTTCTAAAATTGCTTAACAATCCAAGATTGTTTTTACATAAAAGACATATCGTATCTGGCAACAAATCATCTCTGTTAACCTGTAAAATAAATAATAGCAATGAGTCTCTATTGTGTTACCGGTTGAGTTGTTAAAAGTATTTGTAATGGACTTGTAGCTGATAGCAGGCCAAAATACGTTGAACTAGTGGATGAGGATAATCATGGATGGACACAGAGGACTCGACTGGAGCAGAACGGAGACAAAGTCTGCATTCCATAATTCAGATAATAAATCGCTAATTCGAACGAGACATATGGAAACGTCAATTGGTAACACAGCTGTCAAAAAATAATCGTCGAGATTTGGTCTAAATTGAACGCAGTGTACAGCCATGTACTCTAAATCTAAATTGATATTTTGTTACTTCATTACTTTAAAAATTTTCTCGCTTTCGTTTTTATTAGTCACATTTATTGTATCTGCCCTTCAATTCGGAGAGGAAAGGGTTAATGTGATAATATGACTATTTTAGCACAACTTTTATATTTTTTGAATATTCTATTGTTTGTAATTCCATATTGATTGCATGCCTGAAATCGTGATTAAAATCACATCTAAATATTTCAACTCATCCATTTTAGATTTCTTTTGCGATAATGTAATAGTACCGTATGTAGTATTAGTAGTAGTGCAAGCAGTGGCAGATTATCGCACAGCGGAATTGGTGCATATCTGTGGCCTTCAAATTGAAGGGGTCTCCAAATCGTTCTAAGAAAAATTATCATATGTATTTCGGAATTTCCTATGCATTTCACTACAAAGCCTATGCGTTTCACTAGTCGACTCAACTCCTGATGTATCTCATATAGACCAGTTAGCATTAATCTTGAGATTTGTGGATAAAAATAGAGATATAAAAGAGCGTTTCTTTGGATTTTTAAATATTGAAAAACACGAATCTGAATATTTAGATATTTCTAAATGTAGGGGAAAATCATATGACAATGGAGCCAATATGGTTGGAAAATTCAAAGGTTTGCAGGCTAGAATATTACATCATTGTAATACAACCACCTTTATACCATGCGCTAGTCATACCTAAACTTAATTGGGAACTATGCTGCAGAATCCTGTTTAGGTGCGTTATATTATTTTGATTTTATTAAAGCTTATAGAATATTTTTTTAAGTAATATTTCGAATAACCAACATTTAAAAAGAATAAACAGTACGCGATGAGCATCTAGAGCAGATGCTGTTTTTGCTTTAAAATCAAACTATCAAAATAATAAACAAGCTCTTATTAAAATCAGTACGTCTGAATTTGAAAAACCTGTGGCGGCTCGCTTATACGACATGGTCGAGTTTGGTTGCCTTCCTGCGAGTGGGGACCAACCCGGTTGGGTTCGGAGAGCCACTACCACTCTGCCTTTAGCTGTCATATAATAAACACGTGCGTTAACATGCCAGTCGTCTCATTCGTTCATCCCCCATAAACCTATGGGAAAATTGGAGGCAAAAAGTTGGCAGTATATTTTAATGAATATGATACGGCACTGCTAACTAATTTGTGGTATAAATTATTACAACGCATCAATTTTAAAAATAAATCGTTAAAAAATATGTAGCACAATTTGTTGTTGGGAACAATGATAAAATCTCTTTTGAAACGTTGACTTTTAAAATTCGCTAGGTAGGAAGGTTTTTAGCCAATTTTTAATCGGGAACCGTTTCAACAATGAAATCATAGAAAATTGGCAAACTCTGATAGGAAACGATCGACCTGGAGTCACAAATATCCAGGTCTGACCAGCAGCACTACAGATATACTCAGAAAATTCTTTTCAGTCGAGGTCAGCTCATGGGATCGAACCCGGTGCCTCTCGGTGTTAGGCAGAAGCTTAACGACCGAGCTATGCTGCTGGCTAATATCTCGTAAACGATCACAAACCAACAAAAACCATTATCATATTCAATTTCAGTTAGTCTCCGCTCTGGTAACTCAAAATCATATTCATTGGTTAGTTTCCGCTCTGGTTACTCAAAAACGTGATTTTTTGTTGCTCAGTGAAATCAGCAATACGAGTACATCAGCAATAAAAGACACTAGACGTAAAAAAAGAAAATTGCAATTTGGGGAGATATGCGATGAAGTTAATTTTAGTCAAAAAGTAAACTTTATTGTGATGCATTAATTTCGGAAATAACAAGAAGAAATTCAATTTACGATAGTGTGCTAAAAAATTTTAAATTATTTTTTAATTTCGAAATAATTGAAAATGAATTTAACGAATGTGTTGAACGAATAATTTCAAAATATAAAAATGATTTTAAAGTTAAAATTGTACATTTTATGGCATATGTCAAAGTGAAAATATTACGAATTCTGTCGATATTTATAAATTATAACCTCGAGGTTTAAAGTCAACGTTTCCGGGTATTGAAACAATTTTAAGAATTTTCCTAACGCTTCCTATAGATGTATAATGCAAGTGGTGAACGTTAATTTTCAGTTTTGAAACGAGTTAAAAATAATTTAACGAATTCGTTAAATAAAGATAACTTAAATAATTTAACAGTGATGTTCATTGAAAGTGACGTCGTGAATTTATTAGATTGTGATAATAAAATAGATAAATTTGCGGCATCAAAATATCGAATAGTTCCACTTAAAATGTTTTCCTTTTGTTCTTGTTATTAATAAGTTTGTAAATAGATTTTTATTGTTTAACATAGAATTGTAAATGTAACAAAAAAAAAACACTTTTTATAATGCACCCATAATTCACAATTAAGCACAAAAATAACAGGGAGCATGTAAATTGGTCGAATGCTATACACCGAAGTACATTCACCGAATGCTATTCCACTAATAACGCTTTCACCGAAAATAAGGAGACCGAAAGGTAAATTCGTCCAATATCTTTATGGTAATTGGACTATTCGTCACATTCCCGTGGCCACAAAGACAATTTTTGCCATGAAAATCGCGAATACACAATATTTGGCACTTAAGTTCTCGTTAGTATGATGGAGTTTTCGGCTGTCAAATGTTCCGTTATAGAGATTTTAGTGACTTCATGACGAGTACTTTGTGACCAGTAATCACCGAACCATCTTTATATTGAAAGATAAATTCACGGAATTTCGAGTTTCAAGCCAGTAGTAGCCGAGTTTCAAACATAAAGATAAAGGTAAATATAAAGATAAAGGTTTATTCCCGGGAATAAGCCGGGTTTTTTCCCGCCGGCACAACTCTAGAAACAATGCAATTACGTACAAAAATCTTCATTCGATAGGTGAAACATTTTTGATAACTTACTGTCACCTTAGTTGCGAATTTTAATGTGTCAATTGCTCACGTGTGGTTACGCACACGCAATTGAATATTTTCAGAAACGTTTTATTTTGGCCCCTACGCAAGCTAATTTGGGTCTTATCGTCGCGCTTCAGAAATGTATACGTAAGCCGATTTTGCCTTGCATTCGGCCAAAATGCCGGAACCGTGCTGTGTCGGTAAATATGAATAGAACTGGCGTATTCGAGACGGAGACGTGTAGTGATGTAAACGGATACTGCTTGTACAGACTCCAGGGATGTTCAACTCGAGAGCACCCCCGAAGTCGGTTTTGTGAAATAGCTAGTGGTAAGCTTGGGCGGGGCTGATCTCCTCAAGGTGCCTTCCTTCGTCGTCGGTGGTCTGGTCTCTGCTGATGTCGGCTCGGCTCGATGTATATCTCGCTCTCTCTCGTACAGTGTGCGTAAGTGAGTGTGATACAGGACAAAGGCGGGAAATTGTATAATAATGAAAACAGGTTGTAATTCTGTTTGTATGGTGACTGTATTTTATATATATATATATATATATATATATATATATATATATATATATATATATATATATATATATATACAGAGATCAATCAGGGGGGACAGGGGGGGAGTAACAAAGTAACCACGCGTGCCCTTTGAGGTTGGCCACGCGTAGCTCAGTTGTCTGCCTTCTGGACGAAGACAGACCAAGCTTCCTCTGGTGCACACCGGACGGATACTAAAGCTGGTCTCCAAGTATCGTCACAGCCCTCACCAGCCTCTAGCTGGTGATTTCGGTGGCGAGGTGGGCCCCGTAAGGACCGGGGTGATTACGCGCCAAACCGCTATCGACAACTGTCAGTTTGTGTGCCAACCGCTGTCTCAGGGTGGCCAGCACAAAAATATCGTGGGTCGTAAAGCCACGAAAGCCGATCATCAGACATAGTCTGAACACTGCTGTTATGTATGAACAGATCTTAACGCATTTCCTGGAAGGACACTTGTTCGCCATTCGCTCCCCACACGTGGGAGCCGTTCTAAGCGCGAAAATACGTTACGTTATGCTGCGTACGGACCAAACCAACGACGATTTTGGGCCAACTTTAAAAACCAGTAGCGTACAAAATATCGAAATAAAAATTAAATTAAAAAATTGAAATTAAATATCAAAATTAAGCTAAAGAGCAAGATTGACCTAAAATTATATCATCGTTGATGTTTTGAATTACAACAATGTTTTGAATTACGACGATACACATTTACAAACAGAGAAATATTATAATTTCTCTGATTACTAGCGAAAAAAAACCTTGTTATTATTTCTTAAAAGTCGTCACGATATACTACTGTGTTTCGGCCGTCGATGAAACATTTAATAAAAAAAACTGTCGATGTCGGTTGTCGGTGATTTGTCAAAGGGTTTTTTTTTCTTTCGTCGAAATAAAATTAAAAATCACACATTATCCGATAAAATTTACCTCTGAAATGATTTAATTAATTGATTTATTTCGACGAGAGAAACAATTGAAGAATAAAAAAAATTCTTTTAATAAACCGACAACGTACCGGGTTGGGACCATCGCTCGGTCACCCATACTAGCACATGATATATTCTCAGTAACTGTGCATTACGGGGAAGTAAAAATAATAATTCTTTGATTTTTTTTCGATCTTAGTGCATATCTTCGTAAGTCAAAACATTTTAAGTCGAGGATTACCTGTATGTGATTGTTGATGATCTTATTTTAGGTCAATCTCGAAAATTTATTTAAATTGGGCATGTTCTGTTTTAACTTTCGATATTTTAATTTAATTTTAATATAATGATTATAATTTTATTTTGATATTTGAATTTAATTTTAATATAATAATAATAGTTTTAAATTTGATATTTAATTTCAATTTTGAAATTTAATTTTTATTTCGATATTTTGAACGCTACTGGTTTTATCCTGCTGGTTAAAAAGTTGGCCCAAATTAAAAAGATAATTTTTGGACCAACTGTGAAATAGCAAGTATATTTCCACAGCTTTGGGAGAAGGCAAGTTTATATTTCACTGCCTTACCTTCAACTTATCTCGACGAATTTGGATTAAAAACATCTCGGCGTCTGATCTCTGGTCGTTAGTAGAATAGCATTCGGTGAATAGTATTCGAACTATTTACATGTTACCGATGAATACAATTGTTCAGTTTTGACAGAAGACTTAGGCGATGCGATGGAGTGCAGGCTTTGTCTTAGTTCTGCTCCGACTGTCTCCATCCACGACAATCCTCATCCACTGGCACAGCTCATACGAACCTGTTGTCGACTGCCGGTTAGTTACTTTTATCCTATTGTCATCCAAATTAACTATTCATCGCTGCCCCTCTCATTTGCAGGTTAAAAGAGGTGACAGGTTACCAGATGCGATCTGTATTTCGTGTATCAACACTCTGGAATTGCTCAGCAGTTTTCGAAACGATTGTCTTCAAAGCAACGAAACTTCGACGCTGACGTTGAATGAGAGTTTGAATGTGAAGACGGAAGAAGTTTTACTGGAAGATTTAATATGGGAGGATGAATCAGATGTTGATTCGTCACCAAATGTTTGTAATGACGAGGCGAATGACTGGAAATCTAGTGCCTTAGAAAGAAGCGTTTCAAAACAAAATATCTATTTGATGGAAAATATTACATCTCCGGTATAGTCGCTTCTAATCTTGTTAAAAACGTATTGTATTCATTTTCATTATATAACGTTCGTTTAACTTTACAGATGCACGTAGGAAAGGATATTTCGAGTGATTTTGGGGCTGGTGATGCTGGAATTCCATCGGAAGAGTGTCCTTCACCGAATATTTACCAATGTGATATTTGTTTAAAATCATTTTCTCAAAAATCTACTATTGTGAAACATTTGTCTTTTCACACTGAAGAAAAATCGTTTTCAAAAGAAAGTGATCTTCTTACAAGCATAAAATGTCACCCTGGAATAAAATCAAGCAAACGTGAAGTTTGTACAAAAATGTTTACTCAAAAAGGATATCTTGATGGAGGCATTAAATCTCACACTGGGGAAAAGCCACACAAATGTGATGTTTGCTTAAAATCATTTAGTCGTATTGATAATCTTCATACACACATGAGAACTCACACGGGGGAAAAGCCACACAAATGTGATGTTTGCTTAAAACTATTTAGTCACATTAGTAATCTTCATAAACACATGAGATCTCACACAGGAGAAAAACCACACAAATGTGATGTTTGCTTAAAATCATTTAGTCAAATTGGTAATCTTTATACACACATAAGAACTCACACGGGGGAAAAGCCACACAAATGTGATATTTGCTTAAAATCATTTGCCATAAAAAGGCATCTTAAATCACACATGAGAACTCACACGGGGGAAAAGCCACACAAATGTGATGTTTGTTTAAAATCATTTGCCGAAAAAAATTATCTTAAATCACACATGAGAACTCACACGGGGGAAAAGCCACACAAATGTGATGTTTGCTTAAAACCATTTAGTCACATTAGTAATCTTAATACACACATGAGATCTCACACAGGGGAAAAACCACACAAATGCGAGGTTTGCTTAAAATCATTTAGTCGAATTGATAGTCTTCATACACACATGAGAACTCACACGGGGGAAAAGCCACACAAATGTGATGTTTGTTTATAATCATTTGCCGAAAAAAGTTATCTTACATCACACATGAGAACTCATACGAGGGAACAGCCACACAAATGTGATGTTTGCTTAAAACCATTTAGTCACATTAGTAATCTTCATAAACACATGAGATCTCACACAGGGGAAAAACCACACAAATGTGATGTTTGCTTAAAATCATTTGCTGAAAAATATGGTCTTAGTATACACGTGAAAACGCACAAAGGGGAAAAACCATACAAATGTGATATTTGTTTGAAATCATTTGCTCTAAAATCTCGTCTTGGTACACACATGAGATCTCACACAAAAGTAAAGCCATACAAATGTGATGTTTGATATTTACCGTATCAGTATCACAAATAATTTTAATAGGAGCCGGGGGCGCGCATATATGTACGTTTTGAATTTTTGCGCGCTTTAATATTTCGAGTTCTAATAATAGATATCACTACTAGGGATTGAATAATATTATTTTGAAAAAAAAATAATAATCTCGAATTTCACAAACATTTCGACAAAGTATGAAAACGATCGGATAAGAAATTTTTTTTGACTAGTGATCGTAAGTGAAAGTAAAAAGAGGTTAGTAAAAAAGGGGGTCGATTTGAAGAAATCGGAGAAGTTCTGGTACGAAAGATTAAATCAATGATTTTTCTTTTATCGTGTTCTGGAGGAGAAATTATATGTAGGGCAGCAGTTACGTTTCCATTTCCCACAAAAACCGGTTCACTATTGTAAACCTTTTTTTTGCTCTTTTGCTTTGTAGGACAATAACGAGCCATTTTTTGTGAGCAATAGAAATTTGACTGCCGCCCTATAATTACATATTTTGACGCCATTTATTTATTTTATGTGAAAAGGTGTTAAAATGATATTTTTTCGAAATTTATAATTCATTTGAAGAGCGAAGGTTAAACAATTTGAAGAGCGAATGTCTAAAAACCGAAAAATAAATTTCGGAAATGTAATTTAGAAGCAAGTTGCACATGAACTTATAACAATACCGAAAATTCACATTAAAGGTGGGTATACTAAGGTGCAATAAATTCATTTAAACTTCATATAAATGATTCAAAATCAATTGGGACACAAGTTATATGTAAATACGAGTCCAAAATCTGTTCATAAAACTTCCTATTTGAGGACTGAGGTTGTTCTGCTAGTTTTTTTTTTAAAGACGACAATATTTTGATTCGGAATATTCCGAATCTAGCATATAAGAATCAAAAACGTTATTTATTTTTCATTTTTTATAAATTTCTATGTATAAAATTGTTTATTTATGACAGGATTTTTTAAATTTTAATCCCGGATTTAAGGAATTCCCGGTTGTAATTTTGAGAAATATTCGACTACCCGGATAGAAATATTCGACTACCCGGACTTCAATACTGAAGGACTTGACCTCATTCATGAATTATTCTAAGAATTGAAAATAAAAATCGAAGAAATAAGAGCTTAAAGCTGTTTTTTTAACACAAATTTTAAATAATTCTAATTTTATACCGAACAAAACATTCTTTAAATGTTGTAATAAAAGCGAATGTTTATCCTACGGTGAAACTATTATGAAGCGAGTATATCCTTCTTGTATTGACAATTCCACAATGGAAGAAACTCTTTTAGATTCGAAAGAAGATGAAACAATTATGTGTTTGACGATGAATGAAGAATTGAATAAGGAGTTATCAAAGACAAATATATAAAATAACCTCGACTTTAAAAAAGAAATTTAAATATACATACATGATGACGAGAAATAATTTATAAAAAAAATCTTCATCCTTTTAACAATAAAACCAACTTTGACCGAAAATGAAAGAGTTTTTTCCATTGCTGGAAATTTTTGTACCAAATCTAGAAATACGCTTTTGGATTCTCATTTAAATATTTTAGTACAATTAAGACGCTACTTTAAATAAGTTTACTTTTATAATTACATATATTATGTATTGTTTACTTTTTTTTATATTTTGTAAATAAATAAATATTTTTTTTAATAAAAAATATATTTAATTGAAAAAATAGTTTTTTTACACGTGTCCCCGGGTATCCCGGCAACCGTCCTTTGTCTCGGGAATTGAAGAAGTCCGGGAATACAGAAACCATAATACAAATGCCTTATTCGAACAGTCTCACAATAGTGTGAGTTTTTACATGCCTTCTGAAGCCGGATTTATGAGTGAATGAATTGAAACAAACTTCACACTGGTATGGTTTAATTCCTTTGTGGGAATTCATATGCTCCACAAGGCTAGCTTTAGCCATGAACGACTTGGAACACATTTCGCATCTGAACCGTCTGTCGTCAGTGTGAGTTTTTAAGTTTCGCCAGTGGCTAGACCTATGAGTGAATGTAATCAAACAAATTTCACATTGATATGATTTCATGCCTCTGTGGGAATTCATATGAACCACCAGGTTACGCTTCAGAGTGAAGGACTTCGAACAAATATCGCATTTGAGTGGTTCCTCTCCATCGTGAGTTTGTGCATGACGCTTGAGCCTGTACTTGCAAGCGAATGAAAGCTGACACACTTTGCAATGGTATTGATTTATCCCAGTGTGAGATTTTATATGATATTCCAAGTTATGCTTCTGAGTGAACGACTTTGAACAAATATCGCATTGGAATAGTTTCTCTCCGGTGTGAGTTTTCGCATGACGGTTGAACCTGTACCTGTGAGCGAATGAAACCATACAAATTTCACAATGGTACGGTTTTATCTCAGAGTGAGATTTTATATGATTCACCAGGTAACGCTTAAAAGCATACGACTCTGCGCAAATATCGCATTTGAACAGTCTCTCCCAGTTGTGAGTTTTCACATGTCTACCGAAGGCAGACTTATGAGTGAATGAAATCAAACAAACTTCACATTGGAATGGTTTTATTCCTTTGTGGGAATTTATATGCTCCCTGAGAACATTTTCATAAATGAACAGTTTAGGACACATTTCGCATTTAAGCGCTTTGGTTCCAACGTGCAGTTTCATATGAGCCACTAGATTACGCTTCTGAGTGAACGACTTTGAACAAATATTGCACTCGAACAGTCTGTCCTTGTTGTGTATTTTTAAATGTTTATTTAATGTAGACCTATGAGTAAATGAAATCAAACAAACTTCACAACGGTATGGGTTTTCCTGTGTTGACCTGAAAATAAAACGACGATTATACAATTTTAAGCATACATGTGGTTAAGCTTAAGCGCCAAATTTTTGATTTTTTACCGATTCATCATTTTCAATTAATAATGCGTTTTGCTTTGAATGATCTCTTACTAAAAACTCTTTTCCCGAAATGCTTGATTGATTAATTTCATCGTCAACAGCCAGTTGACAGACATTTGATGTTGAATCAATTACAACCTCATCCTCCCAAATTAAATCATCCAATATAGTTTCTTCATTTTTGATATTTAAAATCCCGGGCAGCCTTAGTTTCTGTGTTTCTTCATTCTGAATACACATGTTTCTAAAATTGCTTAACAATTCAAGATTGTTATTACATAAAAGACATATCGTATCTGGCAATAAATCGTCTTTGTTAACCTGTTAAATAAATAATAGTAATGAGTCTTTGTTGTGTTACCGATTGAGTTGTTAAAAGTATTTGTAACGGACTTGTAGCTGACAGCAGGCCAAAATGCGTTGAACTAGTGCCAAATATTGTGTATTTGCGATTTTCATGGCAAAAATTGTTTTTGTGACCACCGCAATGTGACGAATAGTCCAATTACCATAAAGATTGTGGCGGCTCGCTTATACGACATGGTCGAGTTTGGTTGCCTTCCTGCGAGTGGGGACCAACCCGGCTGGGTTCGGAGAGCCACTACTCACTCTGTCTTCAGCTGTCATATAATAAACACGTGCATTAGCATGCCAGTCGTCTCATTCGTTCATCCTCCATAAGATATTAGACGATTTTAACTTTCGGTCTCCAGATTTTCGGTGAAAGCGTTATTAGAGGAATAGGATTCGGTGAATGGATTTCGGTGTATAGCATTCGACCAATTTACATGCTCCCTGTTATTGGTCATATTTTTGTGCTGAAAAACATCTCGGCGTCTGATCTCTGGTCATTAGTAGAATAGTATTCGGTGAATAGTATTCGAACGATTTACATGTTACCGTTGAATACAATTGTTCAGATTTGACAGAAGACTTGGGCGATGCGATGGAGTGCAGGCTTTGTCTTAGTTCTGCTCCGACTGTCTCCATCCACGACAATTCTCATCCACTGGCACAGCTCATACGAACCTGTTGTCGACTGCCGGTTAGTTACTTTTATCCAATTGTCATCCAAATTAACTATTCATCGCTGCCCCTCTCATTTGCAGGTTAAAAGAGGTGACGGCTTGCCAGATGGGATATGCCTTTCGTGTATCAACACTCTGGAATTGCTCAGCAGTTTTCGAAACGATTGTCTTCAAAGCAACGAAACTTCGACGCTGACGTTGAATGAGAGTTTGAATGTGAAGACGGAAGAAGTTTTACTGGAAGATTTAATATGGGAGGATGAATCAGATGTTGATTCGTCACCAAATGTTTGTAATGACGAGGCGAATGACTGGAAATCTAGTGCCTTAGAAAGAAGCGTTTCAAAACAAAATATCTATTTGATGGAAAATATTACATCTCCGGTATAGTCGCTTCTATTCTTGTTAAAAACGTATTGTATTCATTTTCATTATATAACGTTCGTTTAACTTTACAGATGCACGTAGGAAAGGATATTTCGAGTGATTTTGGGGCTGGTGATGCTGGAATTCCATCGGAAGAGTGTCCTTCACCGAATATTTACCAATGTGATATTTGTTTAAAATCATTTTCTCAAAAATCTACTATTGTGAAACATTTGTCTTTTCACACTGAAGAAAAATCGTTTTCAAAAGAAAGTGATCTTCTTACAAGCATAAAATGTCACCCTGGAATAAAATCAAGCAAACGTGAAGTTTGTACAAAAATGTTTACTCAAAAAGGATATCTTGATGGAGGCATTAAATCTCACACTGGGGAAAAGCCACACAAATGTGATGTTTGCTTAAAATCATTTAGTCGTATTGATAATCTTCATACACACATGAGAACTCACACGGGGGAAAAGCCACACAAATGTGATGTTTGCTTAAAATCATTTAGTCGAATTGATGGTCTTCATACACACATGAGAACTCACACGGGGGAAAAGCCACACAAATGTGATATTTGCTTAAAATCATTTGCCTTAAAAAGGCATCTTAAATCACACATGAGAACTCACACGGGGGAAAAGCCACACAAATGTGATGTTTGTTTAAAATCATTTGCCGAAAAAAGTTCTCTTATATCACACATGAGAACTCACACGGGGGAAAAGCCACACAAATGTGATGTTTGCTTAAAATCATTTAGTCGAATTGATGGTCTTCATACACACATGAGAACTCACACGGGGGAAAAGCCACACAAATGTGATATTTGCTTAAAATCATACGCCGAAAAAAGGTATCTTAAATCACACATGATAACTCACACGGGGGAAAAGCCACACAAATGTGATGTTTGTTTAAAATCATTTGCCGAAAAAAGTTATCTTATATCACACATGAGAACTCACACGAGGGAACAGCCACACAAATGTGATGTTTGCTTAAAACCATTTAGTCACATTAGTAATCTTCATAAACACATGAGATCTCACACAGGGGAAAAACCACACAAATGCGAGGTTTGCTTAAAATCATTTAGTCGAATTGATAGTCTTCATACACACATGAGAACTCACACGGGGGAAAAGCCACACAAATGTGATATTTGCTTAAAATCATACGCCTTAAAAAGGCATCTTAAATCACACATAAGAACTCACACGGGGGAAAAGCCACACAAATGTGATGTTTGCTTAAAATCATTTAGTCGAATTTATAGTCTTCATACACACATGAGAACTCACACGGGGGAAAAGCCACACAAATGTGATGTTTGTTTAAAATCATTTGCCGAAAAAAGTTATCTTAAATCACACATGAGAACTCACACGGGGGAAAAGCCACACAAATGTGATGTTTGCTTAAAACCATTTAGTCACATTAGTAATCTTCATACACACATGAGATCTCACACAGGGGAAAAACCACAGAAATACGAGGTTTGCTTAAAATCATTTAGTCGAATTGATGGTCTTCATACACACATGGGGGAAAAGCCACACAAATGTGATATTTGCTTAAAATCATTTGCCTTAAAAAGGCATCTTAAATCACACATGAGAACTCACACGGGGGAAAAGCCACACAAATGTGATGTTTGCTTAAAACCATTTAGTCACATTAGTAATCTTCATACACACATGAGATCTCACACGGGAAAAATCACACAAATGCGAGGTTTGCTTAAAATCATTTAGTCGAATTGATAGTCTTCATACACACATGAGAACTCACACGGGGGAAAAGCCACACAAATGTGATGTTTGTTTATAATCATTTGCCGAAAAAAGTTATCTTATATCACACATGAGAACTCACACGAGGGAACAGCCACACAAATGTGATGTTTGCTTAAAAACATTTAGTCACATTAGTAATCTTCATAAACACATGAGATCTCACACAGGGGAAAAACCACACAAATGCGAGGTTTGCTTAAAATCATTTAGTCGAATTGATAGTCTTCATACACACATGAGAACTCACACGGGGGAAAAGCCACACAAATGTGATATTTGCTTAAAATCATACGCCTTAAAAAGGCATCTTAAATCACACATAAGAACTCACACGGGGGAAAAGCCACACAAATGTGATGTTTGCTTAAAATCATTTAGTCGAATTTATAGTCTTCATACACACATGATAACTCACACGGGGGAAAAGCCACACAAATGTGATGTTTGTTTAAAATCATTTGCCGAAAAAAGTTATCTTATATCACACATGAGAACTCACACGAGGGAACAGCCACACAAATGTGATGTTTGCTTAAAACCATTTAGTCACATTAGTAATCTTCATAAACACATGAGATCTCACACAGGGGAAAAACCACACAAATGCGAGGTTTGCTTAAAATCATTTAGTCGAATTGATAGTCTTCATACACACATGAGAACTCACACGGGGGAAAAGCCACACAAATGTGATATTTGCTTAAAATCATACGCCTTAAAAAGGCATCTTAAATCACACATAAGAACTCACACGGGGGAAAAGCCACACAAATGTGATGTTTGCTTAAAATCATTTAGTCGAATTTATAGTCTTCATACACACATGAGAACTCACACGGGGGAAAAGCCACACAAATGTGATGTTTGTTTAAAATCATTTGCCGAAAAAAGTTATCTTAAATCACACATGAGAACTCACACGGGGGAAAAGCCACACAAATGTGATGTTTGCTTAAAACCATTTAGTCACATTAGTAATCTTCATACACACATGAGATCTCACACAGGGGAAAAACCACAGAAATACGAGGTTTGCTTAAAATCATTTAGTCGAATTGATGGTCTTCATACACACATGGGGGAAAAGCCACACAAATGTGATATTTGCTTAAAATCATTTGCCTTAAAAAGGCATCTTAAATCACACATGAGAACTCACACGGGGGAAAAGCCACACAAATGTGATGTTTGCTTAAAACCATTTAGTCACATTAGTAATCTTCATACACACATGAGATCTCACACGGGAAAAATCACACAAATGCGAGGTTTGCTTAAAATCATTTAGTCGAATTGATAGTCTTCATACACACATGAGAACTCACACGGGGGAAAAGCCACACAAATGTGATGTTTGTTTATAATCATTTGCCGAAAAAAGTTATCTTATATCACACATGAGAACTCACACGAGGGAACAGCCACACAAATGTGATGTTTGCTTAAAAACATTTAGTCACATTAGTAATCTTCATAAACACATGAGATCTCACACAGGGGAAAAACCACACAAATGTGATGTTTGCTTAAAATCATTTGCTGAAAAATATGGTCTTAGTATACACGTGAAAACGCACAAAGGGGAAAAACCATACAAATGTGATATTTGTTTGAAATCATTTGCTCTAAAATCTCGTCTTGGTACACACATGAGATCTCACACAAAAGTAAAGCCATACAATTGTGATGTTTGATATTTACCGTATCAGTATCACAAATAATTTTAATAGGACCGGCTCCTATTAAAATTATTTGGGCGCGCATATATGTTCGTTTTGAATTTTTGCGCGCTTTAATATTTCGATTTCTAATAATAGATATCACTACTAGGGATTGAATAATATTATTTCGAAAAAAAAATAATCTCTAATTTCACAAACATTTCGACAAAGTATGAAAACGATCGGATAAGAGCCCAATTTTTTTTGACTAGTGATAGTAAGTGAAAGTAAAAAGATTTAGTAAAAAAGGGGGTCGATTTGAAGAAATCGGAGAAGCTCTGGTACGAAAGATTAAATCAATGATTTTTCTTTTATCGTGTTCTGAAGGATATATTATATGTAGGGCAGCAGTTTAGTTTCCATTTCTCACAAAAACCGGTTCACTATTGTCAACCTTGTTTTTGCTCTTTTGCTTTGTAGGACAATAGCGAGCCATTTTTTTTGGGCAATCGAAATTTGACCGCCGCCCTATAATTACATATTTTGACGCCATTTATTTATTTTTTGTGAAAAGCTGTTAAAATGATATTTTTTCGAAATTTATTATTCATTTTTGAAAAAGGTTAAATCGTTAAACAATTTGAAGAGCGAATGTCTAAAAACCGAAAAATAAATTTCGGAAATGTAATTTAGAAGCAGAAATACTTCGATTTTGGATTCGAGGGGTGTGGCATACTTACACTGTGTCTAAAAATATTTAATAAATATTTTGATTTATCATTGTCATACCATCTGTGTTCTGGATAGGTTAGTATAATAAAATAATCCATTATCGTTTGGGTTATAAAATTTATTTTAATTCAATTCCAAGTTGCACATGAACTTATAACAATACCGAAAATTCACATTAAATCTGGGTATACTAAGGTGCAATAAATTCATTTAAACAACATATAAATGATTCAAAATCAATTGCGACACAAGTTATATGTAAATACGAGTCCAAAATCTGTTCATAAAACTTCCTATTTGAGGACTGAGGTTGTTCTGCTAGTTTTTTTTTTAAATACGACAATATTTTGATTCGGAATATTTGAAGAATATTCCGAATCTAGCATAAAAGAATCAAAAACGTTATTTATTTTTCATTTTTTATAAATTTCTATGTATAAAATTGTTTATTTATGACTGGATTTTTTAAATTTTAATCCCCGATTTAAGGAATTCCCGGTTGGAATTTTGAGAAATATTCGACTACCCGGATACTAAAAAAGTCGAGTAATATGGCATCCTTAATCCAGATTATACAGATTAGGGTTTCTGACCCGGGTCGACCTGGGACAGACATTCCCGGGAATTCACGGAATTTTTGTTGTACCGGGAATTGGATTTAAAAAATTTTTTAAAATAAACAACATTTTCACGACTAGGCGAAGGGAAATAATAAATCAAATATAAAAAAGAATCGTAAAATATTTTAAAAGGTTTGTTGTTTAGCAGTAAGTACAGCGCATTCCCCAAACATGGAAGTTTTATAAGCATTATGTTTCTATGCGTTCGGCCAAAATCGTTTCTTGTATTTCTATTTTTGGAAAATCTCAATACTGAAGGACTTGACCTTATTCATGAATTATTCCAAGAATTGAAAATAAGAATCGAAGAAATAAGAGCTTAAAGCTGTTTTTTTAACACAAATTTTAAATAATTCTAATTTTATACCGAACAAAACATTCTTTAAATGTTGTAATAAAAGCGAATGTTTATCCTAGGGTGAAACTATTATGAAGCGAGTATATCCTTCTTGTATTGACAATTCCACAATGGAAGAAACTCTTTTAGATTCGAAAGAAGATGAAACAATTATGTGTTTGACGATGAATGAAGAATTGAATAAGGAGTTATCAAAGACAAATATACAAAATAACCTCGACTTTAAAAAAGAAATTTAAATATACATACATGATGACGAGAAATAATTTATAAAAAAAATCTTCATCCCTTTTAACAATAAAACCAACTTTGACCGAAAATGAAAGAATTTTTTCCATTGCTGGAAATTTTTGTACCAAATCTAGAAATACGCTTTCGGATTCTCATTTAAATATTTTAGTACAATTAAGACGCTACTTTAAATAAGTTTACTTTTATAATTACATATATTATGTATTGTTTACTTTTTTTTATATTTTGTAAATAAATAAATATTTTTTTTAATAAAAAATATATTTAATTGAAAAAATAGTTTTTTTACACGTGTCCCCGGCTATCCCGGGCACCGTCCTTTGTCTCGGGAATTGAAGAAGTCCGGGAATACAGAAACCATAATACAAATGCCTTATTCGAACAGTCTCACAATAGTGTGAGTTTTTACATGCCTACTGAAGCCGGATTTATGAGTGAATGAATTGAAACAAACTTCACACTGGTATGGTTTAATTCCTTTGTGGGAATTCATATGCTCCACAAGGCTAGCTTTAGCCATGAACGACTTGGAACACATTTCGCATCTGAACCGTCTGTCGTCAGTGTGAGTTTTTAAGTGTCGCCAGTGGCTAGACCTATGAGTGAATGAAATCAAACAAATTTCACATTGATATGATTTCATGCCTCTGTGGGAATTCATATGAACCACCAGGTTACGCTTCAGAGTGAAGGACTTCGAACAAATATCGCATTTGAGTGGTTCCTCTCCATCGTGAGTTTGTGCATGACGCTTGAGCCTGTACTTGCAAGCGAATGAAAGCTGACACACTTTGCAATGGTATTCATTTATCCCAGTGTGAGATTTTATATGATATTCCAAGTTATGCTTCTGAGTGAACGACTTTGAACAAATATCGCATTGGAATAGTTTCTCTCCGGTGTGAGTTTTCGCATGACGGTTGAACCTGTACCTGTGAGCGAATGAAACCATACAAATTTCACAATGGTACGGTTTTATCTCAGAGTGAGATTTTATATGATTCACCAGGTAACGCTTAAAAGCAAACGACTCTGCGCAAATATCGCATTTGAACAGTCTCTCCCAGTTGTGAGTTTTCACATGTCTACCGAAGGCAGACTTATGAGTGAATGAAATCAAACAAACTTCACATTGGAATGGTTTTATTCCTTTGTGGGAATTTATATGCTCCCTGAGAACATTTTCATAAATGAACAGTTTAGGACACATTTCGCATTTAAGCGCTTTGGTTCCAACGTGCAGTTTCATATGAGCCACTAGATTACGCTTCTGAGTGAACGACTTTGAACAAATATTGCACTCGAACAGTCTGTCCTTGTTGTGTATTTTTAAATGTTTATTTAATGTAGACCTATGAGTAAATGAAAGCAAACAAACTTCACATCGGTATGGGTTTTGCAGCGTGGATTTTCCTGTGTTGACCTGAAAATAAAACGACGATTATACAATTTTAAGCATACATGTGGTTAAGCTTAAGCGCCAAATTTTTGATTTTTTACCGATTCATCATTTTCAATTAATAATGCGTTTTGCTTTGAATGATCTCTTACTAAAAACTCTTTTCCCGAAATGCTTGATTGATTAATTTCATCGTCAACAGCCAGTTGACAGACATTTGATGTTGAATCAATTACAACCTCATCCTCCCAAATTAAATCATCCAATATAGTTTCTTCATTTTTGATATTTAAAATCCCGGGCAGCCTTAGTTTCTGTGTTTCTTCATTCTGAATACACATGTTTCTAAAATTGCTTAACAATTCAAGATTGTTATTACATAAAAGACATATCGTATCTGGCAATAAATCGTCTTTGTTAACCTGTTAAATAAATAATAGTAATGAGTCTTTGTTGTGTTACCGATTGAGTTGTTAAAAGTATTTGTAACGGACTTGTAGCTGACAGCAGGCCAAAATGCGTTGAACTAGTGGATGAGGATAATCGTGGATGGAGACAGAAGACCCGACTGGAGTAAAACAGAGACAAAGTCTACATTCCATATTTTAGGTATTAAATCGCTAATTGCAACAAGTCGTATGCAAACGTCAAATGATAATATAACTGTCAAAAAATAGCCTTCAAGAATTGGTCTAAATTTAACGCAGTTTACAGCGGTAATTGGACTATTCGTCACATTGGGGTGGTCACAAAGACAATTTTTGCCATGAAAATCGCGAATACACAATATTTGGCACTCAAGTTCTCGTTACTATGATAGTTATCGTTAGCATGGTGGACTTTTCGGCTGCCAGTTGTTCCGTCATAGAGATTTTAGTGACTTTGTGACGAGTAATTTGTGACCAGTAATCACCGAACCGTTTACAGCTATGTAACCTAAATGTAAAATGATATTTTAGTGGTAAACGGACTTCTAGTCATATATGAACCAGTCACAGGACGACCGGTCGCTCTAGATCAGTCACACGTAATCACCCGTCACACTAAAAATGGTAACGAGAAAATTAGTCACGAAAAAACTGGTCGCACCCAAGAATTCGAACAATTTTTAATTTTTGGGTGTGACCAGTTTTTTCGTGACCAATTTTCGGGTGTGACCAGTTTTATCGTGACCAGTGTTAGGGTGTGACCAGTTTTATCGTGAACTTGAGTGCCAAATATTGTGTATTTGCGATTTTCATGGCAAAAATTGTTTTTGTGACCACCGCAATGTGGCGAATAGTCCAATTACCATAAAGATATTAGACGATTTTAACTTTCGGTCTCCAGATTTTCGGTGAAAGCGTTATTAGTGGAATAGCATTCGGTGAATGGATTTCGGTGTATAGCATTCGACCAATTTACATGCTCCCTGTTATTGGTCATATTTTTGTGCTGAAAAACATCTCGGCGTCTGATCTCTGGTCGTTAGTAGAATAGTATTCGGTGAATAGTATTCGAACGATTTACATGTTACCGATGAATACAATTGTTCAGTTTTGACAGAAGACTTGGGCGATGCGATGGAGTGCAGGCTTTGTCTTAGTTCTGCTCCGACTGTCTCCATCCACGACAATCCTCATCCACTGGCACAACTCATACGAACCTGTTGTCGACTGCCGGTTAGTTACTTTTATCCTATTGTCATCCAAATTAACTATTCATCGCTGCCCCTCTCATTTGCAGGTTAAAAGAGGTGACAGGTTACCAGATGCGATCTGTATTTCGTGTATCAACACTCTGGAATTGCTCAGCAGTTTTCGAAACGATTGTCTTCAAAGCAACGAAACGTCGAAGCTGACGTTGAATGAGAGTTTGAATGTAAAGCCGGAAGAAGTTTTACTGGAAGATTTAATATGGAAGGATGAATCAGATGTTGATCCGTCACCAAATGTTTGTAATGTCGAGGCGAATGACTGGAAATCTAGTGCCGTAGAAAGAAGCGATTCCCAACAAAATATCTATTTGAGGGAAAATATTACATCTCCGGTATAGTCGCTTCTAATCTTGTTAAAAACGTATTGTATTCATTTTCATTATATAACGTTCGTTTAACTTTACAGATGCACGTAGGAAAGGATATTTCGAGTGATTTTGGGGCTGGTGATGCTGGAATTCCATCGGAAGAGTCTCCATTGTCGAATATTTACCAATGTGATACTTGTTTGAAATCCTTTACTCTTAAAAATAGTGTTCGTAAACACATGAGATGTCACACGGGGAAAAAACCACACAAATGTGAGGTTTGCTTAAAACCATTTAGTCAAATTGGTAATCTTCATACACACATGAGAACTCACACGGGGGAAAAGCCACACAAATGTGATATTTGTTTGAAATCCTTTACTCAAATAAATAGTCTTGCTATACACATGAGATGTCACACAGGGGAAAAACCACACAAATGTGAGGTTTGCTTAAAATCATTTAGTCGAATTGATAGTCTTCATAAACATATGAGATCTCACACGGGGGAAAAGCCGCACAAATGTGATGTTTGCTTAAAATCATTTAGCCAAATTAGTAATCTTTATACACACATGAGAACTCACATGGTGGAAAAGCCATACAAATGTAATATTTGTTTAGAAACATTTTCTGTAAAAATTATTTTTAGTAAACACGTGAAAACACACAAAGCGGAAAAACCACACAAATGTAATATTTGTTTGAAATCCTTTACTCAAATAAATAATCTTGGTATACACATGAGATCTCACACAGGGGAAAAACCACACAAATGCGAGGTTTGCTTAAAATCGTTTAGTCGAATTGATAGTCTTCATAAACATATGAGATCTCACACGGGGGAAAAGCCACACAAATGTAATATTTGCTTAAAATCATTTAGTCAAAGTAGTAATCTTTATACACACATGAGAACTCACACGGTGGAAAAGCCATACAAATGTAATATTTGTTTAGAATCATTTTCCGTAAAACATTGTCTTAATATACACATGAAAACACACAAGGCGGAAATACCATACAAATGTGATATTTGTTTGAATTCCTTTACAAAAAAAAGTAGTCTTGGTAGACACGTGATATCTCACACAAAAGCAAAGCCATGCAAATGTGATGTTTGATATTTACCGTATCAGTATACGAAATAATTTTAAGGTGTACCATAAATGTTAACACGTAGAGCCGAGGGCGCGCACATATGTGCGTTTTGAACAAAAAGAAAAAGTATCACTTTTTAATAACTTGTGTTTTAATTTTTGCTCTTTATTTTAAATTATCTCTCCATATAATTCTTCTTCTTCATGTGCCATGTCCTCCTAGAACGTCGGCAACTAGAGTCGCATTCGTACTTTATCAATGGCTGCTCTGAATAGTGCTCGGGTGCTGAGGCCGTACTACTGCGGAAGATTCTTTAGCCATGATGTTTTCCGCCTGCCCCGACTGCGTTGACCTACGATTTTCCCCTGTATTATAAGGCGCAGGAGATCGTATTTTTCGTTCCGCATCGCATGTCCGAAATACTCCAATTTACGCCTTTTCACACTTTTGAGCACTTCGACATGTTTTTCCATCAGGGCAAGCATCTCGGCATTGGTATGACGCGCCATCCATGAGATGCTCAGCATCCTTCTGTATGTCCACATCTCAAATGCCTCTAGTTTCTGGCATCCGTCAGGGTCCATGCTTCTGTTCCATACAGAAGGATGCTGAAAACTTAGTATCGTAGAAGTCTCAGTCGGAGTGCTATACTGAGATCACGTATGGTTAGGACTTTTTTCAATTTCAAGAATGTAGCTCTTGCTTGCTCCACTCTAACGCGAATTTCCTTTCCACATTCACACGTTTCACCCAGATAGCACCCAAGATATCAAAAACCATCCACTCTCTCCACCACGCTGTTATTGATCTGTAAATGAGAGCTGACCGTATCGTGCGCTGACTTGCTGAATATCATCCATTTGATCTTTTTTGTATTCAGCTTCAACCCCGTCCTAGAGCTATGCATAACAACTGCGTCCAGTGTTGCCTGTAAGTCGTTGAAGTTCGTGGTCAGTAGTACTGTATCATCCGCGTACCGAATGTTATTAATTACTGTGCCATTTATTATAATTCCGGAATCTATCTCTTCCAAGACTTCAGCAATAATATTTTCTGAATATAAATTAAAAGTAGCGGTGATAGCACACATCCTTGCCGAACTCCCTTCATTATTCTTACGCTCTCTGTTTTATCACGTTCGACGCGTACTACGGCCGTCTGATTCCAGTAGAGATTACCAATTAGCCGAATATCTCTTTTGTCTAACCCTATCTGCGATAGTATTTCAATTAGTTTATTATGTCGCACATTATCAAATGCTTTTTCGTAGTCTATGAAACAGGCATATATATACATCGACGTTCATATCCAGACATCGCTGCGTTAATCATGTATCATTATAAATCAATGATAAATAATGCATCTCTTGTACCGAAACCGTTTTTAAAACCAAATTGAGTGTTACCTATTCTTTCCTCGCATTTAGTGTAGATTAGTGCTTCTCAGGCGAAATTTTACCGTGGCCGCACAGGTGATAATAGTGGTCCCATGGAAATGTCTGGTGGCCGCACCAAATTTAATCAAATAAATTAATGTTACAAAAAAAGTGGATCAATTTATTTATAAAATAAAAGAAATTTTAACATGTTGGTATATATTTATTTAATAATAATGCAAATGGAAATTGCTGAATACTCCTTTCTTCCAATGCAAGTCGCATTGTTGCTTCTAAGTTTGCGTCTGTCAGCTGGCTTCTAAATTTGTTTTTAATAAAGTGCATTACACTGAATGATCTTTCGCAATATACGGTAGTGGGAAAAATAGACAATATTAATAAAGCAATTGTTGCCAAATCTTGATATCGGTTTGTTTCATTGTCAACGTATATTTCCGACCAAAAGTTTTGAACCGAAATATGATCAAAATGGTTATTAAGTACTTGATCATGACTAATTTCTAATAATGCATATTTTACGTTTGCCCAGTTAATTAATCTCAATACTGAAAATGATTTTAATCTATTTTGTAGTACTATGAAATCTTCATTTGTCATCATAATAAAAGAGGAAGATACAAAAGAAAGAGTTTTAAAAAAATTCAATTCTTCGAATCTTTTATCAAGTTCCAGATTCAGAGATTTAAGACACTATTATTTTAAATTTTAATTTTGAAGTTGTGTCTGTCATCTTATCTATGAAATCACTAAAAGAAGATAAAATGAAAAATTGTCATTTTCAACTTCTGTCACAAGGCTTTTCGCTATATTTTTTAGTTTGTCAATGATGAGCATGGTTTCTATTATTGTTAAGTTACTTTTTTGTAGTTTTTAAAATAAATTAAATTTTTTTTAAATATTAGTATTATTTACTATTAAGTCGCTGGTGGCCGCAGAAAAAAGGCCGCACTTGAGAAACACTGGTGTAGATCCTTGCATGTATAATTTTCAGAAATATCTTGAGAACATGGCTCATCAAACTGATTATTCTGTGATCACCGCATGATTTAGCCTTTGGTTTTTTCGGTATCGTCACGAAAACAGATTTTAACCGGTCTGATGGAATGATACGTGTTCTATGGATAGCGTTGAATAAATCCAATAAAACAGAGACTGCTCTTTCATCAGTCAATAACTTGAGCATTTATATTTGCTCTCCATTTGCTCCTGTGTAGGTGAATATAATGTAAGGTGAAGTTGGCTCTGCGTGTTCGTACATGACTTTCATACAACTGAACTTGATCATTAAAGCTGTACTGGATTCTTGCAACTGTATGTTCTCATTTTTAGTCTTCAAAGTATTTTTCTTAGATTTAAAAGTTTTGTTCAGACCAATTGTCTGATGGTCGGGTTTCATGGCTTTACGACCCACGATCTGGCCGAAAAAAATTTTGTAGGAATCTCGTCGTCGTCATCGTCATCGAAACCTTCGAGAATATTCCGCAACAACAAACTACATTCCCGAAACCCAGACGACATGCACCTGCAGTCATTATATTAAACTCAGGCGGAACGCCCCTACCAGTCGAGTGGAACCAAAACGGTCGAAACACGCCGCCACCATTAAAATACATCGAGCGGAAAGGCGCCAAGCATTCCAGAAAATTCGACGCCTCGACGAAAACAAAATTCCTCTCGTACGCGTCAATAACCACTTCCATCAAGCATTCCAGAAAATTCGACGCCTCGACGAAAACAAAATTCCTTTCGTACGCATCAATAAACTAAATGCTCGTACGACCACTTCCATCAAGCATTCCAGAAAATTCGACGCCTCGACGAAAACAAAATTCCTTTCGTACGCGTCAATAACCACTTCCACCAAGCATTCCAAAAACACTATAAAAGGAGGTACAACCCAAACAACGCCAGTCGACCCACAGCAGCAAGCGTCGACACACAGCAGCAGACCAGTCAACATACAGCTCCTGACCAGCCACCACTACACTACGCGGACTTGGAAGATCAACCAGCCGGACGAGCCAGCAACACACTGCCGTATCCAGAGACCTTCCGTACATAGCTGAATGCTGAGCCAGCGACACTCTACCATATCCAGAGACCGCTGAACGACATACTTTTGCCCACAAATACCATACCTTTGTACAACCATAGGCAAACAATAAAACTTTATAAAACTAGCACAACAGTGTTTCGTTAGGCCGGGATACGGTCAACACACATGTAACCCGCCTACATTGGTACTACTCCGACGTGATCTACGCAACCTTCTGATCATCCAACAGCGCTGTCAACACATCGCTACCCCGCCTACATTGGTGACCCCATCTTTGAACCACACAACAGTGTTTCGTTAGGCCGGGATACGGTCAACACATCGTACCCCGCCTACAATTTGCACAATTTTTTCAATTCAATTCTAATTTTTTCGCATACCCGAGATTTCATGTTTTGACCGACATAATCAATTATATTTATTGTACTATAACGCGAATGCAAACTATAGCTAATTTCCGATCCATTTAATTCTTGTAAAAGTAATGGATCAAAACAATCAGAATATGGTCTACCATGTTTAACTATAAAATATGCAGTTCTAAAAACTTTACTGGTTGATAAAATGTCAAAGTCATTGGCAGCGTTAACACTAGCGGTAGATACCGCGTTATTTGACGGCGTGGAAACATACAGCGTGATCCAATTTTTCACCAATCCGCGAGCCACACGACGCCCCTCCATAGCTCGGGCAGTACCCCTAGGATTGCCTTGGGGGGATGTCGTCGATATTTCAGAGAGCGTGTCGCGAACATATTTACGACATTTGCTCGGCTCATTACTTTATTCAATTATCTTTCTATTTACCCGGCTTCGCTCGGTATTTGTAATATAAACCGCTTAAACATGGCCAATCTAATGTGGCAGCTCCCCAGGTACAAGGTGTGATACCGCTTCTTCTGTCATAACAAAATGCAGTTCATAACCATCACCTCATAACCACTTTATTGTTCAATTATCGTACTCTACTCATAACTGGTCATCTAAACACGCAACTTTTATTGTTCGCAGCACACCCACAACACAGCCTTCTACGAATCGAAACTCCAAGCGAGATGACATGACTAAACTACAAATATCAAAATGTCAATATTGAAGTACCTACCTAGTTCGTTTTGTGACCCTCATTTATTAAAAAATGTTGCTAATTTATTGAAAAATGTGATTTTCAGGAAAGAGTTGAAAAAAATAGAGCAATCTAAAAGGTCGGGCTGCGGAGCTGATGAGATATATACATATACCATCATCCTCGACATTTCACGAACTGAGCTTTTTGGCCAACGTAGAATAACCCGTGCTGACTATGGTAATCATCTTGATTATATTACTACTTTTAGAAAATAATTTATTTATTAGGTACTCTATTCGACCACATCATCTTTAGTCTCGGCCCGATGATAGTAATTCGACAATGGACTGAAAACAATATTAAACACCATGAAGATGGCATGAGGGCGAAATCAAACAGCGGTGAATGTGGGACGTGGTTTTTTTAGATACATATAGAAAAAACGTGGCATTCATCGAACGCGTACATGGGATAGTTTAGAATTTTATAAAGAAAATAAGAAACTTTTGAATCAAATTAGCAGTGTATAAATAAATATAGCAACAGAGGTGATGAAATTGAGTGAGAATGAAGATGATTAAATTCAACAATTAATTTTTAAGCGCACTTTTTAAGTTCCTAACTACATATGTATATTCCGGTTATTATGAAAGTGGAATAAGTCATATAATATTTCCTTTGAGATAATTGGACTTTTGTGTAAATTTGTTTTAAAAATTATTGTGATACCTTAGCCTTATGGGGGTCTACGTGACGAGCCGGAATCTGATATTACCGAAAACGCAAAGATCGAAAATCGAAAGATCTTAAGTCGAAATTTCAAAAAAAGAGGGTGCATGGTAAATGGTACATACTCACGGTATGACCGGCCTTATAGATATAATCTTTTCCCGCACAATTATAAAGAAAATTGTAAAATAAACATTTTTTTTGTTAAATGTTCTCTTTTTTTGTCCATGACACTTGGCAACCCTAGCTTATGGTGATTTTCGATGATAGTGCGATATAACTAGAGGTAGGATAGTCACAGTGCTATACATTGTTGTAAATCCTTTGTAAAAAAGGTTCCGCAAACCTTTAACAATGCATTTACAACCTTTGAACAATACGCGTCACCTTCTGGGTCCGGTGACTAGATATAACCATGTCTTTGAATATATGTATATAAATATAATGTAGCATAGCAATATGAAAAATTATTACGGTAAATAATAATTACGGATCACAAATGAAATTATTTTATTTAAAAAAATCAATACAATACAAATATACATAAAAAAGAATAAAAAAGATAGTAAAAAAATAAAAAGCAAGAAAGAAATATGTATAGTAAAAAAACAAGTAAATAATAATGATAATTATATAGGTATAGATAATTATATACCACGGTGTCTACAAGGTTACAAGGCTGTTCTTCTTTTCTCATCGAAGAAATACTGTCGAAACTCGTCTCTGACTGTTTTTGCATCTGACTTAGCATTTCGATTAAAATAAGTGGAAAGGCTAGTTATTGTGTCTTTGTCTTCTTCTAATGCAATATCATCAGCTACTAATACATATGGAAAATTCGTAGTGGTGTTGGGCAATGGACATGGCTCTGGCAAATTTAATTTGCGTTGTTCATAGAGTTCCCAAAATTTCGTATAGAATAAAACTCCACCATCTTAGATTTTTCCGTTTGTTCCTACATCAATCATGATGAACTCTTTTCTCGCATTAACCAAAGCCATGAGGACAATGCTATAAAAGCCTTTATAATTGTAGTATGAGGGACCTGAAATTCGAGGTTTAATAATTTCAATGTGTTTGCCATCTAGACTTCCAATGCATCTGGGGAAATTGTAAAGTTTTCCAAATTCATTTGCGATTTCGATTCATTCTGCATCTGTTGTTGGCATCTGAAAAATTTTAAATTAAATTTTTTTTTTTTTTCAGGAAGATTATTCTCAACAACACCAAAATGAAGTAGTACAAAAAGAGTCTTTGATATATTCGTCTCTTAATGATGACGATGAAGGTCCAATGCCGAAAATAACAAAGAATAGGCCGAACAAAAAAAATGAGCTGCTTGCACAAGCATGCACTATACTGTCTCGGCCCATTGTTGAATCTTCCCAAACTTCTTTCGATCTAATGTGTGCGTCCTGGATTGAGAGTTTAAAAGGCTTAAATCCGAAACTAAAATTAGATAAAGCACATGCCATAAACAATATAATATATGAAGCTCAAACGAAAAATTTGTATTATACTGAAATTAATAATTCATTATCTCTCACATCTTTATCAAACTCATCGCCACATGTTATCCACATACCCGAGAATACTAGCTTCAATTCACCCAAAATACAAGTAATAGAAGGGTTGGAACCATCAACACACATTACCAAACGTCCGCCAATTATCCACATTCCTAAAAATATTAAATACAATCCGGGTATACGAATAACAGAAGGGTTGGCTTCAAAAATTTTTATAAAACATCAAACAACATCACACATAAAGATAATCATCTAGTCATCATTTATTTTTTACATACCTCCTTTATTATTGTATTTCATTATAATTTGTTTTTTTGTTTATGTAAAATGTTTACTATATAATAAGTAATATAAATAAAGTTTTTATATTACTTTGGTTTTTATTTTTACCTTTATATACTTCTTGATCATCGGGCCGAGACTAAAGTTGATGTGGTCGAATAGTACCTAATAAATAAATTATTTTCTAAAAGTAGTAATATAATCAAGATGATTACCATAGTCAGCACGGGTTTTTCTACGTTGGCCAAAAAGCTCAGTTCGTGAAATGTCGAGGATGATGGTATATATATATCTCATCAGCTCCGCAGCCCAACCTTTTAGATTGCTCTATTTTTTTCAACTCTTTCCTGAAAATCACATTTTTCAATAAATTAGCAACATTTTTTAATAAATGAGGGTCACAAAACGAACTAGGTAGGTACTTCAATATTGACATTTTGATATTTGTAGTTTAGTCATGTCATCTCGCTTGGAGTTTCGATTCGTAGAAGGCTGTGTTGTGGGTGTGCTGCGAACAATAAAAGTTGCGTGTTTAGATGACCAGTTATGAGTAGAGTACGATAATTGAACAATAAAGTGGTTATGAGGTGATGGTTATGCACTGCATTTTGTTATGACAGAAGAAGCGGTATCACACCTTGTACCTGGGGAGCTGCCACATTAGATTGGCCATGTTTAAGCGGTTTATATTACAAATACCGAGCGAAGCCGGGTAAATAGAAAGATAATTGAATAAAGTAATGAGCCGAGCAAATGTCGTAAATATGTTCGCGACACGCTCTCTGAAATATCGACGACATCCCCCCAAGGCAATCCTAGGGGTACTGCCTGAGCTATGGAGGGGCGTCGTGTGGCTCGCGGATTGGTGAAAAATTGGATCACGCTGTATGTTTCCACGCCGTCAAATAACGCGGTATCTACCGCTAGTGTTAACGCTGCCATTCATAATATCTAAAATCTTTTCGAAAAGCTGCTCTTTCGAACTTAGATGCTAATTTAGCGCTCATGTTGCAAGAAATGCATCCTCAAAGCAATCTTCGAGTGATGAATGTATCCTTCGTCGCCGCCCCTGAGAACACTTAAGCGTCCACCCTAAACAATGGTTTGAGCTGTCATACTCATAAAAGAAAAAAGGTCCAGGGCCCATTTATTTTGTTAATGGGTCCATGAATGGGGACCAATATTTAAATGCGCTAGACACATCTGGTGCCTCACCTATGTAAAGCCACGACAGCGCTCCTTGTTTATCGAACTTGGGTGAAAAATATTGCAAAAGTGGTCAAATTTTTCGAAAAAATTAAAATTTTATACTAATTATTTTGATTTTTGAAATTTTTATGGCGGGTCGCGACCCGGTGCTGATAATAGGTAGCAGGACGCCGTACCGGCGCGTATCGGCTATTCTACAACCCTGATATTTGGTTAAATTGTGAGATTTCGTAACAAAATTGCAAATGTATAATGACGCACATGAATTTTCACATTCGAAGCAGATCTGATATGTATTAATATCGAACAAGATGACCACATATTACATCTATTTATTTATTGAATAAAAAGTTGAAAGTGAACTATCAATAGAAACCACATAAATATATGTATGTAGAACATAGCAAAACAATTAATTTGTCATATGTACCATTATATAAAGAAATGGTATTCATCTTACGTATTATAAAAGCCAAAAGGATGTTTGCTAGAGACATAATTCATCGCTGGAGTTCCATCAGATCGGTAAGGCCTGCTGTGTTTGTATTTATATAATACTAGTGTTGTGCCCGATGTAATATTTTGAGATTCTAAAATTGCCACACAATATTCTTCGGCCAAAGCAGAAACAACTTCTTTCAATAAATTATAATCTTCTTTCATTTTTAAATTAAATTCTTAAATTTTGAATTTTAATTAAATTCGCAGCAGTGCACGGTCGCATAGTGCGGTCAGACATACAGTGTGAAAAAGATAATGTTATAGGCGTTTAATTAAAAGTTATTCCCGAAAAATTTAAGCGGTTTTTTTTTGCACTGACAATACCGAGAGGGTGGCCATGTTAGATTTTATGTCGAATACCAGGCTATGCTGTTATTATATTTTTGTGCATAGAGACGTCTTGGCGTCTGATTTCTGGTCGTTAGTAGAATAGCATTCGGTGAATAGTATTCGAACTATTTACATGTTACCATTGAATAGAAGTGTTCAGTTTTGACAGAAGACTTGGTAAATGCGATGGAGTGCAGGCTTTGTCTTGGTTCTGCTCCGACTGTCTCCATTCACGACAATCCTCATCCACTGGCACAGCTCATACAAACCTCTTGTCGACTGCAGGTTAGTTACTTTTATCCTATTGTCATCCAAATTAACTATTCATCGCTGCCCCTCTCATTTGCAGGTTAAAAGAGGTGACGGGTTACCAGATGCGATATGCCTCTCGTGTATCAACACTCTGGAATTGCTCAGCAGTTTTCGAAACGATTGTCTTCAAAGCAACGGAACGTCGAAGCTGACGTTGAATGAGAGTTTGAATGTGAAGACGGAAAATGTTTTACTGGAAGATTTAATATGGAAGGATGAATCAGATGGTGATTCGTCACCAAATGTTTGTAATGACGAGGCGAATGACTTCAAATCTAGTGCCTTAGAAAGAAGCGTTTCAAAACAAAATATCTATTTGATGGAAAATATTACATCTCCGGTATAGTCGCTTCTAATCTTGTTAAAAACGTATTGTATTCATTTTCATTGTATAACGTTCGTTTAACTTTACAGATACACGTAGGAAAGGATATTTCGAGTGATTTTGGGGCAGATGTTACTGGAGTTCCATCGGAAAAGTCTCCATTATCGAATATTTACCAATGTGATATTTGTTTGAAATCCTTTACTCAAAAAGATAGTGTACGTAAACACATGAGATGTCACACGGGGAAAAAACCACACAAATGTGAGGTTTGCTTAAAATCATTTAGTCGAATGAATAATCTTCATGCACACATGAGAACTCACACGGGGGAAAAGCCACACAAATGTGATATTTGCTTAAAATCATTTAGTCAAATTAGTTATCTTCATAGACACATGGGAATTCACACGGGGGAAAAGCCATACAAATGTAATATTTGTTTAAAATCATTTGCTGTAAAAAGTTATCTTAGTATACACGTGAAAACACACAACGGGGAAAAACCATACAAATGTAATATTTGTTTGAAATCCTATACTCTAAAAAATAATCTTGATAAACACATGATATGTCACACAGGGGAAATACACAAATGCGAGGTTTGCTTAAAATCATTTATTCGAATTGATAGTCTTCATATACACATGAGATCTCACACGGGGGAAAAGCCACACAAATGTGATCTTTGCTTAAAATCATTTTCTGCAAAAAATTATCTTAGTATACACCTGAAAACACACAAAGGGGAAAAACCATACAAATGTGATATTTGTTTGAAATCCTTTGCTCTAAAAAATAATCTTGCTACACACATGGTATGTCACACACGGGAAAAACCACACAAATGCAAGGCTTGCTTGAAATCATTTAGTCGAATTGATGGTCTTCATAAACACATGAAATCTCACACAGGGGAAAAGCCACACAAATGTGATATTTGCTTAAAATCGTTTACTTTTAAAAATTCTCTTAGTGTGCACCTGGAAACGCACAAAGGGGAAAAACCACACAAATGCGATATTTGTTTGAAATCATTTTCTGTAAAAAGTTATCTTAATTTACACGTGAAAAGGCACAGAGGGGAAAAACCACACAAATGTAATGTTTGCTTAAAATCATTTAGTCAAAGTAATAATCTTCATACACACATGAGAACTCACACGGGGGAAAAGCCATACAAATGTGATGTTTGCTTAAAAACATTTAGACAAATTAGTAATCTTCATACACACATGAAAACGCACAAAGGGGAAAAACCACACAAATGTGATAATTGAAATTTACCGTATCAGTATCATAAGTAGAGCACGGATTCTAAAGGGGCTGTTTATTGTTCAAAGATTGTAAATGCATTATTAAAGGTTTGCCGAACCTTTTTTACAAAGGATTTACAACAATGGAACAATAGGCGGCACGTTTCCGGCCCCTTCAGATTCCGACCTCTAATCATAAGTAATGTTAAGGTGTACCATAAATGTTAATAGCGTTTATTTAAATGTTATTAGTATTCTAAATAAAGTTACAAAAGGAATAGTAATAATTTAAAAGATTGAAATGTTTGAAATAAATTTCCGTGTACTTAGTGAATAATATTAAAAAGTAAGTTCAATTATATACTCCATTATATATTAAATAATTAAATGTTCAATTACATAGATACAGAGGCCTTTTTTTTGAAAAAAATGCAGAGCTCACTTTTCCTATTCCTCACAAAACCTATTTCGTTTTCGTTTCCAATCTTACATAAATAGCAGTTCATTTTGTCATTTCGTTCCATTTTTAATCCTAGAACTAAACATACAATACATAGAATATTAATCATACAATCCTAGAAACCCATAAAACCTAGCATGTGGGTGAAATGCCCATTGGCAATTCACTCTCTGTTACTGGTCCAAGGGATCACCTCTCTTGGGTCTTTTTATTGGCTTGTTATCTAATAACTCCCTGGCCAGACTGTTGGGGTGGTTCCTAAGACTTTCTTTATATTTTGAGACTGCAGAATTTGACTCTTCAATGACCATTGTCATCCTCGTATCTCGGTGGACTATGTCGTTCGGGACAAACCAGGAGGCCTCCAGTATAATACTCAGGATTTTGTTCTGGAATCTTTGGATTATTTCGACGTTCGTTTTGCTCGCTGACCCCCATAGCTGTATCCCGTACATCCATATTGGTTTGAGGATGGCCTTATAATCCAAGAGTTAGTTCTCCGTGGTCAGTTTTGAATTCCTTCCAATTAGCCAGTAGTGTTTCCGGAACTTGAAGTTTAGTTGCTTCCTTTTTTGTCCAGATGTGCTTCCGCCATATCAACCTGCGGTCCAGGTATCTTGCCTCCTCTGCCTGTGGGATCACTGCGTTGTTCAACTTTATTGGAGGACAAGTCTTCTTCCTCATTGTGAAGGTTACATGGACAGATTTTTGTTCATTTGCCCGCACTCTCCATATCTGCAACCACTTGGATTCGGTTGAGGTTTTCTTGCAAGTAGGATGAGGCGATTTCCGGGTCTTCGTGTGATGCCATCACTATTGTGTCGTCAGCAAAGGTCGCAGTGGTCAATCTGTTCGTTGTTGGTAGGTCTGCTGTATATATATAAGATACAAAACAGGGCCTAGTACATTACCTTGGGGCATTCTGGATTTGATTGCGCATACTGTTGATTCAGCATCCTGATATTTTACTTGAAAGTATCTTTCTTTCAGGTATGACTTCAGTATTAGATATATATTGTATGGCAGACTCTTTTTGAGTTTGTATTGCAACCCAGTGTGCCAGACCTTGTCGAAAGCTTGGCTAATGTCTAGGAAGGGAGCCGAACAGTATTTCTTCTCATGTAGGCTTAGGCTTATTTTGTTCGCCACGCGATCTACTTGTTCAACAGTTCCGTGCTTTTGTAAAAAACCAAATTGGTGACTAGGAATTACCTTTTGTTTTTGGAGGATTGGTCTTATTCTCAGTAGTAAAAGTTTTTCGAATACTTGAGATAATATAGATAGAAGGCTTATAGGTCTGTATGATTTTACCTCTTGTGGATCCTTTCCCGGTTTTGGTATGAGAATTATTTGGGCTATTTTCTATTTTTGTGGAAAATATTCCAATCGTATGATGGTGTTATAAATATAAGTTAAAATTCTCATACCTTTTTCCGGGAGTTCCTTTAGTATTCTGCCTGTGATCATGTCAATACCTGGGGCTTTTTTAGTTCGTTTCCAATGATAGACTTAACTTCGCTTATGGATATTTTTTTAATTGGAATATCAAGCTGATGTGGTGCTTCTGAGAGAATATTTTTTTCTTCGTTTTCATTTTCTTTACAAGCGGCAGGAAATGATTCGAATATTTTTATTAAGTGATTGGCAAATGCTAAGGCTTTGTCAGTATTGTTTCTTGCCCATTTATCGTTTTCTAATTTAATGGGGGGGTATGTGTATCTGTCGTTGTTTAATTTTTTTTGTAGCCTTCCATAGTGAGTAATCTGTGGCTTTTATAAATAGGGGTAAATTTTCAATATTTTTTTGATCTTCTTTAAGTAGCGGAGACGCTCTGCGAGCTGCTTCTTGGATCACTTCTGTTACATGAGTTACGGCTTCGTTCAGGTTCTCTTCAGTTTTTAGGGGAATGTTTAATCGAATGTTTTCTTCTACTAGTTCTCTGAATAATTTCCAATTTGTTTTGATATTTATTTATTTATTTAATATACTTGGGGGAGGCGGCAAAGCCGATAGGCCCAAGGGGTTTGAAAAAACATATTTTACAAATTATACATACATATATGCAATAAAAAAATGAGAAAAATTAAAATACATTAAAAAAACAATATTAAAATAAAATAAAATAAGAGAAGAAAAAAAAAATATATATAAACAAAAAAAGATAAAAATACAGAAATATGATTATGGGAAAGAAGAATCACAAAAATCCTTTGGTTTTAAAAAAAGTATCAAGTTTATTCTTAAAAATATTAATATTAATAGAGGTAACTAAATCGTTGAGAAGACTATTCCAAACTGAAACCACTCTGTTAGAAAATAATGTATCTCTGATCAATTTATTAGATTTATCTTTTTGGAGTCTAAGCGAGTGACCTCTGAGGTGAGTGTTTATGTTGAATGAAATAAAATTAGACATATGACAATTATAGTGATTATTAAGAATTTTATAGACTTCGATTAAGTCACCTCTATTTCTTCTCGTCTCCAATGTAGTGAGATTCATTATTTTCAATCTTTCATTATAAGAAAGTGATTTGAGTTCAGAAGGAATCTTTGAAATTCTCCTTTGAACCCTTTCAATACATGTAATATCCTTTTTAAAATGAGGATTCCATATGTTAAAAGCGTATTCAAGTTTAGGTCTGATGAAAGTTTTTTGTTAAAATAGTTAAATTTAGAAAATTGAATACCCGCTATATAACATACAAAAATGAGTAAGTTTTGTTGACAATATGATTTATATGTGCGGACCATTTTAGGTCGCAAGTGGTGATGATACCTAGGTCTAATTGGTATTGGACGCAATTGAGGAAAAGGCTGTTTATTTTGTAGGAAAGATTTGGGTTATTTTTTCCTAGGTGGAGAGCAGAGCATTTCTTAACATTTAAAGTTAGAAGACAAGTTTTTGACCACGTGACAATTGTGTCCAAATCGCTTTGAAGAGAAATTGAAGCCATCTGAGTTGGCAGGACAATAAAGTTTAATGTCGTCAGCGAAAATAGAATATTTACAAGTGAGGTCATTTGCTATATCATTAATAAAAATTAAAAAAAGAATTGGCCCTAAAACAGAGCCTTGGGGAACACCACTAAGGACGGGATGAGATTCTGAAGAGCAGGATCCAATCCTCACCGAGAAGTATCTAGACTTTAAAAACACTCTGATCCAGTCAAGTAGCCTTCCTCTCACACCTATATACTCGATTTTTAGTAAAAGCCGATCGATAGGAACTCTATCAAAGGCTTTTTCGAAGTCAAGATAGACGACATCTACGGGTATATTATTATTAAGAAAGAGAGACCAATCATTGTGCACGGTTAAAAGGTTACTCAGTACTGATCGGCCTTTTATAAAACCATGCTGGTATTTAGATAAAAGGTTACAAGACTCAAGAAATTTAGTCAGTTGAGAGGCGATGATTTTTTCAAAACATTTTAGCAAAATGGGTGAAAGACTTCTTCTTCTTGTTAATGTCTTGTCCGCATCCGGACGTTGGCGACCACCTCGTCGATTATTTGAATATATTCGCATCGGTCTTCAGCGGCTCGGAATAGCTCTTCGGCGCTCATATCGGTCCACATGCGCATGTTTCGAAGCCAAGATAACTTTTTTCTGCCAATCCATTTTTTTCCTTCTATTTTCCCCATGGTTATCAAACGGAGAAATTCGTATTTTGGACCCCGTATCATGTGTCCGAGGTACTCCATCTTTCTCCGCTTGATGACAGAAACAAGTTCCCTGCCTCTCCCCATCATGCCGAGGACAGCTTCGTTTGATATCTTTTTGGTCCACGGAATCTTCAGCATACGCCTATAGACCCACATCTCAAAAGCTTCAATGCGGCTGATCATCTTGGTTTTCAGAGTCCACGTCTCACATCCGTGTAGTAATACTGTCCAGACGTAGCTCTTCGCGAATCTCAACCGCGTATGAAGATTGAGGTGAAAGACTGATAGGACGATAATTAGTGGCTTCTAATTTGTTTCCCTTTTTGTAGATAGGAATAATGTTAGAAGTTTTCCATTCGTTGGGTATAAAGGAAGATATAAAGGAATGATTGAAGAGTTTAAAGAGGGGACGAGATATGGATAGAGCAGTTTTTTTAAAAAAAAGTGAAGGTAAGTTTTCATTACCAGGGGCGGAGTTGTCTCCCAGGCGGTACGCGACGATTGGGCGCCCAGGACGATCGGTCGACCAGTGTTACTCGCCACTGCGACAACTGGACGACGAGACTGGCGGGCACTGCGTCAATTGGGCGCCCATCGAACTGGGCGATCGTCGACTGGGCGACGGCGACTGGGCGACCCGGGCACCTGGGCGACCGCCGACTCGGCCCGCTGGTGAAGTGGTCGCCAAGCTTACGTAAACTCTGCGTTTTGCAAGGAACGACCGCGACCGTCTCCGTTATAGGAATTTCCTAAGCACTGACAAATATTCTACCTACATACATATGCTTTATACCGCTTTATTTTTCGTTTCAGTTTTACCAATTTTTCGTAACAACACGAATCATACTATTAATTTTTTTCGCTATATTATATTACATTTGCTGGAATTTTATATTACACGTACTTTTATAAATACATGTGTAGCACCTTTTCACAAAAAATAATTGTAAGATGACAAATCATATGTACCTACATATTCTGCAAAATAATATAAAAGAAAAATGATCGATTGAATCTTTCGCGCAGTGCTTTTAGTTTGTTTTCAAATGGACACACTTTTTTTTCTTTTAAATGTTGTATTTCAGTTTTATCATTTGGAAAAATTCACACTCTATTCTCAATTTTCTCAACACTGTATTAGTTATACATAATTACAAAATATTTTCTAGTAGCGATTCTCAAAGTTTTCAAGATTATATTTTTTTTCAATGATGAAATAAGTTTACGAAAAAAAAGCGCATACTTAAATTCGTTTGCGGAGCTCGAATAATTTTTTTCGGCTTTTCCCATAATTAAATTATTACATCGTTTACGATTCGCAGAGGCAATTCTCGAAAAAAATAGCTTTTTAAAGCAATTTTAAACATCTCCCGTTCTATGGTTATTGTTGAAAATTACATTGAGCCACAAAAAATCACGTTTTTTAGTTACCAGAGCGGAGTTTAACCAATCTTTACTAACTTTGACCCACTGAATTCGAATATGATATTGATTTTTGCTGGTTGGTGATCGTTTACGAGATATGAGCGTTTAAAAAAATGCGCGATTTTTACAGTTTTTTGGCTTTTGCGGTCTTTAAATCAAAACCTAGTATCGCAGTGCTCAAAGTGAGTATTGGAATCAATAATCAGATGTTTTTCCTATCGATTGTGATATTGCATTGCTTTAAAATACTTATAATTAATTGTCTAGCGAATTTTAAAAGTGAAAAATATATTTTTTTTACGGATTTTTTCTCCGTGCTATTTTGCATTTATTTGGCAATTTTTTTATTTCACCTCGTTTATAAGGATTGGTTTTCTATTTCAATATTTTTTATTTTTATCTAAACGTACTAACTCAAGCAGTAATTGCAATTTAAATGCTTTCGTTTTTGTTGCTCAGTGTTATTATAGTCACATTAAAATCTATATGATAGTTTATAGTAATTAAGGCTCATTTCGTTTATCAATAATTTAATAAGGTAAATTCGAAACATACATAAATATGTATAACGAATTATGTTTACATCTATAACTGTCATCCAGCGCTCATCTGTTCATCTAATGTATAATTTCTTTAATAATATTTTATGCGTATAAAATATTACAAAGACCTTACAAGAAATTATATATTTTCAAATATTTGGACCGAATGAACGAACTCATTCAAAACGTTTTTTTTTACTATGAGTGGCAGTTTTATTGCCTAAAGATAAATAATACCGCGCCTCATAGGCTAGGCTACAGATGCTCTGCAAGTCGTTTTGATAAAAGAGTTCTCAAAACGACTTTTGACAACTGTTTCTCGTACTACTTTTTTTCTTGATTGTTTTACATGACATGTTATACATACATATGTAAGGTTTTTCAACGGGTTTTTGCGGTATCATAAATTCATGGCCCTCAAATTTGGTTTAAAATAATGCAATGACGTAAATGATTTTATACCCTTTATCCTTTTATTAAATTCAAATTATTCTGAAATGGTTTTCATCGTTTTTTCAAAACCTCTCCGATAAAATAAACGTTTTTTATTCCAAAAAAAATGGCAAAGTTTCAAAGCGATCGGAAAAGTTTTAGGAGGTTTGTCCAAAACTAAGATAAACCTTGTAATTTTCAAATGTTATAATTAGCATGGAAATAATTTTTTCAATGTATATATGTGTTGTATGAATGCATGTACATACATACATATGTACATATGTTATTTTGAAAATTTTCAATTTAATATTTATTTTCATTATTCATCAATGAAAAGTAAATCAAAAAACTTTATTAATACTATGATTTGATGAATATACTAAATACTGGCGATTCTAGAATTGATTTAATGTTGAGAGTTACAAATTTTACACGTTTTGGATTTTCGTAAGATTAAAAATAAGCACCAATCACACGGTTGATCCCATATTTTATCGAGATACGAGAATCTCGAATTTTCATAATAAAATATTCTCGAGAAATGAGAATCTCGTAATTTTACAATAAAATATTCTCGAGAAACGAGAATCAAAATTTCTCGAGAAATCTCGAGACAAGATTTCTCGATCACAACCTCTAGTTCTATGGTTATTGTTGAAAATTATGCTTTTTAAATAATTATTTAATGACGAGTCCATAATGTTATGATGCGTTTAGGTACATATGTATGTATGTACATATATCAAAAACTACGTACATAGATAAAGTAAAAATTAGCCGTAAGAATTAAAAATATAGACATTTTCTTTATATTAAAATTTTATATGATAGTTTATAGTAATTTATAGTAATTAAGGCTCATTTCGTTTATCAATAATTTATATTACTATGTAGGTAAATATCTATTGCTTTTGTAAATTAGAAACATACATACATACATACATATATATATAACGAATTATGTTTACATCTATGTATAACTGTCATCCAGCGCTCATCTGTTCAACTTATATATAATTTCTTTAATAATATTTTTATTTTTAGGGTATAAAATCATTTACGTCATTGCATTATTTTAAACCAAATTTGAGGGCCATGAATTTATGATACCGCAAAAACCCGTTGAAAAACCTTACATATGTATGTATAACATGTCATGTAAAACAATCAAGAAAAAAAGTAGTTCGAGAAACAGTTGTCAAAAGTCGTTTTGAGAACTCTTTTATCAAAACGACTTGCAGAGCATCTGTAGCCTAGCCTATGAGACGCGGTATTATTTATCTTTAGGCAATAAAACTGCCACTCATAGTAAAAAAAAACGTTTTGAATGAGTTCGTTCATTCGGTCCAAATATTTGAAAATATATAATTTCTTGTAAGGTCTTTGTAATATTTTATACGCATAAAATATTATTAAAGAAATTATACATTAGATGAACAGATGAGCGCTGGATGACAGTTATAGATGTAAACATAATTCGTTATACATATTTATGTATGTTTCGAATTTACCTTATTAAATTATTGATAAACGAAATGAGCCTTAATTACTATAAACTATCATATAGATTTTAATGTGACTATAATAACACTGAGCAACAAAAACGAAAGCATTTAAATTGCAATTACTGCTTGAGTTAGTACGTTTAGATAAAAATAAAAAATATTGAAATAGAAAACCAATCCTTATAAACGAGGTGAAATAAAAAAATTGCCAAATAAATGCAAAATAGCACGGAGAAAAAATCCGTAAAAAAAATATATTTTTCACTTTTAAAATTCGCTAGACAATTAATTATAAGTATTTTAAAGCAATGCAATATCACAATCGATAGGAAAAACATCTGATTATTGATTCCAATACTCACTTTGAGCACTGCGATACTAGGTTTTGATTTAAAGACCGCAAAAGCCAAAAAACTGTAAAAATCGCGCATTTTTTTAAACGCTCATATCTCGTAAACGATCACCAACCAGCAAAAATCAATATCATATTCGAATTCAGTGGGTCAAAGTTAGTAAAGATTGGTTAAACTCCGCTCTGGTAACTAAAAAACGTGATTTTTTGTGGCTCAATGTAATTTTCAACAATAACCATAGAACGGGAGATGTTTAAAATTGCTTTAAAAAGCTATTTTTTTCGAGAATTGCCTCTGCGAATCGTAAACGATGTAATAATTTAATTATGGGAAAAGCCGAAAAAAATTATTCGAGCTCCGCAAACGAATTTAAGTATGCGCTTTTTTTTCGTAAACTTATTTCATCATTGAAAAAAAATATAATCTTGAAAACTTTGAGAATCGCTACTAGAAAATATTTTGTAATTATGTATAACTAATACAGTGTTGAGAAAATTGAGAATAGAGTGTGAATTTTTCCAAATGATAAAACTGAAATACAACATTTAAAAGAAAAAAAAGTGTGTCCATTTGAAAACAAACTAAAAGCACTGCGCGAAAGATTCAATCGATCATTTTTCTTTTATATTATTTTGCAGAATATGTAGGTACATATGATTTGTCATCTTACAATTATTTTTTGTGAAAAGGTGCTACACATGTATTTATAAAAGTACGTTTAATATAAAATTCCAGCAAATGTAATATAATATAGCGAAAAAAATTAATAGTATGATTCGTGTTGTTACGAAAAATTGGTAAAACTGAAACGAAAAATAAAGCGGTATAAAGCATATGTATGTAGGTAGAATATTTGTCAGTGTATCGGAAATTCCTATAACGGAGACGGTCGCGGTCGTTCCTTGCAAAACGCAGAGTTTACGTAAGCTTGGCGACCACTTCACCAGCGGGCGTGTCGGCGGTCGCCCACGCGCCCAGGTCGCCCAGTCGCCATAGCCCAGTCGACGATCGCCCAGTGCGATGGGCGCCCAATTGACGCAGGGCCCAATTGACGCAGTGTCCGCCAGTCTCGTCGTCCAGTTGTCGCAGTGGCGAGTAACACTGGTCGACCAATCGTCCTGGGCGCCCAATCGTCGCGTACCGTCCTCCATAACCGTATACATGTATGTATACATAAAAAAAATAAAATGTAGTGTTTGTGTCCTTTTGATTTTTGTATGTTGTCGATTTTATATGCTAAAAAAATCAATTCACTATATTAAAAATATATATATATATACTTTATCAAGAATCTCGAGAAACAAAAAAGAAAATCTCGAATTCTCGAGATTGAAATATTTCGAGAAAATAAGATTCTCATATCTCGAGATTCAAATATTCCGAGAAATAAAGATTCCCGAATCTCGAGAATCAAAATAAGTCGAGAAATAACAACCTCTACCTGTGAGCGAATGAAACCATACTAATTTCACAATGGTACGGTTTTATCTCAGAATGAGATTTTATATGATTCTGGGTGAGCGAACGACTTTGAACAAATATTGCATTCGAACAGTCTGTCCTTGTTGTGTATTTTTAAATGTTTATTCAATTTAGACCTATATCGAATAAAGATTTTTGTACGTAATTGCATTGTTTCTAGAGATGTGCCGTCGGGAAAAAACCCGGTTTATTCCCGTTCATGAACTTTTATCTTTATATTTACCTTTATCTTTAGGTTTGAAACTCGGCTACTACTGGTTTGAAACTCGAAATTGGATATAAATATGGCTCGGCGATTACTGGTCACAAATCACTAAAATCTCTATAACGGAACATCTGGGAGCAGAAAAGCCCATCATACTAACGATAACTTGAGTGCCAAATATTGTGTATTCGCGATTTTCATGTAATTGGACTATTCGTCACATATCACCGCAATGTGACGAATAGTCCAATTACCATATAAAGATATTAGACGAATTTACCTTTCGGTCTTTAGATTTTCGGTGAAAGCGTTATTAGTGGAATAGCATTCGGTGATGGATTTCGGTGTATAGCATTCGACCAATTTACATGCTCCCTGTTATTGGTCATATTTTTGTGCTGATAAACATCTCGGCGTCTGATCTCTGGTCGTTAGTAGAATACTATTCGGTGAATAGTATTCGAACGATTTACATGTTACCGATGAATACAATTTTTCAGTTTTGACAGAAGACTTGGGCGATGCGATGGAGTGCAGGCTTTGTCTTAGTTCTGCTCCGACTGTCTCCATCCACGACAATCCTCATCCACTGGCACAGCTCATACGAACCTCTTGTCGACTGCAGGTTAATTACTTTTATCCTATTGTCATCTAAATTAACCATTCATCGCTGCCCCTCTCATTTGCAGGTTAAAAGAGGTGACGGCTTGCCAGATGGGATATGCCTTTCGTGTATCAACACTCTGGAATTGCTCAGCAGTTTTCGAGAAGATTGTCTTCAAAGCAACGTAACGTCGAAGCTGACGTTGAATGAGAGTTTGAATTTAAAGCCGGAAGAAGTTTTACTGGAAGATTTAATATGGAAGGATGAATCAGATGTTGATTCGTCACCAAATGTTTGTAATGTCGAGGCGAATGACTGGAAATCTAGTGCCTTAGAAAGAAGCGATTCCCAACAAAATATCTATTTGAGGGAAAATATTATATCTCCGGTATAGTCGCTTCTAATCTTGTTAAAAACGTATTGTATTCATTTTCATTGTATAACGTTCGTTTAACTTTACAGATACACATAAGAAAGGATATTTCGAGTGATTTTGGGGCAGATGATACTGGAATTCCATCGGAAGAGTCTCCATTACCGAATATTTACCAATGTGATATTTGTTTAAAATCATTTTCTCAAAAATCTACTATTGTGGAACATTTATTGTTTCACACTCACGAAAAATCGTTTTCACAAGAAAGTGATCTTCTTATTAACATGATATCTCGCCCTGGGATAAAATCACCCAAACGTGAAGTTTGTACAAAAATGATTACTCAAAAAGGACATCTTGATGGAGAAATTAAATCTCACAATGGGGAAAAGCCATACAAATGTGATATTTGTTTAAAATCATTTATTTATAGTAGTTATCTTCATAAACACATGAGATCTCACACAGGAGAAAAACCACACAAATGTGAGGTTTGCTCAAAATCATTTAGTCAAATTATTCATCTTCAGACACACATGAGAATTCACACGGGGGAAAAGTCACACAAATGTGATATTTGCTTAAAATCATTTTCTGTAAAACATGGTCTTAGATCACACATGAGAACTCACACGGGGGAAAAGCCACACAATTGTGATGTTTGCTTAAAACCATTTAGTCAAATTGGTAATCTTCATACACACATGAGAACTCACACGGGGGAAAAGCCACACAAATGTGATATTTGTTTGAAATCCTTTACTCAAATAAATAGTCTTGCTATACACTTGAGATGTCACACAGGGGAAAAACCACACAAATGTGAGGTTTGCTTAAAATCATTTAGTCGAATTGATAGTCTTCATAAACATATGAGATCTCACACGGGGGAAAAGCCGCACAAATGTGATGTTTGCTTAAAAACATTTAGCCAAATTAGTAATCTTTATACACACACGAGAACTCACACGGCGGAAAAACCATACAAATGTGATATTTGTTTGAATTCCTTTACAAAAAACAGTAGTCTTGTTAGACACGTGAGATCTCACACAAAAGAAAAGCCATGCAAATGTGATGTTTGATATTTACCGTATCAGTATACGAAATAATTTTAAAGTGTACCATAAATGTTAACACGTGGAGCCGGGGGCGTGCACATATGTGCGTTTTAACCCAGCTAAACTTATTTTTCGTGTAGGCGTAAGCTGAAAACCCAGCCTCACATCTGTAAGGGCCGAGTCGCACCGCTCGACTCGCGAACAACTTTGTTGGCGAGTTTTGTTGCTGGAAAATCTGTGGGTCCGGGCTTCCTTTCAACACGGGGACGGCCTGAGACGGCCGCACGTGCTACTAGTTTTTTCACTATAGAGACTATAATACAATACAGACGTACAATACCGTAATACGCACAATACGCATTTAACGCATCTATTGTAATTTATTAGGATTTTCAACATCTCTATTATTTCAATTGTTAATTTTACACGACACAGCCACACACCCTGTCCATTTAAAATAATATACATACTCATGCTTTATTGTCGTCGTATGCAAGTCGAAAAAGTCTTACTTACCGTTCAGTATTATCTATTGTAATTTATTAGGGTGTTTAACATCTATATATTATTTCAAATATTAATTTTACACGACACAGGCACATCCTGTTCATTTAAAATAATATATATTCAATATGATTTCAATATGATACAATGAGTAAAGATGGTACAGTTACAGAACCTATTTAGAAATCATTGTTCAGAAGATTTATTGCAGCAACACGTGTCGTAGGTCCTCCAAAACCGTTATTTACATTAGGCTGGCCGCGCACTAGGCAGCCAGGCTGCCGCAGCCAAAATATTGAGCAGCCAGTTTCGGCAGCCAGAGTCGACGGCCAGTAGTCACCTTTCCGTCAAGCGTAGAAGAAATAATTCTTTACCTCTTGTTTCGTAAGAAACGCAAAGCAAAGAGAAGATTTTGGATTCATTCATTCAAACAAACAGCGTTTCCAGAATTTAATGGAGAAAGATGGATTGAGATAGCAAATGGTTTCAATAAAAATGCAAATTTTCCCAATTGCATTGGTGCCATCGATGGTAAACATATATGTAAGATTAATAAAACCAAGCTTTCCTCACACTTTGTATTTGTGATTTCCTACCATCTTCGTCTTTTCACATCTCGATCACTGTATTCTTCTGAAGACATATCCCATATTGCCTTACGATTTAATCCGTTAACAGATATTCGTTACAGATAATCCTTGAAAGGTCACACAGTATCTGGGATTCTAATCGCTATCCGCGGCGTAAAACTTCTGGCTGCTACGTCAAGTGCGCGGAGACTGAAGGCAGCCACATACATTCTACCTTGCAGGCTCTGGCTGCGTGCAGCCAGCTGGCTGCCATGCAATCGTACGCGATCTGGCTGCCGCAGCCAGGAATTCTTGGCTGCCTAGTGCGCGGGCTCCAATGAGCCACCGTATGTTAGATTGGCTGCGGCAGCCTGGCTGCCTAGTGCGCGGCCAGTCTTATCCACATATTTTGTAGACCATGTTTTTTTTTAATTTTCTCTAACTTATTGTATTTCGTCTCTTCTTCCTCGATCTCCGGCAAATTCCATTGTTATGTTGTTGTTATTTCAAATTAATGTTTATTGTACTCGATAGATTTAACAAACTTATTACGTGCAATAAATGATATCTGAATCAAATTTTAGTTCAATTACCTCATATTGAGCAATTCATTGAGAAATTATCTCATAGATTGATCATTCATACAATAGAGGCATGTCGTAGATTGCACGTGCGGTTGTTGGTGTTTTTTTTGTATGGAGTTTTTTTGATGGGTCCGGCATGTCGATCGTTAAGGTCATTAAATCCATGCGACCAGACCCAACTCTGTCAACTGATATCAACCGTCGTCGGGCTTTATTACCCGAGAGACCGACATGTTGCAGGGTCCGCTCCGATGAAATGTGACCCCATACAATGTGTATGGGATCGGTCATTTTGCATTTTCAGAACGACACGTCGCGCGGTGCGATCCGGCCCTAAGTTGACACAAATGGGAGTAACGCCATGATAGCCTTTTCAGCGATACCCGGGTATTCGTTTTTCAGGCCAAACCAAAATTGGCTCAGGTTCGTGGTAGCTTTTGATTCCAAAAGTTGTTGGAGTGTGGATAAATTTTTAATATCAATTAAATTTTCATACTCCAATACAGTCAATGTTGAAGGTTTTGGTACTAATCCTAAATGGATTTCGGACCCATTCGATTTCCCATAACTGAAACTTTTCTTCTGGAAAATATTCCTCCAAAGACGTTGTCAGGTTTGTCAAATGTTCACGTATACTTATTTCCACGTCTGTAGCCATTGGAAGATGATTTTTTTTGAGAAATTGCTGAAGTAGCGGAAAACAGTCATAACTTTTTTGTCCAAGACATTCAATCGAGAAGGCGATTTTATATTTTAAAGAAGATATTTTGTCACTCCATCGCGAACTGGTACTTAACTTACACTCGCGAACGGTACACCTACAAACGGAATTTCACCTACTACAACATTTTTGGACAACAAGTTCATTGAAACTGAATAATAATTACGTCCATTTATATAAAAATTACAATACCTAAATATTATCAAACGTGAAACGATTTACAATATGGAAATCTTGAATGGAACCCCTGAGAGTAGGGTTGCCAGATGATAATTTGATAAAGGAGGGCAGATGGGTCTAAAAAGGAGGATTTTCTGTAAAAAAAGGAGGACATTCAGAAATTAAACGAATTTTTTATATTATTTTACTTTATTTTAATAATATTTAGCTGAGCTGCCAATTTTGGAAAGAAGTTCTTGGTTTTTTAACAAATAATTATAAAAATCTTCACATGTCATGTTTTTGAAGTTGTATTGAGTAAGAATTAAAGATTTAACTGACTGTACACTTAGTCTATTCCTCTCTTTGTTCCACTGAGTATTAATCAGTGAAAAAAATCTTTCCACATTTGCATTATGTGCGCTTATACAAAAATAAAACTCGCAGATCTTGAGCAGTTCTGAGAAACATTCAATGTTTTTAACACTTTTGAAGTAGATTGTCCACTTCTCGTGCAACTTCAAATCATAATATGCTTCATCTTCATCTGATTTTGATTTAATAAATGAAATCAAGTTACAAAATTGATCTTGTAGCTTAACATCGTCAATCTTTACACCTCTGATGCTCAAGAACTCAATGCATGAAACTAAATCATTATAAATAAGTCCCGCCCGATATTTAGCAAAAAGGTAAGGGAGGACGGGAGGACAAAACATGGAAAAGGAGGACATGTCCTCCCTTTGGATACCATCTGGCAACCCTACCTGAGAGCCTTTTACGGAACCCCAAGGTTCCGCGGAACACCATTCGGGAACCGCTGGCTTATATATTTAGCACCACTGCGATCGATGGTTCGACTCGTCAAACTGCTGGTTAGATTTGGGGGTTTTGTGACTCTAAATCGATCGTTTCTCTATCAGAGTTTGCCAATTTTATCTGATCAGTGTTGAAACGGTTCCTGAAAATTGGTAATAGATCATTTCCTGTTGTCACAAAAATCTGTGTGTATAATTTGTAGAAATTATGCACAGAAATCTGAAATCTATAGATGTCTCTATAATTTCGTGTTTATTATGTGTATAAAAATTGTAATAGTAATTGTGCACAAAATCTAAAAATAATCCATAGTTATCTCTATGATTATTATTTCTGTACTTCATTAATTATTGTATTCTATGTTTATCTGACCGTTCTCGTACATTCGTCGCATTGGAGCGATCTGTAATGGCGAGTGTACATTGGTTGTAATAAAAAAAATATATATTTATCGCCGAGTAGTGAGTACCTACATTCTTGCAAACTTTTATCTCCATTATTATTTATTAGTTTTTGCTGCAACTCCAACTGTGAAAAATGTTCGGTTTTGTTGCACCTCCATTGCATTCGTTCTTTTGTTTACGTAAACTATTTCATTTTTTCGTTTGTTTATTATTATAATTTTGAATGTTTCCATCTTCAAAATGCATGATTCCCGTTTTTGTCAAGACAGTTTATTCCAATAAGTCAAAGTTCAGTGAGTGATGAATCTGACTTCGGAAGTTCACAAGATAAATGATGATTCTGATTTCCAAAGACCCATATGTTTTTTAGTATAGATCATAGGTTCCCAAACTTATTTTCCCCGTGGACCCCTAGCCCAGTATTTTATCCTTCGTGGACCCCCTCCACCAGGATGCCTAATAGTGAAATTTTCTAATTTTTTTAAATACAAATATGAATACACTCTTATAGGTTTTTTACTTTATCTATGTACGTAGTAACAATAGATGAAGTTTTGTGATCATGCGAAAATTCGAACTCGAGATTTTGACTGATTCGAACTCAGAATCGATCACTGATCACGTTTTCATAATCTAGAAAAAATGTGTGTGTGTGTATTTTGGGGATATTTTTAACACCGTTAGTCCTATCGAACTGAAACTGAGTATCGGTTAATGAAATTCTTATCGACACGTCGTAATTTTTTTTCAAATTTTTAAGTTGACCGGAAATGGTACCTCCCCTTATAGGTGTCCTCTTTTTTTTAGGTTTTTGAATTCAATTATCTTCCAAACCACTAACTGAATCAAACTGAATTTTTTTTAAATATGATAGAAATAATAATTTTTATAACCTTATATTTTTTAAATATTTCTATCTGAACCGGAAGTAGTACTTTTACTCTAGAGAATCGAGGTTTTTTATGTTTTTCTCAGAAACCTTTTGGTTTATTGAACTGAAATTTCATATCTAAAAGTTTAAGTTTAATACCAACTTATATATAAAATTTAGTAAGTATCTGTCAACCGGAAGTGGCAGTTTACTCTTGTTCGATTTTTCTTCCACTATTTTTTTCGACCCCTTTAACATGTGTGTTCGTCACAAAAAAATTCAAGTATAATTCTTGTAGCAATTTGATGAAAATAAAAAAAAAAAAAAATTTTATAAACCGGAAGTGGGATTTTTTTTCCTCGTAGAAAGGTCAAAAATGTTGTGCCCACTACTCTGTCCGCACCCCTGAACGTATTAAGCTGAAAATTTATATTTCTATCCTTTATGTACTAACTTAGAGCTGGTAGGGTTTTGGTCAGAATTTGTAAACCGGAAGTAGTATTTTTTTTAAAAACAATATTTCATTATTTTATTTTGACCTTTAAAATTATTTTTATTTTCTTGATATTTAATGAGTATAATACTGATAGTGATTTTTAGTAATAAAAAAAATTTGAACAAAATCTCACAACCGGAAGTACTTTTGAACTTTTGTTTTGTGCAAGTTTCCATACATTTGCGCTCAATTTGTATCGCTATCCTAGTCATCAGTTCAATATCGAATTTTGTTTTGTAACCTTCTTATATTCCTCAAATACATAGATAAAGTCATGGGTTGGTCACACCCGAATTTTTTGTATAGTGGATAATTGTAAAAAAAAATTGTATATTTTTTATTCTTATCTTTATTGAATATTTTTTAAATGAAAAACTTTCATTAAAAAAAATTCAATAAAGATAAGAATAAAAAATATACATCATTTTTTTTACAATTGTCCACTATACAAAAAAACCTATCACAGTGTGTTCATGAACAAATCAAAACATAATAAAATTCTTACATAAAATAATAAATTCTCTTAATGAGAGGGATGAACCTGATGCTCCGATATCAATATTTGGGTTCAAATTCGTAAGGTACAATCATAAATCTCCACGTTCAGTAATTTGCAACCGATTTCTTTTTTTCGTAAGAAAATTGGTAACTGCACTAAAACCTCTTTCCACGAGGTGCGAAGAAGGAAATGCTATAAAAAACTTTCTTGCGATAGCCCACAATACAGGATAAGCAACAGGGATATCTTTCTGCAGCCAGAACTGCTGGTAACCCTTTCTAAACTGTACCTTAAGTCCTTCGTTTGTGCTTAATGGGGCAGCCGCATGGGGCCCCGAAGGGGGCGCAGCCTTATGAGGTGCAGACTTATGGGGCGCAGCCCTAAAAGGCATTAGCTAAGGGGGGCGCAGAGGGGTGAAGCCCTAAACGGCAATAGCTAAGGGGGGCAATAGATTTTTTTTTTAATTTTAAAATTTTTTTTTAACAAAATGTTTACTATGAGATTAGTCATGTTTAAGCGGTTTATATTATAAATACTGAGCGAAGCTGGGTAATACAGCTAGTATATATATATTCAGCGACAGTCGGTTTTTATATATAGTATATATATATGTATATGGTTTGCCTATGATGCAATGGACTCTTTTCTTGGGAAAGGCGTATGTAGTACGAAAAATACAATTAATTCTGTAAGTATATTTATTTATTTATCTACAAAATACTTTATTTACAAAATATTTCCATTCTCGTTGAGCACACAAACTAAACTGCGAAGCTTCACTCGCGCCGTAAACCGGAAACTCCGTGTGTGAGTGTTTGCGTTTCGCGGCTGGAGGCCTGCCCCATTTTTGGCGGGGAACTTCGAAAATGCAACACTTCCAGTAGCGTAGTTACCATTGTGCATAAATGATACAAAGCATACGGCCCATGCTCGATATTAAACAATTTCACCGTACACCACTGCTATACACTAAGTAGGCGTATAGCCCTCGAGTAGAAACATCGATTGCAGAAAAGAGATCTTACTTTAAAGTTTAGACGAAGCCACTTTGGTGTTTGATCGTATATATGAGAATGTTAGTAAATTACGAAATTCATACGAAGAAATAAAATCAGAAGCGAACAAACTGGCCAGGAAGTGGGGAGAAATTTTTGCATCAGGGCCCAAAATTCTAGCTACGCCACTGGCACGAACAAAGTAAAAATATGTCACTACACTCGCAGATTCGCGGCGCGATTTCGCGCCGTGTTCGCACGCGAGCGAAGAGCCCGCATTACGTATTATAATAGCCAAAAGGATGTTTGCTAGAGACATAATTCATCGCTGGAGTTCCATCAGATCGGTAAGGCCTGCTGTGTTTGTATTTATATAATACTAGTGTTGTGCCCGATGTAATATTTTGAGATTCTAAAATTGCCACACAATATTCTTCGGCCAAAGCAGAAACAACTTCTTTCATTAAATAATAATCTTCTTTCATTTTTAAATTGAATTCTTAAATTTTGAATTTTAATTAAATTCGCAGCAGTGCAAGGTCGCACAGTGCGGTCAGACATTTGCTACGTCCATACTACCGATATCTACACCCGATATTCTCGAATTTTCCATATCCATTTCCCATATTGCAGCCTGTGGTTGCGATTTAGGAACTGGTTATGGAAAAATTCGCAAATATCGGTAGTTATACAGTGTGAAAAAGATAATGTTATAGGCGTTTAATTAAAAGTTATTTCCGATAAATTTAAGCGGTTTTTTTTTTTGCACTGACAATACTGAGGGTGGCCATGTCGGATTTTATGTCGAATACCAGGGTATGCTGTTATTGGTGATATTTTTGTGCATAGAAACTTCTCGGCGTCTGATTTCTGGTCGTTAGTAGAATAGCATTCGGTGAATAGTATTCGAACTATTTACGTGTTGCCGTTGAATAGAAGTGTTCAGTTTTGACAGAAGACTTGGTAAATGCGATGGAGTGCAGGCTTTGCCTTGGTTCTGCTCCGACTGTCTCCATCCACAACAATCCTCATCCACTAGCACAGCTCATACAAACCTCTTGTCGGCTGCAGGTTAGTTACTTTTATCCTATTGTCATCCAAATTAACTATTCATCGCTGCCCCTCTCATTTGCAGGTTAAAAGTGGTGACGGCTTGCCAGATGCGATATGCCTTTCGTGTATCAACACTCTGGAATTGCTCAGCAGTTTTCGAAATGATTGTCTTCAAAGCAACGGAACGTCGAAGCTGACGTTGAATGAGAGTTTGAATGTGAAGACGGAAAAAGTTTTACTGGAAGATTTAATATGGAAGGATGAATCAGATGGTGATTCGTCACCAAATGTTTGTAATGACGAGGCGAATGAGTTCAAATCTAGTGCCTTAGAAAGAAGCGTTTCAAAACAAAATATCTATTTGATGGAAAATATTACATCTCCCGTATAGTTGCTTCTAATCCTGCTAAAATCGTATTGTATTCGTTTTCATTGTATAACGTTTGTTTAATTTTACAGATACACGTAGGAAAGGATATTTCGAGTGATTTTGGGGCAGATGTTACTGGAGTTCCATCGGAAGAGTCTCCATTATCGAATATTTACCAATGTGATATTTGTTTGAAATCCTTTACTCAAAAAGATAGTGTACGTAAACACATGAGATGTCACACAGGGAAAAAACCACACAAATGTGAGGTTTGCTTAAAATCATTTAGTCGAATGAATAATCTTCGTGCACACATGAGAACTCACACGGGGGAAAAGCCACACAAATGTGATATTTGCTTAAAATCGTTTAGTCAAACTAGTCATCTTCATAGACACATGGGAATTCACACGGTGGAAAAGCCATACAAATGTAATATTTGTTTAAAATCATTTTCTGTAAAAAGTTATCTTAGTATACACGTGAAAACACACAAAGGGGAAAAACCATACAAATGTAATATTTGTTTGAAATCCTATACTCTAAAAAGTAATCTTAATAAACACATGATATGTCACACAGGGGAAAAACCACACAAATGCGAGGTTTGCTTAAAATCATTTATTCGAATTGATAGACTACATATACACATGAGATCTCACACGGGGGAAAAGCCAGACAAATGTGATCTTTGCTCAAAATCATTTTCTACAAAAAATTATCTTAGAATACACCTGAAAACACACAAAGGGGAAAAACCATACAAATGTGATATTTGTTTGAAATCCTTTGCTCTAAAAAATAACCTTGCTACACACATGGCATGTCACACACGGGAAAAACCACACAAATGCAAGATTTGCTTAAAATCATTTAGTCGAATTGATGGTCTTTATAAACACGTGAAATCTCACACAGGGGAAAAGCAATACAAATGTGATATTTGCTTAAAATCGTTTACTTTTAAAAATTCTCTTAGTGTACACCTGGAAACGCACAAAGAGGAAAAACCCCACAAATGCGATATTTGTTCGAAATCATTTTCTGTAAAAAGTTATCTTAATTTACACGTGAAAAGGCACAAAGGGGAAAAACCATACAAATGTAATGTTTGCTTAAAATCATTTACTCAAAGTAATAATCTTCATACACACATGAGAACTCATACGGGGGAAAAGCCACACAATTGTGATGTTTGCTTAAAATCATTTTCTTCAAAAAATTATCTTAGTATACACATGAAAACGCACTAAGGGGAAAAACCACACAAATGTGATATTTGAAATTTACCGTATCAGTATCATAAGTAATGTTAAGGTGTACCATAAATGTTAATAGTGTTTATTCAAATGTTATTAGTATTCTAAATAAAATTAGAATTATTCGAAATAAAGTTACAAAAGGAATAGTAATAATTTTAATGATAAAAGTGTTTGAAATTAATTTCCGCGTACTTAGTGAATACTATCAAAAAATAAGTTCGACTATATACTCCATTATATATTAAATAATGAAATGTTCAATTACATTGATATAGGGCTTTTTTTTGAAAAAAAATGTAGAACTCACTTTTGTCAAGTTTTTTATGGGAAAAGATTGTATTAAAATTATATTATATAGAATATTCGTTTGAAACATAAAAAAATGCTGAGACATTTAGGTGACGGAACTCCGTTCCACCGCGTTACATGGGAAAAAAGCCTTATGTATATACACTACCGTCCATATGTTTTAAGACCAAAGTGTTTTTTCAACATATTTATTACAATTTTGCACCAATTTAAAAAAAAAATAAACGCAGTTATATTTATAAAATACCTATTTATTAAAATAATTCAAAATATTCCAACAATTATAAAACATAAAATGATAAAAAAAATAAAACGTCAAACCGAACTTTCGTCAAAAAATCCACCTTTTGATCACTGCTGCACATAATCTCGGCATTCTATATATTAAATTTTGTATTGTGGTGAGAGGTATGGACTTCCAGCTTTCCTGAAGATGCTTCCAAAATTGATCTATATATGATGAGCGATGGATTTTGGTACGTCTGTCCAATTCATCCCACAGAAGTTCTATGGGGTTCAAATCGGGTGATTCATATTTTTGAAAATTTTTTTTTCTTGTAAGAAGTCCTTGCAGAGTTTTGAGGTATGTTTTGGGTCATTATCTTGTTGAAATACAAAATTCTGCCCACATAATCTCCGGCCGCACGGCAAAACTTGGTCTTTTAAAATTTTCAAGTAACCTTCTTTTTTCAGAATGCCGTCAATTTTAATTAAATTTCTCACTCCAGCTCTTGCAACACATCCCCATACCATTATGGAACCACCACCATGTTTAATTGTTGGCAGCACACAGTCTGGCATCAATTTTTCTTGGGGTGTGCGCCGGACGTACACTCGTCTTTTCGAACCGAACAATTGGAATTTCGATTCATCGGACTAAATTACTTTTGACCAATTTCGGTGCTGAAGGGCTCAAGCTAGTCTTTTCGCCTTACTATTTCTTCTTAGAAAAGGTTTTCTTATAGCTATGAGCCCTCCAAGGTTCGCCTCCATCAGCCAACGTTTAACCGTGGTTACCGATATTTTTTTGAGGGTGGTCTTTTCTATCTCAGATGCAATTTCGGGTGCCGTTCTTTTTCTATTTCGCTTGCTTAATAGTATAATTTGTTGATCCAATGCTTGTGTTGTGATTCTGGGACGTCCTGATTTTGATTTATCCATAATATTGTTGGAATTTCGGAATTTTTTTATTGTCTGTTGTACTGCAGTCTTCGAAATATTTAATTTTTCGGCAATATATCGCTGGTTTTTGTGTTGATTGTAAAGAGCAATAACAGCTCCTCGAATCTCCATGGTAAGATTTTTGTTTCTTCCCATATTTCTTCAAAAAAATTTGTCTTCTCTATATTTTATAAATTTCTTCGCTAATACGACTTCGAAGTCTGGCTGATCGGCTTAAACTGAACCAAATTCATTTTTTTTTATTGTTTTGAACTACTTCTATGTCATATCAGCAGGATTAAGTAAAAAAAAAGGTCGAAATATTAACTGCTCACAGAAAAGGTGTCGGATTTCAACATATGTCGATTCGTCACGCGGCATGTTTGAGACAATTTTGAACTCTTACACAAAAAAAACAATAAACCAATGGGACAATCCCTGTTTTTTTTTGTTCAAATTAAAGCTAAGGGTTTGTGGAAAAAATTGGCATTCATTTATTTGAACTATTTCACGCTAAATTAATTTTATGGACATGAGAAAACAAGTTATAGGTTTGGTCTTAAACATATGGACGGTAGTGTATATATTTAAATTTAAGCTTTTTACTTTGGAAATTGGAAAGACAGCTTTGCTAGATATATGTATTTGGGACTTAAAGCAATAATAATTTTCTTTTGCTTTTTAAATGTTTTCATTTTTAAATTAAATTCTTGTTTATATTTGTTTTTGTATTAAATATAATATATGTACATATGTATATTTTTCCAACTTGAATTATTTTAAATAATCACAGTTTTCCTGACATGTCTTTGTTTTATTTTATTTTTCCACGTTATTGTATCCATGCTTTGTTTTTAGTCATGTACATAGTATGTACAGCGGCGAATCCATATATAATTTCGAAAGAGACCTTGTATGTAAGTATTTTTCTTCGCTACACATTTAACTGTTAACAGTTAATTTTGCTTGTGCATAACGGAAAAAAGTATTTTCTCTTTATCTGCTAAGTAATCGACTGCGACCTTTTCAAAGTTGTAACCGTCGAAAGCAATTTTCAAGATTTGAATAATTTTTGACAAAAAATATATGAATTTTTAGAATTCTGACGACAGGTTTAAGGTCTGTTCATACCTAGTCAGCACGTACCGACTTCAGCAGGTATCCGGCCGTACTAAAAGTATTCTTTGGTACATTTTGTATGGGTATATTCATACCAACCGTCACGTTTACGCCACGGCAGGCTTACAGCAGTACCCGACATTTCCTGTTCATACCTTACAGCAACATCCGTCAACGTATCGTATCCGTTTTTTTGGCCATCGTGGAAATATACAAGCGAATTACGTGCCATGAGTCTGCCGCTTTGCTGTTTCGGACCAATAATTATCGATAGTGACAGTTGACAGCTGTTCAATCTTTCGACATGGTTTTGGCGCAAATATTTAAAAAAAATAATTAAATTTTTTACGGAAATATTTAAAAAAAATTTGTCCATCATCCACAAGCTCCTTATACAGTGTCCAAAACTCTCCTTCAGTTTTTCTATTTTTTAACATGGGATGCACATCAAAACGCCTCCGTGCTTTTTTATTGCCTTCTTGAGCTTCTTCTTCCAACAACAATGCGATTATACATCATTTTTCGTTCGATAAACGCCGAAACGTTTTTGCTGACTTGTATTCTGACGCGTAGCTACGAATGCACGTGTATGCATTCATATTGCAAGTACTCGACAATACGACGTAAGCAATATTGCGCCGTATCGTCATGGCCTCTAATGTATAAGTAAGCCGATTTTGCCTTGCACTCGGCCAAATTGCTGTAAACGTGACGTGACCGCGACGTGTAGGTAGATATGAATAGAAATGTAATAAAATGACATATTTGAAACGGAGTCGTGCAGTGCTGAAGCCGTGCAGTGCTGTTAAGTATGAACAGACCTTAAACAGGTTGTTAAAAATCGAAAGTTTCCGGAAACCCATGGAAACCATTAGGGTGACACCACTGGGCACTGGTTGATTCTTGTCATATAATTGCTAGGTTTGTTAATTAATGCACAATTGTAACACTTGGGCGGGTTCAACGTTGATGGACAATTTGTAACTAGGTGACCAGAAGAAGCACAGTGAGAACAATTTGGTTTTTCCTCTTTGCAGTATTTTATAGAATGCCCGAAGTTGCACCAGCGTGAGCATTTAAGCATCTTCCTTGTCCATTCCTTGTACCACTTTCGGTTGAAGTAGAAATACAAAAAAAATCTTTGTGTTTTGAAACTCGATTATTTTTTCTGTTACGAACATCGTGGCCGACAGGAGAACTTTGTCTTGGTATAAATAAAAGTTTAGAACCCTACCGTTCAGAGTGACTGCTCCGATATGACAAAGATTCCCACGGTGAAAAGGGCGCGAGCTAAAATATCCTCATAGTAAACAGGTCGCACAATAAAACGAATACAGTGAAATGTCCGGACATAAAATAAAATATCTAAATCAAAATATATATTTTAAGGGGGTCTACGTGACGAGACAGAATGTTAAATTACAGAAAACACAAATATCGGAAGGCAAAGATTGTAAATCGAAAAATCTTAAGTCGAAAAATCAAAAAAAAAAAATGGTGCATGGTAAACGGTACATACTCACTTAATTTGCGCGAGCAGGATACAACAGAAACAAGAGGAACATGCTTTTCCTCCCGTATTCTGCGCGCGCACATTAATACGGGAGGAAAAGCCTGTTCCTCTTGTATCCTGCTCGCGCAAATTAAGTGAGTATGTACCGTTTACCATGCACCATTTTTTTTTGATCTTTCGACTTAAGATCTTTCGATTTTCGATCTTTGCCTTCCGATATTTGCGTTTTCTGTAATTTAACATTCTGTCGCGTCACGGAGACTGATTTTAAGGATATATTTTTCAGATTACGAATAATTTTAAGAATGTTGAGAGCCACTGTTAAGAACAGGATGTAAGAAATAATTTTTTTTGGTTGTTTCCCGAAATATTTCCATTCACATAAATTGCAGACACATTTGACTTGCTTCGGATAAACAACCTCGAGGCCACAGGAACCCCCGAGAGGATGATCCTGGTATACAGCTACGTATCAAGAAACCACGAGGCACAGCTACACAAAGAATAGCCTGGAGCTCCTGGGAATTCCCGAAAGCACGAGGACATCACTCAACCAATATATAAACTATCGCATCAGCCCCAGACGCCAGTGAGCTCCAGGAGTACAGCCTACCTACTCCTCCGAAGTCGAGCAACTATCCCCATCGCCGTATATATACAATAATACTTGTATCCACTGAACAATAAATAAACTTCTTCCAAACACAGATGTCTTTCTTTAGGTCGGGACATTAGTCAACATACCTCCCGCTTAAAAAACGAAAGCTAAATTTGGCAATCTGTATTATAGAATCGAAAAGACTAAAAGTTCAGGGAGACTAAATATATTTAATACACACCTTTCCTTATCATTTTCTTACCATGTGTGCTCTGGATAGGTTAATAAAATAAAATAGGAAAAAGTAATCACAATTACTTGGGTTGTAAAATTTATTTTAATTTCATTCAAAGTTGCACATGAACTTAAAACAATCTCCAATTATGTGAGACAATTCACATTATAAATGATGGACCATTGATTACTTATGGCGATTAATTTTTGAATGAAATAAAATAAAAATAAAAATAATTACATGTATAAAGTGACCAAAAAAACGAACTGAAAAGTGTTCACATGCATGTGAATTTGTACATCTGCGAATTTCTCGAGAGATGAAAAATCCCGATTTCAGATTTTTCTGGAGAAGAAACACTTGTGGTGATACTTTCTATTTGATATTTCAATGTAACACAATTTTTGCTCAGTGTACCGATTGTACATGTCGCTTGAGGTTATGCTTATAAGAGAATGAAATCAAACAAACTTCACATCGATATGGTTTTATCTCTTTGTGAGAATTCATATGATCCATGAGGATAGCTTTTTTAGTGAACAATTTAGAACACATTTCGCACTTGTGCGGTTTCTCCCCAGTGTGAGAGTTCATATGAACCACTAGGTTGTGTTTCTGAGCGAACGATTTAGAACAAACATTGCATTTGAACAGTCTCTCCCCGGTGTGAGATTTTAAGTGTCGCTTGAGGCTACACTTACAAGTGAATGAAATCAGACAAACTTCGCAATGGTACGGTTTTAAACCATTGTGAGATTTCAAATGAACCACTAGGCTATTCTTCAAAGTGAACGACTTTGGACAGATGTCGCATTTGAATGGTTTCTCCTTAGTGTGAGTTTGTACATGTTTACTTAAGGTAGACCTATGAGTAGTAGAAAACAAACAAACTTTACATCGGTATGGTTTTATCCCTTTGTGAGAATTCATATGCTCCACAAGGATAGCTTTGGAGGTAAAAAAATTAGGACACAATTCACATTTGAATCGTTTCTCCTTGGTATGAGTTAAAACATGTCTACTTAAGGTCGATCTATGCGTAAATGCAATCAAACAAACTTCACATCGATACGGTTTTACTCCCCTGTGACAATTCACATGCTCCTCGAGGGTAGTTTTAGTAGTGAACAATTTAGAACAAGTTGCACATTTGTGTGGGTTTTCTCGTGTGAATTTTCCTTCAGATATCTGCAAAATAAAACGACGATTATACAATAAACTATAAGCATACATTTGTTACGACTTACGTGTTAAATTGCGATTTTCACTGACATTTTTATTTTCTATTAATAAGGCGTTTTGCTTTGAATAATCTCGTTGCAAAAATTCTTTTCCAGAATTGCTCGACTCTGATTCATTGATTTCATTGTCAACGGCCGGTTGACAGACATTTGATGTTGAATTAATACAAATATCATCTTCCCAGATTAAATCATCCAAAATAATTTCTTCATTTTTGATATCTAAAATCTTGGCCAGCCTTAGTTTCTGTGTTTCTTCACTCTGAATACACATGTTTCTAAAATTGCTTAACAATCCTAAATTGTTTTTACATAAAAGGCACATCGTATCTGGCAACAAATCATCTTTAACCTATAAAATAAATAATGGTAATGAGTTTGTTGTGTTAACGATTGAATTGTTAAAAGTATATATTTGTAACCGACTTGTAGCTGACAGCAGGCCAAAATGCGTTGAACTAGTGGATGAGGATAGTCGTGGATGGAGACGGAGGACTCGACTGGAGCAGAACAGAGACAAAGTCTACATTCCATAATTCAGATAATTATTCGCTAGTTGGAACAAGTTAAATGCAAACGTCAATTTATAACACAACTGTCAAAAAATAGTCGTCGAGATTTGGTCTAAATTTAACAGTTTACCGCTATGTACCCTAAATGTAAAAATGGTTCGGTGATTACTGGTCACAAATTACTCGTCACAAAGTCACTAACATCTCTATAACGGAACATCTGGCAGCCGAAAAGTCCATCATACTAACGATAACTATCATAGTAACGAGAACTTGAGTGCCAAATATTGTGTATTCGCGATTTTCATGGCAAAAATTGTCTTTGTGACCACCCCAATGTGACGAATAGTCCAATTACCGTAAAAATATATTGGTTCTTCATTGGCTACGTCCACACTACCGATATCTACACCCGATATTCTTGAATTTTCCATATCCAGTTCCCATATTGCAACCTGTAGTTGCTATTTAGGAACTGGTAGTAATCACTTGTTTACGAATGCAGGGATCAATGCAGGGATCACAAATACACCCACTTGTTCAAAAAGACAAGTAAAAGCTTTCATTAAAAACTTTCATTAAAATATTGAAGCAAGTAAAAATCTTTTTATTGACCACTTGGATGGTTTAGTGCTGCATTTTTCCAATTATTTCAAACACTTTGATTTCTCAAAGTTTTTGTGGATACAGAATCCATTTAACTACAATGAAGAAGACGAATTCGAGCTGACAACCACCGAAAAAGAAAAATTGATAGAATTATCATGCGATAGCTCACTAAAACAAATGTTTCAAAATGAAACCATAATTAAATTTTGGATGAATCTTAGTGGAGAGTATGAATCTTTGTATTGCAAAGCAATGCAAGTGCTTCTACCATTTGTAACGTCTTATTTATGCGAAACGGGCTTTTCCACACTAGCTGCAATGAAAACCAAATATCGAGCCAGGTTAACTTTGTGCCAATAAACAACAACATCATTCGCATTAAATTTTGATGTGTTAGATGTAGCTTAATTAGTAATTAAATATAAAAATAAATATACGTGTTCGTATAAATTTATGTTATAGCAAAACCTTTTTATTATTGTCTATTGTAGTGTGCAGTATTTTTTTTTAAATAAAGGTTTATTATTTAAAACGTGTCTATATTATTATATCTATTAAAAGATAAAAGGTAGGGAGGCGCGGAAAAAAAAATTTTTTTTAGGGAGGCATAGTAGCATAAAGTTTGGAAACCGCTGCATTACGTGATATTTACTGAATAATTTTAATCACCGACTCTCAAATTTTTCATGATTATAACTTTTATTTAAAAATGTAGAGGAATTTCAAAGAAACAGCGTGAATTAGTAACCAACATACATATATGTTTTTGCAATTTGCTACATTCCAACGGTTTCAAATGATTTTTAAGGTTTCTCAAATACTTTTACATTTTATCCTGTTATATCATGGTTTTTATTGTTTTTATTGTTTTTATTTAATTTATTTGATATACTTGGGGGAGGCGGCAAAGCCGATAGGCCCAAGGGGTTTGAATACACATATTTTACAAATTATACATATATGCAATAAAAAAATGAGAAAAATTAAAATACATTAAAAAAAACAATGTTAAAATAAAATAAAATAAGAGAAGAAAAAAAATATATAAACAAAAAAGATAAAAATACAGAAATATGATTATGGGAAAGAAGAATCACAAAAATCCTTTGGTTTTAAAAAAAGTATCAAGTTTATTCTTAAAAATATTAATATTAATAGAGGTTACTAAATCGTTGGGAAGACTATTCCAAACTGAAACCACTCTGTTAGAAAAGAAAGTATCTCTGATCAATTTATTAGATTTATCTTTTTGGAGTCTAAGCGAGTGACCTCTGAGGTGAGTGTTTGTGTTGAATGAAATAACATTAGACATATGACAATTATAGTGATTATTAAGAATTTTATAGACTTCGATTAAGTCACCTCTAGTTCTTCTCGTCTCCAATGTAGTGAGATTCATTATTTTCAATCTTTCATTATAAGTAAGTGATTTGAGTTCAGAAGGAATCTTTGAAATTCTCCTTTGAACCTGTGGGAATCTCGTCACCATCAAGACATTTACTGCGACGCAGAATACATTCCCAAAACCTTCTAGAAAGCTCCTCCCCTACCAGTCGAGCGGAAACAAACCGGTCGAAGCACACCTGCAGTCATTAAACTAAATTCAAGCGGAACGGTGCCGAAACCTTCTAGTAAGTTCTACCCCTACAAGTCGAGTGGAACCAAACTGGTCGAAGCACACCGCAGCCAATAACTACATCGAGTGGAACGGTACCAATCATTCCAGAAAATTCTACCCCATCGACAAAAGCACATTCCTCGCTTACGCATCAACAACAGCCACCACGGGTCACGTGATACCCAGAAACACTATAAAAGGAGGTACAACCCAAACAACGCCAGTCGACCCACAGCAGCAAGCGTCGACACATAGCAGCAGACCAGAGACCTTCTGAACATAGCCGAACGCCGAGCCAGCAACACACTGCCGCATCCAGAGACCTTCTGAACATAGCCGAACGAACGAGCCAGAAACACACTGCCGCATCCAGAGACTTGCTGAACATAGCCGAACGCCGAGCCAGCGACACTCTACCATATCCAGCGACTTGCCGAACATAGCCGAACAACGAGCCAGCAACACACTGCCGCATCCAGAGACTTGCTGAACATAGCCGAATGCCGAGCCAGCGACACTCTACCATATCCAGAGACCGCTGAACGACATACTTTTGCCCACATATTCTAATACCTTTGTACAATATTTAGGCAAACAATAAAACTTTATTAAAACAAGCACAACAGTGTTTCGTTAGGCTGGGATACGGTCAACACATCCTACCCCGCCTACAAACCCTTTCAATACATGTAATATCCTTTTTAAAATGAGGATTCCATATGTTAAAAGCATATTCAAGTCTAGGTCTGATGAAAGTTTTATATATTTTTGTTAAAATAGTTAAATTTAGAAAATTGAATACCCGCTTTATAACATACAAAAATGAGTAAGTTTTGTTGACAATATGATTTATATGTGCGGACCATTTTAGGTCGCAAGTCGTGATGATACCTAGGTCTAGGTTGTATCGTGAAATTTTCTTGTATTGTCAACTTTTATTAGAAATAATCAATATGTTAATGTCAGTGGCTCTGAAATTTTTATTTTATTAATCGGTTCGACCATTTTTCTTCGACTGAAATCGAATGAAAACAAACAAGTGAATTAACTTTTTAAATTTAAATTCAAATATTTTTCCTTGATGTATTGCATTAATACCAACAGCCGACTGCAATCATCAACATCAGTTGACTCGTCCAGTCGAATACTTTCTTTTAGAGGACTGGTTTTAACATATTTTAACATACTTACTGTAAAATATTATCACTGAGATCTTGATTGCGCTATTTCATACATCGTTCAATAACGGAATGTGCTGAATTTCCTTTCGTGCTTCAGAGCCTAATGGAAATTTAGCAATTATTACTATACACATTGTTTTAACAATCCCTCGGCTATTTCCTTAGCATATAGATATGCCCCTTGATGAGAAGCTTCTAACAAGGGCTTTTAAATGGCTGCGACGCTAAATTTTGTGATAAGATCGCTGCTGTCACTTCGTGGCTTCTTAGACTCAAGGTGTTAAAACTATCATACATACATATCAGTGGCGTGCGGTAAAATTTAAGGTGCACGGGCAGGATACAAGAGGAACAGCCTGTTCCTCTTGTATCCTGCCCGTGCAAAAAGAAAGAGAATTTCACCGCACGCAACCGATACATATGTACAATGTATGTACATACATATCATATGTCCTGCAGTTTCCTGCAGCAGATTGTAATAAAAACAATCGTGTAATTATGTTAAATTAAAATAGAAGGAACTTAAATTTACAAAAACATGTATCTATAATGAATAATATATTCTATATTTAAATCTAAAAAATTAAAACACATGTGTATATCATTATTTACAGCCATTCGCCATCCACTGCTGAAGGCCTCTTCTATTCGTCTCGGCTTTAAGATACTTAAAACAACAGGAAAATGGTTTTCACTAATTTAAATATTCAAAATGTTAAAAAACCATCAATCAACGGTTTTTGTTATTTTTACATTATATTAGGGTTGGGGTTGCGGCTACAGAACTTTGCAGTCAATATGTTCTTGGATTAAACAAAACATTAAAACTTGTTACAATTTAGAAATCCCCACATTGCAATAAATACAGAGGGTTTTAGTTCGATTGGAAGATAAGACAAAATCTTTTGTCAACTCGAGAGAATGGATTGGAAGTATTGAATACAAATTGTATATGTACATATGAATACAAATTGTAATTTTTTTGTGAAAATATCTTATAATTATCAAGAGATTATTTGTTTTTAGGTAGGAAGTATCATTGAAGACATATTTGACAATTCGCGACATGCTTTACAAGATTATATCGATACAATTTGCGAGCATTTTAAAAGTACTCCTTCTCCCATGATGATGGGTGGTGATAAAGAGTATATTCAGCAATGTGCTGGATTTCATTGTAGACCAGCATACAATGCGCCGTCCATACACACGATATCTACATACGATATTTCCATATCCAGTTCCTAAATAGCAACCACAGGTTGCAATATGGGAACTGGATATGGAAATATCGTATGTTGATATCGTGTGTGTGTGGACGGCGCCAATGAAATCCATCCCGGCAAAAAGCTTTATGGATAAACTGTAATCTGATATTGAACCCACGTTGTGTGTGTGTGTGTTCTTTAGGAAAGTTGGATATGATAGACGAGATATTAGATGGTGTTCGGCTTTGACGAACCGCAAAAGTCAAACGAGACACACGAAATCGTAAAGAAACGTTTTTTAGTGTGTGTGAGTATTATGACTCTTATGTCCGTATCAACGTGCAAAGCTCATATGTCTAGTCGATAATAATAAAAATTTCGTAAATAAAAAGTATTTGCGACTAATTTTTGGGTGTGACCAGTTATCTCGTGACCAATTTCTAGGTGTGACCAGTTTTATCGTAACCAATTTTTAGGTGTGACCAGTTTTCTCCTGACCAATTTTTGCGTGTGACCAGTTTTAGTGTGACGGGTGATGACGTGTGACCGATCTAGAGCGACCGGTTATCCTGTTACACATGACTAGTAATCACCGAACCGAATTTGGCTTGAAGTAAAGCTCGACACAGATTTTGGCTTGAAGTCATTGGAGATTTGGCGGCTCGCTATACGACATGGTCGAATTTGGTCACCTTCCTGCGAGTGGGGACCAACTCGATTATGTTCGGAGTTAGCCACCTCACTCTGCCTTCGGCTGTCATAAATAAAACACGTGCATTAACATGCCAGTCGTCTCATTCGTTCATCCCCCATAGAGATAAAAATCAGTTAACTTATTATTAAGACTTTCGTGCCATGATAATCGGGTCTACCTCACGGGACCGAAAGTGAAAAGGTCGAAAAAGCAAATATCGGAAGGCAAAGATCGAAAATCGAAAGATCAAAAAAAAGGGTGCATGGTAAACGATACTATGTATATATAATATATATACGTGCCATGGGGTGAAATTATCTCTTTTTATTGTCATACAGCCTTGTTTAATGTGCGCGCGCAGGATACGAGAGGAAAAGCCTGTTCCTCTTGTTCCTGTTGTATCCTGCTCGCGAAAATTAAGTGAGGATGTACGAGGAGGGGAGAGAGAGTCTTACCGCACGCCACTGCTATATATATATATATATATATATATATATATATATATATATATATATATATATATATATATATATATATATATATATATATATATATATATATATATATATATATATATATATATATATATATACTAACCGTTTTTCATATGTGTTACACCGAATCCGTGAAATTGTCTTTTACACGCATTCGGCAAGAGAATTGCCGAATGCGTGAAAAATGCAAACATGTTGCCCAGTTCACGGATTCCGTAAATTCTTTGGCGAATGCGTGTATTCGCCAAGAATTTGTCTGCTCAAAGCATGGAGTCGGCAAATAGACAGCAGCTCTCCGGTGTTGTTTTTTAGAACTGGACAGCGTGGACAAGTGTCAAAGTGACAGCTGAATGAGGATGTTTAATTTACATATTATTATGTATAATATGACTGCATACATATGTTTCGATCATCTCATATGACTTATACATAAATTAATGTCATTTTTATACATTTTGATCAATATTTTAACAGTGAAACATATGTATGTAATCATATTATACATAATAATATGTAAATTAAACTAAATTAAACATCCTTATTCAGCTGTCACTTTGACACTTGGTTATAATATAACACGCTGTCCAGTTCACGCATTCGGCAAAGAATTTACGGAATCCGTGAACTGGGCAACGTGCTTGCATTTTTCATGCATTCGGCAATTCTCTTGCCGAATGCTTGTAATAGACAATTTCATGGATTCGGTGTAACATATGCATGATAAACGAATATTTTCGACTTTTTCACGGTCACCCATAATAATCATATTAGTGGTTAAAAGGATTTAAAATTATGACATAAGTGGTTCGTGAGGTCCGAAATGTTGGCGATCGCTGATCTAATGACATTTGATTAGTTCTAAAAAACAACACCGGAGCGCCGTTGTCTATTTGCCAACTTCACGCTTTGAGCAAACAAATTCTTGCCGATTACACGCATTCGCCAAAGAATTTGCCGAATCCGTGAACTGGGCGACGTGCTTGCATTTTTCACGCATTCGGTAATTATCTTGCCGAATGTGTGTAATAGACAATTTCACGGATTCGGTGTAACATCATGTAATCTGTGTTCTGGATAGGTTAATACAATAAAAGAGGAGAAAGTAAATTCCTAATCATTTGGGTTGTAAAATTTATTTTAATTTCATTCACTGCACATGTACCTAAAAACAACGCCAAAGTAGATACGAGGATATTTACATTAAAAATGGTTGGCCATAGATTACTTTTCGTGATCAATAAACGAGACAAAATTAACTGCATGATACACAAAGCAATGTACATACATATATTCCGAAATGAAGGATTTTGATCAACAATTATATTTGTGTAGTTTTGTTATTACATTTTTTTTTTTGCTATTATATTTTGAAATCACACAAATGCAAAAATTACATTTGTGTGATTTCATATTTTTTTATTTTATTTTACATATATACCAGGAAGGCTTTACAGGTAAACCCCAATGCGCCTTCCTGGCCAACTACAAATTTACAAATTACAATTCAGCATTTTTATATAAATCACTGAATTACGAGACATATGTACGTCAACCACCAAGCATCAAATACAACTGATGCTAAAATTATTTAGGAATGTCTGTGGACAATCGTAACTTGACAACAATATAACACCTAAAGCCGCTTATTTATTTATTAATTTTACATATATACCAAGAGGGCCTTACATGTAAACCCCAATGCGCCTTCCTGGCCAATTACAAATACAATGCAGCATTTTTATATAAGTCACTGAATTACGAGACACTGTAAAGCTCGTAAATCAATGACACATCTAACAATTGGTACACAAACTTATTTATTGTACATTAATTAACAACAAATTATAGGTGACATATCGTATAGGAGAGATTTTTAGCCAATTTTTTTTCCCGGGAACCGTCTCAACAATGAAATCAGAGAAAATTGGCAAACTCTGATAGGAAACGATCAACCTGAAGTCACAAATCCAGGTCTAACCAACAGCATACTCTGAAAAATTAATTTTTCATTCGAGGCCCGGCCTCAAGGATCGAACCCGGCGTCTCTCGACGCTAAGTAGAAGCTTAACGACCGAGCTATGCTGCTGGCTGAACTTATATTTAACTTATATTATAGGATAACCTTCGGAGTGAGTGACTTTGAACAAATGCCTCATTCCAACTGTATCCCCTTGGTGTGAGTTTTTATATGCCTAATTAAGGTAGACTTACGAGTAAATGAAACGAAACAAACTTCACATCGGTATGATTTTATTCCTTTGTGAGAATTTATATGACCTATTAGGTTATACTTCTGAGTGAACGACTTTGAACAAATATCGCATTCGAACAGTCTCTCCCCGCTGTGAGATTTTGCATGCCGTTTAAGGCTAAACTTATTAGTGAATGACATCAGACAAACTTGGCAATGATACGGTTTTATGTCAGTGTGTGATTTCAAATGAACGTCTAGGTCTTGGCTTAAATCGAAAGACCTTGGACAGATATTGCATTTGAACGTTATCTCCTTGGAGTGAGTTTTTAGATGCTGATGTAAATAAGACCTATGACTAAATGAAACAAGACAAACTTCACAATGGTACAGTTTTATCCCTCTGTGAGAATTCATGTGCTCGATATAGTTATCTTTTTGAGTGATCAATTTAGAACACACTATGCATTTGTGCGATTTCACAGCAGTATGAGAGTTCATATGAACCTTTAGCCTATTCTTCGAAGTGTACGACTTTGAACAGGTACGGCATTTGAACGGTCTCTCGACGTGAATCATAGCATGTCGTTTAAGGTTTTTCCTGTAAGTGAATGAACTCGAACAAACTTCACATCGGAATGGTTTTATCCCTGCGTGAGAATTCATATGCTCCTCAAAGTTGGCTTTACAAGGAAACAATTTAGAACACAATTCGCATTTGAACCGTTTCTCCTTGGTGTGAGTTGTAACATGTCTACTTAAGGCAGATCTATCAGAACATGAAATCAAACAAACTTCACATTGGTACGGGTCTATCTGTATGTGAGGAGAATTCATATGCTCCTCGAGGGCATTTTTAGTAGTGAAAAATGTAGAGCAAGTTTCACATTCGTGTGGGTTTTCCTGCGTGGATGTTCCTTCAGGTATCTGCAAAATAAAACGACGATTATAAATTATGAGTACACATTTTTTACGCTTAAGCGTTAGATTGCGATTTTTCCTGACATTTTCTCTTTGCAAAGACTCTTTTCCCGAATTGCTTGATTCGGATTTATTGATTTCATCGTCAACGTCCGGTTGAAAGACATCTGTTATTGAATCAAGATCGAAATCATCGTCCCAAATGAAATCGTCCAACAAAGTTTGATTTTCGATATCTAAAATCTCGGCCAGCCATAGTTTCTGTGTTTCATCACTTATATCGGCCAAACACATGTTTCTAAAATTTCTTAACAATTCAAGATTGTTTTTACATAAAAGACATATAGTATCTGGCAACAGATATCTTTATTAACCTGTAAAATAAAAATGGTAATGAGTGTGTTTTGTTAACGATTGAGTTGTTAAAAGTACAGTATACTCTCGATTATCCGGGCTAATGCTGGAAAGGTAGGGCACGGATAATTAAAAAACACGGATAATCCGAATCATCAAATTTTGAATTGGTTTCAAGTATAATATTATATTAACAACACAAATTTTTGTTTCTTAATTTTAATACTCATTATTTATTGAGAAAAACACTTATAGTTAAACAGATGTGTGGCCGTTAGTACCTATAGTTAGGGTTGCCAAAATTGATACGGGACATTTAAGTGCTACATAAATAAAACATAGAAAAGTAGGTAATAGTTTATTTTCAAAAATTATGTCTTTTTAGCCCAATCGTATTTTAACGATGATTTAACTTTTTTAATTAAATCGTTTTCCTCATTTACATGATGATAAAATTAGGCGCAAGTCATTTTAAAATTATACTGGCAAACCAAAATTGCCTCAACTGTCTCAACTGCCAGCTTATTTCTTTCATCCAACCATTGTTTTGACATTAGGGAAAATATTCTCTCCACATTGGCATTGTGGGCTGGAATGGCAAATATATACTCACATATTTTTATTAAACATGACTTCTGTTCAATATGCTTGGTATGTCTAAAAAAACTTCAGCCATTTCTCTTCCATACGCAATTTCAGCGTTGTGTCCCACTTTTCGTTGGTATTATTTTATTTAAATAATCTTTTAAATATACGAACTGGTTGAAAAGAAGCTCATTGTTTCCAACATCGATGTTCCTTACTTGCAAATATTCAACGGTTCATTCTATTTCCCCCCAATTCAGGAACTTGCTTGAGAGTCACATATCAATGTATTCCACAGCAGTGTTAATGAAATCGACAGTCTGTTTTTGGAGAAAACGGGACAAATACGGGACCGAGTAGTGAAATAAGGGACATGTCCCGTATGGTTCGGTGATTACTGGTCACAAATTACTCAGTCACAAAGTCACTAAAATCTCTATAACGGAACGTCTGGCAGCCGAAAAGTCCATCATACTAACGATAACTATCATAGTAACGAGAACTTGAGTGCCAAATATTGTGTATTCGCGATTTTCATGGCAAAAATTGTCTTTGTGACCACCCCAATGTGACGAATAGTCCAATTACCGTCCCGTATATACGTCACGAATGGCAACCCTACCTATAGTTAGTACTTCTGTTGCCAAAATATAAAAAAAATCTAGTCAACCAGCCAGACAAAGCATTGAAGTTGTCTACTAATCCTAATTTTTCATGGAAAAACTTGGCTGTTTCCATACACATTTGACCGCTAATTGGTATTCCTTCTGTTCATTTTTGATTTAACTATATGGGTATAGTTGCAACCAAATCTTCGTATCTTGACATTTTCATACTTTTTCGTTTTGAAGGACCTGCAGAACTATCACAATCTCTCGCGAACGCCTATAACTTATTTTTTGTTTATATGTTTCGAACGGGTCTACGTGACGAGACAGAATGTTAAATTACAGAAAACACAAATATCGGAAGGCGAAGATCGAAAATCGAAAGATCTTAAGTCGAAAGATCAAAAAAAAAATGGTGCATGGTAAACGGTACATACTTACTTAATTTGCGCGAGCAGGATACAACAGGAACAAGTGGAACATGCTTTTCCTCCCGTATTCTGCGCGCGCACATTAATACGGGAGGAAAAGCCTGTTCCTCTTGTTCCTGTTGTATCCTGCTCGCGCAAATTAAGTGAGTATGTACCGTTTACCATGCACCTTTTTTTTTTGATATTTCGACTTAAGATCTTTCGATTTTCGATCTTTGCCTTCCGATATTTGCGTTTTCTGTAATTTAACATTCTGTCTCGTCACGGTGACCGGTTTCGAACAGCTATGTAAATCTGAAATATTGAGCAAAGAAAATTATTTCACACACAAAGTATTATAATTGATAATAACACTGAGAAACAAAAAATCACGTTTTTGAGTTACCAGAGCGGAGACTAACCAATTACTTTACTAAGTTTGACCCACTGGATTCGAATATGATATTGATTTTTGTTGGTGGGTGATCGTTTACGAGATATGAGCGTTTAAAAAAATCCGCGATTTTTACAGTTTTTTGGCTTTTGCGGTCTTTAACTGTAGTCCGACCGCTGTACTCTGTGAGGTGGATTACATGCCGTCTCGCTTGCACCCAAAATATTACGCGATACAACCATATACACAACGAAAGCATTTAAATTTATACATTTATTTATTTATTTTACATACATACATATTTTTACATACATATTTACAAATATACCAGGAAGGCTTAATAGGTATACCCCAAATGCGCCTTTCTGGTCCACATAATTATTACATAGATACATGTAAATCTAAACAATATCTGACATCTATCGTCAGATATTACAAATATCGTATTAATACGATAAATAACGATGAATAACTTTCATGTAACAATACGAATTTTATATTCGATAAACAACCACAGAGACATCTATGGTGAGCAATATGGCGAGACCTAAGATATAACAATAACTAAAGGTTCGCAACAGAAAATTGGGAAGGAAACGCCAATTTTACAGGAATCATTTCAATGAAAATCAGAAAAATTGGCAAATTCTGATAAGAAACGATCGACCTTGACAAATCAAGGTCTTGCCAATAGCGAGACTTAGCGGGAATCGAACTCGTAACATCAAGTACGAGATCATTCAACTTTCACCACTAGACCACGCTACTGGTTGCAATTACCGCTTGAGTTAGTACGTTTAGATAAAAAAAATATATATTGAGATAGAAAACCAATCCTTATAAACGTGGTGAAATAAAAAATTTGCCAAATAAATGAAAAATAGCACGGAAAAAAAAAATATTTTTGACTTTTAAAATTCGCTAGACAACTAATTAGAAGTATTTTAAAGCAATGAAATATAACAATGAATAGGAAAAATATCTGACTATTGATTCCAATACTCACTTTGAGCGTAACAATCCTAAATTTTGAGTTAAAGACCGCAAAAGCCAAAAAACTGTAAAAATCGCGGATTTTTTTAAACGCTCATATCTCGTAAACGATCACCCACCAACAAAAATCAATATCATATTCGAATTCAGTGGGTCAAACTTAGTAAAGATTGGCTAGTCTCCGCTCTGGTATTTTTTTTTGTTGCTCAGTGTAATTAAACCTACGTAGTATGTACGGTTCGGTGATTACTGGTCACAAATTACTCGTCACAAAGTCACTAAAATCTCTATAACGGAACATCTGGCAGCCGAAAAGTCCATCATACTAACGATAACTATCATAGTAACGAGAACTTGAGTGCCAAATATTGTGTATTCGCGATTTTCATGGCAAAAATTGTCTTTGTGACCACCCCAATGTGACGAATAGTCCAATTACCGTATGTACATATGTTCGAAAAAATCTGCTCTGAATACATGCACTTGTTACTTCTTCGATGATCAAAAGCGACTGAAAGAATTGACGCAATATTAAAATACATTTAAAAAGGGACGAAAAACATTTCTGTGTGACATCCTTTGTTTCAAATTACACGCATATGGTTACCTTTCGCAATCAATCGTTGCGTTTCACTATCATATAAGAAGATAATTTAATTAATTAATATTTTTCAAGCACGGAAAATCTGCAAACCGGACAATCCGCACCCGTATAATCGAGAGTACACTGTATTTGTAACCGACTTATATGTAGCTGACAGCAGGCCAAAATGCGTTGAACTAGTGAATGAGGATAATTGTGGATGGAGACGGAGGACTCGACTGGAGCAGAACAGAGACAAAGTCTATATTCTACAATTCAGATAATTATTCGCTGGTTGGAACAAGTTATATGCGAACGTCAATTGATAGCACAAAAAATAGTGGTCGATATTTGGTCTAAATATAACAGTTTACCGCTATGTACCCTAAATGTAAAAATATATTGGTTCTGCATTACTTTTTTTTAACATCATTTCCTCGCTTTCATTTATATTTGTCACGTTTTTTGTATCTGCCCCTGAATATATTTCATTTTCATAATTTTTTTCTTACTTTTCGTTTTATTCATTTTTTTGTATTATTTATTATTATTTTTCATTTCGGGGCTGGAGGCGAAGGCCCCGGGGCGTTGGAGGCGCTGGAGGCTCCGGGGGCGTTGGGAGCGCTGGGGGCGAAGGCCCCGGGGAGTCGGAGGTGCACAAAACGTAATTTGTAATTAACTAAATTTTGATTTCACCATTATATAGCATCGCATTCAAAGATAAACTTTTTGTCGCTGGTGGAAATGACTATAATACTTCTTCTGGTTTAGACAGAGTCGAATATTACGATCCGAATGCAAATGTGTGGACAGCATTCACCAAACTACCGAAACCTGCAGAAGGAATCAGTCTCTGCTGCTTTCAAAACACACTGCTTAGCATGAGTGAGATTTTTTACAACTTGAGTTGAATTTATGGGTCTTAAATGTAGAATTAATATATTGTTTTGATTTCAGGTGGATACGATGGAAAAAGTAATTTAAGCGATGTTTGGGAATACGATGAGACGAACAAATCTTGGAAAGCTTCAACAAGTCTAAGTGGAGCGAGATCTTATGCAGTTACACATGTCATTCCATATGATTCGATTATTTGATCGACTGCAGTTTTTTGTATTATTTGTAAATAAATGTAACATGAAATAATCATTAAATGTACTTTTTTTGTAATATTTAAATTTTTAATGTATACAAATGTTTGAATAAATACATAATATGCAACAACTTCTCGAAATATATTTTATTTTTCTGTGACTATTTAATGTTTATTTACATAAATAAATAATATTATCTAGACAAAAACATATACATATGTACATATATTTTATATAGAAATTAATTCTTATAATTTTTCTTGTTTAAATAATACGACTTTAAATTTCTAAAATTAATTCGAATATTTCTTTAAATTTTAGCACATAAAAATCAAATCAGTGGCTGTCAAATATTTTTCACACGTTTCGTCGATTAAATAATACTTTTCATCGAATTCTCAACTTTTCCGTTATTTTCCATTATTCATTAAGTGATATTTACTGAATAATTTTAATCACCGACTCTCAAACTTTTCATAATTATAACTTTTATTTAAAAATGAAGATGAATTTCAAAGAAACAGCGTGAATTAGTAACCAACATACATATATGTTTTTGCAATTTGCTACATTCCAACGGTTTCAAATGATTTTTAAGGTTTCTCAAATGCTTTTACATTTTTATTCTGTTATATCATGGTTTTTAGCGGTTTTTATTGTATCGTGAAATCTTCTAGTATTGACAACTTTTATGAGAAATAATCAATATGTTAATGTCAGTGGCTCTGAAATTTTTATTTTATTAATTTCATTCAAAGCTGCACATGTATGTAAAAAGAACGCCAAAGTAGATGCGAGGATATTCACATTAAAAATGGTGGGCCATAGATTACTTTTCGTGATCAGTAAATGTAAAAAAATTCACAAAGCAATGTACATACATATATTTCGAAATAAAGGATTTTGATTAAAAATTACATTTGTGCAGTTTTTCTTCAGTGTGAGATTTCATATGAACTTATGGGATAATCTTGAATGTGTAGTGAATGACTGAACAAAAGCCTCATTTCAACTGTATCTCCTTGGTGTGAGTTTTTATATGCCTAATTAAGGTAGACTTACGAGTAAATGAAACCAAACAAACTTTACATCGGTATGATTTTATTCCTTTGTGGGAATTTATATGACCTATTAGGTTATGCTTCTGAGTGAACGTCTTTGAACAAATATCGCAATCGAACAGTCTCTCCCCGCTGTGAGATTTTACATGCCGTTTGAGGCTAAACTTATGAGTGAATGACATCAGACAAACTTCGCAACGATACGGTTTCGTGTCATTGTGTGATTTCAAATGAACCACTAGGCTTTGCCTTAATATGAAATACTTTGGACAGATATTGCATTTGAACGTTGTCTCCTCGGAGTGAGTTTTTAAGTGCTGATATAAAGAAGACCTATGACTAAATGAAACAAGACAAACTTCACATTGGTACGGTTTTATCCCGTCGTGAGAATGTATGTGCTCAACATGGCTAGCTTTAGAAGTGAACAATTTAGAACACACTATGCATTTGTACGATTTCACACCAGTGTGAGAGTTCATATGAGCCGCTAGGTTATGTTTCTGAGCGAACGACTTTGAACAAATATTGCATTTGAACGGTCTCTCCCCGGTGTGAGATTTTACATGTTGCTTGAGGCTAGATTTATAGCTAAATGAATTCAAACAAATTTCGCAATGGTATGATTTTATAACTTTGTGAGATTTCATATGAACCTTTAGGCTATGCTTCGAAGTGAACGACATTAAACAGATATGGCATTTGAACAGTTTCTCGACATTGTGAATCATAGCATGTCGCTTAAGGTTTTTCCTGTAAGTGAATGAACTCGAACAAACTTCACATTGGTATGGTTTTATCCCTGTGTGAGAATTCATATGCTCCACAAGGATGGCTTTAGAAGTAAACAATTTAGGACACAATTCGCATTTGAACCGTTTCTCCTTGGTGTGAGTTATAACATGTCTACTTAAGGTGGATCTATGAGAAAACGAAATCAAACAAACTTCACATTGGTACGGTTTTATCCCTCTGTGAGAATTTATATGCTCCTCGAGGGTATTTTTAGTAGTGAACAATTTAGAGCAAATGTCACATTTGTGTGGGTTTTCTTGCGTGGATTTTCCTTCAGGTATCTGCAAAATAAAACGACGATTATAAATTATGAGTACATATTTTTTACGCTTAAGCGTTAGATTGCGCTTTTTCCTGACATTTTCTATTAACATGGCGTGTTTCTCCTTGGTGTGAATTATAGCATGTCTACTTAAGGAAGATCTATGAGCAAACGAAATCAAACAAAATTTGCATCGGTATGGTTTTATCCCTGTGTGAGAATTCATATGCTCCATGAGGCTAGTTTTAGTAGTGAACAATATAGAACAAATTTCACATCTGTGTGGGTTTTCCTGTGTGGATTTTCCTTCAAGTATCTGCAAAATATAACTACGATTATACGATGAATTATAAGCATATTCACATTTGTTACGCTTAAGCGTTAAATTGCGATTTTTTCCTGACATTATCATTTTCTATTAATAAGGCGTTTTGCTTTGAATGGTCTCTTTGCAAAGACTCTTTTCCCGAATTGCTTGATTCGGATTTATTGATTCCATCATCAACGGCCGGTTGACAGACATTTGCTGTTGAATTAATACCGATATCATCTTCCCAAATTAAATCGTCCAACAAAATTTCTTCATTTTTGATATCTAAAATCTCGGCCAGCCGTCGTTTCTGTGTTTCTTCACTCTGAATACACATGTTTCTAAAGTTTCTTAACAATCCAAGATTGTTTTTACATAAAAGACATATCGTATCTGGCAACAGATCATCATTATTAACCTGTAAAATAAAAATGGTAATGAGTGTGTTGTGTTAACGATTCAGTTGTTAAAAGTATGTATTTGTAACCGACTTGTAGCTGACAGCAGGCCAAAATGCGTTGAACCTGTGAATGAGGATAGTCGTGGATGGAGACGGAGGACTCGACTGGAGCAGAACAGAGACAAAGTCTACATTCCATAATTCAGATAATTATTCGCTAGTTGGAACAAGTTATATGCAAACGTCAATTGATAACACAACTGTCAGAAAATAGTAGTTGATATTTGGTCTAAATTTAACAGTTTACCGCTATGTACCCTAAATGTAAAAATATATTAGTTCTTCATTGCTTTTTTTAACATCATTTCCTCGCTTTCATTTATACGTCATGTTTTTTTATCTGCCCCTGAATTCAGCCTCTTTGTTATTTACTTTTTAGTGCGTCATTCAAGAATCGTTATTTCATCTGTCTGATTTAGAATATAAAAACTAAAATTAGCTTCAGTCCGTTTTAATCAGGGCTGTGCAGTCGGAGCATTTAAAGCGAAGTTGGAGTCGTGAAATAACTGACTCCGACTTCGTTTTATTATTTTCTTTATTACGGTGTGTATAGGATTGTCAGACGTTCCGATTAATCGGGATTGTCACCAGTTTTAAGTATCGTATCTCGGTGTTCCGAACAAACCTCTCGAGACACCCAAATGTCCCGGTTTACTACTTTTTAAATTCCTACAGAAGCTCAGAATTAAGAAATATGTAAATATGTATATATAAACAAAAAGTCGATTACTGGATAAGACAGTTTGGTACACACTGCAGCAATATTATGCAGCAACGTTTAAAGATTCCAAAATTGCCACATAATATTCTTCGATCAAAGCAGAAACAACTTCTTTGGTAAATCAAGTTTTAGAAAAATACTCGTCGAGATTTAGTCTAAATTTAACGCAGTTTATAGCTATATAGCTATAAACTGCTCTATTATTTTGGGAAAAGATGTAAGTATAACATACCAAATTAAGAATTGAAATTTGGAGTATATACTCCAAATTTCTTTACAGTTTTAATTGAAGTTGATGCTATGAAACATTAAATAATACTTGTATGAATAATAAACGTAAAGTATGTATTCGTAGTTATCATCTTTAAAATCACAAAATTCTAAATTTAAATCGAAATTATAGATACATATGTATATATATTTCTAACATTGTTTAAGAAAAATAAAATACTGTAGAAATTTCTATATTCTTTATACCGATCGTTATACTCGTTTCTTGCTACTTTCCTCGTATTCAACGATTGCTTCAGAAAGATTTTGAACATCTAGATTTGTTTTTCAATTATGGACATATTATAACTGGAGCCTGAGGGGGCCGTGTATTGTTCAAAGGTTGTAAATGCATTGTTAAAGGTTTGCCGAACAATGGATAGCACTGTGACTATCCTACCTCTAATTATAACTAGAGGTAGGATAGCCAAGGTGCCGCTTATTGTTCAATTGTTGTAAATGCTTTGTAAAAAAGGTTCGGCAAACCTTTAACAATGCATTTACAACATTTGAACAATGAACGGCACCTTGGTTATCCGGGCTTTAATTATAACAAGGTTTTTAGTTTTTAACTTTAAGTTTTGGAAATGGTCGTGTAAAACCGAGTTTGGTTCAAACTAGTGGTGTTTGCACAATACTTATATATACATAAGTATATCTGCTTCCATTTATGATCAGTAGTCGCCGGTGAGTGTTATTTGCGGTCGCTTGTGTTGTCATTCTATTTATATATGTATGTATGTATATACAGACCCATGACAGGATGTTCTTACCGCTAGCGTAATTTGCGAAACTTGTGACAAATTTGACAAACATGTGGGAAACACGTGTTTATTTTAGCACTGGTAGATAGATTGAATAGCAACCCACATGTGGTGGTAAAAAAAAACCGAAAATTTTGAAACAGGGGATGAAAGAAACAAAGAATCAGTTCACGGTCAGTTTTCGCCCTGTTAACTTAACAATAACGCTGCGTAAATTAACAATTATTGACTTAAAAATAGAATATTTTGAATATAAGTTGTAAATTAATATTATTGTGTTTTTACGTTCGCTTTAATATATTTTTTAATTTTAATTTAAAAACTTTTTTTTTGAAATGGCTCCAAAAAAAAACCATTTCAGAAGATGTGAAAGTGGCCATTGCAACGCTTATTTGTGAAAAGACGTATAGTTACAGACAAATTGCAAAAAAATTTCATGTTTCTCACCCTACGGTAGCCCATATTGCACAATCGGTGCAATCGGGGGTTTCTCCAACTGCTACATTATACCACAAATGTGGGGGTAAACGAAAAACCACACCGCGAACGGATCGAAAAATCATCACCGTAGCTTTGGAGAACCGTAAGGTGCCTAATAAAGGCATTCAAGCTATTCTGAACGAAGAGGGAATCGATATTTCCACAAGAACGTTGCAACGCAGACTTCGCGAAGTTAATGTCAAGAGCCGAACTCCCGTAAAAAATCAAAAAACGAGTTTTACGCTAGTGGTAAGAACATCCTGTCATGGGTCTGTTAATATGTATAAATATATATATATTTTTTTTCTATTTTTGTAATTCTTAAGTATTTCGATTTCGTAATAATAAATTCATTTCCCACAATGATTTATTCATATATTTATAATATTGTAATGTCATTCAAATTGCAGATTATATCAATTAAAAAAAAAATCATGAACTTCGTTTATGGCTGTGATATCATTTGAAATGTGCCTATATTTTGAATTAAAAAACGTAACAATATCGAACTGGTCTCTGATTGGTCGAAACGATCCGGTCGATCTGTGATTGGTCGAGATTTTAAAGCGGCGGGAAATTTATATCGCACTTTTTTCTTAACAATTACTGACCAATTCCGATTGCTGGTACATATTATGTTCAAGTGAATGTCACGGGACACTTGAATTTGATAAGATATTATCATTTCGAATACGTTCTTCATGTTATATTGATTTAGTTTATGTATGTAGGTATATATTATATATGAAATATGTACATATCAGTATTTTTTCATTAGATATTTCTTTTTTTATAGATTTTAATTGAATTATATTCAGTACTGATTCGTAATCAAATATTATAATTATGTGTTTTTATAAAACGTACTTACGTATATCTGTGTATTTTAGAGATAATTTGAACAAGGTTAATCCTACAGTATTATTTAACACTTCTTATCAGTAAACGCTAATCATTACGTTGTATTTTTACTTTTTTTTTTATTAATTTATGAGAAGATACTTAAATTTGAATGTATGTAACTATAGATTTAAATTTTAAATTCACTTTTCATTAGTAAAATCTTCTAATATCTCTTATTAATATACCGATTAAACCATTTAAATCTATGCGTATATACCGAGTGCAATTTTTGACTATCACATACTCGAATTTTGTAAACAAACTACTTCTACGATATCTATAATCTTATATGAAAAATATAAGTACTAAAGATAAAACATTGAGTGAATATGTACGTTAATGATGCCATAGAAGAATTGCACACACATTAGCATTCATGATTTATACTTTCAACGTAATTCTATTCAATCACAAATGTGACCTCGAATAAATAATTTCACAGACAAATAAACAATGACCTCGTTCTGTTTGTATTAATATTTTTGATATATAATACCTTGTATTCTCATCATTGATTAATCAGTTCACATTATTAAGCTGTATTTTGTTTGTTTTTTTAGCTTACAATGGCAAAATCTACAACTGTGAAGTTAAACGACGGAAGGGAAATTCCCGTCCTAGGACTGGGAACGTATGCGGTGAGTTTCTTGTATTGTTATAATTATACTGAAGATTAAATCTTAAACAAATCTATAATGTATTACATGATTCTTACACAAAGCTGAACTTCGATTTATCCGAAGATGCTACGGAACTTTTAATACGGCCTGATTCGACTTCATCGGACGACGTAAGAAATTGTAACGGCATAATAGAGGGGGCCGGGTCTATTGTAAATAATAAAAGTCGTCTATATATGTGCTGACATTAACTCATAATGTGTGCAAAATTGCATGAAATATTATAAAATGTTCAAATATAGTGCATGATTCACGATTAATCTGCACGACGATCAGAAAAATTTAACAAAAAGCTTTGTATGTGAAAGGTTGTTTTCAATTTGAGGTTAACTATGATTTTTGTTTGCGTATAGAGACAGGGAAAATCTGATGAGTGTAGACTGTCTGTAGAATCGGCTATTTCCTGCGGGTATAGACACATTGATACGGCCTCGTTTTATAACAACGAGGATGAAGTTGGACTCGGAATCAATAACATGATCAAAGAAGGTGTCGTCACTAGAGAAGAAGTCTTTTTAACAACAAAGGTATGCAAACGTGATACGATTTGTTTGTTTTCGCATGTGAAATATACTTTAATTCATATTGTTCATATGCAGTTGTGGAACGATCAACACGAGGAAGCCAAAGTAGTACCAGCTCTTGAAGAGTCTCTGAAGAAATTGGGTCTGTCTTATGTTGATTTATATCTCATCCATTGGCCACTGGCTACTAATGTAAGTTGAAATATCACCTTCTTTCATACTAGTTCAATTGTATCATCCATTGTCATGGTAGCAATTTTTATATACTCATTAATACTACTGGTATACATATACATACATTTTCATTTTTAAATAATTTAATAGTGTCGTATTAAAAATAAGTAATAGTAAAAGGGCTGCTGAGTGCGATATTTGAAATCATCAATGGAGTATTTGCAAGGCTAGGCGATGACGATGACGATGTAATGTTGGAGCAAGTAGGAAACCTGTTCATCCAAACCAAAAAAAAACGTACGTGCAGCAGAATAGACTAGTAGTTGGCATATAATGCTTTGAACAAAGTGGTCACGGGTTCAAATCCCACTGGTTTTTGCTGGCCGGATCTTGGATTTGTGACTCCAGGTTGATTGTTTCCTATCAGAGTTTGCCAATTTATCTGATTTTCATAGAAACGGTTCCAAAAACTTGGCAACCTTTACCCATTTCTCGCAATTTTTGAGTTTTCAGCAATTTCGTATTTCGCTGAATTGTATAAAATGCTGCAAATTTACAAATTTGACCATATACGTATGTCTCTATGGATGTTAATAGATATTTATTTATTTTTTTACATATATACCAGGAAGGCCTTACAGGTAAACCTCAATGAGCCTTCCTGGCCAATTACAATTACAATGCAGCGTTTTTATTACAAGTCGTTGAATTACGAGACACTGAAAAACTCGCAAATTAACGAGACATCTATGAATTGTACATCAATCATACTTCAAATAGTGGTGACATAGTAGGTAGGAAGGATTTTTAGCCAATTTTTTTTCCGGGAACCGTTTCAACATTGAAATCAGAGAAAATTGGCAAACTCTGTCAGGAAACGATCAACCTGGAGTCACAAATCCAGGTTTGACCAACAGCATACTCTGAAAAATTTATTTTCACTCGAGGCCCGGCCCTGGGATCGAACCCGATGCCTCTCAACGCTAGGCAGAAGCTTAACGACCGAGCTATGCTGCTGGCTATGTATTTACTTTGTATAATAATACTTGTATCAAATGTGCAATGTTTCTGGCCAGGGAGGCGCATTGGGGTTACCTGGTAGGACTTCCTGGGATTAATAGAAAATAAATAAAATTGTTGAACCATTTAAGAATTTCTTATTCAGTTTATGTTAATTTATTTCTAGGCTGATGGATCAAGCAGCGACATTGACTATTTGGAAACATGGAGAGGTATGGAAAAGTGCAAAGAATTGGGCTTGGCCAAGTCGATCGGCGTGTCCAATTTCAACCTGCAGCAGTTGGAGAGGCTGTTAAGCAACTGTAAGGTTATCCCGGTTGTCAATCAAGTCGAGGTATATCGAATTACAATTGCACTCTCACTATGTGACACATTTGGAGTTTTATCATGATGTATTTTTGAAATAGGCGAATCCAAACTTGACCCAGAAGAAGTTGCTTGAATACTGCAAGAGTAAGAAGATAGTCTTGACTGCTTATACACCACTCGGTTCCATGCCCGAAATAAGGGATAGAACAAAAGCACCCCCGGCTCCAACCATGGATGATCCAATTCTGACTGCGATGGCGAAGAAGTACAACAAAGTCACAACTCAAATTGTGTTGCGTTATTTGGTAAAATGATTAATTGACACACTTTAATTTCATATAATATAATACCAGGTGTGATCCTAAATGAAAACTTTTATATTATAGATTGATTGTGGAATGGTTGCAATTCCCAAGTCCGTTACACCTGCCAGGATTGCTCAGAATATTGACATTTTCGATTTCGCTCTGACTCCCGAAGAAGTGAAGAAGATCGACGAGTTCAATGCCGACTTTAGGGTCGTTGCAGTTGCCGTCTGGAAGGACCACAAAAATTTCCCGTTTTAAATGTTGATAATATGTTTGTTTGAATTTAAGATACATATATATGTACCTAAATTTTATAAAATAAAAAATATATTTTATTAAAAATTGATTATTTTTATTTCGCGAGTTATCAAATTATCATAGTTATTCTTATTAAATTATCAGTTGAAAAATTTTAGCACATACATATGTCTTATATGTAACTTTTCAGGTTTACGATGAATATGTTGGGTTTGATATTATAATTTATTTCTGACAGACATACGGACTTGTTCAATTTTATACATAGGTTGATATTTATTTATTAAAAACAGAAACATACAGTATTGCAAGTTTCTATGTTTTATATTTAATTTATACCGAAAAGCCTAACAGCTAACCCCAATGCACCTTTCTGGTCAGAAACATTGTACATTTGATACAAATATTATTAATATTATACAAAGTACATAAATACTTATCAATTAAGAGGGCTGAACACCAGCGCCTTGTCCATACAAACGTATTATACTTCTCCCTTCCTCAATTATGGCACTAGAGAAATTATTTTTTAATATGCTATGGATATCCACCATTGGGATGCATCTATCGTTTTATTTTTTTGTTTAGTTATTTTTTATAGGAGCTAGGAGCCGCCAAACATCTATAAAATCGCCTCTTTTTTACACCCACGAAAAGAGTACAGCGTGCTTATTTAACGGTCGATTTAAAATAAATACGCGCATAGTTGCACAGAAAATATCTTTCTCATACCGATGATGAAATTTTTTTAAAAATTGGTCCAGTTTTGGAGGAGAAAATAGGAGAATACGAAACCTCGATTTTGTCGATTTAAAATACGTATTATCGGGTCGAAGCGAAACTGTCGCATTCACTCAATATATATATTGATATATATTGTCGCATTCACTCAATATATATACCGAAGAAAGGAACGGCAACAAAATTAAGGTTTCGGGTGTACAGCCCTCTTAATATCCACAGATATATTTATGGTAAAATTTGTAAATTTGCAGCATTTTAAAATTCGAGATTGCTGAAAACTCGAGATTTTGCGAGAAAATGGGTAAGGCTGCCAATTTGTTGGAACCGTTTCAATGAAAATCAGATAATTTGGCAAACTCTGATAGGAAACGATCGACCTGGAGTCACAAATATATATAAAGTTACCTACTTTAGGTATATTTTAAAGGGCTTGGTGCAAACGATCGAAAAGCGCCAGACAGATTGAACCACAGATTAACTGGATGGCTGCTTTAAACGCAATTCTCGACTTGACGAATGAAAAATTGCACATCAGATGACGAGTAACCTTTCGATGTGCACAGATGCAATTATTAAAATGGTAATTATTAAAATTGAGATGGATCTTTCTGGCGAGTTTAATAAGGCAAAATTCTGAACTAAAGTATCAGAAGCACAGAACGTATACAGGGTAGGTATGTATGTCGGGACTTCGGGTAGATTTCGCTTAGTGTAAGTGCGAGCAGTGCGCACGCATAAGGTACACGTGTCGTTAATCTGTGGTCCAGTCTGTCTGGCGCTTTTCGATCGTTTGCACCGCATCGATTTTAAATTATTCAAATAACCAATACACTTGTTTGTCAAGATATTTTATTAAAGATTGCCGACTTATCAATAATGTAGAAAATAGAAATAGATCATGTAGACAAATCTGATTTACAAAATTATATCACAGTTTAATCGTCAAAATGCAAGTCATTCAGCTAAGTACATAGAATTTTGATTAAATACTTATCTCATTTGGTTAATAAACACTTCAGATATTATGACGTAATTAGAATATTCCATGAGAATCTACAAAGTCAAGCGATATATGTAAAGTTGAGTAAACGTTCACATTTAAAATGTCACGATGGCATTGCAGAATTTCAAAAAATAAATCAACATTTTGCATCTCATTCATTAATTATCTTTCTATTGTGTTAGCATGTATAAACTATACATTCGTCGTTATCGTACTTGATCACAAATTGTTATACTTATCTGAGATAAAGCCTCGGTATCGATGTATAAATAGTTACGTTCGATCAATTCTAGTCATTCATTGATCGTAACTTAAACAGTTTGCCTTATTCAATTCAATCTAACTACAATTTATTAATACAAGATGGTTAAATCTATGACATTGAAGATGAACGACGGACGTGAAATACCTGTCATAGGACTCGGAACATATACGGTGAGATTAATATCTTCTATATTCAAGTTTTTACTAAATTTGTGCGCTGATTGACTTAGAGATTCGTCTGCAGACAGTCGGTCAACAATTCTCAACCAATTTATATGAGTTCAAAACTGGTTTGCTTCATGTAATTATTATTTATGTTCATGTACAGAGTCAAGGGAAGACCGATGAGTGTAGACTGTCTGTGGAAACGGCTATTTCCTGTGGGTATAGACACATTGATGCAGCCGCAATTTATAAGAACGAGGATGAAGTTGGACAAGGGATCAATAATATGATCAAAAAAGGTGTCGTTACTAGAGGTGAAATCTTTTTAGCTACAAAGGTATGCAGTATTATCATGATTCGTTTGCTTTTATATGTGAAATATATTTTAATTCAGATTTTATATACATGTGTAGTTGTGGAATGATCAACATGAAGAACAAAAGGTAGTACCAGCTTTGAAAGCATCTCTGAAGAGATTGGGTCTTTCCTATGTCGATTTATATCTCGTCCATTTTCCACTCGCTATCAATGTAAGTTAAAATTGTCATCGTCGGATTTTTTTAGGTTGTGGCTATTTGCAGGTACTATATCTGCGACAGGCACAAAGCCACAACCTTTTTTTTAATGTACCAGATGCACATTTTTAAATATTAAAATATTACAAAGTTTGAATTCTAACCACTGGTTATTATATTTAAAATTAACGTTTTTAATGCTAAAAGAACACTATTATGGGCATACTATTATTCTTCGAGTTATAAAATGTCATCTTCTGGTACATATGCATGTAAACATTGTAAACTACTCAATTTTTGAAGTGAAGTACTTTTTATTTAGTTTATACAAAATTTCTCTGTAGGCTGATGGATCACACAGCGACGTAGACTATTTGGAAACATGGAGAGGTATGGAAAAGTGCAAAGAATTGGGCTTGGCCAAGTCGATCGGCGTGTCCAATTTCAACCCGCAACAGTTGGAGAGGCTGTTGAACAACTGCAAAGTCATCCCGGCTGTTAATCAAGTCGAGGTATATAAGGATACAATTAAACTAGTAATATGTGATACACTGGGTATATTATTATGACGTATTTTCTCACTAGGCCCATCCAAATTTGACGCAGAAGAAGATCATCGAGTACTGTAAGAGTAAAAATATAGTCTTGACCGCTTGGTCGCCATTCGGAGCTATGCCTGAAATTAGGGATAGGACGCGTGCACCACCAGCTCCGAAGATAGATGATCCAATTCTGACTGTGATGGCGAAGAAGTACAACAAAACCACAACTCAAATTGTGTTGCGCTATCTGGTAAACCGATCAGCTTGTATATATATACATATATATTTACATTTCACATACTACACTTGATTCCAGATACTATGTATATGTTTTGTCAATTAACAACTCTAAGAGCAAGTCTAGTTTAGCCGTCACATTATAATCAGATACTCACATATGTTATAATATAATTCATATTAATAGCATGAAGCAAATTACTCTTTAATGATTGAGAAAGTGCAAAAATCATTTCATCGTTTCCTGTATTGGAAAGAGTATGGGTATTACCCATATCTCTAACCTACTCATTTCCTTTTGGGCATGCTTGGGTATAGTTCCCTTGAACTTCTCATTAATTCTTGTTGTAAATGTCTTTTTAAGATACGTGTTACGGTATCCTGATGACATCACTGTTGAGTTTCGTTCGTTTTACGATCGAGCGATGAACTCTTTCTTCTGGAATGGTCGAAGGGGACGTTGCCATGGGGCTATGCATGTTTGTACAGGATCGATGATGAGATCACTGGTTTTGATTCGTAATAGCATAAGTTGTGCTAGATTCCTACAACATCATCATTTGATGGCTGTACCTCTTGCTCGCACAGTTATTTATCAGATGGCTTCTATTCCAAGAGCTATCTTATTTCTCAATGAAATCGTTGCTGCTGTGCCTAAATGTGATATTTTCCACCTCAGTCAGCGTAGGTTATCAGAGATTATTTTAACCTATATATCTGGTAGCCTGCGCTCATCATTATTTTATAATTGTATGCGATGAATGAGTGAAATTATGATCTCAATGAGTGAAATTATGATATTTACGGCTGATTCTTGCATTTACATATGTATGTATATTGGTGTTGGCTGTGGATGCAAGACATTCCCTACTATGTATTCTGTTAATTGATATTTAGGAATATGCATTGGGGATTCCTGTAGTAAATTAATTAATTTTTAATTAGACAATTAATATATTTTTATGATATATTTTTATTGTATATAGATTGATTGCGGAATGGCTCCACTTCCAAAGTCGATCACACCCACCAGGATAGCTCAGAACATTGACGTTTTCGATTTTGCTCTGACTCCCGAAGAAGTGAAGAAGATCGACGAGTTCAACACTGGCTTTAGAGTTCATAAGGAACACGAAGAGCTCTGGAAGGACCACAAACATTATCCATTTTAAACATTGACCATTTATGACCTTAAATTAAGCTCATATAAAATGCTCGATTCATTTTGAGACGTGTATAAATAAAAAACATTTCTTTAAAAATTGATCATTCTTTTATTTCACGTCGGAAATAGTGTTACAATTATGGCTTTCTTGTTAAATTTAATATAATAATATTTCACACACAGGAAGATTGACATTTGGGATACAATTGAGTACATATGTTTGAAATTCATCAGACGGATTTAATAATCAAAAGTGGAGGAACTTACTGATATAGAAAAAAAAACTTATAGCAGAAGTTTAACCCTTACCAAATTCGCACTTGAATGTTATCTGAGCGGTTTTGGCATTCAACATTGAGCTTGTGAGTGATACAAAGTTTTTGAAATGCCAGCGGAGCTCAAATATGGAGTGAGTGAATCGTTAAAGACCACTACCGATATTGTAAGCTCGACGCAGCTTTTATAAAGTTCAAGATATTGATCATAACACTGTCAAATGCCGTCAACAATCAGCGAAAGCATTGTATCTTGAGGTAAAAAATAATAGGAAGCCGCCATGTCTGTTAGTTTGCACGAGGATTCACTGGGACTTTTATGTACATAAATATACACATATAATAAGTACAAATTACTAGGTTTTCATTCAAGCTAATGAAGATGTTGCATATGAAGACATAGTTCATATTATAATAATAAATTAAATTCACTTATCCTAATTACAAACTTGAAATGTTCTTGGAAACAATCTATTTACAATATATTGTACATATAAATATGCATATATATACAGAGTGGGATAACGAAGACAGAATACTATATGTTGAATCGCCCCCAAATAAGTTTACACTCAAAGTATTTGTACCATTTTTGCGCCAAGAAATTCCTTTATTCATCTTTAGCACTGTGATGGATAGCGAGTGACCAGGACTTATATTTTATTTAATATCTCCAAATATATTGAATGCAGGGTCTTCATATTTTATGTATTCCTCATCAAAACCTCTATGATTCGAATTATGTCATAACGAAATAAAAATTCACTCAACGGCCAGTGTGAGAATGACATCTGCCTTTGAATGACTGTTTCAACAGCTATTTTATTCATTTATTGCACTTATTTTGTATTATTCGACATTTAATACATGATAAAATGATATTTATAGTTAATAAGAATAATTAACCTCACAGATTTTGCATTATTTCAACTTAAATCTCATATTTATAATTGGACGCTTGGCGTCCAGCACAGTGGTTACCGGAATTTTTTAGAACAGAAAGGCAAATGTTAACATAATATTTTGTTTTATATAATTTTTCAAATTAAATCAATTCATTATACAATTTTGAACATATGTAGAATTATGACTTTCATATTCAATACACATGATTTCTTTAAAATTATGATTTGAATAATTGGATCTTATAAATATATATATTCTTAGAAGGATCTGATATGCACTTCTGTCTTCGTTAGGCCACCGTGTAAAAACAACAAAAAAAAACGACGAGAGTATCGTTTGATTTACATTAAAACGCAAACACACGACTTAAGACAACAGCACAGTACGGACAAGACTATTTCTATTCATAGTATACAGCAGCGCATGCACTCGCTACTATGACGTCACGTCGTGCGTGAATATTTCCTCATTGGCTAAAGAAAACCGGGTTGGCTTGATACATGTACTGCTGTATAGTATGAATAGATTTTGTCGGCTACTGCTGTTACGTCCATATTATGGAATGTAGAATGTACCAAAGAATACTTTTACGTGCCATTGCCGGGCTGTGCTGTGCTAGTATGTAGACAATACTATGTACAGAGACATTGAAAACTATTTTAAATTTATTGCTAACGATAAAGAGTGAAAATTTATTTTGTACATCACAGTCGAATAATGCTAAAAATAAATATTTATCACTATTATTATTAATTTAAGATAACATTTACAGGTAGAAAAGTTGCACACATATTCGGATGAACGTGAATTTTCCTATTCAAATATTCAGTCTGTTTCGTGTAACGTTGTTCGTAATTTGCTATTAAAAAATAATAAAAAAAAAAAACACTTAGAACGCTTTCTTGCCGTGGTTCGGAAATACGAAATCCTTGATGTAACTGAACAACGACAGGAGACCGTATTTCTTGTCTTTCCTAGAGAAGTAATTGACTAGTACGTCGTTGTCGCCTACAATCAAACAGTTAGTACAGTTAATACGGTATTAAATACATACATATGAGTTTGATGACATCGCATTATACATACCCAATAATGGTTTACTTTCATTCGTCATTGGTAAAACATTATCGTTGGCCGATAGCGACACGAATAGCGCAAACGGCACCATCCAAAGACACAATGTAAAGTAAGAGAGTACCTGAAATATAAGTAAGTACATACATATATGAAGATATCGTCGTTTAAACAGTAATTAATGTTTAAAATCTAATAAAAAATTGAATAAAATTACTTCTGAGAATGGAAAGTACGTATTTCCAAAGTATTGGAAGGCTAAGTAGTGATTTACTATTAAGAGCATCACGGCAACGATGAACGCCGGACTCAACGGTATAACGTACGGAAACCCACGCAGTATAAATGCGTGACACGATTGCGCCAACAGTCCGAATGTGATCATGAACCAGGGCAGATCTTCGACGAATGCTAGTCCGCAGTAAAGTGAACTTGATATCTGAAAAAAAAAGCAATTTAGAAATGTCGAATTCAATACAGAATTGATTGAATACTATATGAATGTAGTTTCACTCACTATAACCATCCAAGTGATGCACTTCTTGGCTACGACTGTATACTCTTCAACTAATTCTGCCATGTAATATAAGCCGGCAGCTGAAAATTAAAAAGCAAACACATGATTTAGATAATTAACCGTTTGCCCGCGGTCGTCTTCTATGGAAGCTTTGGGCGACAAGTCTGTAGCGCGGCTGTCTTCCATAGAATTTCTGAACTTTGCACGGGATTTTGAGGCTTATATGCGCCTATTTCAACTGTTTTAAGGTTCAAAATTGGTTGAATATATTATTGAGTTGAATGCCATCTATTCAATTTGCTTAAAATGAATGTATACCAGTCAAAAATTAGTTTTTTGTGGAACCATACTGAAACCTCTTCTATGTGACGTCACGTCTACATACAATTATAAAGAATGATTATTTGACAATTAATCCAAAACTACGAGATATATTATTTATTTTATTGTTTAAAATAATACTTTATGTGTTAATTAACATATCTGGTTACTTGAGTAAATATTAAAATCTGTATTTAAGGTCGAAAACTCGATTGCCAAATTCGCGAAAAAGGTGCCGCGTACAGGGCTTCTTCGCTATATTTATTGCCGCGGGTGTTGACTTTGATTGTGAGAAATGGAACAATTTATATAAAAATCGTACAGTCTGCATGCAATAGTTTAAACACAATATATCGATATTTCAATTAATACAGGATGCGATGGAAACAATCTGACGATTAGTATCTTAAACATGAACGGTTGTGATGAAATGTTAATATTCTCTAGCTAGATAAAAGCAAACTATATAGGATGGGATTATGTTTTAAAGAAATTTTTTGAAGATATTATCAAAGAGAAATTGCTTCAGTGCTCAAACAGCATATAAATAAAATAAACAGCGATGTGCCAAGTACGCAATTTGGAGGTTAAGTGAGCTGACCGATGGAGACGGTGACGAAAGCGATTTGCAACAGCGTCGCCGCTAGGCTCATGATGTAAAGAAACCACATCTCGACGAAGAAACCGCTGGAACGGTAGTTTTACACTGACAATGACACTGACAGTCCCAAATCAAGGGTGACAGCTACACCGAAGTTGCCACACTGCGACGTATGAGCTGCCCTCACTAAAATAACGTTAAAAAAATAATTTACTTTTTGATTCATGATCATATTTTGAAGTCCATAATGTTGAAATGATTTGCTATGAGAGAAAAGCATACATTATTCAAATCAAAGTGCTCATAATTTCTGGTTTTACCAGTTTAAAAAAAAAGGTCTTAATTTTGACATTAGTAAGATATAACCAGGTATTGTGAAATATAATCAGTTTGCGATTACATACATCAGGTTGCTATTTGTTGGAAGCCCCTATAAAAAGCTCAGATGAGTTTTAATGAAGCTATTTATTTTTGAAAAGTATAATTATAAGTTTTGTAAACGCATCAAATGAACTCAGCATGACTGGTTGACCTAAATTCTGGTAGTTGCGATCGCCCAAAAGACAATGTTTGCCATGAAAATCGCGAATACGGAATATTTGGCACTTGAGTTCTCGGTACTATGATCGGTAAAAAGCTCGCAATTTTATCGATTTAAAATTCAGCACACTTCCAATTAACCCTTTTAAACGAAAACAAAAAATAGTGTGGCCAATAATTCTGGTAATTGGATTATTACGCACGTTGCGATCGCCCAAACGACAATGTTTGCCATGAAAATCGCGAATACGGAATATTTAGCACTTGAGCTCTCGGTAGTATGATAGTTATTGTTAGTATGATGGGCTTTTCGGCTGCCAGATGTTCACGTGAAATATAGTACTAACGAGAATTCGAGTGCTAGATGTTCCGTGATCAAGATTTTAGTGACGCGCGCGACATCGCTTTTCTCGGAATAATTCGTTTACCTAATTGAGTACGGTTCGGTGATAACTGGTCACAAAGTCGCTAACATCTCTATAACGAAAAGTCCATCATACTAACGATAACTATCATACTAACGAGAACTTGAGTGCCAAATATTGCGTATTCGAGATTTTAATGGCAAAAATTGTCTTTGTGACCACCGTAATGTGACTAATAGTCCAATGACCTTGAATACGGGTGACCGTCACCGCACCGAATGTTAAAAAGTCGAAAATGTTCGTTTACCATGCATACATATGAAAAACGATTAGTATATTTATCGGTAATTGGACTATTCGTCACATTGGGGTGGTCACAATGACAATTTTTGCCACGAAAATCGCAAATACACAATATTTGGCACTCAAGTTCTCGTTACTATGATAGTATGGGGATGAACGAATGAGACGACTGGCATGTTAATGCACGTGTTTATTATATGACAGCTAAAGGCAGAGTGAGTAGTGGCTCTCCGAACCCAGCCGAGTTGGTTCCCACTCGCAGGAAGGCAACCAAACTCGACCATGTCGTATAAGCGAGCCGCCACATCAGTTATCGTTAGTATGATGGACTTTTCGGCTGCCAGATGTTCCGTTATAGAGATTTTAGTGACTTTGTGACGAGTAATTTGTGACCAGTAATCACCGAACCATATTTATCAGTGGCGTGCGGTAAAAGTTTCTCTCCCCCCGTCGTACATCCTCACTTAATTTATTTATTAACGAGCAGGATACAACAGGAACAAGAGGAACAGGCTTTTCCTCCCATATCCTGCGCGCGCACATTAAACAAGGCTTTATGACAAAAAGAGAGTTAGTTTCACCGCATGCCACTCATATATATTATATACACATAGTACCGTTTACCATGCACCCTTTTTTTTGGTCTTTCGACTTAAGATCTTTCGATTTTCGATCTTTGCCTTCCGATATTTGCTTTTTCGGGCTTTTCACTTTCGGTCCCGTGAGGTAGACCCCTTGAATACATATTTGGAAAATGTCAAAATCGTACGTGGTCATATATGCTAGTGTTAAAACCACTCGGAGTCGGCAGTTCAGTACATAGTATAGCGTTGTCTGATGTGCGGTGTGTGGACGCTGCACTTCGTCTCCGAAGCGTGAGGATTTGAAGGTCTGGAAGTGTCGCAGATCGAACGGACCAATCATCGAACGGCCCAGTCGTCGGCATGTCTCAATCGGGGCTCGACCTGTCCCTCGGTAAGACGCTACGCCCCCGCTCGAACACATAACCTACACACAGACTATTTATACACATTACTCACTTGCCCCACTTGCTCACTTGCTCACTTCTCACTTCTCACTCCATACACATCTTTCGACTCTACTCGAATCGTTTGCACTATTATTTATTCTCCACGAATAAGCTGTGACCCAAATATGCAGGCAAACCTCTAATTCGCGTTTTATGTGTTTGAGTCATTATTTGTGAAAGTTGATCAAAGTGTATGCAATTCGTATAAAAGTATTGTAGTTTTTGTATGGAAACTTTATTACATTTACCATCTTTGAGAGTTTGAGGTCAAGCGTGGAGGATCAACTTCTCGTTGAAATCATTTCGGAATTTCCAAAACAGTCCAGAGGTTATATATAGATTACGTTCAATGTGTTGAAGTCTGATAGACTACAGTTTAATGTTATTCCATTTTGTTTGTTTTCATATATATTTACTTATCAACTAAAGTGTTACTGATTGTCTAAATTGTTTCCCCTTTCCTTTTATGTATGTTTGTTTCGACCATAGATATAGAATACATAGATACGCCCTGACGCTCTAAGCCTACTCTCTCAGTAGCTAGTTAGCTTCTAAGTCGGAAGGTCGATTGACATTTTTCGAAAATGCCAACGTATTCAGTGAAATTGTGTTACAATTTCTCAAGAAAACATAAAAAGGCGGATGGCATCACATATCATATGTAAGAATTAATATATAATGTCTTCAATTATAGTAGTATTTTAACATATGATGAAATATCGGCACGATGTATGTAGTGTTACATGCAGTGGTCGACAACCTCTGCCACAGATGTCTCTAAATGCACGCGTATATCTTGTTGGCACTGTAGGAAATTCAGAAATCGACATTAAGTTTTAAACTACAAACAATTAACTAAATATTAAAGTGTCAGTTTTAAAATTGATCCTTGTGGAAGGTACTAATGTTTAAATATTGTAATAGTTAATGATGGTTTTATTATAGTAACATACATTTGTAGTTTAATATAGTGTGTATAGCTAAATATTTTTTTCTTAATATGGCTTTATTAGTTTGGTTTACTCTGTCACGCGGAGTGTCCAATAAAATAAAGTTATAAATAAAATAAAACTTCAGTATATGTACATAAACTGGTTGCTGACCACATTGCGTTTTTTGCGTTCCTTCCTTTTTTTTCACCACTTCCCCGCTAGTTCAACCCCTCGCATCCCTCAGATAGTGGCGACAAGATCTCCAACGAAATTTGTATGTAAAGGCAAATCTAGGTTATTCTACATCTATGATTGCAATTCAGTTATCTGGAAAGCAATTCATCCCAAAACTTATTATGTCCTTTCATGTTTGAAGCCGATGATTAGTACAACTTTTAAACATAAAAATCTGTATGTTTCCAGCTGCCATCACTTCGATACATATGTACATAAACTGGTTGCTGACCACTGCGTTTTTTGCGTTCCTTCCTTTTTTTTCACCACTTCCCCGCTAGTTAAACCTCCCGCACCCCTCAGACAGTGGCGACAAGATCTCCAACGAAATTTGTATGTAAAGGCATATCTAGGTTATTCTACATCTATGATTGCAATTCAGTTATCTGGAAAGCAATTCATCCCAAAACTTATTATGTCCTTTCATGTTTGAAGCTGATGATTAGTACAACTTTTAAACATAAAAATCTGTATGTTTCCAGCTGCCATCACTTCGATACATATGTACATAAACTGGTTGCTGACCACTGCGTATTTTGCGTTCCTTCCTTTTTTTTTCACCACTTCCCCGCTAGTTAAACCTCCCGCACCCCTCAGACAGTGGCGACAAGATCTCCAACGAAATTTGTATGTAAAGGCATATCTAGGTTATTCTACATCTATGATTGCAATTCAGTTATCTGGAAAGCAATTCATCCCAAAACTTATTATGTCCTTTCATGTTTGAAGCCGATGATTAGTACAATTTTTAAACATAAAAATCTGTATGTTTCCAGCTGCCATCACTTCGATACATATGTACATAAACTGGTTGCTGACCACTGCGTTTTTTGCGTTCCTTCCTTTTTTTTCACCACTTCCCCGCTAGTTAAACCCCCCCGAATCCCTCAGATAGTGGCGACAAGATCTCCAACGAAATTTGTATGTAAAGGCATATCTAGGTTATTCTATATCTATTTCGACGTATTCAGTGTACGCATCATTCATTTGTATCCCACTCTCGATTGAATACTAAATCATTGCTTTGAATACCCGTTTCAGATCAGATAATCAAGGAAAATAAGGCGAGGAAGAGGGACTCTTCGGTCGGTCGTGGTGGCGGAAGGGGAAGAGGTCGAGGCGGCAGGATGAGCCGCGGCAGAGGTCGCGGTGCCAAAGTGACTTTGACCAGAGGCGGGGGTGTCAATAAACGGGGGGCCGGTCGAGGCAGGGGTAACGTGACCGGACCGAGGGGCAGAGGAGGCTCGGTTCCGAGAGGCAGGGGCGGCGGGAGAGGCGGTCGCGGTGGTCCAGTCCAGAGACAGTCGAGATCCCGTACACCTGCTAGATTAGGTATTGGAACTGTTCGCAAGCACCTATGCAAATATTATATGTGTATTTGAATGTTTCAGGTTAATGTTTACTCGATCGTTCTGATATGTGTCGAATTTATCGGCACTTGTTTAAATATAATGGCGTGGTCGGTCGATTCGGTGTTTATTGCAATGTGTATTTTACATTGCGACATTTAGATTCAAAAAGATTAGATTAAATGTTTCAAGGACTCCATACAGTTGACTGTAAAATATTTTTATTTGAATGTACATAAATACAGGTATGGTTTATGAAAACAACGATGTATGATTTTTGTTGTTGTAAGAAGTCCTTACAAAGTTTTGGACGTGTGTTTCGAGTTATTATCTTGTTGAAAGATGAAGCTGGGACTATATAGCTTCAGGTTGCACAGCAAAATTTGATTTTTTTGAAACCTTTTTATAAAATACCGTCGTTTTTACATACGTTTCACTTACGATAACAATTCAGGAAAAAGTTTGCCGCTTATCCGATCGTTTTCATACTTTGCCATATTGCTCATTTTGGTCATCGATGTAAGTAAATGGAACCTCCGCCATTACGATAGAGATAAAATATCGTATAAGAAGCATTTCAGGTCCGAAGATTTTTAATCTCGGTGACAGTTGGTAGTCATTAATTTTATACATAGATGGCAGTAGTAAAAAAAAAATATTGGTGCTTTTATTCAAAATAATAATTTTATATACAAATTATACAAGAGGTATGTTTTTAAAAAACTTTTATTTAATTAAATGTTTTTGACCAAATTTCTAACTCCAGCACTCGATAAACATCCCCATACTATTATGGATCCACCACCATGCTTAATTTTAGTTCAAATCTCGAAATTCGAATTCGAATTGACCAATTTCGATGATAAAGAACCAGAGCTATCAATTTCTGTTTGTAACCTCTTTTTTTAATTACACTGTTCGACACGAAAAATGGTTCAGAGACGAGATATGAATTTTCCTATAGATCTATGCCCAGTAAACACGAATCTGGTAATAAAAAAATGTTGATTGGCTCGAGATTCGGAGATATATGTGTTTTTTAAATTGTCTTAATATGAGTATTAAATAAAATTCCACTTTGAAAAAACATATTTCGACTATTCTTGTGGATTAATAACAAAAATTCATTTATTTTATCGAGGAAAGCCAATTATCAATACAATTTTTGAAGAATAGTCGAAATATGATTTTTCTAAGTGGAATTTTATTTAATTCTCATATAAAGACAATTTAATATATTATCCCTATTAATTCAATTCAGATTCGTGTAAATACGAGTAGATAATAGTACGAGATTTTAGCTCGCAATTTTACCAATTTAAAATTCAGCACACTTCCAATTAACCCTTTTAAACGAAAACAAAAAATAGTGTGGCCAGAACACTATCCTAATAAACATGTTTCAATAGAAAATACTCAATATAAAATAGTATTAACAGTGGGAAAAAATCCCAAGTGAAAATACGTACTTTTGACTTTTGATTTGAACTGAACGACTGCTTAGAGAGATTTGAAAGCTGAAAAGTATAACAAATGAAAGATAAAATACCTGACTATAGATTCCAATATTTATTTTGAAATGGAAATTGACAGATTTTGAGACATCGACTGAACAACACCAAGATATAGAAAAATCGCGCGATTTAAAAAACACGTATATCTCCGAATCTCGAGCCAATCAACATTTTTTATTACCAGATTCGTGTTCACTGGGCATAGATCTATAAGAAATGTCATATTTCGTCTCTGAACCAAAAAAAAGTCGTCATTTGTCGAACAGTGTTATGGTTCGAGCTGTTTAGAAAACGGTTCCGTTAGACAACATTGGATTGCGGTGATCGATATATTTTTGAAGCCTGTCTTTATTAAATCAGAGACAGTGCCGTAGCGAGGCCATGGTAAATGGGTGAGTGCCAAGGGGTGCCGAAGGCGCCCCTCGCCCATTTTATTTAAATTTTTTTAATAAAACATTCAATGTGGTTTTGCAACATTCGTTTGCAATACTTTGAATGCTGGCCAACGCCGATCGGCGATTTGGAAACAAGTCCATGGGCCTGAAAAACGCTGATAGGCGTTGTATTTGGAGCATGTACAAAGTAAACAAGAATACTACCCACTAAGCCTTTCCAGGTAGCATTGAAAAAAAATGCATTGAACATGGGTCGTGTAATCCGTGTCAATGTTTATAACGACTGCTTTATACCGGAAATTCTGAATTTATAACCATAGCAGAATTTCACGATAGAAATACCTAACTCTTGAATATTTTAGATTGTGGCTTGGCATTTAGATTGTGAGCATTACATTTTAACAACGATGAAGAATATGGAACTAGTTTTGGAAAAATACATTCATTAATAGACATCTTTTGTATATTATATTTTATTAGACAGTCTAAACACACCTTCACAAAACTCGAAATGCCTTTGTGTTAGCAACAATTGTTTGGATTAGCAACAATTTCTATTGGATGTCCAAATAATTCTAATTGGAAATGTGGGCGAAATTTTTAACGTGGCGGGCTTTCAACAGAAATGACTTCAGCACTCAAAGGGTTAAGAAAATGTTACAAATATGTAGTCTCATTTTGGTAATTCGGTATTAGTACGTTCTATGAGAAGAATATAATTCTTTTTTAGAGACACTACGAGGGTCATTTTGTGTATTGTATAATGGAATATAATTTCTGAAGTCAAAAATTTATAAAAGTAAAATGATGAATGAAAATAAAATATTTGTTTTGTTTCTTTTTTCAGGTCGTCAGAATCAAAATGGAGGCCGGCGATCACTGTCTCGGACGAGATTCCCACCGAACAATAACCAAGGATTGTCTCGGTCCCGTTCTAGATCCCGCTCTCGCACTCGATTCCAAACCAACAACGTGCCTCAAATGATCCGCGGCCGGTCCAGATCGCGCTCCCGCTCCCGCATCAACCAACCGATTCTACGTTCCCAATCGAGATCTAGATCGCTGACCCGCCCCAACAACCAACAGAACTTCAGACGATCTAGAAGTCGCACGCCGTCCGGAATGCCCAAAGTCGGCATCGCGGCACGACTCGGTCACAATCCACAGTTCAACTTCAACGGAGGCGGACTACGATCGGACATGATACTGAGAGAGCGGCAAAACAGACAGATTCAATCCAGAGTATTCACCAGGTCCGGATCTAAACCAAAGTTTCAACCGGAAACGTATACAGTAAGCGTTGCAAACGATCACCGTCCATTGCGCAGGCCACGCAGGAACAGTTTCTCAAATTTGAACAATAGAGTAGGATATTTAGACAGTCAGAGCTTGGCGCAACTGAACGCGGCGATCGGTGGCGTGAAGATCCGAGGGAGATCAGGGAGCATATCGTCGAACGGCTCCGTCGGCAGGGGTCGCGGACGTGGCCGTGGACGAGGTCGCGGTCGGGGCCGCGGTGGGATCAACTATGTCAATAGGCAAATTTTAAATCCGCAGCTGCAGATGGAGATCGCCGCACTCCAAGGCAAGAGCTATCAGGACGGCAAAGTCCTCGATCAGTCCCATTCGGACCCACTAGGAATTAACTTCATCCCGACACCACACTTGACGACTACGAAACTCAGTGATAGGTTTATCTCTCTTCAGAACTGAGTGTGTTGCAGCTTGTAAAAAGCATGTATGATATATGTAGGTGTAATTTAGACATAGCATTAAATAATTTTTTGTATATGTATGTACATATATATTGCAGTCCTGCGATGATTCCGGATTGTGTAAAATTTAGTGGCTCGTTTGAGCCACTTTCGGAAGCTTGATTGTTCAAAAGATCCAAAGGGTCAAAATCAATAGGTCTTAAAAACGTAAAAACGAAAGTGGCTCATCTGAGTTACGATGGTGTAAAATATCATGTTTTTATTCATTTCTTGGATTGCTCGAATATGTTGGCAATCTCAAAAGTATGTTGTATTTTGTTAATCGATGAATTTATGGCAACTCTTCTCCGGAAGTGTATACATACTGCCGGTTCAAGGCATTTGGTGGATATCTAATCGGTGTCTGTCACCGGTAATCGGTCATTTATCAGCTCCGTCCGGTCGTGTGTCAGATATCGGCTACAAATCTGCCAAATGCCGTAAACGATTGCTGATGCTGTGTGCGAAAATTTGTGTGATTGGAATTTCGTGTGTGAAATTTTGACAATAATCAAGTATTGTCCTGAAATCAGATACTGATTATATTTATTTTTAATGAATAATATGTTATTGCGCATAAAATTTATAAAATTATGGCTTTGTTTTATTGTATTTAATTAATATACATTATATATATATTTCTATATAGATTTGCTGTTTTTGACATTTCTTTTTTATTAATATTTTAACACATACTTGAAACATATTCATTTGAATTTTATTGCATAAATTGTTTTAAATGAAAACTCTTTTGTTTTTTTTTTTTTTTTGTAACATTTCATTTGTTTATGACAACTTAATGGCAAATAATAACGTATACACAAATTGTGTGTGTATTTTTAAGATTGTTTTTTTTTTTTTATTGAAATCATAAATCGAAGATGAAAAGTATCGATAAATAAAATGATTTATAACTTTTTTAAGACTTTTTATTTCGCCGTTCTGCGTACATAGCCGAAAAAAATGTATCACCTCGATGATGGAGCTGTTATTAATTAGAATTCAGCTCAGGTACAAATCGACATTCAATTTGTCAGCTGTATCGGTGCGATCAAGTACGCATGAGGGCTTCCTGATCGCTATCGGAACACGACTTGCATTAATCACATTAAACCGTGGAGACAAAAATATTCAAATTGTAACAAAATGAATGAAGAAAATCAAAATTAAATATTTTTGCCCTTTCCAACTATGGAAACAACTGAAGGATAGGAAGCCTGTAAATGAACAGTTTATTTTTAAAAATATGCTCAGCATAAGATATGTTTTGAGCTGGACACATTGTTCATCAAATACATACCTAAGCATAATCTTTGAAATTCTTGGTTGAATTTCCGATTGAAGGTTATCTTCAACTTCTGGACAGTTTGAGGTCAATGAACATTTGTATACTTTACATTACAAAAAGCCTCACAGGAAGAAATCTCAAGCCGATAAGTTAGAGTAATGTCTTCTTTCTCGTTTGCTGAGCAATGCTGAAAGTCGTGATCATTTATTATTACATACCTCCTTTACGTTTCACTTACCATTACAATTCAGGAAAAAGTTTGCTCGTATCCGATCGTTTTCATACTTTACCATATTGCTCATTTTGGTCATCAATATAAGTAAATTGATCCTCCGCCATTACGATGGTGCAAAAATATCGTGAAAGACACGTTTGATATCTGCCCGGCGAGATAGTCGTTGACGTTTATCCATCGTTCGTTTATTAGTTTTAAACATAGATGGCGGTAGTAAAATAAAATTATTGTTTTTATTCAAAATAATAATTTTATATCCAAATTATAGAAGAGGTATGTTTTTAAAAAAACTTTTTATACACCTCCACTCCTTCCGTTCTTGAAAGCAGCGTTTAGGGACGATCCCGCAAGTTCTTTAATTTGATCTGACCATCTAATGGGAGACTCCTCTTGCTCGTCTTTCTTCTAGTGTTCTGGTGACTATTCCGGCTTCTCTAGACTCCACATTCTTCCTGGCTATATTTTATTTTATTTTAAATAGATATATACCAGGAAGGCTTGACAGGAAGACCCCAATGCGCCTTCATAGATTCATGCAGCATTTTTACTACATAAATCACTGTATTTAGAGAGGCTGAAGAACGCGAAATTAACGATGAATCAATCGATAGAGACATCTATGAATTTAGACTTGTACATAAATCAAATTCAGATATTCGTGACATAGCGGGTAAGATGGTTTTTGCCAATTTGATGGAGGAACCGTTTCAACAATGAAATCAGATAAATTGTCAAACTCTGATAGGAAACGAGTCACAAATATTCAAGTCATGTCAGGAGAATTTAAGATTATACTCAGAATAAATTCTTTTCAATCGAGGCTAGCTCACGGAATTGAACCCGGTAACCTCTCGGTGCTAAACATAAACGCAACCACCGAGCCATACTGCTGGCTGCATACATATGGCCAAAGTAGGAAAGAATCTCTCTAGAATTGTGGAGAGATTTTCTGAAACTGCCAGATCTTTGAGGATGGAGATGTTCGTACGTCTTGCGATGCATGGAAAGCGCAGCATCTGCCTTCAGCACCACATTTAGAAGGCATTTAACACGTTTTCAGTAAAATGTAATGTCTCTAAAACGAATATATAATATATTTCTAAAAGTTCGCAAGAAATTTTGTGTAGTGTGCCCCATTTTGTTGGGACCAATTTATTTCAGAAATTTCAAATAAGTGAGAGACTATGTCAAAGAAAATAATTGATTAAGTCCAACAATGGGTTGAAAAGTTTGCTCGATGTTCAGTAGATCTCACCCAAGTGACTTGGGGCGAAATCACACAGGAAAAACGGCACGTCGTGTGCTTGGCTCCCCGTTGTGGGGGTTCTCCTACATTTCTTCAAATATGGGATACACGATACACCGTTATCGATCACTGTCAAGCAAGGATACAATTTTACCGGAAACACTCCAGGGGGTGATTTTGTGACGGTGTGTGCTGGGCGTGCCTTGAATATGTACTGGGCATGCCACATTTTTTCGCATATTTAAAAGAATCTAAAAAAAACCATGTGCCGCGTTCCTTGCTGTGTGTTTTCGCTGTTAATCTTTATAAAGCTGTAAATAGCCAAGCAGCACAGCTCGGTCGATAAGCTTCTGCTTAGCGTCGAGAGGCGCCGAGTTCGATCCCAGGGCCGGGTCTCGAATGAAAATTTCGAAAAAAGTTCGAATGCGATATTTGTTCAAAGGCGTTCACTCAGAAGTATAACCTAATAGGTCATATAAATTCCCACAAAGGAATAAAATCATACCGATGTGAAGTTTGTTTGGTTTCATTTACTCGTAAGTATACCTTAATTAAACATATAAAAACTCACACCAAGGAGATACAGTTCAAATGAGGCATTTGTTCAAAGTCACTCACTCCGAAGGTTATCCTATAATATAAGTTCAGCCAGCAGCATATCTCGGTCGTTAAGCTTCTGCTTAGCGTCGAGAGGCGCCGGGTTCGATCCGTGGGTGTAAAAAAGAGGCGATTTTATAGATGTTTGGCGGCTCCTAGCTCATATAAAAAATAATCAAAAAAATAAAACGATAGATGCACCCCAATGGTGGATATCCATAGCATATTAAAAAATAATTTCTCTAGTGCCATAATTGAGGAAGGGAGAAGTATAGTACGTTTGTATGGACAAGGCGCTGCTGTCCAGCCCTCTTGAGTACCAAATGCAGAGAAATGTTATAATAATATACATAATAGCCAGCAGCAAAGCTCGATTGTTAAGCTTCTGCTTAGCGTCGAGAGGCGCCGGGTTCGATTCCAGGGACGGGCCTCGAATGAAAATGAATTTTTTCAGAGTATGCTGTTGGTTAGACCTGGATTTGTGACTTCAGGTTGATCGTTTCCTATCGGAGTTTGCCAATTTTCTCTGATTTCATTGTTGAAACGGTTCCCGGAAAAAATTGGCTAAAAATCCCTCCTATACGATATGTCACCTATGATTTGTTATTAATTAATGTGCAATAAATAAGTTTGTGTACAAATTGATAAATGTCTCATTGACTTGCGAGTTTTTCAGTGTCTCGTAATTCAGTGATTTATATAAAAATGCTGCATTGTAATTGGCCAGGAAGGCGCATTGGGGTTAGTTAGTTCTATGAAGTTTGCTTTTATTTGGCTAGTGATTATTGAAAAACGTTGGAAGTTTGAAGAAATGTACATATTATGAAGATTGAATGAAATTCAAAGTATGCTTGTATTTACATACACATACGGATATACAGATGAATCCCTGCGCATGATGATGATTTGAAGTGAAACAATCGTTCGGAAGACAATGTATGCCAAGTTTGGGAAGCGCTATTGAAACGACCATTGTATTTACTACGTTACAATTTTGTCGGCACATGTTCACGTCGTCGAATCGATTCGAATGAATAACCAAAAATGCGGGTAAGGTTAGGAGTGTAGTATAAAAGTTCAGGTCATCGATGGCGGAAATTCATTCGTTCAACGATCGCCGGAGTTCAATAGTCTCGGAAGAAGGACAACTAGAGTAAATATCAGTTTCAATATGTTACCATACAATATGTGTGTTTGACGATGACTTTAAACGAGTTGTAGTTGATTTTCAGGCACTTTGGCACCCTGTGAGAGATGTTGAGGGTTGCTGTGTGCATTTTGGTGGTGATGGGAGTACAGGCCGGCAGACCTGATGGAGACAGTGGCTTCTTTTTGAAAGCTCCCAAGTCAGTTCCGCGTGCTGGAAGATCAGCTCCTGGACAGTATGATGGATTCTTCTTGAAAGCTTCCAAGTCGGTGCCTAGAGTTGGGAGACGGGATGGAAATGGGGTATTTTTTTATTACAATTTTATCTCTTTTTTGGTTTCCATAGTTATTTATGTAAATAAAAATATACTATAACTCGGTCTTCCTCCTGGGACCGAAAGTGAAACGCCCGAAAACGCAAATATCGGAAGGCAAAGATCGAAAATCGAAAGGTCTTAACCTTGTTGGAGGTACTGACCCCCACCAGTTTCATATGCGCATTTACCGAACCCTTCTTAATGGAATCCTTCTTAATTGGCACCCGAATCATATGAGTCGGGTGTGTGTCTTGACTTCCACCGAACCCCTGAGACTGACTCACCGAACCCAGGTTAAGAACCACTATCTTAAGTCGAAAGATCAAAAAAAAAAGGTGCATGGTAAACAGTACTATGTATATATAGGTAATTGGACTATTCGTCACATTGGGGTGGTCACAAAGACAATTTTTGCCATGAAAATCGCGAATACACAATATTTAGCACTCAAGTTCTCGTTACTATGATAGTTATCGTTAGTATGATGGACTTTTCGGCTGCCAGATGTTCCGTTATAGAGATTTTAGTGACTTTGTGACGAGTAATTTGTGACCAGTAATCACCGAACCGTATATATAATATATATCAGTGGCATGCGGTTTGAAGTTTGCAAATTTAAAATCTGGGTGACGTCATTGTGGTCTTTAGTTTTATACATAGATGGCGGTAGTAAAATAAAATTATTGGTATTTTCATTCAAAATAATAATTTATATATCTTAATATTAAATACAAAACTAAAAAGAGGTTTGTTTTTAAAAAAACTTTTTTTTAAAACACCAAGTGGTACGCGTACCACGAGTTGGGAACCCATATCCTACAGGAAACATTGGTAGCAAACAGTATATATAGAAGTTTATTCTATTGTTATTACTTATTATATTCGTACGTTTTGTTGGCATTGTTTTAGCTGTGACGTACATATGTATGTCGAATCGAAACGACTACTATAGTATGGCGAGCGTTATCTTACACACAGAATAGTGATGTTATTACATATATGATTGTTTTGACTTTCAGTTGAATACCCTTGGAGAAAACTATCAGCAATGGCAGAAAGATAATCAGGAAGGCAACGGTAATGCATACATTTTTAAATAACAAGTATATTGCCCGGTTATACAATTATGTCCGATATAAAATACTTTTATCATAAGCCAGCAGCATAGCTCGATCGTTCAGCTTCTGCTTAGCGTCGAGAGGTGCCGGGTTCGATTCCTGGGCCCGGGCTTCGAATGAAAAATCAATTTTTCAGAGTATGCTGTTGGTCAGACCTGGATTTGTGACTCCAGGTTGATCGTTTCCTATCAGAGTTTGCCAATTTTCTCTGATTTCATTGTTGAAACGGTTCCCGGAAAAAAAATTGGCTAAAAATCCTTCCTGCCTACTATGTCACCACTATTTGAAGTATGATTGATGTACAATAAAATTTATGAACAGTTCATAGATGTCTCGTTAATTTGCAAGTTTTTCAGTGTCTCGTAATTTGTAATTGGCCAGGAAGGCGCATTGGGATTTACCTGTAAGGCCTTCCTGGTATATATGTAAAAATAAATAAATAAGCGACGTTGAGTATATGTTTTCAATTTTCCTGGGAGATGAAACTAAACTGTTGATATGTACATATGTACATATACTTTGAATGATAATAACTAATTTTGATTTGGGGGACAACGGGTATATAGTTGTATGTATGTATGTAGTTATTGAGGTCGAGTAATAAACATTTACGTATTAATGTATGTGCAGATGACTGGAAATACGCAGACACTGTGATGACTCCACTTACTGATGAAATCCTGTATAATTTAGTCGCAGCAAGAAATTATCCAGGCTATGGTAGCGAAGAATCTGACAAAAACCTATCGCACAGATCTAGACGGTATAACATGGATACACTTCTGCATGCCGGAAAGTCAACAGATGCTGACAAAAGTTTGAGTCAGGAGATAGAAGAAGCACACTACCAAGCCGACGTTTAAAATATTTTCCTCTCATTATTGTTCTATGGATTTTGTTCAAAATAATTTAAATGAATAAATTTATTTTAATTTATAATTAATTGCATACGTTTGGTTTTTTATTTCTATTAAATGTCTTTAGTGGCAGTTCCTAACCATAGGAGCCACTGCAGCTTGCCCAAGGCTGTGTCAAAAATTTGTACTTAAGAGGGCTGTACACCCGAAACCTTAATTTTGTTACCTTTCCTTTCTTCGATATATATATTGAGTGTATATATATATTGAGTGAATGCGACAATATATATATATATATATATATATATATATTGCTGTCAGTTCCCTCATCACTGAGGATCGTGACTATGATGTCCGGTCAACCAGCTGCCTCCATTCAGTTCTAAATTCAGCCAGGCGAAGACTTACTACCGTGGAAGCGCCCGTCGCTGCAGATACTTGGTCAGTCCAGCGTGCGGGGGATCTGCCTCTGGCTCTTCTGCCTTCGACGCTACCAACCACAACCAACCGCTCTAGGCTCTCCTCACCTCTTCGTGCAATGTGGCCGAAGAACTGCAATATACGTTTCAGGCATATTGTTGACAGTCTATCCTTGATTTTTAATTCTTCAATAATAGACACATTCGTGCGTTTGTCGGTCCAAGGCACGCGCAGTAGCCGTCTCCAGGACCACATCTCGAAGGCATCGATTCTCCGTCTATCCGCCGCCTTCATGGTCCAAGTCTCGACACCATAAAGGCAGACAGAAAAAACGAGACTCTTCACGAGACGAATTTTGACAGCAGTTGTAATGGTTCTATTCTTCCAAATCTTCGTTAGTTGTGACATTGCCGATTTTGCTAATGTAATCCGGCGCCGTATTTCCAATTCGCTGCCGCCGTTGTTAGATATGAGTGACCCCAGATAGACAAAATTATCGACCACCTCTATACCGTTTAAAGCTGAGTTGTTGTTTTGCAGCTGTTGGTGACGGTCAATTATCATAATTTTTGTTTTGGGGCGGTTTATCTGGAGGCCAAGCACATTACTCTCTGTATCAACACGACGGATCAGTTCGGCCATTTCTTCATGATTATTAGCTATGAGCGTTGTGTCATCCGCATACCGAAGATTGGATAGTTTTTTTCCACCAATGGACACTCCACCCTTCCAACCATCCAGTGCTCTACGCATTATATACTCTCCATATATATTAAATAGGTCTGGAGATTGAAAAAATTGGCTAAAAATCCCTCCTATACAATATGTCACCTATAATTTGTAATTAATTAATGTACAATAAATATATTGTACATTAATTAATTACATTGCATTGGGATTTACCTGTAAGGCCTTCCTGGTATATATGTAAAATAAAATAAAATATTTGTATACAAATTGATAGATGTCTCATTGATTTGCGAGTTTTTCAGTGTCTCGTAATTCAGTGACTTAAAATGACAGTGACAGTGATATAAAAATGCTGCATTGTAATTGGCCAGGAAGGCGTATTGGGGTTTACCTGTAAGGCCCTCTTGGTATATATGTAAAATAAATAAATAAATAAGCGGCTTTAGGCGTTATATTGTTGTCAAGTGACGATTGTCCACAGACATTCCTAAATAATTTTAGCATCAGTCGTATTTGATGCTTGGTGGTTGACGTACATATGTATTTCCGATAAAAACTTCTCTGGGCAAGGGAAATGGGCAAGTGCATCGTTAAAATTGCACGATGCATTCAAAAACACACAATAAACAACATGGGATACATTTTTATAAGTTAATTTATCCGATTGAATTCCGTGCGTTGTAGCGTATTTATAGAGACGTACCGCGTAATATTGACAACAATTATTTATTCGTAAGGGCCCTTAGATTATTATTACATTTCTCTGTGTGTATGTGTGACCCCTCGCTCCACCCCCCCGCTTCCCCGCAACCACGCTTCGTCGACCACTTGACTCTGATTGGTTGTATGTCCACAGTCTGGCACATACCCACAAACATCACGTCCGTTTTTATATATATATATATATATATATATATATATATATATATATATATATATATATATATATATATATATATATATATATATTATATATATTATATTACAGTGAAAGCATATTTCAAGTGAAAATATATTTTCACCAATTCAAGCAGTGAAAATGTATCAAACAATGAATTTACAACGTTTAACTCTATAAATTTAACCCTAACAACCCAATCTTAAATGAATAAGGCCAACCCTTACTTAACCTAACCAATCCTAACCCTTAAATAATACCAACCCTAACAATCTCGTCTTAAATGAATAAAACCAACCCTGAAAATGTAACTGGTTATGATTTCACTGTGACATTTACATACATCTGTCTCCGTGACGAGCCAGAATTAATGTGCGCGCGCAGAATACGGGAGGAAAAGCCTGTTCCTCTTGTTCCTGTTGTACCCTGCTCGCGCAAATTAAGTGAGTATGTACCGTTTACCATGCACCGTTTTTTTAGCCACCTCACTCTGCCTTCGGCTGTCATAAATAAAACACGTGCATTAACATGCCAGTCGTCTCATTCGTTCATCCCCCATAGAGATAAAAATCAGTTAACTTATTATTAAGACTTTCGTGTCATGATAATCGGGTCTACCTCACGGGACCGAAAGTGAAAAGGTCGAAAAAGCAAATATCGGAAGGCAAAGATCGAAAATCGAAAGATCAAAAAAAAGGGTGCATGGTAAACGATACTATGTATATATAATATATATACGTGCCATGGGGTGAAATTATCTCTTTTTATTGTCATACAGCCTTGTTTAATGTGCGCGCGCAGGATACGGGAGGAAAAGCCTGTTCCTCTTGTTCCTGTTGTACCCTGCTCGCGCAAATTAAGTGAGTATGTACCGTTTACCATGCACCATTTTTTTTTGATCTTTCGACTTAAGATCTTTCGATTTTCGATCTTTGCCTTCCGATATTTGTGTTTTCTGTAATTTAACATTCTGGCTCGTCACGTAGACCCATACATACATATGTATATTGTACATTTAAAATCTTTATTCTAAGTTTGCATCCGATTTTCAAAGGACATACCTTTGGAATTTGGATGCTATTCACGACAACGTGATTCTAAAGATATAACCGGGCCGTAAAAAATTAATAAAACAACATCGATATAATATTCATACGTTTATTGTGCTTTAATTAATAATTTTATCAGTAGAAAATGCAGAACTTGTTTGCACTTTGGTAAATTCAGTCGTAAAGTAGATTAAAATATTGTATTTTAGTTAACAATAATAAAAATAATATAATAATAACCTGATTTGTTGTCTCAATGCAACGCCATCTTTCATAATTAATAACAATAGACATAAATTGCGATGAACATCATATCAAAAATAAAACACCCATTATATGGCAGCCGTCAAATGTGATGGCGGTTTAACGTCTGTTCATACCTATCCAGCACGACCCGTATCCTGCAAGTGCGGATAGTATTCTTTGGTACATTATATGGACGTATTCATACTCCATTCGCGCATGCGCATTTACGCATTCATGCGCGTCCATATAGAATGTACTAAAGAATACTGTCCGTACTTGCAGGATTCGGGTTGTGCTGGATAGGTATGAACAGACCTTTAAGTGTTGGAGACCCGTCGTTAAAATATAGCCAGTTTCACAACATACACAAAGTCCCGTTAAATTTTTACAAAGCGCTTCGATACTGACCATTTTGACCAAATTACATAATACGCGCCATTTTGACGGCCACCATAATCTCAATCAAATACATTGTTGGTATTACGGGTTTGGTGCAAACGATCGACAAGCGCCAGACAAACTGAACCACAGATTAACTGGATGGCTGCTTTAAACGCAATTCTCGACTTCACGAATGATAGATTGCACATCAGATGACGAGTAACCTTTCGATGTGCACAGATACAATTATTAAAATTGAGTTGGATCTTTCTGGCGAGTTTAATAAGGCAAAATTCGGAACTAAAGTATCAGAAGCACAGAACGTATCCAGGGTAGGTATGTCGGGACTTCGGGTAGATTTCGCTTGGTGTAAGTGCGAGCAGTGCGCACGCATAAGGTACACGTGTCGTTAATCTGTGCTTCAGTCTGTCTGGCGCTTGTCGATCGTTTGCACCGCATCGTGGTATTACATATACACATCATATAATACACACATATGTAATGTATATACATATACATACATATAGTTATAATTAAATAATAATAATACAAAGTTTATAAATAAAATAAAAATACACTCGTAATAGTGAGGTACATACATAGCTAATGTGATTCAAACGATGATAATTCTAACCAGATTCTGTTTGTGCCCATTTTTTTTGGCAACATATTATTCATACACTACTAAATATATTATAAATAAGATTTTTTGCTTAATTTATACACGCTAATCAAATTATATTAAATAAAACTCTCACATAAGTACAGACACACATTGAAAACACGGAATTGTGCGAATTATTCGATCGGGCGAACCGCTGAAATTTTTAATGAATCAATAAAGCGTACACCGACAATGGCGGCTAATTAATAATATAGTAATAATTATAATAAATAAAATAAACACATTACAATAAAAAAAAACGGAATATTAGATTTTCATATATGTATGTAAATCGTAATTTTTAGTATTAATTGACAATATTCTTGTATTTTTTTTAATATAATATGTAACGGAATGTGATGATAACTTAAAAAAAAAATGATAAATTCTGAATTCTGAAAGTATAATATATGTAGATACATCCTTAATAATATTTATTTATATATATATGTAAGTGACGATTTTGGACCATTTCACGTTTATACGTATAAAGTGTGGCAAATTTATCATATATATACAACAAAAAATAGTCTGATGTTACCAGTTTCGTAGACTAGAGTAAATCACTTTGAATTAGGCCTAAAAATATACATACAAATGTTAAAAAAACAACTAATAATAAACATATTTAAAAGCGAATGTCAATCGCCAAGGCTACTACAATATATCTCAATTATTTTTTGGCTAAATTTCAAATTTAACGAAACCAATTGACCGTCGCTATGATGAAATCAAAAACGAAACACAAAATCATGTAAGCAATTAAGTATTTCGGCCCATTGTATTAAATGTGATAGTTGCATGTGTGTGTGTGTGTTTTTTTTCTTTAACCGCTTAGCTGCCCAAAGCGCCTTAAGGCGCAAACAGCCTCAGCGCGTCGGCTGTATTATACGCTCAGCGCGTCGGCTGGGCGTCTAAGCGGTTAAACATTAATGTGCTCTATTTTTATTACATCTCAAATGGATAATACACTTCTTTTAATATAAAAGTTTTGCTTACACTTATTCATTAATTTATAATTCGTACGGCTATTATATGTATATATCTGCTGAATACTTTGTCTATTGATCAACACCTTTTATACGCCAAGGCCTAACAATCAATGACAAGACCGTGACTAAAACCTTCAGCTAGTTGCAAGTCATATAAGAAATGCCGTTCGACGCTGAGATACAGCATGTCACGGAGCAGCCGAGGGTTTGAGTCCGATTTACCAGGTGTTGGTCGTTTACTATTGGGCCTGGTGTTGCATATTAGTTGTAAATATATTACCCACATTAATAAGGCCAATTCAGTGCTCACTGTAAGCCTTTCTTGTATTGAAAGGCCTTTCATTATATAGGTATAAAAGTTGTTTCTAAAAATTGTAATCGGTATTACTTTTCAGTGTCGATAGAAAAAGCAAAATTAAGCATCATTCGAGAGCCCAAAACAAATAGCGGTACTTGTCTGATATACAACTGCCTTTCTGCTCTCTTCGACAACGCTGTAATAAGAAATTTCGTTCATTGCATTTATGTAAATATGAACAGCATTTTTATCTAACAAAGGCGATTTTATATTATGGTTATTACTAGTAAAAGATATACCCTCTTAGAAAAAAAAGGCTTCATCAAGTAGAGAGCAGAGCATCGTAACCTGTGCACCGCGGTAATATGTGTTCTCTGAACAGCACTTCGGCCTAATGCGTGCGAGTGAGATCGCGTGTGAGGGAGAAAACCGATGTTAGTTAGTGTTTTGTCCCTATGCATATACGGAATAACTAGCGACTGACGATGAAGTACATATGTATGAACGTAGCTGACAAATTCTACGAGTTGTAAACAATGTGTGCCGCGAATATCCAGAGGTTGCGATGCTCTGAAGTAGAGTCACCAAAATCCATCTCATAAGGAGTCTTATATTTTTTATGTCTATATGGAGCTGAGACGTGGAGCTTGAAGGCAGCAGACAGAAGAAAAATTGACGCTTTTGAGATGTTAAGAATCTCATGGACCGACACAGGCACAAATGTGTCCATTTTTGAGGAAATTAAGATTAAGGACAGATTGTTTACGACCTGCCTGAAACGCATTCTACAGTTATTCGGTCACATAGCACGAAGAAGAGAGGAGAGTATGAAAAAGTTGATTGGGATCAGTGATGTGGAGGAAAGAATTCTGAGAAAGAGGTAGATCCCCGACACGCTGGACCAAAGAAATTTAATAATAAAAGAAGTGGTTAAAGACGTCAAAGTGTTGTAAGATGTCGGTATGGCTGTCGCCATACTTAATTAGTTTCCGCTAAAGTCATGTTTGGTGTGCATTGTGCAACTTTTAGCAATGCACTTCTCCATCTTGCGAGCAATATGAAAAAATATTTCCACACACGACTGTTGCGGAAACTAATCAAGTATGGCTATTGCCATACCGCAATCTTATAAAACTATGGCGCCTTAAGCCATCTCTTTTATTATTACATTTCTCTGCGCTGGACTGATCAAATACGACGGGCTCTTCTATAGTGGAAATCCTCAATGTGGCCGAATCCAGGAACAAATAGAAACAGCCCATCAGGCAGAAAACATCTTCATAATTACGATCCTTACAGCTGTACATTTAAAACCTGGCCAAAAGAGTTAGTAAAATACGATTTCGTGAGATAAAAAGACTGTATATTTAGCGATTCAATTGAGATTACTTTATAAACAGTTAAAAAGTTCAGATCATTATTTGTGTATATAAAGGTCTGACCGCACTATGCGTCTGCGACACGAACGGCAGCGTGCGGCCAAATATTGTTTGTATGAAATTGTATGAGATATAACGCACTACGCGTCACGCGACAGAGTTGCCTTTTGTATCAACTTTGCCGTGATGTGTCGTGCTGCAGCAGTCGACGGCCGTATAGTGCGGTCAGACCTTAATATGTGCACTGTACGAGGTTTCTTGTTACAGCGTTTTCATAGATTGGTGCTGGCATATTATCAGACAAGTACCCGAATAACATTCATCGAGACACTGTTTCCATAATTTGTATGAAAGGGTACGTATTGTCACATTTCATCACACTATAATCATATGCAAGTATATTTAGTACATCAGAAAGAATAATAGAGAAAACCTGGCCAACTGCACTTTGAGGTTATGTACATACATACAATATCATAATCCAGTACAATTGATGCAGCCTTTTGGCCAAGGTTTATAACTAAATAATCAATTGCTACTTAAAAAAAGCATTCACATTAAACGAATAAATAAGATTCATAACCTATAAACAATAAATTAAAATTATGCATATAAAAAAATATTTACACAATGTAAAAAGAAAATGTATTCATTTATCGTTTAGCTTCACCAAGCGTCCGTATATCGAATATCGCTTTCTTGAAGCGCAGGCAACTTCGGTTGAAGACGAGCCCACGTTGCTGCCGTCAGCTTCGTACTGTTCAGGTTCAGCTTCTTCAAGCTCGGTAAAGCTGCAAAAGTACACACACAATAGAATCGACATTGAATTCACGATCATAACAGATGGGAATCATCAAATCATTACCACTTAGAGCCGATATTCCAATGTCTGACACGGGTGTTTCGCACAAATTCAAAACTTGCAACCGGTGGAGATGTTCAACGATGAGCAAAACGCCAGCATCACCGAATTGGGTGGCCCACAAGTTCAAGTATCGAAGTGATGGCAGCTGGAAACATACAGATGTTTATGTTTAAAAGTTGTAGTAATCATCGTCTTCAAACATGAAAGGACGTTTAATAGCCTTTAGAAATAACCTTTCCAAGCTCCAAGTAATACAAAATAAATCCCTAAAAATAATTTATAATACACCCATATATACTAACCTGAAAAAACTGCATGCCATATATAATATTCCGTTTGTTACAGACATTACTAACAAACTAACCAGTAGATTCTATGACAGAATCACTAATAACCATACTAACACACTTGTGAAGAGTTTCGGTGATTACAACAAAATGTCTATACCCTTAAGGTATAAACACAGATTACCTAAACACAATCTGCTTTAGGTCATCGACTTTAGAGAGTCTTTAATTAATATTATGTATTAGATGTATTATGAACATTTATAAGGATTGTAAATAGGTTTTTGAGGTCTTTTTCCTATTATGCTTTAGATTAACATTAGAATAATATAATACTGTGATTACTAACCAAATTAAAATTAAATTAAATTGTAAAATATAAAATGATCACTAGATCGGTAGCTATTAAAATAGATATAAGATGTATTGTGAACATAATTTCGTAATAATAAAAAGCATTTAAAAATCAAAATCAAACATGAAAGGACATAATAAGTTTTGGGATGAATTGCTTTCCAGATAACTGAATTGCAATCATAGATGTAGAATAACCTAGATATGCCTTTACATACAAATTTCGTTGGAGATCTTGACGCCACTATCTGAGGGGTTCGGGGGGTTTAACTAGCGGGGAAGTCGTGAAAAAAAAGGAAGGAACGCAAAAAACGCAATGTGGTCAGCAACCAGTTTATGTACATGTACATGCACTGAAGTTTTATTTTATTTATAACTTTATTTTACTGGACACTCCGCGTGACAGTAAACCAAACTAATAAAGTCATATTAAGAAAAAAATATTTAGCTATACACACTATATTAAACTACAAATGTATTGTATCGTATACTAAACAGAGCCGCCGAGTAATTGCGATCGGATTAGGCCGGGTAGCGTCCTGAGAGACCGTGTGACCGGGGTAAGTGGTTTTAAAGATTAGCGACAAGCTAAGTGCATGAAAGCTAAACAATGATTGCACTTCTCATACCGTGGGAATACATATCCGAATATGTGACTATACATAGGTAAACAGATTAGACGTCCTGAGAGATCTACCCCTTATAAGGCGGTACGTAGCGATATCATGTCATTCTGGATGGAGCACTGGCAATGTGTGTATCTCCTTAATCATCAATAAATGCTGTGAAACGACTGTTGGCCTTTTACCTGGATCCTCCACCCACCCCTACGCAACAGTATGTATGTTACTATAATAAAACCATCATTAACTATAACAAGATTTAAACATTAAGTTATGTAATGTGCTATTTAATCATATTATAGCTTTCATTCTTTTCCTTTTCATTTGTTTATTTTGTATTTACCTTTTTCATTTGTTGTTTATATTTGTAAATTTCAATTTCTTCTTATATTCTATCTTATAACCTTTTCCAAATATTTTAATACTATAGTTTAATTATGCAATGTACTACATATTTTGTCATGCCTTTATTCTTTACTTTTTAATTTGTTTTCCTTATATTTATCTTTTTCATTTTTGTAAAAATCTATTATTGGACTCGGATGTTACATATATTATTTATTTACTTTTTGTTTTTTTTATACCTATCTCTGTACATCCTGTCTGTTGATTTTTCAATTAATAAAATAAATAAAAATAAAATAAATAAATAAATAAATTACTAACTTCCACAAGGATCAATTTTAAAACTGAAACTTTAATATTTAGTTCATTGTTTGTAATTTTAAACTTAATGTCGATTTCTGAATTTCCTACAGTGCCAACAACATATACGCGTGCATTTAGAGACATCTGTGGCAGAGGTTGTCGACCGCTGTCGACCACTGCATATAACACTACATACATCGCGCCGATATTTCATTATATGTTAAAATACTGCTATAATTGAAGACATTATATATTAATTCTTACTTAAGATATGTGATGCCATCCCCCCTTTTATGTTTTCTTGAGTAATTGTAACACAATTTCACTTAATACGTTGGCATTTTCAAAAAACGTCAATCGACCTTCCGACTTAGAAGCTAACTAGCTATTGAGAGAGAGTGTGCATGCACTGTACTTTCTTTTGTGTGTGCATGGAATGTACTTTCTTTTGTGTGTGCATGCACCAACAGGGTGATCGGCTTAGAGCGTCAGAGCGTATCTATGTATTCTATATCTATGATTGCAATGTAAAACAATACATACTTCGAATAATAAAAGCAAAATACATATATACGTAATGAGGACACAGAAGAAGTAATCCGTGTGTGAAATTAGTTGGGAAATTTATCACAGTAAGCAATACTTCAAGGTTTTAAAATATTGTAGTTTGAACATGTAGAGGGGTTTCCGAGATTTAGGTGAAGTACGCACGGTAATAGTAGAGGTAGTTTATTGTTCTTAATCGGTCGGCCTACCACCTCCGAATGAAGCACATATGTTACAATATTATTAAAATTTGACGTTTTAAGATCGTTTTGAAAATTTTTCAGTAAATTTTAAATACAGTCTAGTAATTAGACTCTAATTTTTATTGAATATAATCTCAGAAACAACCTACTCAGTTGAGGTTGGGTTAGGTTAGGTTAGGGTATTTCTCGATTTGGTGTAGTAAAATCGTTAGCCACGATATAAATCTCGCAGGGAGAGTTCTCTACGATCAATTTATTGGTCAGATTATTGTTCTGTTTTTGAATCCTTTTCTTATATGAGTTTAAACATTAACACCCCAAGAATAAGCTCATCAATATTATTCTGTCTTCTTAAAAGTTTCTTAATTAACAGCAATAACCAACAAGGAATATAATAAACTACAATATCTACAATAAGTGCTACCTGAAGTTATTGCATCAAGTTTTTGGGTGCCAGATGTTCCGTGATCGAGATTTTAGTGACTTGCGCGAGATTGCTTTTTGCGGAATAATCCGTTTACCATTTAAAATAGGTTGTGGCTATTTGCAGGTACTATAATCTGCAAATTATTGGCTATTTGCAGGTACTATATCTGCGACAGGCGCAAAGCCTTCTGCGCATGCGCGTGAACTTATAATACGATTATAATTTCTTACATTTAATGTATGCTAGACTTGTTAAATCAATCGTTCATTATACATGAGGCAAATAAATTTCGCACGTTATTATATTAGATTTATATCTTTTAGCTAGTTCGCGGCTTGTACTTTTATGTAGGTATTATACGTTGTATAAGATAATAATTTTCTAACAATTAATAATACTAACTAATTTGGTTAATAACTAATGTCACTTTACGAGTTCGAACTAAATTTTAAGAGGTTTAAAACAAAAATTTAACAGTAAACACGCTGACAGTGAAAAGTTCACGCGCATGCGCAGAAGGCTTTGCGCCTGTCGCAGATATAGTACCTGCAAATAGCCACAACCTTTAAAATATCTGAATTTGATGTGTCAAGCAAAATAAAACCTATCCAAATAAGAGAAAGAACCACCGAGTTATGGAAAGTTTTCAAATTCCAAATCAAATTTACCTTGATGAGTTCTTCAGCTACCGCAGAAGTTACGTGTGTAAAGGCAAGTGAAAGGCATTCCAGATTCCCGAAGGAACCAGCGGACAACAGTCGAGATACGTCGGCGTCCGTTGCGCACGAAGGCAAGGTTAAGCGTCGCGGACCACCTTTTTGTTGCTAAAACAAACATAAACAATTACAAAAACATCCCAAATGCAAACAAACAACATTCGGAATACATTACGTACAAGTTTTTTAAGATGTACTTGACGTTGACATGAAGCTTGCAAAGCTCGTTTACCAGGCGGGGTACTACGCAAAGCTTGCACAGCCTCCACCCTTGATTGTTCATCTTCCAAAACCTCCCACTCCAGCATCAGACAGAGTGACACCAGACCAGCAGACTATAATTATGAAAATCTTCATTAAATTTTGTTTGTTTCAACTTTGAAGGATCCGAGTATGAGAAGGAGCATTACATGAGCTCGAAGTGCAAGTAGTAAACAAGCCGGCAGCATTTTAGCAAGCTCCACCAAAAAGCATTTCCTCTTACAGCAACAGTTCAATAGAGTATCCAACTGAAAAAATCAGATTCAAGGTTATATTGGAGTAGGTTAGGTTAATATACTAATGGAATGAAATATTATTGGATCGTACAATTTCGCCCCATTGTTGTAAACGATCGGGATCGGGATTTGAATGAGTGGGACACAATATCTGAAGCCAACCGGAGCGTCCTTGACGTAGCGGCAGCACGAATCTGTGGACAGCACATCGTCGGTCGGTGCCCAGCTTGAAAGCGGCTGAGGCCAACGCTGATGCTGCTGCCTTGGATTGGAGTATGCGGTGAGGTATCGGCACTGGTTGTAAAACTGCACCGAGACTTTCGGCCCAGTCGGCGTATGATGACCTACAATAATGATAACATTGAAATACGGTCTCTTAAATGAATTCTGTTCTGCAAAACAGATTTAACCCACATCAGTAACAATGGATTTTCATGAAACTTTTATATTATGTTACAGTTTAAGTGTATCTTTCAGTTGTTATATATTTTGACTAGTTGGAATATATTCCATCTAACCTGGTACCAACTACGGATTTAGTTGAAGTGTATTTTCAGTTGTAATATATTTTGACTAGTTGGGATATACTCCGTCTAACCTATGTAAGTTGATTCATATGGCGAATTACATTCCAACTGGTCAAAATATATTACAACTCAAAATGCAGTTCAACTCTAAGTTGGACAGGTTAGGTTTTCGTGAAAACTTTACTCGACTAGTAAATTGAGTTGGAAAGTCACATTTTTGTTTTGAACACATTCTTATTGTTATCGTAATACGATACTCAATACCATTATACGCAATACCTAGCAAATATTAACGCATTATTGAATTCTAAAGCATTTGTCAAAACTCAACTGTTATATTGCAACTGGCGCACATTGTTGAAAGTGTGTTTGCGTTTGTAGAGATATAATTTACTAGTTGAATTGTATTCGTATATGAATGACCTAAAACGCCAGTTGGAATGTATTACAACTGAAAATACACTTCAACTGTGACATATACAAAGTAGTACTAGCATACATATGTATATGGTGTTGTCTAATATTGTTAAACTTTATAAATTTGCTTCTATTCGATACAAAAAAGATTCACTATTCTAAATTAAGTGGGTTGGATTTGTTTCGCATAGCTATATTCAAACATTACACAATGTTGATTTATTAATGGCTTAAACATATACTTCAGCACACTCTCTTTAGCCAACTTACTACATACATAATATATGTTTTACAATCTAACTGTATTCAGAACGATGTTACAAAAGCAAGTAGCCAATATTGGTTACTGTTGCTACCTTGACCATACCTCGTTGTTTAGGAACAGTGGATCATTATAGTGTGTTGCTCCATTTCGAACCAAGTCCCACTTATAGTCATCAGTTTGAAAAAAAATGTAGTCAATTGGACTCAAACATCCACTTACGCAATTGGAATACTGACAAAATGGTAATAAGTCATTAATTTCAAATAAACATAGCTCAGTGTGTGTGATTGGGTCACAGGCAGATGTACGATATGTTCGTGGCTAGAATTAGGTTTGGAGAGCGTTCTGAAGTACGTAAGCTGGTTTAATTTGAAGTAACTAACATGAAAAGTATGACATTGGCGAAGCACACTATATACACATCGTCTGCAGAAGCAGGAACGTCTTTGTTTTTCACCACATCGCAATAGTGAGGCTCGTGCAGTTTCTTCGGGGGCAGCTTCGGCGAAATATCATCAAGTTCGACATTGTTGTTGTGCATATCTGGACTGATGCTTGGGTCGTCTGCCGGCGTGTCATCGGGGAGGTCGTCTTGGCAATCGAATTCGTAATCGATATTCACCGGTATTGTGTGTTTCAGTTCTTCGGATTCTTTTTCCGTTGGGGAGTAGATTGAGTGAAAAGCTGCCAGACACGCCGCAGCCAAGTTTGGCAGCACACGAGGGTGCGGGCAGTTGAAGCCGGGCCCGTGCACGGCTCCGACCCAAGCTCGCACTGCTTCAGCACCACCGGATGATTGATTCAGAGCACTGAAACAGAAACAATCCGATTATTATCAGTATTGATAAACCAAAGCCTGCAATTAGCAGTGCTACATATCAAAAAGGGCTCAAAAAATCTCATACTATCTAAGCATTTCTTAGAACAAACACTGCTTTCAACGCAATTCCGAACCTGATGTAATCTTGTAGAAAGTGTCTGAGATGAGGAGCTTTTCCAAAATCAACATTGTGCTTTAATATATATCTAGCAACGTGATGCAGAGTGTCGTTTAGACGTGGAGACAAGGGTCTTGTGCTGCACATCCGACTCAGAGCTTTAGCCAGAGGTGCCGGCAAAGGCGCAGCTCCGACTACTGGCCCTACCACCATCAAAATCATCTCTCCATCATCGGGCCACTGCTTCTGTGAATAAATTAGGACAGATTTTAAGACAAGTTCGTTAGTTTATACTTATGAGCTTAACCACATTGTTATAGTACCAGGGAGAGTAGGTTGGTGACGATCTCCAAAGGGTCGTGCGTGACTCTTTCGTCCTGCAAAGGTGTCACCATTACGAAATCGACCATGTTCTGAAAGAAGACGATGTATATTACTTTCAGGAATAGTCTGAATTATTATCAAGTTCACTGTGAATGGTTTGTTGTTACCTTCAACTCTTTAAGTAATACTGTGGTGTCGGTTTTGTGTAAAATGCTACGGTACTTATACATATTTCTCTGAAACATCACAAACAAAACAAATGGTCAGAATATAATAAAAATTCATTCACACTAAAACTTCTTGGTACGAAAAAATAATATACATATGTACATATGTCACAGTGAAATTATAACAGCAGTGAAAATATAATTACACTGACGTTTCAGCGAAATCATATTCAATTAAATTTTCAGTGGCCCCTTATTAGTGAAATTATAATTTTTGACAGTCTGATGATAGTGCGTCGCCGGCACGAATCGCGCCACCCCACGTCACAACCCTGCTCCCACACCCTCCCCGCAATCCCGCTCCTGTCCATTCCCACTTTCCTCATGGTCCACTATCTGTTTCGATTTTTTTTTTTTTGATGCCGCATGTGTGGGACTGGATGCGGAAGCAAACACATCATAATATCTTAGCAGCCAACACTTATTTATTTAGGGTTAGGGTTGGTTTTATTTAATTACGGATAGGTTAAGTTAGGGTTGATTTTATTTATTTAATGTAAGGTTTAGTAACGGTTGGTAGTACGTTGTAATTCAAATTCGTACGATGTAATTCGAACGCATGATGCATTAGCATTCGAATTAAAAAATTCAAATACATTAAGAAGTGAATTTGTAATTCTATTGTTACATCCATAGCCATTGATTGAGTCAGTGAAATTATAATTTCACTGACAATAACTATTTCATTGTAACATATATAACATATAGTGTTGACGGTAAAGGGGTTACATCCCAAATGTGAATCTCTCCAAAACGCCCTCTTTCCTGGAAAAAGCAGGCTCCACCGCCGAAGACTAGTGATTAATCCCAAATGTGAATCGCTACCAGGATAACCACTGCTACGAAAATCGCTCGCGTGGTCTCCTGTCGCACGAAAATTCGTCACACAGGAAAGTTCCCGTACAGAAAACTGCCCAAACATTGCTCAGCAAATGCTTTTTTATACGAGATTTGGGCAGTTTTGAGCATTTCGTAGCAGCGGTTATCCTGGTAGCGATTCACATTTGGGATGTAATCACTAGTCTTCGGCGGTGGAGCGTGCTTTTTCCAGGAAGAAGGGCGTTTTGGAGCTATTTTCCAGGAAACAGGGCAAACTACAAAGCTAGAGAGCAAAAAAAGGTTCACCATAAAAATGAACAATGGTGCGCAGGGTCACGCCGGTGCCTAGTAATCACCGAACCAATGTTGATATATAATCTTGACCAAATACATATACTGGTGTATCTATGACGGGTTTGGTGCAAACGATCGACAAGCGCCAGACAGACTGAACCACAGATTAACTGGATGGCTGCTTTAAACGCAATTCTCGACTTCATGAATGATAGATTGCACATCAGATGACGAGTAACCATTCGATGTGCACAGATGCCATTATTAAAATGGTAATTATTAAAATTGAGTTGGATCTTTCTGGCGAGTTTAATAAGGCAAAATTCGGAACTAAAGTATCAGAAGCACAGAACGTATACAGGGTAGGTATGTCGGGACTTCGGGTAGATTTAGCTTAGTGTAAGTGCGAGCAGTGCGCACGCATAAGGTACACGTGTCGTTAATCTGAGGTTCAGTCTGTCTGACGCTTGTCGATCGTTTGCACCGCATCGATCTATGACAGCTTCTCAAAGTGGGCGCTGGGATCATTTTGGGGGTGATTAGGGAGGGTTAATCCTATTTCGTGGGAGGGGAAGGCGTGATTTATGGTCAAAGACGCACTGTCATATTCTCAATCTAAAAACCACATTTAATTGTCAAACAAATTGTACAAAATGATAGTACTCACTCTCCAAACTATCGAATGAAACCAATGATCTCTCGTGTATGCATTCTTGGCCTGAAACAATACAAAGTAAAAATTTAATTTAATTCAAAAGAGGGGGTAGGGGAGGGAAAGTTACAGCTCGGGTCTGAAGAAGGCGCGTTACGGCCAAACCCAACATGACGGTCGACTCATCGATTAATTATTCGAACCATATTTAAAACAAAAAAGAAAGAAAAAAATGAATTGAATATGTAAATGCTATGATTTATGGCGTCTTGCGTCACAACGCTCGGAGTGACGTCAAACCTTGAGCCATAACTCAACGAACGGTCACAATACATATAATGTAATAATAGAAACAAGAAATATAGCAAATTATGTATATTACCTGTAATAAGAATGAGCCATCAGGTAGGACGATTCTCAGACAATATTTGTAGTTGGAATCCCAGCGAAGGACTGTGTATATGTCTTCCATCGAGGAGTACATGATCGGAGTTTCCATGAAACCGGAAGGCTGAAATTTATAAAGAAAATAAAAAAAATAGTATTGAAAATATTTCCCAAGTCAATTATCTTTGTCATTGAGTGTCAGAATATCTTTCAATATATGTACGTATGTTATATACGCATTGAAAGTTTTATTTGTTTATTGTCTTCTTATCTAACGTATTCGTTATCGCCATCTTCTTTACTTTTTATCTTGCACAAACACATTCATACTCTCATGCAAAGGTTTCATTGTTGATCGAGACCCACTTTTCATCCACCAAGTTCATCCAGAGGCGTCCAAACTATTTCTTTCCACATAATTTCATCCGGAATGTATGTAAATATACGTACGTATGAAATGGTATTCTTGACTCGAATAAAATAACAAATGAAAATAGCAAGACAAAACAACCGAAGCTGAAGAATCCGACATAGCAACGTTCGTACGACCTTTTCAGAACGAACTTTCAGCAGATAAAACGAATTTCCCACGTTGCCATGTCGGACGACGCGGTTGACTAGTGTTTTTACAATGTTTGTACCAATTTGTTCCAACTGAGAAGAGGAAATTGAATTTGGATTCAAGACACTTGGAAAAACTCGAGAAACATCTTACGTATGTATCTTTAGAGTGCAATGTCTGTCTGTAATGCTATACCACATATCATGTCCTCGAATCGCAGTACTGCACGTTTTGCCTGAATTGAGTTATTCCATACAGTTACTGCTCTATTTTTACTATATTATCAGACCACTTCGATATCTATTCAAAATAAAGTTTTATTTTTAGACAATGCAATGTAAAAAAAGGTAAAAATCGGAATTCTCGACAGGGCGGACCAATTTCATTTATTCTAATGCGCAAATGATTCGTTTTAAGGAGCAAAGTTATTTTTCTAAACGCATTAATAAATTAAATCTTACCCATTAATAAATGGTAAAAGTCGGAATTCTCGACAGGGCGGACCAATTTCATTTATTCTAATGCGCAAATGATTCGTTTTAAGGAGCAAAGTTATTTTTCTAAACGCATTAATAAATTAAATCTTATCCATTAATAAATAATTAATAAGTGCAATTACAAATAACAATAGACCGCAATAGAAGAGCATGGTTCTTCTAAGAAATTAACATCAGTGACCCCTTTTTTGTGACCATTGCACCTATGAGTATACACCCTTTGGTGATAACTATACAAATCGATTTTTTGTAAGCTTCTTTAATATGTATTTTCTAATAGCTTCTTTAATAGTATTTTCACCGTTGATATTTCAATATTGGAATTGATTTTAAATCAAAATTATTTTTTGAGGTAAATGTTGGAATTCTCGACAGGGCGGACCCATTAGGCTCGAAAGCAAGGCTCAGTCGACCCGCTCCTTCCTGTGATTGGTTGCTCTTTGCGACTACTTTAGTATTGCCGTGCCCTGAATTGACTCGACTTCTACCTGATGAAATACTCCGATATACACTGCCTGGTTCGCATATAATTTAGGACGGTTGGGCAGCGTACGGAAATATTCCACATATTGCAAATGGAATATACACGCATTCGTTTGTGGTTCAATACAAATTCATCTAAATATGAATCAAAACGGGCACAAGTTGTGCCAAATTGACGCTTCATCTTTCTTTTCACACGCATTCACATGTTTTCCACATTTTGCGTATGTATATCTATCATTTGGATCCACGATATTATAACCACTTTTACCGGAATTCGGAATATTTTCGTAAGCTGCCGGACCGTCCGAAATTATATGCAAACCAGACAGTATACATATGTCGGAGTATTTCATCAGGTAAAAGTCGAGTTAATTCAGGGCACGGCAATACTAGAGTAGTCGCAAAGAGCAACCAATCACAGGAAGGAGCGGGCCAACCCAGCCTTGCTTCCGAGCCTAGAGGGTCCGCCCTGTCGAGAATTCCAACATTTACCTAAAAAAATTATTTTGATTTAAAATCAATTCCAATATTGAAATATCAACGGGGAAAATACTATTAAAGAAGCTATTAGAAAATACATATTAAAGAAGCTTACAACAAATCGATTTGTATAGTTATCACCAAAGGGTGTATACTCATAGGTGCAATGGTCACAAAAAAGGGGTCACTGATGTTAATTTCTTAGAAGAACCATGCTCTTCTATTGCGGTCTATTGTTATTTGCAATTGCACTTAACCTTAGCCGAAGTCTAGTTATCACCAAAGGTCTAGTTATCACCAAAAGTGGGAGTCGAATGAATTTTCGCAGGTCGAACTGGGCAACTGCTTTATATTTTTCAAATAATTGTTATAATTTATTAAATGTGCCCATTGGCACTGGAAACTTGTCCCAGTCCAAAAGGATACCCCTCTGATCAAAATTCGAGGTCTAGTTATTACCGCTGCGCTCTGAGGATGCACTTGATTTTAATAATGTAGGATCTGGTTGTCAGGATATATGTATGTATTTATATAGGCGGTATAATTAAATGAGAAAAGTTGGGTTGTTTACAGCATTGTTTATTTCATAATGCGCCACAACGAACTGTCGTTCGCCGCGTTACATGTACAAGATGACAACTCAACCATTCTTTAACTCATGCATGCCAAACTAATTATGCATACGTGCATTTTTATAGGCTGGAAAACTAAATGCCGCAAAAATAAATTGGCTCTAGGTAAATTGTTCGAAATCAATTGTTCAAAAACAAATTGCTCGATAAAAAAAGAAACAAGTTATCAAGTAGGCTACTTGTTCAATGTAAATATATTTTTTGTAATTTGTTTTATATAAAGTTAAAGAACTGCGCATTTATATAAAGTTAAAGAACTGCGAACTACGAACAATCAGTGTGGTATCAGTTTATACTGCGCTTGCACATTGTAGGTGTGACGAATAGATAACATTCATAACTTATTTTCGAGTATGTTGTATTTCGAGCAATTGACATTCCAGCCGTTTACCGGATACCTAATATAATACAATCGTGTGACATCATTTTGCCAACGCACATGTAAATTAGCACATACCAAAAGCGTTCGTTGAATTGAAACAAAAAAATCATAAATAAAAAAATAATCAATTATTTGCGTCACTGTTGTTTACTCTTTTCGTATAAAAAACTTATTGGTAAAAACCGCTGTCCGTTCCTGATATACAACGTACATTTTTATTATGCGATTCTTAATCGAAAACTGTAGATTTGCATATAAGATATATAAACCAGCAGCGTGAACCAGTGGTTAGCATATATGCTTTCGAACATAGCGGTCGCGGGTTCGAGCCCCACTGGTTGCTGCTGGCCAGACCTTGGTTTGTGACTCTAGGTCGATCGTTTCCTATCAGAGTTGGCCAATTTTTCTGATTTTCATTGAAACGGTTCTAACAAATTGGCAAACTTTACCCATTTCCCATTAGCCAGCAGTTGGGTTAATGGTAGCGTGTATGTTTAGCGCCGTGTGATCAGTGGGTTCGATCCGCCATACTGCTGGTTAGATTTGAGGGTATTTGTGACTCCAAATCGATCGTTTTTAATCAGAGTTTGCCAATTTTATCTGATCCTTTCCTGTTGTCACAAATCTTCTGTCTTAATTGTGTGTATAATTTGTAAAAGTTATGTACAAAATCTAAATCCATAGATGTCGCAATGGATTAATTATTTAATTAATTAATTAATTAATTGTTATTTCGTGTCCTTCAACTTCTGGAAATACAGTGATTTATGTAATTATAAATTGCTACATTGTTTGTAATTAATTGTCCAGGAAGGCGCATTGGGGTCTTCCTGTCAAGCCTTCCTGGTATATATCTATTTAAAAATAAAATAATTTCTCGCAATTTTTTTTTTCAGTTTTTCAGCATCTCGAAATTTGACAATTTTTATACCTATTACGTACGCCACGGATTAAGCGAATAGAATCCCAGAGACTATGTGACCGTTCAAGGGTTATCTGTTAACGGATTAACTAAGTGCTTGCACTTACTTCCAGGACTATATCTGGATTCTAAATGAATTTAAGCTAAACAATTACCGTTATTAGGCCTATCTCAGAATCGGTACGGGGAGACCCAATGTCGTGGAAATACATATCCGAATACGTGACTATACAACAGGTAAACAGATTAGACGTCCTGAGAGATCTACCCTTTATAAGGCGGTACGTAGGCTATATCAGGTCATTCTGGACTGAGCACTGCCAGTGCGTGTATCTCCTTAATCATCAATAAATGCTGTGAAACGACTAAGGCCTTTTACTTGGATCCTCCACCCACCCCTACGCAACATACATATAAAAAAATCCTCCGAAAAATGTAAGTTTTTTTGATAAATTTATTCATAGATGTCTCTATGATGCTTTGTTAAAATTATTCTAAAATTTGATGTTTGCAATTGCCCAGGAAATCATACTGGGGTTTACTTGTAAAGCCTTCCTGGTATATATGTATATAAAAATAAATAATGATAATAAAAAAACACACAAAAATGCGCCATTCCATTTCCTTAATGTGTCAACTTCCCAAAGTGTAATTCGTTACGGAAATGAGTAACGAAAATGCAACTGTATTTACGGTCAACGATTGACCGCAAGCTTTATCACTTTTCCACACTCATTATATTGGTTGATTAAAAACCTAAATCAGCCAACCCCCCCCCCCCAACTCTCACCTCGCATCGCAAGCAACACGTTTATATCATAGTTTCACTTATATCGTTCTTGGCTTTATACACACTCGATTTTCAATTCACTACATCCATGCAAAGAACACGCTATAAAAATATATTGCTATAATGGTGACTAGATGACTGAACACATGACAAGAGAGCACACGACTGTTGAACACAGCGACAAGTGCACACAGTGATAAGTGAACTTATGGACTATTGAACACACCCCGCATGAAACATTTATGTTTTCTTTTCAAGGATATTTGGTAAAGCATGTACCGATGTACATATATTAGGGAAAATATTATATACAAGTTTTCAAAAGCACATGCGGCTTTACTCCATTTTACTCATTCAAGATATTATCAAACTTTTGTATTGTAATTAATAAATATTCGACTTTTCGGCTTGTTTTGCTAATTTTCCACGACACTGGATAAACTTTCAGATCGAATGACTCACACACATCGATTTTCAATTAATTTTAATTGAAAGCGACAAAGCAAACATTCGATGAAAAATATGAGTCGAGTGTTTCTCAGACTATTTTTTTGTAATCCTACCTTTAGACATGGATCTAACTTTATAACTGGAAAAAATATTGAATTTACCTATATATCGTCCACGTACAACAAAAATCTATTAACCAGATGAAGCGTAGTTATGTGTGAATCATCTATGATATCTGCTATTGCACATACATATGTATATAAAGATAAGTGTTTGTTTGTCCACAAAGCAAATCAGCAGTTTTCAATTGAGAACCATTAAATTTGGTACATCATCTTATGGTTACAAAATTTTCTGCGTGTTCATTCAATTTGATGCGTTCCATAGGATACCGCATAAAAAAGACTCAGCTTACGTAGAAAAAAATTAAGGACACGTTGCATGATTTTAAAGACAAAATAGGGATTCGTTCCATTATGCTGGTCATTAATGTTTATAAAAGAGTAGGGATATACTCAGGAACGCTCAATCTAGCTTGGTTTGGCCGCATTGTACTGGCCACGACCCGAGTTTGTACAAAACAAGGCCGGTTGGGCTTACCTTCCTCAACATAGCGTATGTAAATATACAACTAAAACAACGGTGCAACGTTATGGTAATAACGTTCAAAATTACCTTTTTTCTGAGAATTCGCATTAAATATGAACTGCATAACTTCAAAACGGTGTAAAACCAGTGGGTACTTTTTAATAAAATTTTGATAGAATTGAATAAAAAAAAATGTTATCAATCTTGTAAAATCATAAAACGTCGAAGAAATGGATTCCGCTGCGTTTCTCTTTAAATTGAAGTGATATTTTAATTTTTTTTATTTATGATGGATAGCGGATGGAATCGGATAGCGTCTTGTATGTGCACATTCGGTCAACCCCCTACGGCTACAGCGGAAATGCCGTTGATCTTAGTTATTCTCAAGATGAGGGCGGCCTCCTTACGTCGTCGTATATTTGTATCGTCAAATTGTTGTCTTGCTGCCGCGTCTTCTCATTTCCGCTCATCTCTGTATGTTCGGTGGATGGAGCTAATTCACCGAGCGAAATTATTTATTAGTACATTTATTTATTTTATCATTCATTTGTATGAACATATATATTATTTATATGGACGATGGGGATCGCACTATTCTCCCTATCGTCTGAAATAAAAAAAAATATTAGTAATACACGCAATTACTTAGTTTCATCCTTATCATACTTTCATTTTACACTTTTTTTATTTAAGCACATGAAATGGTCGTTGATCACTCCGACCATGTTTTCATTTTTAATATATTTTGGTTTAATGGGGTACTGAATTTGCGTCAGAGGACTAACTTGGTTCAAAATACATATAATACGGAATTAATTACTAAGCAAACAGACTAATTAAAAAAATAAATGTATACTAACAAGTCGGAAAATTTAACGTATTGCGTCAGAGGCCAGCAAAAATGACGTACTATGGAGTGTTTGCAGAAAATTGATAACGATAGGGTGAGTTCTTTCGCAGCCACCCTTAGTTACCACCTGGAGCGTCGGCCGTGAGATTTATTCCACCCTAAGCCCTTCACCTCCTACCCTTCCTTCTCGCACACCCTTCGACTGCTTTTCTACAACGCTTTTAATGCGATATAATCGATCTAGTGTGGTACGACGACGACGATACGCGAAACCAGCTCGACGTAATCAAGTTTGGGTTATCGACCGTCCAAAACTGGGCCAACTACACACCGGGATAGGGGAGGGGGCAGGAGACTGAGGGAGGGAGAATAAGGTGGGGTAGAAGAGTAACAGACCCTCATATCAAGTCCAGGTCGAAACCGAGTCAAACATAGAGAATATAAAGAAAAAATAAGAGGCACCCTTGCACAAGTTTGAGGATAGATAAGTCTACGGTTAAAATCCAGGTGAAAGTAAAAAAAAGTTTCAAGGTTCAATTCTTAAGTTTGGATCGATCTGAATTTGCCGATTTAATCCTATTCAATCATCCAATTAGGCAAAATCTAATTTCTGACAAGTGGCAGAAGTGGGATAACAAAAGAAGAAATTCAAAATACATTTAAGTATAATACTATTTATTTATCAAAAAGTTTAGACCATTGTGGCAAATAAATAAAGCGATATAAAAACTAATGCAATATGAGATTTTTTAGAAATGTAATTCTTCGAATTAAATAAATACGTTTATTGTTTGCGTAAAATGCTTTAAAATTTTATACGATTGCATTCTCAAGAATATCGCCGAAATATTAAGTCTTATATTTGCATCTAAACGTGAATCCGCCTATGTATGTACAGTCTAAGTAACTTGAGATATATGCCAAATTCGGTGGGTCTAAGTTGAAAACTGTTGATTTGAATAGGTACATATATATACATATGTAGATAGATTATTAAATAAAAATGCCATAGTAATATTGAGAAAATTCGAAACGCATTTCTTCGTTTTCTATATAAGAAAGAGTATGGGTATTACCCATATCTTTACTCCACTCCCTTCCTTTTGGGCATTGCTGGTATAATTCCCTTGAACTTCGGAGGAACTTCTCATTAATTCGTTTTGTTCTCCATCTTCTACGTGGTAATATGTCATGCCCGTCGTTGCTGGAACAGTTGGGACTTTGTGTCCTTAAAAATTATGTGCGAGGTACTCATCATCATTTGATGGTTGTACCTCCTGCTCCCACAGTTCTTTATCGGATGGCTCCTATTCCAAGATCTATCCGCCTTTTAATGAAATCGTTGCTGCTGTGCCTGAATGTGATCTTTTCCACTTCAGTGAGCGTAGATTATCAGAGATTATTTCAGCCTATTTGTCCGGTAGCCTGCGCTCATCATTATTTTCATAATTGTATGTGATTTATCAGTGAATTTTGATCATGTCTCTTCTATTTGGGCCTAATTATTTTGTGTACATGGCATCGTTTATTTTTGACTTATACTAGGAAGGACAAGTAAGGACAGGTATGTAATACCAATGCGCCTTCCTGAGCAGAAACATTGTACATTTGATTTAAGTATTATACAAAGTATATAAATATCAATTAAAATCCACAGAGACATCTATGTATGGTCAAATTTGTAAACTTTGCAGTATGTTTTAAACAATTCAGCGAAATTCAGTAAATACATATCAATTAACATCCACAGAGACGTTTATGGTCAAATTTGTAAATTTGCAGCATTTTGTACAATTCAGCGATATTCGAGATTGCTGACTAGTCTATTCTGCTGGTTGGTGTAATATTCTACATATGTATGTATATTGGTGCTGTATGTTGATGCAAGACATTATAACTACTTACATATTTGTATGCTTTATAACTACTTACATATTTGTATACTATTTGAACTCTGACTGCCATTATTTTTTATTAATATTTTTTTAGGAATACCTGTACACAATGCCACAGTGGTCCAAACTTAAAATAATGTAGTTGTTATTTATTTATTATTATTAAATAGCATAATGCTAATGAATTATTTAACAATTAAAATTTTTTAACTAAAACTAACCTCTGTGAAAAACACCTCCTGCAGTTTTTTGCTTTCTTAACTCTACCTATAATTAGTTTATTCCTATTTCTAGTTTTATAATTATGTATATCTCTATTCCTAACTATGTGATTATTAAAATATTTGGGTAATATATTCTTATCTAGCTTATATACAAATTTTAAAGTGCTTAATTTACGACTATTTCAAATATCCAGCCATTTCAATTCATCTAACATATGTACTTCTAACATTCTTACGTTTCCTCACATTCAAAATTGCACGCATTGCTCTATTGTCAGTAATAAAATATTTAGGAGTAACGTTCAATAAAAGAATGAGATGGGCACCTCGAATTGAGACAGCGAAATGCAAGGCGATGCGGGTATATCCTCAATATATCCAATATTTAATCGCCATAGTTCTTTATCAACTCAAAATAAAATAAAATTATATCGCACGCTCATATTACCATTATTAACCTATGCTTCACCTGTATGGAATAACGCCTCGAATACTAACCTTTCCAAGCTCCAAGTAATAAAAAATAAACCCCTAAAATAATTTATAATACACCCATATATACCAACTTGAAAAAACTGCATGCCATATATAATATTCCGTTTGTTACAGACATTACTAACAAACTAAACATTTATGACAGAATCAATAATAACCATACTAACACACTTGTGAAGAGTCTCGGTGATTACAACAAAATGTCTATACCCTTCAGATATAAACACAGATTACCTAAACACGATCTGCTTTAGGTCATCGACTTTAGAGAGTCTTTAATTAATATTATGCATTAGATGTATTATGAGCATTTATAAGAATTGTAAATAGGTGTTTGAGCTCTTTTTCCTATTATGCTGTACATTAACATTAGAATAATATAATACTATGATTACAAACCATATTAAATTAAGATTTTAAAAAAGAAAATGATCAGTACATCAGTAGCTATTAAAATCTATATTATATAAGATGTATTGTGAACATAATTTAGTAATAATAAAAAGCATTGCTCTATTCTGCACTTATATCAATGCAAAATCCACTAAATACAAGCATTGAGCACTGTAGCGCAATATACAGTATGAGGCCGTACAATACAATTATATATTAATATTTTACTTTTTATACTTAATAAATTTCTTAACCTACTAAGTACACCAACTTTTTTGCCATTTTTTTTAGAGTTGTTAAATAATAAGGGAGTCTAGACTGAATGTGAAACGGAACGCTTTAGCCTAGTGAGTCGCAATGCCGACACCTATCGGTTGTTTTGAAAAGTTCCGCTTGGCCTCTGACGTTTCGCATTCGATATGCGTGAGTCGCTCACTCGTGTTTGGGAAGAGAGGTGAGTGGTGAAGTCAAAACTATAAAGACACTTTTCATTGACAGTTGACTTTATTGCCGAAACATTTAGCAATGACATTGAAAATGTTGACGTTTGTTTAAGTGTGAACTCGCATTTATGATAAAGCAATTATGACCTTAGTAGCGTACGTCAATGTTTGAGTATGGTCAACTTTGTCAACCGCAATGTGTGTGCAACAATTGTCGGTGATAAAAAATGTTATGTTACTGTGACCATTTAAATTTATAATTGAAACCACAATACATAAAGATTAAGTGCATTATGAAAGAAAAAAAAACCACAATACAGTACGAAAATGTTGAACAAAAATCAACTGCGTAAATCTTACATTTTAATTTGAAAAGTCAATTGGTCTAATTGCACCAATTAAAAGTGATATTTTTTACTCTTACAAACAAATTCGCCCGGCATTGCTCGGGAGTTTTATACGCAGACGGTCTATACCAGATTTTGTGACCGTAAAATAAAAACTGTGGATTTTCAAAGAATCGATTTACTTGTATTACTAATAATATACATATAATAGCGCTATTCTGTGTGTCTGTGTGCGATAACGCTCGCCGTACTATAATAGTAGTTTCGATTCGACATATGTACGTCACAGTTAAAACAGTTAATAAATTATATATTATATCTTTGGCTGCCCAGTTAAATATGTTATAGTTTACATACATGGGATGGAATTGGGTAATTTCACCCTCTAAATGAGCTTCCCTAAAGTTGAGACCCATTTACTTGGAATTTAATAACTCTTGATAATTCTAAGGGTTGTTTATTTGAAATCTCCATACTTGTCGATGCATTCGCATATACATACATATTATACATCCCGTCCGTTTTTAAATATATTAAAATCACCAGCAATATGGCCCCATTGTTTGATTATAATTTTAATAAATACCTATTTGTCTTTACTTATATTTTAATATGTAAAAGTTTGGTATAGAGACGACTTGAGGCAATCTGTGATAGCGCTATGGTAAAAATGAAATAAAGAAGCACGTATAAATACATACAGTTATATAAGATAGCTTCGTTTAATACTATAGGATTATATTCACCGATAACCATAAGCTTTGGCCTCCGTAAGTGACGGATCGAGAATGCGCAGCTGTCATTGTTTGCACAATCAACAACCGCAATCATCCTCTTGTTGATTTCCCGTCAAAAATAAATAGGACAAACCTAAAGTAAGCGAACAATGCGAACGAACGCGACCGTACATGGCGCTATGACGGCAAACGCGCGGCCGGATTTCGCGCCGAGTACGCGCGGCGTCAGTCGCCGCCTGCAACGTGTTAAAAAGAGTGCGCTAACGACCGAAGCAAACACTACGAAAGTGCGAAAGCCAACAAACGCGACGCTAATCGACTGTTAAAACACATTAAAGCGATGAAAAATGTGTATGACAATTAGCGGCAACACTCAAATCTTCAATTTTGACCCGTTGACGACCGTTAAAACATTCCGTTTGAGAACGGATTGTTCAACAGAAAACAACGAATTCTTCAGCAGTCTACATAAATTCGTATTGCTTTTTAATATATAATATACTATCTGAACCCGGCATGCGTTGTAATGCCACAATAACGCATGCAATTCCCGTTTCAAGTGATGGCTGGAGATCAAATCGTGTCTCTTCAAAGCCGTGTCGCCATGAACCAACTGGTAACGTGGTTACCAACGAACACGCTTCAAACTTTCGCGTCAGCAAAATCGTAATTACGAATATTATTATTAAGAGGTTTTTCCCCCGTTTTTTTTCACAGTAATCTTCCCGGACATGCATACAACAAATCCTGAAAGTTCCATCGTAATTGGTTGAGTGGTTTAGGAGCCTATACGATATACAGACAAACAGACACTCAATTTTATATATGTATTAGCTGAACCCGGCATGCGTTGCAATGCCACAATAACGCATGCAATTCCCGTTCCCGTTCCTATTTTTCGAAAAATGCAGGCATCGAACACATTTGAAATTATTCAATTATTTGTTTATTTTTACCATAACAATGCGAAAACATTTAAAATTATTGCGTTGCAATGTTTTCCCATTTCCGTTCCCGTTTTAGGCCGATCACAGTAAGCTTCCCGGACATGCTTACAATAAATCCTGAAAGTTCCATCGTTCCATCGTACAATAACGCATGCAATTCCCGTTCCCGTCCCCGTTTCTCGATGCGTTTCGATAAGTGAATGTTTCAGTTTCAAATTAATACTTCAAATTAAATTACACTTCAAATTAATTAATAAATCAAATTAAATTACAGTAAAGTATAGGAACGCATACGTGACAGACAGACAAACATTGATTTATATACATATGTAGGATTGTTATGAGTGGTACGTAATGTCAGGTTGGTATGAGTGGTACGTAATGTATGTATTTGTACGTTGGCATGCATACGCGCAAGTTGGTTACCAACGTAAAAATTTCCTGAACTACACACTGGCGCTTCATACTTTAACGTCGATAAAATCGTAATTACGAATATTATTATTAAGATGTTTTTTCCCTTTTTTTTTTCACAGTAATCTTCCCGGACATGCATACAACAAATCCTGAAAGTTCCATCGTAATTGGTTGATTGGTTTAGGAGCCTATACGACAGACAGACAAAGAGACAATCAATCTTATATATGTACATACATATATAGATTATGCCATGGACACCATCAGTTAACCCTTTGCCCGCGTCACCAAATTTAGCGAACATGCCCTGTACGCGGCTGCTTTTTTGCGGATTTTGCTATCGCGTTTTCGACTATAAATATAGGTTGTAATATTTTTTTGAATTTTACAACCTATATTTATTTTTTTTGACTACTGCCATCTATTGAATTTGGTAAAGTATACATTTAGTAATATTTTCAACCAAGTTATAAAATTTTAACACAATAGACGGCTCTTATACAGGTTGGAACTTCCAAGACATCTATGCGTGTCTCGCGCGCTGAGGGCATGTTCGCTAGGACATTTATAGTAGTCGTACGCGGTGGAAAGGTTAATGGTGATAATAATAGGTGATTTTATAATAGGTGATTAAATAATATTTAAGGAACCATTTCGACAGTTAATAAGATAAATTGACAAACTCTGAAAGGAAAAAAAATAATTATCATATATGTATAGTATAAAAATAATTATCATATAAATATGCGATCCTAGGATTCCTAGGATATAAATTTTGTAAATAATTTTATTCCCATTTCGAACCGGTTCCAAAATAGTGGAAAGTTTCGTTCATAGCGATGTTTACAAAACATTTTCCGAGAAATCGTAAAAACTCAAAGGGGAAATGTGTATGTGGAAATATATAAGTCGGATTTTATCACTGTTGGACCAAAACAGAGCGCACACACGCACACCTGGTCGATTTATACGAGTGATATGCGAATCGCGTTCTTTTCGTCGGCATGTAAAGGGTTAATTGAAAAATACTCCTATCAAACATGCAAAACTACAGTTGAGATCCATTGATTTAGTATATAATACATCCGAGACCTTCGCGATAAGTTTGAATCGCAGAAAGGATGGAAACTTTCAACAAGACGATTATACCGGACACATCTTCGCTTCGAAAGCGCTTATGCTTACTTTCAAGTTTATTATTCGAATGTCAAAACAATTTTCGAAAACATCGACCGGAACATTACATCAAAAGAACTATAAAAATTGGGTCAAACCTGTCATTAATCAAACATCTCATTGTAAACCATTTGAATTATAATTCTGCTCATTCGATTTTTTGAAAATAAATCTTGACATTGGACTATTTATATACATACATACATACATACCAGTCTCCGTGACGAGCCGGAATGTTAAATTACAGAAAACGCAAATATCGGAAGGCAAAGATCGAAAATCGAAAGATCTTAAGTCGAAAGATCAAAAAAAAGGGTGCATGGTAAACGGAACATACTCACTTAATTTGCGCGAGCAGGATACAACAGGAACAAGAGGAACAGGCTTTTCCTCCCGTATTAATGTGCGCGCGCAGAATACGGGAGAAAAAGCCTGTTCCTCTTGTTCCTGTTGTACCCTGCTCGCGCAAATTAAGTGAGTATGTACCGTTTACCATGCACCCTTTTTTTTGATCTTTCGACTTAAGATCTTTCGATTTTTGCCTTCCGATATTTGTGTTTTCTGTAATTTAATATTCTGGCACGTCTCGTAGACCATACATACATACGTAGAAAAAAACTACAATTTGTATTGTGGTTTGGTAAAGTGTTTCAATTTGAGCAAAGTACTTGATTGTTAAAATTAACTGTATTATTTTCGAAAAGCCTGGCACAAGCAAACATAATCCTATTAAATGGTTCTTACATATATTCCTAAATGAACAACAGTGTTTATATGCGTTATGATATATGTGGGCGTGGGGTGTAGTGGTGCGGGGAGTGATGGTGCGGGGTGTGAGCTGACTAATTTACTAAATGTGTATTCTATTATAATGAGGGAAACTGAGTTAGTAGAATTATGAGAAAGAAAAAACACGCACATTTTGTTAACCATTTCGTAACGATATTGCGGCGAATAGAGAACAAGAAAGTTAACGCTTCGAAATAGGTGTGAATGTACCATTTTTAGACCTAGAATTTATCCATTTTATAAATGATATACAACTTAAAAATAATTCTATAAGAAATATAAAACAGTTGCCCAGTTCGGCCCGCGAAATTGTTGACTGTCCTAATTAGTACGTTTAGATAAAAAAAAAAATATTGAAATAAAAATCCAATCCCTATATAAAAGTTGTGGGATATATAGATAATAACATGGGGAAAAATATTTTTCAATTTAAAAATTCGCTAGATAATTAATTATAAGTATAAGTAAAACAGTTGAAACTCATAATCAATAGAAAAAACGTCTGACTATTTATTTCAATGCTCACTTTAAGCACAGCAATATTTGATTTTGAGTTAAAGACTACAAAAGCCAAAAAAATGTAAAAATCTCGCATTTTTTTAAACGCCTATATGTATCTTACAAATGAAAGTAAACCAGAAAAAATCATTGTCATATTCGAATTCAGTGGGCCAAACTCGCAAAAGATTGCTTAGTTTCCGCTCTGATAACTCAAAAACGTGACTGTTTGTTGCTTAGTGTAATTACAATCGATATTATCGATACCTTTTTGTTAAAAAAATCATTTTAAATATATAAATTACTAGCTGAACCCGGCATGCGTTGCAATGCCAAAATAACGCATGCAATTCCCGTTCCCGTTTTTTTTTCACAGTAATCTTCCAGGACATGCATACAACAAATCCTGAAAGTTTCATCGTAATCGGTTCAGTGGTTTAGGAGCCTATTCGAGACACACAGACAGACATTAATTTTTGTGGTTTTACCCAGCTTCAAATTTATTTCATGTCGATATCGTCGTCAAATTTGATTTGTTTTCGATGCTCCCACCCAAACCTTACATAGTTACAAACTAAGTCTCTTTCGAAATTATGTATATTAGACTTGTTGTTTTACCCGGTTTCGCTCAGTATTTTTAATTATATATATAACGACGGTAATCTGTGTGTGTGTGTGTGGGTGTGTGTGTGTTTGTGTGTGGGTGTGTGTGTGTGTGTCCTAACTCTCGCCGAACATAATGAACGAATCGATAAAAATCGATTAATTCATTTTTCGACGAGACGACTTTGTCGCGACTCGAACCGATCACCCCAAATAGCCTGAATATGGGTCTAAATGAGCTAATGGTCTCGGACATCGTGCCAAATCCAATTTTTCATTTCGCCTTTTTTTTTTAAACATTAATTGAAATATTCCTTCTCGCCATATAAAAATACGTAATTTTAATAATTTCATTTAGCGAAGTTTTGAACCATTTTTTTTCTTTTCATATAAAACAATTAAATATATATTTTTAATTGAAATTATTGAAATTGAAATTAATTTATATTTTAGCGATATTTGAAAAAATAAAATCAATTCCAGGACGCCGACTCGAACCTACCCCCATCGCGCCCAGATCAATATACACTGACCAGTACACCATGATACGGATATAAAGGCTGCTCTAAATAACGTTAATATTCAATAATCGTACAGAACGTATGGACAACCAATCAAAACGGAGTCATATCTTCGGTAGTTGTCGGAAGAAGTCGGAAGTAGTCGGGAGAGGTCGGGAGTGGTCGGGTATCATGGATCGAGTGAATCGATTTCAATTTGCAGTATCGCTCGGGGCGATAGCTAATAATAATAGAAAAAAATAGGTCTTTAAATAAATAATTGAAAACTCTCTATGGGAGTCTGCGTATTTTTAAGAATTGAAAATTATTACAAATAAAGAATTGAAAACTATCTATGAGAGTCTACGAAAATAACGGTTCCGGTTCCGGATTTTTTTTTTTAGTTTTATACGAGTATATAATAATTTTATACCCATGCGATGATGTTTCATCGGGCTATTCACTAGTATTATATAAACAGCTTAAGCGTGGCGAATCTAATAGTCAATATTCATTTTTTTATTTATTAAATTTATTTGAATCGAAAAATATATATATTGAACCGTCGTAATAGAAACTTTGATTTATTTTCGATGTTACCAACCAAAATAACATACATACATACTTACAAAGTTTCTTTCGAAATTATATATTAGATTAGATAATAATTCTTTGAAAAAATGTTTTTTAAAAACTAACCTCTTCTATATTTTGTTTATAAAAGTAAGACAATATATAAAAAATCTAATCAAGAAATCAACAATTCATGAGTATGGCAAAGTGCTCATTCTGCCATAGCGAGGGGGGCGAAAAGGGAAAAAACGATCAGAACAGTGTGGACAAATGGGACAGTGTGGACGATAGACGTCACCGTGAACGAAGATGCAGTATTTTCAAACGTGTCTATTTCGATTATTTTTCACCATGGTAATGGCGGACGTCATTTCCACGTATATTGATGACCAAACCGAGCAAAATGACAAAGTTTGAAAACGATCGGACAAGAACCCAAACTTCATCAGACGAAAAAATCGATTCTGAACTAAGAAGAAGAAGTTTAGTACAAATATAAAGCAATTGCCGAGTTCGTTCCCTGAAATGACTTTCATTAAATACTTTTGGTATTTATTTCAAATTAAATTTAGAGCATAGCGACTTTACAGGTTGTCCTAAAGCGTCACTATGGTCGGAAATATGTTCATCAAAAAAAAAATAGTAATAAAAAAAAATGAAATTCAATGATATAAATGCCCTAATTTACTATTACCTTTTAAATGGTACGCATGATATTACGATAAGTTACATTATACTGAACTTGTTGATCCAATGTGGGTTGTGCCTTAAAATATAAATTGATCTGATATGACAAAATACTCAAATCCTAACATAACTAGTTATAAAAATATATTATTACATTAATATTTTATTAAAACGTTTAAATATAGTAATTGTGCTCCAATGAGAGTCCGATCCAGTCTAGATGTATACATATATAATTTTTCTTTATTTTTTTTTGTATTATTTCGGTCGTAGCGATGGTAAATTTGTACACGAAAACTGTTAATTGATGAAGTGTATCGATAACTGTTTGCTTTGACTAATGGCGAACAAATAACATCTTTAATGGTTATTGCAAACAGACTGGCGCGCTTTTTTTATATGTTTTTGGCGCTTACGTTGAAAGGAAAAAACCGACAGTAAGTAAACGGAAACGAAACACGTGTAAATAGAATTGAATCGATATTTCATAAAACAAATTAGCGGAGAAACACGTCAAAAATGGCGGTCGCGAAAATCCTTTCGCACTTTTTGTACGGTTAGTGTACGGCTCTCACTTGCGCATGCACATACAAAAAACAACCATATTGTATGCATATGTTACAGTGAAACTGTTATTGTCAGGCAGTGAGTACGCATTTATAACAATATATGTAATTACAAATTTCAATTTCAGTGAAAACAAAAATTACAATTTTAAGAAATTTATCAATCATATTGTAGGATCTGGTTGTCAGGAGACATAGGCGATAGAGTTAAATGAGACTCGTTATGCAAGTGTATGCAAGTGCCCCAATTTTTACGTTTTTCATAATAACTATGTGGTTTTCAAAGCTATACACCCTATATTTTTTGTATTCCTAAAATGCACTACAAGAAATTTATTTTAATAGATTTTGTATGATAGTAGAAAAGGGGTACGTCGTAAAAAATACATTTATACATTTCTACGTTCCAAAGTACATATGATTTAAAGACGGTAGCGATAAGTTATGTTTTTGACTGTTCGCTTGCATATTCTTGTTGATCGATGAACCAATGCGAAAGAAAGAGACAGCTATTGTTTTCGTCGCTTTTGGCGCGTGGCTATTGAGTCATGCAGTCGCCTGTTGGCTTTACCTATGTGCGTTTGAATGTTGATGCTTGTCGCTATTTTTTAATACAAAAATAGTCAAAAACATGCTATAGGACTAAAACTTTTTTATGTTGATGTATAAAATGATTAATAAGATGCCCCAATTTTTACGTTTTTCGTAATAACTATGTGGTTTTCAAGGCTATACAACCTATACTTCTTGTATTCCTAGAATGAAATACAAGAAATTTATTTTAATAGATTTTGTATGATTTAGAAAAGGGGTACATCGTAAAAAAATACATTTATACATTTCTACGTTCCAAAGTATGATTTAAAGACGGTAGCGATAAGTCATGTTTATGAATGCTCGCTTGCATATTCTTGTTATTCAATGAATCAATGCGAGAGAAAGAGACAGCTATGTTTTCGTAAGCTAATGTTTTCATCGCTTTTGGCGCGTGGCTATTGAGTCATGCAATCGTCTATTGGACTTACCTATGTGCGTTTGCATGTTGATGCTTGTCGTTTTTTTTTAATATTAAAATGGTCAAAAACATGCTATAGGACTAAAACATTTTTATGTTGATGTATAAAATGATTAATAAGATATATATTGAACCCATTTGCATTGAGAAAAGCTGTATTTTGATTGAAAAATACTGGGGTCTTACTCGACACTCGGGACACTCGTTCGATCTCGACGCTCCGTCCTTCAAAGGTTGATATAATAGAATTCTGCATAAATTTCTCCATATATGTCACTTTTGATTACGTTTGTAACAATTCGAATTGTATAAATGCTTGAATTGATTGTATTGTATCTGTATTAGTACACTCATCACTTTGGAGCGATCTGTAAAGGCTCTGTCCTTCAAAGGTTAATAGGTGAAGCGCCGCAACGGACTAACTGTTGGCGCGTCACACGTACAGGATGACAACTTGACCATTCTTCAACTCATGCAAGCCAACGTAATCATTCATACATGCATTTTTCTAGGCTAGAAAATTAAATCCCACACTATTATAAATATAAATTCGCAACGGTATTAGGCAAGCTATGTACACATTTTTGCAGTTTTAGTAAATCGAGGAAATATTCAATTTATTCGAACGAAAATGGCATCCTTGACAGGTATGTAAATCGGCGAGTTTCTAGATATAATGGTATATCTACATTATGTATAGCGAGTATATCGACTAATGTTACTATCGTGTGAAACTTACATTGAGTGCAAATAGTATACTCATACATATGTATACATATACCTAGACGTTTTCCGTTGCGGTGAAAAGTTAAATGCACTTTCCGAGTGCAACGAACTCAAGTGTGAATTTTCAGCACGTGCTGAAAGAATCGGTGCAACAACCTATGACCTGTGTAGACGAGATCTGTATGTAGAATATCAAATTTGCAGTAAAATTATATCACAAGTAAAAGTTTTGGTCACATACGAGATTCTAGATGAAAACATGTGACAAATTGGACTTAAACTATTAGTTGATTCCTAACGAAGTTCGTTACGGCGCACAGTGTGGCCTTTACAGATATGCCTAGACACTTTGTTTTAAAATCGCTATATCTCATAAACTGTAGCACAAAATAAGCTGAAAATTTATTTTCGATGCATTAATATAAGTTTTCAGATATTGTGAGATTTTAATATAAAACCATAAACCGGAAGTGGTAGTTTACTTCTGCACAGAATTGATTTTGATATAAAAACTATACGATTGATATACATATACCGCTATTTATTTATTTATTTATTAGATACCGTTATTTATTCTCCTCACCTGAGGCACGTACCAGTTTGATGGTTTCTCAACCGGATTTCTATTGGTTTGGATTTGTTTAATCTAAAATATACTGATCTGGTTGAGGGATTGTGTAGTTTGGGATCTTTGCATGTTATATTTTTATATATATCCTTATTTGTTTTTAATTATGGTTATTTTATTTTTTTATCTTATTGTATATTTTTTCTTTTTTGTGTAGCCATAGTGACGACTTGAAGCTAATCTATAATGTCACTATGGAAATTGGAAATTGGAAATAAATAAATATGTATGCTTAATGATCATATTCGTAATCAGTGGGGAAAAAATTATCAGAAAAGTTACGTTTCAATGATAATACAAATAAAAAGGTCAATTTTTTTTTTATCAGTGTAGCATATGACAAAATAAAGATACAAGTTTAACGTAAAAAATAAAGACGTCGTGGCATTTTCTGGCAACAATTTTTTTCATTTTCTTATAGTTGCATAGTTCAAATTTAATAATTGATTAAAATCATGGTGGAGTCAAGCGAACATCTATTTTAAAAACCTTGTTGAAATTTCAAATTCTTACAAAAAATAAAAAAAAACTGAAGGGTGGATATTCTAATCAAAATTTTTACAAAATCTATTTTATTTTGGACAAAATTTTAATTTTATATATTAGAACATACCTATTTGAGTAATATTCAATCAAAAAATTATCAATAAAGCTTTAGATTAGACCCCAGCTGACCTTCAATCTGGAAGTCACAAACGCACCCAGTACAAATCTATTTCGTTGCATATCACGAGCAACAAGTTTGATCAAGTGTAAATAAAATTAAGTAATTATTAATAAAATAAAATATTTATATACTTAATTTTATTGTAAATAAAATTAAGTAAGTGACGAGTAAATAAAATTTTATTAACAGTACATCAAAGTATAGATATGACAATTAAAAACGATGATAATTTATTAGTTTTTCGGAAATTGTTAAAATCGTGAATGTCTAAGCAGATCTTTAAACGGCTACACTGTGCGGCGCATTGAGTAATACACAAGATTTTTTTTATTATTTACAAGCCTCTTCTACCTAAATATTTCACTTCGCTAACGATTCAATATCTATTCCTACAGCCTTCCGATCGTTTTGAAACTGAGCCATTTTGCGCGGTTTGGTCAACGATGGAAATTTAAATCGATTCTGATAGTTAGATGATGAAAAATAATCGCAATGGACACGTTTAAAAATGCAAAAATTTAGTACATCTTGACGTTAAGTGGTCAGTAAGCTTGTATGTTTGACTTTTCACCACCCACTCGTCTTGTCAGATTATAATTGTTTAAACGCCTATAACTTTCAACGCCTTTTTTAAACGCCTATAATTTTTCACACTATATCTTGTAAAATTTGCATTATAGGCTCTCATTATCTCTCATATATGTATATTATTACTTCACTCGTATGTAATACATATAATGAATGTTAAGATGTTTATATTATAATTCTGATATATATACAGGTAATTGGATTATTAGTCACATTGCGGTGGTCACAAAGACAATTTTTGCCATTAAAATCGAGAATACGCAATATTTGGCACTCAAGTTCTCGTTTGTATGATGGACTTTTCGGCTGCCAGATGTTCCGTTATAGAGATTTTAGTGACTTTGTGACCAGTAATCACCGAACCATATGCACATACGTAGTACGGCCAAATTTTAAACGCGTATCATACAGTTGGACTGTTCTCGTCTGTCTGGCTCGATTTTATTATATACTAGTTGTTTTACCCGGCTTCGCTCAGCATTTGCAATATAAACAGCGTAAACATGGCGAATCCAATAGTAAATATTCATTTGTGTTTTTATTAAATTTATTCAAATCATCGTTATAGAAACTTTCTTTTGTTTTCGAAGTTGCCAGCAAAAGATACAAACTTACATACTCTTTCGAAATTATAGGTATATTAGATTAGTAATACACGTAAATCCATGCTCTGCATCTTTGCATATTTGAATCGTCGTCATAGAAACGTTGTTTTGTTTACGAAGTTCCCATACAAAGATACTTATATACTTACATATGTACACACAAAGTCTCTGTCGAAATTATGTATATTAGATTTATGCTGCGATATTTTACGAGCCATTTCATAGATTTTATAAGCCATTGTTTATTAAACGAGAGATTACTAAACCAGTGTCATTATCATGTACCACGTGTTCCTTTTACGAGTTGATTCCTACACATGTATATGAAAATCCGTTTAGAATCAAAGTGCCAATTTTAATGCACTTTAGGGGTGGGATGAGGCTCTAAACGAAAACACTGCACGTTCGGACCAATAAACCTAAAGATGACGCGCACTTTATCGCCAATAACCGGATCCGTTTATTCGCGTCGTCTATTTAGCGTCCACGCACGACTCTCAAATATCTACTATTTCGCCCATTATTTTTATTATCATAATCAATTCGCACACTTTCGGGAAATTCGAACGCGAAAACACAAACGTACGTATATTTTTTATTGATTCTAAGTGACCTTCGATCACGTCGAGCGATAAAACCGTACACTATGCACCATTAAAACCGCACAAATACGCACATAAAGCAGAGCGAGTGAACACCAAAACAAATGTTGGTCTATGTACAATGACAGACGCGTAATTGTAATACATAAAAATAAAAATAGAACGGAGCATGTGAAGTGTCTGAGAATTATGTATGTATGATAGTTATATAGGTATATGAATATATTTATGTATTATTGACGAAATGCGCGCTCGATCATAACGGTAATAATAGTAATAAAAATATTTTTGTGTTGGCGTCAGGCATTAAATCCATTTATACACAAATTGGTGTCTCGACTCACGCGAATAAGATGGGAAGGTGTTAAATGTAACAATGAGAGTTTGTAAATTAAATCTGACGTCATGGCAATTGTTTGCGAGGAATGTGACGATTCCTGTATGTATGTATGTACATGACTTTTGTTGACTTGGCAGAAGTACGAATAATACGCGATACCTATTGGTCAGATTAAGATCTGTTTTCAAATTCCACGACCGCAATCGGCGACGCTATACATAAACCATAATATATATGTATGTACATAACCAGCAGCGTGGACTAGTAGTTAGCATATTATGCTTTCGAGTAGGGTGGTCACGGTTCGATTCCCACTAGTAGCTGCTGGCCAGACCTTAGTTTGTGACTTCAGGTCGATCGTTTCCTATCAGAGTTTGCCAATTTTTCTGATTTTCATTGAAACGGTTTCTGTAAATTTGGCAACTCCTTTCCAATCTCTTTTGCAAATCTCAAGTTATTCAGCGTTTTGATGTTCACCGATTTTAAACCTCCCTCACCGAAGTGGGGTATGCAAGTGCCCCAATTTTTACGTTTTTCATAATAACTATGTGGTTTTCAAGGCTATACAACCTATACTTCTTGTATTCCTAGAATGAAATACAAGAAATTTATTTTAATAGATTTTGTATGATTTAGAAAAGGGGTACATCGTAAAAAAATACATTTATACATTTCTACGTTCCAAAGTATGATTTAAAGACGGTAGCGATAAGTTATGTTTATGACTGTTCGCTTGCATATTCTTGTTATTCGATGAATCAATGCGAGAGAAAGAGACAGCTATTATTTTCCTTGCTTTTGGCGCGTGGCTATTGAGTCATGCAGTCGCCTATTGGCCTTACCTATGTGCGTTTGCATGTTGATGCTTGTCGTTTTTATTTTAATACTAAAATGGTCAAAAACATGCTATAGGACTAAAACATTTTTATGTTGATGTATAAAATGAATAATAAGATATATATTGAACCAATTTGTATTGAGAAAAGCTGTATTTTGATTAAAAAATACTGGGGTCTTACTCGACCCCGGTTTGGGATACTCGATCGATCTCGACGCTCCGTCCTTCAAAGGTTAATATAGTAAAATGCTGCATAAACTTCTCCACAGATGTCACTTTTGATTACGTTTGTAAGAATTCGAATTGTATAAATGCTTGTATTGATTGTATTGTATCTCATCGCTTTGGAGCGATCTGTAAAGGCAAGTGTATATAAAAAAAATTATATACACAGCGATGTGCTGTAAAACTTTTATCAACCGGTTCCGTCAACCTTTAAATGTTACCTCTACTCCCTCATGAAAAAAAAATGCTCTCGATAGATTAAAAATTAGCAAAACTTTTAAAATATATGCAACAGTGTTCAGGAAGCCGGTTTTAGTGAGCCGATTGTTAATGAGAGTAAACAAAGTAACTGTTTTAATTTTTAATCCTTATAGCCAGCGAGTTGTGATGGAGCGGTAGAAAGACGTGTTTGGATAGCTAGCTGTCATCGCTTTAATCTGACACTAATTCATTTTTAGCTGTAACTGTACATATTTACGTATTTTTTCACATTTCATCCATTTATTAATTATAGAAATTCAGGTTTATATTTAATCATTATACATTTACAAATTATACCGCAGTGGCAATTATAGAAATAAAAAAATAGTATGATATACAAAAAAAAAAATTATGATAAAAATTGCAAAACCGGTCAAGGAATTTAGAAATTGTCCTTTAGATGCTCTGACCAATAGGAGTCGAGATCCAGAGTTTGCCTACTGTCAATTTAGCTGAAGTGAGGTACTTTTATATATTGCGAGATCATCAATTTGGTGCCAATTTTCGGTGATATAAAATTAATATATTTTACATATTAATATATTAAATACATTAATAAATTTAAATAACTTGTAAAATTTTGCCAATTACATAAGAGCTGTTAGCACCACGAGTGCTGTGATTAAGAAGTGATATTTCCGAATTAATTTCATGCAATAGCTAAACGTTTAATTTTTGATTGCTCGGCCTTGAAGCAACTTGAAGCAACAAACAGCGTAAGCAATAAAACAATGATTCCAATGAATCGGTATATGTACATATATTGCCTACGTAAATTTTGGTCACATTATCAAAAGTGTGTTAGGGGAAAACTAATCTAGATCAAGGTTAATCTCTAACCTCCTTTGAAAAACCAAGACTTTTTTTAACCATTTCCAAATTCACACTACATAATATCATAATAACAGTGATATTTTTACTTTATCTCTGTTTTTATATATGTATATTTTATTTTATTTCATAGAACATGAACACTCTCCCTGGCGAACCTCAAGACGCTGAATAGCTTGAGATTAACGAGAGACATTGGAAAGGAGATGCCAATTTTACAAGAACGGTTTCGAAAAAAATCAGAAAAATTGGCAAATTCTGATAAGAAACGATCGACCTGGAGTCACAAACTATGACCGGCCAGCAGCGGGACTCGTAGTCGTAATAAATCAACCGACTCCGATTCCTTTGTACTATTTTCTTTTTATTTTATTTTATTTATTTCATACATATACACTCGCCTTTAAAAATCGATGCAAAGCGACGAATGTACGTGCTTATAAAGATACAATACAATCCATATACATAAGCATCTTATGCAATGCGAATTCAAACAAACATCCACAGTGACATCTATGGAGACATTTTTGCATCATTTTATAATCAAATTGGCGAACCGCAAGACGCTGAATAACTTGAGATTAGCAAGAGATATGGGAAAGGAGATGCCAATTTTACAGGCACCGTTTCAATGATCGGCAAATTCTGATGAGAAACGATCGACCTGGAGTCACAAATCAAGGTCTGGCCAGCAGAGGGACTCGTAGTGGGACTAGAACCCGTGACCACTCTGCTCGAAAGCATAATATGCTAACCATTAGTCCACACCGCTGGCTAATAATATGTATATGTATATATTTTTCGACTTAAGTCTAAAAATCTTTATTTCAGACCCACTGATCATGAATATGATGAATAGTGGAATGACCAACGGACGAAGACTGAAATTGGAAAGAGATAGCATTACAGATTGCAATACCGGTATACCGGTGTACCAGCAAATTGACAAAATTTCAGCATCGGTAATTGAAAAATTTACTGGTAATTGCGGAAATCACCTTGATTTATTTTTAATTATTTATGGTTCAATCTGGGTTGACGTTTCTAGGAAAAGTATCCACAATAATTTATTTTTTTCATTTAATGACAATACAGTTTTTTTAAATGGTGCATTTTTTTTTATCAAGTTCATGAGTATGCTGCTGGTCAGACCTGGATTTGTGACAGGTTGATCGTATCCTATCAGAGTTTGCCAATTTTCTCTGATTTCATTGTCGAAACGGTTCCCAGAAAAAAATGGCTAAAATCCTTCCTATATACATGCAATATGTCACCAATAATTTGTGTTTGATTGATGTGCAATAAATAAGTTTGTGTACAATTTGATAGATGTCTCATTGATTTGCGAGTTTTTCAGTGTTTTATATATGTATAATGAATTAAAAAATGCTGCAATATTTGCATTGGGGTTACCTGTAAGGCCTTCCTGGTATGTGTGTGTAAGCCGCTGTGATACATACGGCTTGTATTTTACTGATAAGTTTTTAAATATGAAAGGTCAGTATTTATATTAAGTGGCCAGTATTTATAGTAAACGCCCAGTATACAAGTGGTCAGAATAAATAATAACAGGTCATAATTTATATAGAATGGCCAGTATTTAAACATAAATGGTCAGTATTAATGTTGAATGGTAAGTTTTATTTTGACGAATGGCCAGTATATCTTTTTGGTTGGTATCAACACAAAGTTAGTACGATCTTGATAGACAATTCCATCCAACAGGCATTGTTATTTTTTCTAGCGAATGTACGTGAGAATTTTATACTGTTCATTTATTATTTATAACTGATATTTAATAATATAATACTGACAATTTTGTTAGTAAAATGCAGGCCGAAAACTGATTTATATACTTCAATTGATTAAAGTATGCCCATTTAATTTGTCGCCTATACAAATATACAAACTTAGGACAACCAGAATTAGGAATTCGGAATACGAGATGACTTTTAAAAGTTCTCGGAGTTTGGGATCGGAGGACTCCTATACAGAAACGCCTGAACGATATCGGGCAAGTGCGGTTTTCCGCTATGCAAATCTACATTTTTCAATTTTGAAACGTCAAATTTGGTATATTAATTCATTGTACAACCGAGCGACGCCGAGCAATTCGATTAGTATACATATATAGTATAGGCACGCGTGTGCCGATATTGGCACACAGCTACAATATATTTATATCGACGTGTTTGAATTTAATATGATTTTTCAAACTAATACGACTATGAAACGCTATTTATAAAAAATCTTTGACGTATTCGGCGCAAGTTGACTGACACATATCAGAACGCTTTTCTTCTGCAGCGATGGGGTTAGGAAGTATGAATATACATACATACATACATACATACACACACACACACACACATATATATATATACATATATATAATATGTTTAGAACTACTGGCTAGTTTAAAGTAGAACACAAAGCGCGCACTGAGACAGCTTTGTAATTCGAACGCAGCTTTCCAGATACAGACATCCCAGAAGAATCATTAGAATCAAGACTCACCGTTTTTGAAGATATGCAGTGGTCGTTCAGGTACAGGTGGTGGTTCTCCCATCTCCTCAGGAACTTGGAGCTGAGCATTTTGCTGATGACTGTGCGCGTGTGATTCAGTCGACACACGTGGATATCTCCTTCCACCAGGAGTTTGAAACGAGGACCAGGAGCCGGAGATCGACCCTGGGTCGGCGACCCATCAGGAACCTGAAAGAAAGGAAGACGAACCATAAGAAAACGCAAGTTCAAACCTTTATTTGTGTTGAAATACCAAACGAACCATGATGATGCACGTGCACTTTCGAAATGAGAGCGATAAGAGACTAACCAGATATTGATATAGCATTCAGCCATGACGTGTTCATATGTACTCTGTATGTAAATAATTCGTGATAACAGAAGTGTCATATTTTTTGCCGCGATTCATCCCGGAATCGGATTTCAGTGCAGTAGGAATATAATCATTTTATAGCATGTGTGTAAAAAAACAAGTGTTGCGCCCGAGGCTATTGTCGCTAGCAGTTTCAGCATGCTATTCACATCCTAACCTCATGTAATGCCTCCTCATTCCATCCGCGCACGCTCACCTGGCCGTCCACGGACAAATGAGCATGTCTATGTATGTTTGTTACTAATAACGGTGCGATTTTCTGAAATTTTATGAACTGTCGTGATTCGTCCGGCCGTCCACGTACAAATAAGCATGTGTATATATGTATGTGTTAGTATTCACGGCGAGAACTCCTGCATTCGTATGAACTTCTGGTCGTTGCAAACAGTGTTGTCACCAAGCAGGTTTTCAAGAAAGGTTTCCAGAAACCCTTTGTTGAAAATCTGAAGTTCCCGGAAACCCATTCTTCCAATTATAAAATTTCCGTAATTTTTGATAAAAACGCATAACAGCTTCCATTAAGAAATCATTAAAATTTAAATTAACATTAAAAAACTTTTTCATATGTAATTTACACTAATATTAGTAGATTTCGGGAAAAAAATTCCCCTGCAGCGCTTACATATAATCATATTCCATAAGAAATAAACTGTCCGATTGTTCTATTTTGACAAGAACATCCACTATTTTTGGTATTTTTTGGGTAGCATGTGAATGTTTCTTAAATAAAATTAAATGTGTTTTTATATATTTTATATGTATGTATGTATGTATATTATGTATGTTGCATTAGTTTCATAGTTTCAAGTATATTGTTATTATTTCATAGTCATTAAGTACATATATTGTATTATTTCATAGTTATTAAGTATATTGTTATTATTTCTTAGTTATTGAGTATATTGCTATTATTTCATAGTTATTAAGTGTATTGTTTAATTTCGACTGCCATTCATAAGATTGTTAAAATTTATGGTAATTTATATCTGTTTGTTTATATGTGTTTTATTAAATAATTGTATATGACTGTTTTTACCTAAATAAATAAATAAATATAAAATGTTATTTATGTATATAGTTACTCTTCTTATAAATTGTTATTTTTGGTGGGGTTTTATAATATAAAAATATATATATTTTTTGTGCGGTTTTATAATATAGAAATATAGAAAGATATGAAATAGAACATTGAAAAATTAACACATTCGAAAATAATATCTTCTCCAGTGTGCGCTTTTTTCCTGTTTGTACTTTTCTGTTAGGTTTTATCTGGTTATAATTATCAGGTTAGTTTTCTCTATATACGTTGTTTTTGAGGTAAGCTTTTTTACTTTTTTTTGTGCGGTTTTATTTAATCATCTTAACTAGACTACGCCGAACTATACGACTTTACTTTTCAGATACACCGTACATTTTATTCGTAGATAAATATGCAAAACTTAAAAAAAATGATTGAAAAGATCAATAATATAAATGCCTCACACTAAAAATGCGAAAACGAAAACACCAAATAGCATTTTTTTCTGTGCGGTTTTATCTACCGTTTGCAGTTTTGCAGGCAGTGTTTTTTTTTAGATAGTTTTGCAAATGTAAAAAAAACGCTAGCACGTCTGATCTATGCTATGACACCCAGGCCAAAAATCACCCCCCCCCCCCCCCCGGAGTGGTTTCGCTGATATTTTATCCTTGTTTTGACATAAGTTTGACATTGATCGATACCGGTAATTCTCATATGTGAAGAAATGTAGGAGAAACTTGTCGAAATAATAAGATAATACGAATTAACAATGACCTGAAGTAACGTCCTTTCCAGCTGGAAAACAGTGTGCCTTAAAGGATTTTTCGGTTTTATAATACTACTAGCTGAACCCGCCACAATAACGCATGCAATTCCCATTCCATGTGATGGTTGGAGCTCAACTAACGTCTCTTCAAAGCCATGTCGTCATAAACCAACTGGTAACGTGGTTACCAACGAACACATTTCCTTGACTACACAATGAAATATTCAAACGCTTCAAACTTTCGCGTCGGTAAAATCGTAATTACGAATATTATTATTAAGAGGTTTTTCCCGTTTTTTTTTCACAGTAAGCTTCCCGGACAACGTATACAACAAATCCTGAAAGCTCCATCGTAATCGATTGAATGGTTTAGGAGCCTATACGAGACAGATAGACAGAAAAACAGACATTCAATCTCTCGTATGATTTATTCAGATTTTATTTATTTATTTATTTATTTATTTACTCGATTCATCCAAGTAAGATTTTGGCTCAAAACTTGTCCAAATCATTTAATTGCAATAATTTCGAAAGCGGCGCGCTAATTCTCAAGGAGACGAAAACAATCGCCAAAATAGAATACGAAGCAAACAAGTGTGGCCGCTAAAATTTACACCAAATTTACCGAAACATGTCTAATACAATTAGTTACATCTATTACAAGTACACGCATTCCAAACAAGTAGATAAAAGCAGAAATCAGCTTCATTGGCATACATATGTATATGGGAGAGAGGGAGAGAGAGTAAGAGAGTTTTTAGCACAATTCCTATACACTTCTATAACGAGATTAGCACAATTTGCATAATATTGTTTGTTATTGGATTTCTTCGTTTCGTTGTCTGCGATTGATGATAATATTTCAACAGACACATCAGAACACGTCATTAACACGAGAAGTGCTTAAACGAGGAAAAAATCAAGAATATCACCGCGACTGGGTCATGACCGTGTACTTGCTGTGGACGTCATGGGTAAAGTCGAGCACGCATATCTCGAATACAGCATCGGTCTTTTAAACGACAGTTCTTTTCGTCTCATTTCATTTCCACCGTAGTGCAATGACAGATTGCCCCAAATCGACAATTATGGCCAGGCTTAGGGCGAAATCAGACAGCGGTGAATGTGGCACGTGTTTTTTTTTTAGATAGTTTTAAACATATCGAAAAAATGTGACGTTCATTGCACGCGTGCATGGGATAGTCCTTTCAAAAATTCGTTTATTTTATCGAGGTAAGTCAGTTATCAATATAATTTTTGTTATTAATCCACCAGAATAGTCGAAATATGATTTTTCTTAGTGGAATTTTATTTAATACTCATATAAAGACAATTTAATATATTAATTCAATTCAGATTCGTGTTAATACGAGTAAATAATAGTACGAGTTTTTAGTTGACAATTTTACCGATTTAAAATTCAGCACACTTCCAATTAACCCTTTTAAACGAAAACAAAAAATAGTGTGGCCAGAACACTATCCCAATAAACATATTTAAATAGAAAATACTCAATATAAAATAGTATTAATAGTGGGAAAAATCCCGAGTGAAAATACGTACTTTTGACTTTTGATTTGAACTGGATGACTACTTCGAGAGGTTTGAAAGCTGAAAAGTACTGCAAATGAAAGATAAAATACTCGACTATAGATTCCAATATTCATTTTGAACAGGAAATTGACAGATTTTGAGACATCGACCGAACAACACCAAGATATAGAAAAATGCCGCGATGTAAAAAGCACATATACATATGTATCTCCGGATCTCGAGCCAATCAACATTTTTTATTACCAGATTCGTGTTTACTTGGCATAGATCTATAAGAAAAGTCATATCTCGTCTCTGAAGCATTTTTCGTGTCGAACAGTGTTATTGGTTATTAAATACGTATAAATAAAAAGTAGGTACATACATAGTGTAGGTGTTTCATATTTCAAATTTCATACACAAACAAATAAATTTCATAAAGAAATGAGAATAAAAAAAGTATGAAACGGAGAAAGCATCCGTTTTGGCCACAACACATTAGAATACGTGCAATTTAACGAATATTATTTATTAGCGTAGGGGTGGGTTTAGGATCAAAGTTGAAGGCCAAAGTCGCTTCACAGCATTTGTTCAATGATTCGGGAGGTCCACACGGAAGCACCGCTCACTCCATCTTCGATCTATCGTGTGTACCTCCTTATAAAGGACAAGTTGAACAGCACAGAATCCCCGATCCGTTGGCGTGTCTAAATTTTAGGCATGTAAAGGTCTACCCTGGTGAATTTATTGTTTGCTCACGAACTCGCCCAGGTCTGTGAGAACTCCGGCGTATCCTTTGTTCGGACACTTAATGAGACCCGTTAGACAAATCCAGGGTTTCTATTGTTCACCCACAAATCCACAGACAATGGATACTATCTCTCATGTTCCCACGTTACACTTTTAGTATTAATATAGCGGCGTGGATTAGTGGTTAGAATATTATGCTTTCGAGCAGAGTGGTCATGGGCTCGAGTCCCACTAGAGTCAGACCTTGATTTATAACTCCAGATCGATCGTTTCTTAACAGAGTTCGATCATTGAAACGGTTCCTGTAAAATTGGCATCCTCTTTCCTATCTCTCTTGCTAATCTCCAGCTATTCAGCGTCTTGAAGTTCGCCAATTTGATTATAAAATGCTACAAAAATTTATCCATAGACGTCACTGTGGATGTTTGTTTGAATTCGCATTGCATAAAACGCTTATGTATATGGATTGTATTGTATCTGTATAAGTACATTCGTCGCTTTGCAGCGATCTGTAAAGGTGAGTGTACATATGTACTATGAAATAAATAAAATAAAATAAAAAGGAATCGGAGTCGGTTAATTTATTACGACTCCGACTTCACAACCCTGGTATATAGATAAATACATGTGTACATATATGAAAGCACCTCACTATACCGTTAGTAAAGAAGTTTTGCTCCAGAAACTCGCAAGACGATGCACTTCGTATGACCGACACTGTACGCGCGCGATTTTTTGCTTATCTCTCTTAATGGCGTGTATCTAGTTCAAAATGGCAATACATAATACAAAACACGATTTATTAATAGTTTGAAACCGAAAGTTCAAAAATAGACCATCTCGAACTCGCTTCATATATTATATAATAATACAAACATAAAACAATATGCCTATAAATTAATGCTACGACAGTTACGTGCCTCATATGCGAGCGCAAGCCGATAATATTGATGAATTGTTACATACATATGTACATATGTACGTCAATTCACTCGAGCATAATTTGGCAAAGTTTGCACAACGTAATTGAGTCGAATTCCGAGGAATCCCGAGGATAGGAGGCGACTTTTATAACCCTTTAGTGACTAAAGATTAGTCGGAAATGTCGATTTTTATAATCTAATCGAGATAAGCAGTCTCCCAACGTCAGTGACTTTATGATTCATTGTTTGCAAGGATTGCAAATTCCACTGTAGATACGTAGTTATTATTGAAATGTTTGCTACAGTGATGTGGAGGCTTCCCCAATGCATCATCATGGCTTAATATCATAATGTATCGCGGCTTTAGAGCGTGAAGGTAATTGAAGGCTAAACTTAAACTTTTTTTACGATGATTTTGGAGATGAATTGAGTTGATTTTTTTTTATTTTTACATACATATATGTTTATTTCAAGTGAAAATATACTTTCACTGACGTTTCAGTGAAGTCATAACCAGTTACATTTTCAGGGTTGGTTTTATTCATTTAAGATTAGATTGTTAGGGTTGGTATTATTTAAGGGTCAGGATAGGTTAGGTTAAGTAAGGGTTGGCTCTATTCATTTAAGATTGGGTTGTTAGGGTTAAATTTATAGAGTTGTAAATTCATTTTCACTGCTTGAATTGGTGAAAATATATTTTCACTTGAAATATGCTTTCACTGTAACATAAATATATACCAGGAAGGCCTAACAGGTAAACCTAATGCGCCTTCCGGGCCAATTAAAACCATCGATATACAATTTTTAAATTAATTTTAACAAAGTATCATATGATAAATTTTTAACAAATATCTATTGATACATTTTTGACAAATTTCTGATGATCTTACATTTGCGTTTATTTTATATAAATGATCAAACTTCGAGGTGTTAAAAAACTTGAAATGTGCGAAACATTTATGGACAAATTTGCAGCATTTTTTATAAGAATCAGCGAGATGCTGAAAACTCAAAAATTGCCAGAAATGGGTAAAGTTTGCCAATTTGTTAGAACCGTTTCAATTAAAATCAGATAAATTGGCAAACTCTAATAGGAAACGATCGACCTGAAGTCACAAACCAAGGTCTGGCTAGCAGCAACTATTGGGATTCGAACCCGTGACCGCTGTGTTCGAAACTACTAGTCCACGTTGCTGATTATGTTTATGAATGCACGACGTGTATATTCCTAATTGAAAAAAACGGCAAAGTCAAACATTCCCTCATTCCAAAAAACCCCTCCGATAATGTACATATGTATGTATGTATTATTTTGGATAAAAAATCAAAAGTAGTTCACGCGCTTTAAAGGCTTATGAAGTTTTACAGTTTCAATAATATAAATGATATGATCGCGAGTCAAACGGCATAGAGGTGACAAAATATCTCTTAAAACGTTTGTAGTCCTGCCTAATGGAACCAACTTAGAAACAATCTAATCTATATATTATATAATATGTATGTATGTAACCTTCGTTTGTTAGGTCGTAGACGACACGTTCGATTTTTTTTTTTTCGATTCACAAGCGCCGATTTGATTTTTTTCGATTCGGCGAAGCCCGGGGAGGCGCAATCACCGGGGGCAAAGCCTCCGGGGGCGCAGCCGCTGAGGGCGAAGGCTAAGGGGGCGCGGGCGCTGGATTCTGGTATACATATAATTTCGAAAGAAACATTATATATGTTTGTTTGTTCGTGACAGTCAATTTAATAAAAAAAAAACAAATGAGTATTCAAATAAATTGAAACTGTTCAAATAAATTTATATAAAATAAAACTATTCAAATAAATTTAATAAAATGTTTACTATTAGATTAGTCATGTTTAAGCGGTTTATATTACAAATACCGAGCGAAGCCGGGTAAAACCACCCGTACTTAATAATAACAATAATATATTGTTACTATGCAGATTTTTTTGGTGTTTTTATAGTTAGTTCCATCAGAAAAAATTATCGTCACAATTAAAACACACATAAAAATAATCATCAAAACGCGTAGGGAGATTAAATATTCATAACATCCTCACACCACGAATATTTTAAATATAAAATTGATAAATTAAAAATATCTACACGGAAAACACTCTCATTTATTAATACATATGTATTTAAAACAAACAAAATACTATATATGTAGAATATATATGTATTCATAATGTAATGTAATATATAAAATACGAGGCGTTACTCGGGCGAATGAAATTTGAGAAAAAAGCATAAGCTGTTTAAAGCACAAGTTTTCCATATACTAAAATAATAATGAAAAAACACAAAGCGAA